>NW_028123792.1:0-662985 GCF_965194805.1 Balaenoptera borealis
CTGCCTGCTTGAGGCCACTGCCCAGAACAGCAGCTTTAAACCCATTGCTAAAGGTCACTAAACATTCACCAAATTGCAGTTCGGTAAATGACACCTGCTATCTAAATAAATTCTGGGGTGGAACATCGACCAAAAAATTAAAAAGAGGGCAAACCTCCAAGAAGACAATTTCAAGAGTTATATTGTACTCCCAATTGTTTCCTTTTTTTAACAGAAAAGAAAACGGCAGAGAAAAATGATGAGTTTTACGAATTTTCAAAGACATGCAAACTCAAATTACAAAAACCTATCAGCTCACAGCAGCCAGAAGGGCCACTAGCATAAATGCTGCAAACAATAAATGCTGAAGCGATTGTGGAGAAATGCGTACCCTCGATTCTAAGGGGGACGTGGTAAGAGCCACTAATGAAAACACAAAGAAGGTGCTTTGAAAAGGGAAACTCCGTGCTACCAGTCAGTCAATCACACCCACTGCTGGGTCTATCACCTGAGAAAATGAGAATCAAAAAGTCACAGGCTGCCAATCCTGCACTCCAACAATATTTACCATAGCCAACACTTGGAAGCAATGAAAATGTCCATCAACCGAGGAATGCACAAAGTAGAAGTGGTCCACGTACACAGTGGAAATTTACTCCAATAAAAAATAAAAATTAAATTTAAAAATCCAACAAACGTAAGGAGACATCAGCTTGTCTGGGTTTGTCCGGGCACACTCCACTCTAATTTATACCCGAGAAACCCCACAGGCCGCAAGGGCTTTTCCCTAGATACCAGGGTGGGGGACATAGAAAGGCTGCCACCCTCTGGCAGTTACCTGCAAAAGCAGCTTTAAAGCCTGCGCTAATGGTCATTTCATAGGAACAAGTACTGCAGAACTGTAAATGAAACCTGCCCTCAAAATGTCTTGAGGGAGGTAACGGACAAAACATTTCAAAATGGGACACATACTTAAAGAGAACACTTTGAAGAACTAAGGGATAATCACAGCTTGAAAAATAAAAAAGACATGCCTTAAAGCTCAATTTCAACGGATTATGTGGCACATTCGAATTCAACCACAGAGAGGTATCAGCTCACACTTGTCAGAATAACCATCAGCAAGAAAACTACAAAACAATAAATGCTGAAGGTGTTGTGGAGAAATGCATACACTCAACTTCAAGTGGGACGTAAGTTGGAAAGGGCCACGAATGAGAACAGAATGGAGGTGCCTTAAAAAGGTAAACATTGAGCTACCATATGATCCAGCAGGCCCACTCCTCGACCTATAATCTAAGAAGAGAGAATTGGAAAGACACAGGCAGGCAAATCTGCATTGCACAGTATTACAATAGCCAAGATAGGGAAGTAACCAAAAAGTCCACCAACAGATGGGTGGACAAAGAAGAACTCTTCCGTGTACAGATGGAATGTTCGCTAGTGAAAAAATGAAACAATGCCATTTGCAGCACCATAGATGAGTCTAGACGTACTCACGCCACCTGTAGTAAGTGAGAAAGCAAAAGACACATATCCTGTCATATCCCTTTTAAGAGTTACTTAAAAATTGATACCAATGAAGATATTTCCACAGAGAAAGGCAATCACAGAATCGTTAAAAAACTTATTGTTCACCACATAGAAAGGGATGAGGATTGGATACATTACCATATTGGGTTTAACAGAGATATACATACCATGTGAAATACATAACCACCAAAGACGTACGGAAGACGAGGAGAAGACTACTCAACATTGTGTCATAACCTACATGGGAAAAGGATGGGAGGGAGAATAGATACATGTATATGTGTGAAAGAACCACATCTTGCACACCTAGAACAAACAAACCATTGTAATCATATTTGCTGGGATAAAAAATAAAAAGTAAATTACAAATATGAACAAGAAGTAATGAGACATAAACTTAAAGGGCTTTTTCCTGGCACATTCCATTCTAATTTACAACCTAGAACACCGCTTCCATTAAGGCTCTCTGTTTCCCTAGTAACCAAATTTGTTTACGGGGAAATGCTGCCACCTAGTGGCCGTTTCCTGCAAGAACAGCTTTAAACTCACAGCTAATGGTCACTTAACATTCACAAGGACTCAGGGCTGTAAAGGACACCTGCCCTAAAAAACTGTGCAGAAGTAGGGAATGGACAATAAAATTCAAAAGAGGCAAATGTTTCAAGAAGAGAGTAGGAAGAGTTTAGGTTTACTCACGCTCTTCTTTAAAACAAGGAAAATGGATAAAAGCTCACCCTCAGGGAGTGTTAGACCCATGCAATCTAATCTACAAAAAGTTTCAACTTACACCAGTCGACTCACCATCAGCAAAAAGTCTCCAAACAATAAATGCTGAAGGGGATTTAGAGAACTGTGTACCCTCTACCTGCTGGTGAGACGTAAAGGCGTAACAGCCAATGATGAGAACAGAAAGGAGCTGTGTTTAAAAGTAAAAATGGAGGTACCATTCAATCCAGCAGGCGCACCATGGGACCTCTCACCTGAGAAGACAAGAATCGAGAAGACACAGGCCGCAAAAGCTGCAGTGCAGCCTTATTCACAATAGCCAAGACAGTGAAGCAATCAAAATGTCCAACAACAGGTGAGTGGATAAAGAAGAAGTGGTCCATGTACACAGTGGAATATTAGCCATGGAAAACAATGAACCATTGCTCTCTGAGGCACCACAAATGAGTCTGGAGATAATCACGAAATATGAGGTAAGTCGGAAAGCAAAAGACCTATATTCTATGATATGACTTACAGGCGTTATCTAATAACTGACACAAATGAACATATTTCCACAGAGAAAGACACTCCCAGACTTAGAAAACAAACTGTGCTCATCTAAAAGGAAAAGTGGGGGGAATGGATAAATTAAGATTAGTGTTACTATATGTATACAAACACATATTATATACATATCTCAAAAAGACCGACCATAGAGCAAGGGAGGTCTGCGGAACCCTCAGTAACATTTTACATGGGAAGAGGATCTGTACTTGAATAGACATATATAATGTACAAATGAACCAGATTGTGTACACCTAGGACAGACAATATTCTAAGCTTTACCCCAATTAAGAAAATTTTTAAAACCAAGAAGAATTAATGAGACATAAACTTATGGGGTTTCTCCATGCACATGCCAATGTAATTTACAACCTAGGACACGACTTCCAGAAAGGCTCTGCTGCCCTAGTACCCAGATTGGGGAATGGAGAAATGCTGCCTGCTTGAGGCCACTGCCCAGAACAGCAGCTTTAAACCCATTGCTAAAGGTCACTAAACATTCACCAAATTGCAGTTCGGTAAATGACACCTGCTATCTAAATAAATTCTGGGGTGGAACATCGACCAAAAAATTAAAAAGAGGGCAAACCTCCAAGAAGACAATTTCAAGAGTTATATTGTACTCCCAATTGTTTCCTTTTTTTAACAGAAAAGAAAACGGCAGAGAAAAATGATGAGTTTTACGAATTTTCAAAGACATGCAAACTCAAATTACAAAAACCTATCAGCTCACAGCAGCCAGAAGGGCCACTAGCATAAATGCTGCAAACAATAAATGCTGAAGCGATTGTGGAGAAATGCGTACCCTCGATTCTAAGGGGGACGTGGTAAGAGCCACTAATGAAAACACAAAGAAGGTGCTTTGAAAAGGGAAACTCCGTGCTACCAGTCAGTCAATCACACCCACTGCTGGGTCTATCACCTGAGAAAATGAGAATCAAAAAGTCACAGGCTGCCAATCCTGCACTCCAACAATATTTACCATAGCCAACACTTGGAAGCAATGAAAATGTCCATCAACCGAGGAATGCACAAAGTAGAAGTGGTCCACGTACACAGTGGAAATTTACTCCAATAAAAAATAAAAATTAAATTTAAAAATCCAACAAACGTAAGGAGACATCAGCTTGTCTGGGTTTGTCCGGGCACACTCCACTCTAATTTATACCCGAGAAACCCCACAGGCCGCAAGGGCTTTTCCCTAGATACCAGGGTGGGGGACATAGAAAGGCTGCCACCCTCTGGCAGTTACCTGCAAAAGCAGCTTTAAAGCCTGCGCTAATGGTCATTTCATAGGAACAAGTACTGCAGAACTGTAAATGAAACCTGCCCTCAAAATGTCTTGAGGGAGGTAACGGACAAAACATTTCAAAATGGGACACATACTTAAAGAGAACACTTTGAAGAACTAAGGGATAATCACAGCTTGAAAAATAAAAAAGACATGCCTTAAAGCTCAATTTCAACGGATTATGTGGCACATTCGAATTCAACCACAGAGAGGTATCAGCTCACACTTGTCAGAATAACCATCAGCAAGAAAACTACAAAACAATAAATGCTGAAGGTGTTGTGGAGAAATGCATACACTCAACTTCAAGTGGGACGTAAGTTGGAAAGGGCCACGAATGAGAACAGAATGGAGGTGCCTTAAAAAGGTAAACATTGAGCTACCATATGATCCAGCAGGCCCACTCCTCGACCTATAATCTAAGAAGAGAGAATTGGAAAGACACAGGCAGGCAAATCTGCATTGCACAGTATTACAATAGCCAAGATAGGGAAGTAACCAAAAAGTCCACCAACAGATGGGTGGACAAAGAAGAACTCTTCCGTGTACAGATGGAATGTTCGCTAGTGAAAAAATGAAACAATGCCATTTGCAGCACCATAGATGAGTCTAGACGTACTCACGCCACCTGTAGTAAGTGAGAAAGCAAAAGACACATATCCTGTCATATCCCTTTTAAGAGTTACTTAAAAATTGATACCAATGAAGATATTTCCACAGAGAAAGGCAATCACAGAATCGTTAAAAAACTTATTGTTCACCACATAGAAAGGGATGAGGATTGGATACATTACCATATTGGGTTTAACAGAGATATACATACCATGTGAAATACATAACCACCAAAGACGTACGGAAGACGAGGAGAAGACTACTCAACATTGTGTCATAACCTACATGGGAAAAGGATGGGAGGGAGAATAGATACATGTATATGTGTGAAAGAACCACATCTTGCACACCTAGAACAAACAAACCATTGTAATCATATTTGCTGGGATAAAAAATAAAAAGTAAATTACAAATATGAACAAGAAGTAATGAGACATAAACTTAAAGGGCTTTTTCCTGGCACATTCCATTCTAATTTACAACCTAGAACACCGCTTCCATTAAGGCTCTCTGTTTCCCTAGTAACCAAATTTGTTTACGGGGAAATGCTGCCACCTAGTGGCCGTTTCCTGCAAGAACAGCTTTAAACTCACAGCTAATGGTCACTTAACATTCACAAGGACTCAGGGCTGTAAAGGACACCTGCCCTAGAAAACTGTGCAGAAGTAGGGAATGGACAATAAAATTCAAAAGAGGCAAATGTTTCAAGAAGAGAGTAGGAAGAGTTTAGGTTTACTCACGCTCTTCTTTAAAACAAGGAAAATGGATAAAAGCTCACCCTCAGGGAGTGTTAGACCCATGCAATCTAATCTACAAAAAGTTTCAACTTACACCAGTCGACTCACCATCAGCAAAAAGTCTCCAAACAATAAATGCTGAAGGGGATTTAGAGAACTGTGTACCCTCTACCTGCTGGTGAGACGTAAAGGCGTAACAGCCAATGATGAGAACAGAAAGGAGCTGTGTTTAAAAGTAAAAATGGAGGTACCATTCAATCCAGCAGGCGCACCATTGGACCTCTCACCTGAGAAGACAAGAATCGAGAAGACACAGGCCGCAAAAGCTGCAGTGCAGCCTTATTCACAATAGCCAAGACAGTGAAGCAATCAAAATGTCCAACAACAGGTGAGTGGATAAAGAAGAAGTGGTCCATGTACACAGTGGAATATTAGCCATGGAAAACAATGAACCATTGCTCTCTGAGGCACCACAAATGAGTCTGGAGATAATCACGAAATATGAGGTAAGTCGGAAAGCAAAAGACCTATATTCTATGATATGACTTACAGGCGTTATCTAATAACTGACACAAATGAACATATTTCCACAGAGAAAGACACTCCCAGACTTAGAAAACAAACTGTGCTCATCTAAAAGGAAAAGTGGGGGGAATGGATAAATTAAGATTAGTGTTACTATATGTATACAAACACATATTATATACATATCTCAAAAAGACCGACCATAGAGCAAGGGAGGTCTGCGGAACCCTCAGTAACATTTTACATGGGAAGAGGATCTGTACTTGAATAGACATATATAATGTACAAATGAACCAGATTGTGTACACCTAGGACAGACAATATTCTAAGCTTTACCCCAATTAAGAAAATTTTTAAAACCAAGAAGAATTAATGAGACATAAACTTATGGGGTTTCTCCATGCACATGCCAATGTAATTTACAACCTAGGACACGACTTCCAGAAAGGCTCTGCTGCCCTAGTACCCAGATTGGGGAATGGAGAAATGCTGCCTGCTTGAGGCCACTGCCCAGAACAGCAGCTTTAAACCCATTGCTAAAGGTCACTAAACATTCACCAAATTGCAGTTCGGTAAATGACACCTGCTATCTAAATAAATTCTGGGGTGGAACATCGACCAAAAAATTAAAAAGAGGGCAAACCTCCAAGAAGACAATTTCAAGAGTTATATTGTACTCCCAATTGTTTCCTTTTTTTAACAGAAAAGAAAACGGCAGAGAAAAATGATGAGTTTTACGAATTTTCAAAGACATGCAAACTCAAATTACAAAAACCTATCAGCTCACAGCAGCCAGAAGGGCCACTAGCATAAATGCTGCAAACAATAAATGCTGAAGCGATTGTGGAGAAATGCGTACCCTCGATTCTAAGGGGGACGTGGTAAGAGCCACTAATGAAAACACAAAGAAGGTGCTTTGAAACGGGAAACTCCGTGCTACCAGTCAGTCAATCACACCCACTGCTGGGTCTATCACCTGAGAAAATGAGAATCAAAAAGTCACAGGCTGCCAATCCTGCACTCCAACAATATTTACCATAGCCAACACTTGGAAGCAATGAAAATGTCCATCAACCGAGGAATGCACAAAGTAGAAGTGGTCCACGTACACAGTGGAAATTTACTCCAATAAAAAATAAAAATTAAATTTAAAAATCCAACAAACGTAAGGAGACATCAGCTTGTCTGGGTTTGTCCGGGCACACTCCACTCTAATTTATACCCGAGAAACCCCACAGGCCGCAAGGGCTTTTCCCTAGATACCAGGGTGGGGGACATAGAAAGGCTGCCACCCTCTGGCAGTTACCTGCAAAAGCAGCTTTAAAGCCTGTGCTAATGGTCATTTCATAGGAACAAGTACTGCAGAACTGTAAATGAAACCTGCCCTCAAAATGTCTTGAGGGAGGTAACGGACAAAACATTTCAAAATGGGACACATACTTAAAGAGAACACTTTGAAGAACTAAGGGATAATCACAGCTTGAAAAATAAAAAAGACATGCCTTAAAGCTCAATTTCAACGGATTATGTGGCACATTCGAATTCAACCACAGAGAGGTATCAGCTCACACTTGTCAGAATAACCATCAGCAAGAAAACTACAAAACAATAAATGCTGAAGGTGTTGTGGAGAAATGCATACACTCAACTTCAAGTGGGACGTAAGTTGGAAAGGGCCACGAATGAGAACAGAATGGAGGTGCCTTAAAAAGGTAAACATTGAGCTACCATATGATCCAGCAGGCCCACTCCTCGACCTATAATCTAAGAAGAGAGAATTGGAAAGACACAGGCAGGCAAATCTGCATTGCACAGTATTACAATAGCCAAGATAGGGAAGTAACCAAAAAGTCCACCAACAGATGGGTGGACAAAGAAGAACTCTTCCGTGTACAGATGGAATGTTCGCTAGTGAAAAAATGAAACAATGCCATTTGCAGCACCATAGATGAGTCTAGACGTACTCACGCCACCTGTAGTAAGTGAGAAAGCAAAAGACACATATCCTGTCATATCCCTTTTAAGAGTTACTTAAAAATTGATACCAATGAAGATATTTCCACAGAGAAAGGCAATCACAGAATCGTTAAAAAACTTATTGTTCACCACATAGAAAGGGATGAGGATTGGATACATTA
Source organism: Balaenoptera borealis (assembly GCF_965194805.1). Lineage (NCBI taxonomy): Eukaryota > Metazoa > Chordata > Mammalia > Artiodactyla > Balaenopteridae > Balaenoptera > Balaenoptera borealis. The sequence continues at coordinate 8,088 of NW_028123792.1, forward strand.
CCATATTGGGTTTAACAGAGATATACATACCATGTGAAATACATAACCACCAAAGACGTACGGAAGACGAGGAGAAGACTACTCAACATTGTGTCATAACCTACATGGGAAAAGGATGGGAGGGAGAATAGATACATGTATATGTGTGAAAGAACCACATCTTGCACACCTAGAACAAACAAACCATTGTAATCATATTTGCTGGGATAAAAAATAAAAAGTAAATTACAAATATGAACAAGAAGTAATGAGACATAAACTTAAAGGGCTTTTTCCTGGCACATTCCATTCTAATTTACAACCTAGAACACCGCTTCCATTAAGGCTCTCTGTTTCCCTAGTAACCAAATTTGTTTACGGGGAAATGCTGCCACCTAGTGGCCGTTTCCTGCAAGAACAGCTTTAAACTCACAGCTAATGGTCACTTAACATTCACAAGGACTCAGGGCTGTAAAGGACACCTGCCCTAAAAAACTGTGCAGAAGTAGGGAATGGACAATAAAATTCAAAAGAGGCAAATGTTTCAAGAAGAGAGTAGGAAGAGTTTAGGTTTACTCACGCTCTTCTTTAAAACAAGGAAAATGGATAAAAGCTCACCCTCAGGGAGTGTTAGACCCATGCAATCTAATCTACAAAAAGTTTCAACTTACACCAGTCGACTCACCATCAGCAAAAAGTCTCCAAACAATAAATGCTGAAGGGGATTTAGAGAACTGTGTACCCTCTACCTGCTGGTGAGACGTAAAGGCGTAACAGCCAATGATGAGAACAGAAAGGAGCTGTGTTTAAAAGTAAAAATGGAGGTACCATTCAATCCAGCAGGCGCACCATTGGACCTCTCACCTGAGAAGACAAGAATCGAGAAGACACAGGCCGCAAAAGCTGCAGTGCAGCCTTATTCACAATAGCCAAGACAGTGAAGCAATCAAAATGTCCAACAACAGGTGAGTGGATAAAGAAGAAGTGGTCCATGTACACAGTGGAATATTAGCCATGGAAAACAATGAACCATTGCTCTCTGAGGCACCACAAATGAGTCTGGAGATAATCACGAAATATGAGGTAAGTCGGAAAGCAAAAGACCTATATTCTATGATATGACTTACAGGCGTTATCTAATAACTGACACAAATGAACATATTTCCACAGAGAAAGACACTCCCAGACTTAGAAAACAAACTGTGCTCATCTAAAAGGAAAAGTGGGGGGAATGGATAAATTAAGATTAGTGTTACTATATGTATACAAACACATATTATATACATATCTCAAAAAGACCGACCATAGAGCAAGGGAGGTCTGCGGAACCCTCAGTAACATTTTACATGGGAAGAGGATCTGTACTTGAATAGACATATATAATGTACAAATGAACCAGATTGTGTACACCTAGGACAGACAATATTCTAAGCTTTACCCCAATTAAGAAAATTTTTAAAACCAAGAAGAATTAATGAGACATAAACTTATGGGGTTTCTCCATGCACATGCCAATGTAATTTACAACCTAGGACACGACTTCCAGAAAGGCTCTGCTGCCCTAGTACCCAGATTGGGGAATGGAGAAATGCTGCCTGCTTGAGGCCACTGCCCAGAACAGCAGCTTTAAACCCATTGCTAAAGGTCACTAAACATTCACCAAATTGCAGTTCGGTAAATGACACCTGCTATCTAAATAAATTCTGGGGTGGAACATCGACCAAAAAATTAAAAAGAGGGCAAACCTCCAAGAAGACAATTTCAAGAGTTATATTGTACTCCCAATTGTTTCCTTTTTTTAACAGAAAAGAAAACGGCAGAGAAAAATGATGAGTTTTACGAATTTTCAAAGACATGCAAACTCAAATTACAAAAACCTATCAGCTCACAGCAGCCAGAAGGGCCACTAGCATAAATGCTGCAAACAATAAATGCTGAAGCGATTGTGGAGAAATGCGTACCCTCGATTCTAAGGGGGACGTGGTAAGAGCCACTAATGAAAACACAAAGAAGGTGCTTTGAAACGGGAAACTCCGTGCTACCAGTCAGTCAATCACACCCACTGCTGGGTCTATCACCTGAGAAAATGAGAATCAAAAAGTCACAGGCTGCCAATCCTGCACTCCAACAATATTTACCATAGCCAACACTTGGAAGCAATGAAAATGTCCATCAACCGAGGAATGCACAAAGTAGAAGTGGTCCACGTACACAGTGGAAATTTACTCCAATAAAAAATAAAAATTAAATTTAAAAATCCAACAAACGTAAGGAGACATCAGCTTGTCTGGGTTTGTCCGGGCACACTCCACTCTAATTTATACCCGAGAAACCCCACAGGCCGCAAGGGCTTTTCCCTAGATACCAGGGTGGGGGACATAGAAAGGCTGCCACCCTCTGGCAGTTACCTGCAAAAGCAGCTTTAAAGCCTGTGCTAATGGTCATTTCATAGGAACAAGTACTGCAGAACTGTAAATGAAACCTGCCCTCAAAATGTCTTGAGGGAGGTAACGGACAAAACATTTCAAAATGGGACACATACTTAAAGAGAACACTTTGAAGAACTAAGGGATAATCACAGCTTGAAAAATAAAAAAGACATGCCTTAAAGCTCAATTTCAACGGATTATGTGGCACATTCGAATTCAACCACAGAGAGGTATCAGCTCACACTTGTCAGAATAACCATCAGCAAGAAAACTACAAAACAATAAATGCTGAAGGTGTTGTGGAGAAATGCATACACTCAACTTCAAGTGGGACGTAAGTTGGAAAGGGCCACGAATGAGAACAGAATGGAGGTGCCTTAAAAAGGTAAACATTGAGCTACCATATGATCCAGCAGGCCCACTCCTCGACCTATAATCTAAGAAGAGAGAATTGGAAAGACACAGGCAGGCAAATCTGCATTGCACAGTATTACAATAGCCAAGATAGGGAAGTAACCAAAAAGTCCACCAACAGATGGGTGGACAAAGAAGAACTCTTCCGTGTACAGATGGAATGTTCGCTAGTGAAAAAATGAAACAATGCCATTTGCAGCACCATAGATGAGTCTAGACGTACTCACGCCACCTGTAGTAAGTGAGAAAGCAAAAGACACATATCCTGTCATATCCCTTTTAAGAGTTACTTAAAAATTGATACCAATGAAGATATTTCCACAGAGAAAGGCAATCACAGAATCGTTAAAAAACTTATTGTTCACCACATAGAAAGGGATGAGGATTGGATACATTACCATATTGGGTTTAACAGAGATATACATACCATGTGAAATACATAACCACCAAAGACGTACGGAAGACGAGGAGAAGACTACTCAACATTGTGTCATAACCTACATGGGAAAAGGATGGGAGGGAGAATAGATACATGTATATGTGTGAAAGAACCACATCTTGCACACCTAGAACAAACAAACCATTGTAATCATATTTGCTGGGATAAAAAATAAAAAGTAAATTACAAATATGAACAAGAAGTAATGAGACATAAACTTAAAGGGCTTTTTCCTGGCACATTCCATTCTAATTTACAACCTAGAACACCGCTTCCATTAAGGCTCTCTGTTTCCCTAGTAACCAAATTTGTTTACGGGGAAATGCTGCCACCTAGTGGCCGTTTCCTGCAAGAACAGCTTTAAACTCACAGCTAATGGTCACTTAACATTCACAAGGACTCAGGGCTGTAAAGGACACCTGCCCTAAAAAACTGTGCAGAAGTAGGGAATGGACAATAAAATTCAAAAGAGGCAAATGTTTCAAGAAGAGAGTATGAAGAGTTTAGGTTTACTCACGCTCTTCTTTAAAACAAGGAAAATGGATAAAAGCTCACCCTCAGGGAGTGTTAGACCCATGCAATCTAATCTACAAAAAGTTTCAACTTACACCAGTCGACTCACCATCAGCAAAAAGTCTCCAAACAATAAATGCTGAAGGGGATTTAGAGAACTGTGTACCCTCTACCTGCTGGTGAGACGTAAAGGCGTAACAGCCAATGATGAGAACAGAAAGGAGCTGTGTTTAAAAGTAAAAATGGAGGTACCATTCAATCCAGCAGGCGCACCATTGGACCTCTCACCTGAGAAGACAAGAATCGAGAAGACACAGGCCGCAAAAGCTGCAGTGCAGCCTTATTCACAATAGCCAAGACAGTGAAGCAATCAAAATGTCCAACAACAGGTGAGTGGATAAAGAAGAAGTGGTCCATGTACACAGTGGAATATTAGCCATGGAAAACAATGAACCATTGCTCTCTGAGGCACCACAAATGAGTCTGGAGATAATCACGAAATATGAGGTAAGTCGGAAAGCAAAAGACCTATATTCTATGATATGACTTACAGGCGTTATCTAATAACTGACACAAATGAACATATTTCCACAGAGAAAGACACTCACAGACTTAGAAAACAAACTGTGCTCATCTAAAAGGAAAAGTGGGGGGAATGGATAAATTAAGATTAGTGTTACTATATGTATACAAACACATATTATATACATATCTCAAAAAGACCGACCATAGAGCAAGGGAGGTCTGCGGAACCCTCAGTAACATTTTACATGGGAAGAGGATCTGTACTTGAATAGACATATATAATGTACAAATGAACCAGATTGTGTACACCTAGGACAGACAATATTCTAAGCTTTACCCCAATTAAGAAAATTTTTAAAACCAAGAAGAATTAATGAGACATAAACTTATGGGGTTTCTCCATGCACATGCCAATGTAATTTACAACCTAGGACACGACTTCCAGAAAGGCTCTGCTGCCCTAGTACCCAGATTGGGGAATGGAGAAATGCTGCCTGCTTGAGGCCACTGCCCAGAACAGCAGCTTTAAACCCATTGCTAAAGGTCACTAAACATTCACCAAATTGCAGTTCGGTAAATGACACCTGCTATCTAAATAAATTCTGGGGTGGAACATCGACCAAAAAATTAAAAAGAGGGCAAACCTCCAAGAAGACAATTTCAAGAGTTATATTGTACTCCCAATTGTTTCCTTTTTTTAACAGAAAAGAAAACGGCAGAGAAAAATGATGAGTTTTACGAATTTTCAAAGACATGCAAACTCAAATTACAAAAACCTATCAGCTCACAGCAGCCAGAAGGGCCACTAGCATAAATGCTGCAAACAATAAATGCTGAAGCGATTGTGGAGAAATGCGTACCCTCGATTCTAAGGGGGACGTGGTAAGAGCCACTAATGAAAACACAAAGAAGGTGCTTTGAAAAGGGAAACTCCGTGCTACCAGTCAGTCAATCACACCCACTGCTGGGTCTATCACCTGAGAAAATGAGAATCAAAAAGTCACAGGCTGCCAATCCTGCACTCCAACAATATTTACCATAGCCAACACTTGGAAGCAATGAAAATGTCCATCAACCGAGGAATGCACAAAGTAGAAGTGGTCCACGTACACAGTGGAAATTTACTCCAATAAAAAATAAAAATTAAATTTAAAAATCCAACAAACGTAAGGAGACATCAGCTTGTCTGGGTTTGTCCGGGCACACTCCACTCTAATTTATACCCGAGAAACCCCACAGGCCGCAAGGGCTTTTCCCTAGATACCAGGGTGGGGGACATAGAAAGGCTGCCACCCTCTGGCAGTTACCTGCAAAAGCAGCTTTAAAGCCTGTGCTAATGGTCATTTCATAGGAACAAGTACTGCAGAACTGTAAATGAAACCTGCCCTCAAAATGTCTTGAGGGAGGTAACGGACAAAACATTTCAAAATGGGACACATACTTAAAGAGAACACTTTGAAGAACTAAGGGATAATCACAGCTTGAAAAATAAAAAAGACATGCCTTAAAGCTCAATTTCAACGGATTATGTGGCACATTCGAATTCAACCACAGAGAGGTATCAGCTCACACTTGTCAGAATAACCATCAGCAAGAAAACTACAAAACAATAAATGCTGAAGGTGTTGTGGAGAAATGCATACACTCAACTTCAAGTGGGACGTAAGTTGGAAAGGGCCACGAATGAGAACAGAATGGAGGTGCCTTAAAAAGGTAAACATTGAGCTACCATATGATCCAGCAGGCCCACTCCTCGACCTATAATCTAAGAAGAGAGAATTGGAAAGACACAGGCAGGCAAATCTGCATTGCACAGTATTACAATAGCCAAGATAGGGAAGTAACCAAAAAGTCCACCAACAGATGGGTGGACAAAGAAGAACTCTTCCGTGTACAGATGGAATGTTCGCTAGTGAAAAAATGAAACAATGCCATTTGCAGCACCATAGATGAGTCTAGACGTACTCACGCCACCTGTAGTAAGTGAGAAAGCAAAAGACACATATCCTGTCATATCCCTTTTAAGAGTTACTTAAAAATTGATACCAATGAAGATATTTCCACAGAGAAAGGCAATCACAGAATCGTTAAAAAACTTATTGTTCACCACATAGAAAGGGATGAGGATTGGATACATTACCATATTGGGTTTAACAGAGATATACATACCATGTGAAATACATAACCACCAAAGACGTACGGAAGACGAGGAGAAGACTACTCAACATTGTGTCATAACCTACATGGGAAAAGGATGGGAGGGAGAATAGATACATGTATATGTGTGAAAGAACCACATCTTGCACACCTAGAACAAACAAACCATTGTAATCATATTTGCTGGGATAAAAAATAAAAAGTAAATTACAAATATGAACAAGAAGTAATGAGACATAAACTTAAAGGGCTTTTTCCTGGCACATTCCATTCTAATTTACAACCTAGAACACCGCTTCCATTAAGGCTCTCTGTTTCCCTAGTAACCAAATTTGTTTACGGGGAAATGCTGCCACCTAGTGGCCGTTTCCTGCAAGAACAGCTTTAAACTCACAGCTAATGGTCACTTAACATTCACAAGGACTCAGGGCTGTAAAGGACACCTGCCCTAAAAAACTGTGCAGAAGTAGGGAATGGACAATAAAATTCAAAAGAGGCAAATGTTTCAAGAAGAGAGTATGAAGAGTTTAGGTTTACTCACGCTCTTCTTTAAAACAAGGAAAATGGATAAAAGCTCACCCTCAGGGAGTGTTAGACCCATGCAATCTAATCTACAAAAAGTTTCAACTTACACCAGTCGACTCACCATCAGCAAAAAGTCTCCAAACAATAAATGCTGAAGGGGATTTAGAGAACTGTGTACCCTCTACCTGCTGGTGAGACGTAAAGGCGTAACAGCCAATGATGAGAACAGAAAGGAGCTGTGTTTAAAAGTAAAAATGGAGGTACCATTCAATCCAGCAGGCGCACCATTGGACCTCTCACCTGAGAAGACAAGAATCGAGAAGACACAGGCCGCAAAAGCTGCAGTGCAGCCTTATTCACAATAGCCAAGACAGTGAAGCAATCAAAATGTCCAACAACAGGTGAGTGGATAAAGAAGAAGTGGTCCATGTACACAGTGGAATATTAGCCATGGAAAACAATGAACCATTGCTCTCTGAGGCACCACAAATGAGTCTGGAGATAATCACGAAATATGAGGTAAGTCGGAAAGCAAAAGACCTATATTCTATGATATGACTTACAGGCGTTATCTAATAACTGACACAAATGAACATATTTCCACAGAGAAAGACACTCCCAGACTTAGAAAACAAACTGTGCTCATCTAAAAGGAAAAGTGGGGGGAATGGATAAATTAAGATTAGTGTTACTATATGTATACAAACACATATTATATACATATCTCAAAAAGACCGACCATAGAGCAAGGGAGGTCTGCGGAACCCTCAGTAACATTTTACATGGGAAGAGGATCTGTACTTGAATAGACATATATAATGTACAAATGAACCAGATTGTGTACACCTAGGACAGACAATATTCTAAGCTTTACCCCAATTAAGAAAATTTTTAAAACCAAGAAGAATTAATGAGACATAAACTTATGGGGTTTCTCCATGCACATGCCAATGTAATTTACAACCTAGGACACGACTTCCAGAAAGGCTCTGCTGCCCTAGTACCCAGATTGGGGAATGGAGAAATGCTGCCTGCTTGAGGCCACTGCCCAGAACAGCAGCTTTAAACCCATTGCTAAAGGTCACTAAACATTCACCAAATTGCAGTTCGGTAAATGACACCTGCTATCTAAATAAATTCTGGGGTGGAACATCGACCAAAAAATTAAAAAGAGGGCAAACCTCCAAGAAGACAATTTCAAGAGTTATATTGTACTCCCAATTGTTTCCTTTTTTTAACAGAAAAGAAAACGGCAGAGAAAAATGATGAGTTTTACGAATTTTCAAAGACATGCAAACTCAAATTACAAAAACCTATCAGCTCACAGCAGCCAGAAGGGCCACTAGCATAAATGCTGCAAACAATAAATGCTGAAGCGATTGTGGAGAAATGCGTACCCTCGATTCTAAGGGGGACGTGGTAAGAGCCACTAATGAAAACACAAAGAAGGTGCTTTGAAAAGGGAAACTCCGTGCTACCAGTCAGTCAATCACACCCACTGCTGGGTCTATCACCTGAGAAAATGAGAATCAAAAAGTCACAGGCTGCCAATCCTGCACTCCAACAATATTTACCATAGCCAACACTTGGAAGCAATGAAAATGTCCATCAACCGAGGAATGCACAAAGTAGAAGTGGTCCACGTACACAGTGGAAATTTACTCCAATAAAAAATAAAAATTAAATTTAAAAATCCAACAAACGTAAGGAGACATCAGCTTGTCTGGGTTTGTCCGGGCACACTCCACTCTAATTTATACCCGAGAAACCCCACAGGCCGCAAGGGCTTTTCCCTAGATACCAGGGTGGGGGACATAGAAAGGCTGCCACCCTCTGGCAGTTACCTGCAAAAGCAGCTTTAAAGCCTGTGCTAATGGTCATTTCATAGGAACAAGTACTGCAGAACTGTAAATGAAACCTGCCCTCAAAATGTCTTGAGGGAGGTAACGGACAAAACATTTCAAAATGGGACACATACTTAAAGAGAACACTTTGAAGAACTAAGGGATAATCACAGCTTGAAAAATAAAAAAGACATGCCTTAAAGCTCAATTTCAACGGATTATGTGGCACATTCGAATTCAACCACAGAGAGGTATCAGCTCACACTTGTCAGAATAACCATCAGCAAGAAAACTACAAAACAATAAATGCTGAAGGTGTTGTGGAGAAATGCATACACTCAACTTCAAGTGGGACGTAAGTTGGAAAGGGCCACGAATGAGAACAGAATGGAGGTGCCTTAAAAAGGTAAACATTGAGCTACCATATGATCCAGCAGGCCCACTCCTCGACCTATAATCTAAGAAGAGAGAATTGGAAAGACACAGGCAGGCAAATCTGCATTGCACAGTATTACAATAGCCAAGATAGGGAAGTAACCAAAAAGTCCACCAACAGATGGGTGGACAAAGAAGAACTCTTCCGTGTACAGATGGAATGTTCGCTAGTGAAAAAATGAAACAATGCCATTTGCAGCACCATAGATGAGTCTAGACGTACTCACGCCACCTGTAGTAAGTGAGAAAGCAAAAGACACATATCCTGTCATATCCCTTTTAAGAGTTACTTAAAAATTGATACCAATGAAGATATTTCCACAGAGAAAGGCAATCACAGAATCGTTAAAAAACTTATTGTTCACCACATAGAAAGGGATGAGGATTGGATACATTACCATATTGGGTTTAACAGAGATATACATACCATGTGAAATACATAACCACCAAAGACGTACGGAAGACGAGGAGAAGACTACTCAACATTGTGTCATAACCTACATGGGAAAAGGATGGGAGGGAGAATAGATACATGTATATGTGTGAAAGAACCACATCTTGCACACCTAGAACAAACAAACCATTGTAATCATATTTGCTGGGATAAAAAATAAAAAGTAAATTACAAATATGAACAAGAAGTAATGAGACATAAACTTAAAGGGCTTTTTCCTGGCACATTCCATTCTAATTTACAACCTAGAACACCGCTTCCATTAAGGCTCTCTGTTTCCCTAGTAACCAAATTTGTTTACGGGGAAATGCTGCCACCTAGTGGCCGTTTCCTGCAAGAACAGCTTTAAACTCACAGCTAATGGTCACTTAACATTCACAAGGACTCAGGGCTGTAAAGGACACCTGCCCTAAAAAACTGTGCAGAAGTAGGGAATGGACAATAAAATTCAAAAGAGGCAAATGTTTCAAGAAGAGAGTATGAAGAGTTTAGGTTTACTCACGCTCTTCTTTAAAACAAGGAAAATGGATAAAAGCTCACCCTCAGGGAGTGTTAGACCCATGCAATCTAATCTACAAAAAGTTTCAACTTACACCAGTCGACTCACCATCAGCAAAAAGTCTCCAAACAATAAATGCTGAAGGGGATTTAGAGAACTGTGTACCCTCTACCTGCTGGTGAGACGTAAAGGCGTAACAGCCAATGATGAGAACAGAAAGGAGCTGTGTTTAAAAGTAAAAATGGAGGTACCATTCAATCCAGCAGGCGCACCATGGGACCTCTCACCTGAGAAGACAAGAATCGAGAAGACACAGGCCGCAAAAGCTGCAGTGCAGCCTTATTCACAATAGCCAAGACAGTGAAGCAATCAAAATGTCCAACAACAGGTGAGTGGATAAAGAAGAAGTGGTCCATGTACACAGTGGAATATTAGCCATGGAAAACAATGAACCATTGCTCTCTGAGGCACCACAAATGAGTCTGGAGATAATCACGAAATATGAGGTAAGTCGGAAAGCAAAAGACCTATATTCTATGATATGACTTACAGGCGTTATCTAATAACTGACACAAATGAACATATTTCCACAGAGAAAGACACTCACAGACTTAGAAAACAAACTGTGCTCATCTAAAAGGAAAAGTGGGGGGAATGGATAAATTAAGATTAGTGTTACTATATGTATACAAACACATATTATATACATATCTCAAAAAGACCGACCATAGAGCAAGGGAGGTCTGCGGAACCCTCAGTAACATTTTACATGGGAAGAGGATCTGTACTTGAATAGACATATATAATGTACAAATGAACCAGATTGTGTACACCTAGGACAGACAATATTCTAAGCTTTACCCCAATTAAGAAAATTTTTAAAACCAAGAAGAATTAATGAGACATAAACTTATGGGGTTTCTCCATGCACATGCCAATGTAATTTACAACCTAGGACACGACTTCCAGAAAGGCTCTGCTGCCCTAGTACCCAGATTGGGGAATGGAGAAATGCTGCCTGCTTGAGGCCACTGCCCAGAACAGCAGCTTTAAACCCATTGCTAAAGGTCACTAAACATTCACCAAATTGCAGTTCGGTAAATGACACCTGCTATCTAAATAAATTCTGGGGTGGAACATCGACCAAAAAATTAAAAAGAGGGCAAACCTCCAAGAAGACAATTTCAAGAGTTATATTGTACTCCCAATTGTTTCCTTTTTTTAACAGAAAAGAAAACGGCAGAGAAAAATGATGAGTTTTACGAATTTTCAAAGACATGCAAACTCAAATTACAAAAACCTATCAGCTCACAGCAGCCAGAAGGGCCACTAGCATAAATGCTGCAAACAATAAATGCTGAAGCGATTGTGGAGAAATGCGTACCCTCGATTCTAAGGGGGACGTGGTAAGAGCCACTAATGAAAACACAAAGAAGGTGCTTTGAAAAGGGAAACTCCGTGCTACCAGTCAGTCAATCACACCCACTGCTGGGTCTATCACCTGAGAAAATGAGAATCAAAAAGTCACAGGCTGCCAATCCTGCACTCCAACAATATTTACCATAGCCAACACTTGGAAGCAATGAAAATGTCCATCAACCGAGGAATGCACAAAGTAGAAGTGGTCCACGTACACAGTGGAAATTTACTCCAATAAAAAATAAAAATTAAATTTAAAAATCCAACAAACGTAAGGAGACATCAGCTTGTCTGGGTTTGTCCGGGCACACTCCACTCTAATTTATACCCGAGAAACCCCACAGGCCGCAAGGGCTTTTCCCTAGATACCAGGGTGGGGGACATAGAAAGGCTGCCACCCTCTGGCAGTTACCTGCAAAAGCAGCTTTAAAGCCTGCGCTAATGGTCATTTCATAGGAACAAGTACTGCAGAACTGTAAATGAAACCTGCCCTCAAAATGTCTTGAGGGAGGTAACGGACAAAACATTTCAAAATGGGACACATACTTAAAGAGAACACTTTGAAGAACTAAGGGATAATCACAGCTTGAAAAATAAAAAAGACATGCCTTAAAGCTCAATTTCAACGGATTATGTGGCACATTCGAATTCAACCACAGAGAGGTATCAGCTCACACTTGTCAGAATAACCATCAGCAAGAAAACTACAAAACAATAAATGCTGAAGGTGTTGTGGAGAAATGCATACACTCAACTTCAAGTGGGACGTAAGTTGGAAAGGGCCACGAATGAGAACAGAATGGAGGTGCCTTAAAAAGGTAAACATTGAGCTACCATATGATCCAGCAGGCCCACTCCTCGACCTATAATCTAAGAAGAGAGAATTGGAAAGACACAGGCAGGCAAATCTGCATTGCACAGTATTACAATAGCCAAGATAGGGAAGTAACCAAAAAGTCCACCAACAGATGGGTGGACAAAGAAGAACTCTTCCGTGTACAGATGGAATGTTCGCTAGTGAAAAAATGAAACAATGCCATTTGCAGCACCATAGATGAGTCTAGACGTACTCACGCCACCTGTAGTAAGTGAGAAAGCAAAAGACACATATCCTGTCATATCCCTTTTAAGAGTTACTTAAAAATTGATACCAATGAAGATATTTCCACAGAGAAAGGCAATCACAGAATCGTTAAAAAACTTATTGTTCACCACATAGAAAGGGATGAGGATTGGATACATTACCATATTGGGTTTAACAGAGATATACATACCATGTGAAATACATAACCACCAAAGACGTACGGAAGACGAGGAGAAGACTACTCAACATTGTGTCATAACCTACATGGGAAAAGGATGGGAGGGAGAATAGATACATGTATATGTGTGAAAGAACCACATCTTGCACACCTAGAACAAACAAACCATTGTAATCATATTTGCTGGGATAAAAAATAAAAAGTAAATTACAAATATGAACAAGAAGTAATGAGACATAAACTTAAAGGGCTTTTTCCTGGCACATTCCATTCTAATTTACAACCTAGAACACCGCTTCCATTAAGGCTCTCTGTTTCCCTAGTAACCAAATTTGTTTACGGGGAAATGCTGCCACCTAGTGGCCGTTTCCTGCAAGAACAGCTTTAAACTCACAGCTAATGGTCACTTAACATTCACAAGGACTCAGGGCTGTAAAGGACACCTGCCCTAAAAAACTGTGCAGAAGTAGGGAATGGACAATAAAATTCAAAAGAGGCAAATGTTTCAAGAAGAGAGTATGAAGAGTTTAGGTTTACTCACGCTCTTCTTTAAAACAAGGAAAATGGATAAAAGCTCACCCTCAGGGAGTGTTAGACCCATGCAATCTAATCTACAAAAAGTTTCAACTTACACCAGTCGACTCACCATCAGCAAAAAGTCTCCAAACAATAAATGCTGAAGGGGATTTAGAGAACTGTGTACCCTCTACCTGCTGGTGAGACGTAAAGGCGTAACAGCCAATGATGAGAACAGAAAGGAGCTGTGTTTAAAAGTAAAAATGGAGGTACCATTCAATCCAGCAGGCGCACCATGGGACCTCTCACCTGAGAAGACAAGAATCGAGAAGACACAGGCCGCAAAAGCTGCAGTGCAGCCTTATTCACAATAGCCAAGACAGTGAAGCAATCAAAATGTCCAACAACAGGTGAGTGGATAAAGAAGAAGTGGTCCATGTACACAGTGGAATATTAGCCATGGAAAACAATGAACCATTGCTCTCTGAGGCACCACAAATGAGTCTGGAGATAATCACGAAATATGAGGTAAGTCGGAAAGCAAAAGACCTATATTCTATGATATGACTTACAGGCGTTATCTAATAACTGACACAAATGAACATATTTCCACAGAGAAAGACACTCACAGACTTAGAAAACAAACTGTGCTCATCTAAAAGGAAAAGTGGGGGGAATGGATAAATTAAGATTAGTGTTACTATATGTATACAAACACATATTATATACATATCTCAAAAAGACCGACCATAGAGCAAGGGAGGTCTGCGGAACCCTCAGTAACATTTTACATGGGAAGAGGATCTGTACTTGAATAGACATATATAATGTACAAATGAACCAGATTGTGTACACCTAGGACAGACAATATTCTAAGCTTTACCCCAATTAAGAAAATTTTTAAAACCAAGAAGAATTAATGAGACATAAACTTATGGGGTTTCTCCATGCACATGCCAATGTAATTTACAACCTAGGACACGACTTCCAGAAAGGCTCTGCTGCCCTAGTACCCAGATTGGGGAATGGAGAAATGCTGCCTGCTTGAGGCCACTGCCCAGAACAGCAGCTTTAAACCCATTGCTAAAGGTCACTAAACATTCACCAAATTGCAGTTCGGTAAATGACACCTGCTATCTAAATAAATTCTGGGGTGGAACATCGACCAAAAAATTAAAAAGAGGGCAAACCTCCAAGAAGACAATTTCAAGAGTTATATTGTACTCCCAATTGTTTCCTTTTTTTAACAGAAAAGAAAACGGCAGAGAAAAATGATGAGTTTTACGAATTTTCAAAGACATGCAAACTCAAATTACAAAAACCTATCAGCTCACAGCAGCCAGAAGGGCCACTAGCATAAATGCTGCAAACAATAAATGCTGAAGCGATTGTGGAGAAATGCGTACCCTCGATTCTAAGGGGGACGTGGTAAGAGCCACTAATGAAAACACAAAGAAGGTGCTTTGAAAAGGGAAACTCCGTGCTACCAGTCAGTCAATCACACCCACTGCTGGGTCTATCACCTGAGAAAATGAGAATCAAAAAGTCACAGGCTGCCAATCCTGCACTCCAACAATATTTACCATAGCCAACACTTGGAAGCAATGAAAATGTCCATCAACCGAGGAATGCACAAAGTAGAAGTGGTCCACGTACACAGTGGAAATTTACTCCAATAAAAAATAAAAATTAAATTTAAAAATCCAACAAACGTAAGGAGACATCAGCTTGTCTGGGTTTGTCCGGGCACACTCCACTCTAATTTATACCCGAGAAACCCCACAGGCCGCAAGGGCTTTTCCCTAGATACCAGGGTGGGGGACATAGAAAGGCTGCCACCCTCTGGCAGTTACCTGCAAAAGCAGCTTTAAAGCCTGCGCTAATGGTCATTTCATAGGAACAAGTACTGCAGAACTGTAAATGAAACCTGCCCTCAAAATGTCTTGAGGGAGGTAACGGACAAAACATTTCAAAATGGGACACATACTTAAAGAGAACACTTTGAAGAACTAAGGGATAATCACAGCTTGAAAAATAAAAAAGACATGCCTTAAAGCTCAATTTCAACGGATTATGTGGCACATTCGAATTCAACCACAGAGAGGTATCAGCTCACACTTGTCAGAATAACCATCAGCAAGAAAACTACAAAACAATAAATGCTGAAGGTGTTGTGGAGAAATGCATACACTCAACTTCAAGTGGGACGTAAGTTGGAAAGGGCCACGAATGAGAACAGAATGGAGGTGCCTTAAAAAGGTAAACATTGAGCTACCATATGATCCAGCAGGCCCACTCCTCGACCTATAATCTAAGAAGAGAGAATTGGAAAGACACAGGCAGGCAAATCTGCATTGCACAGTATTACAATAGCCAAGATAGGGAAGTAACCAAAAAGTCCACCAACAGATGGGTGGACAAAGAAGAACTCTTCCGTGTACAGATGGAATGTTCGCTAGTGAAAAAATGAAACAATGCCATTTGCAGCACCATAGATGAGTCTAGACGTACTCACGCCACCTGTAGTAAGTGAGAAAGCAAAAGACACATATCCTGTCATATCCCTTTTAAGAGTTACTTAAAAATTGATACCAATGAAGATATTTCCACAGAGAAAGGCAATCACAGAATCGTTAAAAAACTTATTGTTCACCACATAGAAAGGGATGAGGATTGGATACATTACCATATTGGGTTTAACAGAGATATACATACCATGTGAAATACATAACCACCAAAGACGTACGGAAGACGAGGAGAAGACTACTCAACATTGTGTCATAACCTACATGGGAAAAGGATGGGAGGGAGAATAGATACATGTATATGTGTGAAAGAACCACATCTTGCACACCTAGAACAAACAAACCATTGTAATCATATTTGCTGGGATAAAAAATAAAAAGTAAATTACAAATATGAACAAGAAGTAATGAGACATAAACTTAAAGGGCTTTTTCCTGGCACATTCCATTCTAATTTACAACCTAGAACACCGCTTCCATTAAGGCTCTCTGTTTCCCTAGTAACCAAATTTGTTTACGGGGAAATGCTGCCACCTAGTGGCCGTTTCCTGCAAGAACAGCTTTAAACTCACAGCTAATGGTCACTTAACATTCACAAGGACTCAGGGCTGTAAAGGACACCTGCCCTAAAAAACTGTGCAGAAGTAGGGAATGGACAATAAAATTCAAAAGAGGCAAATGTTTCAAGAAGAGAGTATGAAGAGTTTAGGTTTACTCACGCTCTTCTTTAAAACAAGGAAAATGGATAAAAGCTCACCCTCAGGGAGTGTTAGACCCATGCAATCTAATCTACAAAAAGTTTCAACTTACACCAGTCGACTCACCATCAGCAAAAAGTCTCCAAACAATAAATGCTGAAGGGGATTTAGAGAACTGTGTACCCTCTACCTGCTGGTGAGACGTAAAGGCGTAACAGCCAATGATGAGAACAGAAAGGAGCTGTGTTTAAAAGTAAAAATGGAGGTACCATTCAATCCAGCAGGCGCACCATGGGACCTCTCACCTGAGAAGACAAGAATCGAGAAGACACAGGCCGCAAAAGCTGCAGTGCAGCCTTATTCACAATAGCCAAGACAGTGAAGCAATCAAAATGTCCAACAACAGGTGAGTGGATAAAGAAGAAGTGGTCCATGTACACAGTGGAATATTAGCCATGGAAAACAATGAACCATTGCTCTCTGAGGCACCACAAATGAGTCTGGAGATAATCACGAAATATGAGGTAAGTCGGAAAGCAAAAGACCTATATTCTATGATATGACTTACAGGCGTTATCTAATAACTGACACAAATGAACATATTTCCACAGAGAAAGACACTCCCAGACTTAGAAAACAAACTGTGCTCATCTAAAAGGAAAAGTGGGGGGAATGGATAAATTAAGATTAGTGTTACTATATGTATACAAACACATATTATATACATATCTCAAAAAGACCGACCATAGAGCAAGGGAGGTCTGCGGAACCCTCAGTAACATTTTACATGGGAAGAGGATCTGTACTTGAATAGACATATATAATGTACAAATGAACCAGATTGTGTACACCTAGGACAGACAATATTCTAAGCTTTACCCCAATTAAGAAAATTTTTAAAACCAAGAAGAATTAATGAGACATAAACTTATGGGGTTTCTCCATGCACATGCCAATGTAATTTACAACCTAGGACACGACTTCCAGAAAGGCTCTGCTGCCCTAGTACCCAGATTGGGGAATGGAGAAATGCTGCCTGCTTGAGGCCACTGCCCAGAACAGCAGCTTTAAACCCATTGCTAAAGGTCACTAAACATTCACCAAATTGCAGTTCGGTAAATGACACCTGCTATCTAAATAAATTCTGGGGTGGAACATCGACCAAAAAATTAAAAAGAGGGCAAACCTCCAAGAAGACAATTTCAAGAGTTATATTGTACTCCCAATTGTTTCCTTTTTTTAACAGAAAAGAAAACGGCAGAGAAAAATGATGAGTTTTACGAATTTTCAAAGACATGCAAACTCAAATTACAAAAACCTATCAGCTCACAGCAGCCAGAAGGGCCACTAGCATAAATGCTGCAAACAATAAATGCTGAAGCGATTGTGGAGAAATGCGTACCCTCGATTCTAAGGGGGACGTGGTAAGAGCCACTAATGAAAACACAAAGAAGGTGCTTTGAAAAGGGAAACTCCGTGCTACCAGTCAGTCAATCACACCCACTGCTGGGTCTATCACCTGAGAAAATGAGAATCAAAAAGTCACAGGCTGCCAATCCTGCACTCCAACAATATTTACCATAGCCAACACTTGGAAGCAATGAAAATGTCCATCAACCGAGGAATGCACAAAGTAGAAGTGGTCCACGTACACAGTGGAAATTTACTCCAATAAAAAATAAAAATTAAATTTAAAAATCCAACAAACGTAAGGAGACATCAGCTTGTCTGGGTTTGTCCGGGCACACTCCACTCTAATTTATACCCGAGAAACCCCACAGGCCGCAAGGGCTTTTCCCTAGATACCAGGGTGGGGGACATAGAAAGGCTGCCACCCTCTGGCAGTTACCTGCAAAAGCAGCTTTAAAGCCTGCGCTAATGGTCATTTCATAGGAACAAGTACTGCAGAACTGTAAATGAAACCTGCCCTCAAAATGTCTTGAGGGAGGTAACGGACAAAACATTTCAAAATGGGACACATACTTAAAGAGAACACTTTGAAGAACTAAGGGATAATCACAGCTTGAAAAATAAAAAAGACATGCCTTAAAGCTCAATTTCAACGGATTATGTGGCACATTCGAATTCAACCACAGAGAGGTATCAGCTCACACTTGTCAGAATAACCATCAGCAAGAAAACTACAAAACAATAAATGCTGAAGGTGTTGTGGAGAAATGCATACACTCAACTTCAAGTGGGACGTAAGTTGGAAAGGGCCACGAATGAGAACAGAATGGAGGTGCCTTAAAAAGGTAAACATTGAGCTACCATATGATCCAGCAGGCCCACTCCTCGACCTATAATCTAAGAAGAGAGAATTGGAAAGACACAGGCAGGCAAATCTGCATTGCACAGTATTACAATAGCCAAGATAGGGAAGTAACCAAAAAGTCCACCAACAGATGGGTGGACAAAGAAGAACTCTTCCGTGTACAGATGGAATGTTCGCTAGTGAAAAAATGAAACAATGCCATTTGCAGCACCATAGATGAGTCTAGACGTACTCACGCCACCTGTAGTAAGTGAGAAAGCAAAAGACACATATCCTGTCATATCCCTTTTAAGAGTTACTTAAAAATTGATACCAATGAAGATATTTCCACAGAGAAAGGCAATCACAGAATCGTTAAAAAACTTATTGTTCACCACATAGAAAGGGATGAGGATTGGATACATTACCATATTGGGTTTAACAGAGATATACATACCATGTGAAATACATAACCACCAAAGACGTACGGAAGACGAGGAGAAGACTACTCAACATTGTGTCATAACCTACATGGGAAAAGGATGGGAGGGAGAATAGATACATGTATATGTGTGAAAGAACCACATCTTGCACACCTAGAACAAACAAACCATTGTAATCATATTTGCTGGGATAAAAAATAAAAAGTAAATTACAAATATGAACAAGAAGTAATGAGACATAAACTTAAAGGGCTTTTTCCTGGCACATTCCATTCTAATTTACAACCTAGAACACCGCTTCCATTAAGGCTCTCTGTTTCCCTAGTAACCAAATTTGTTTACGGGGAAATGCTGCCACCTAGTGGCCGTTTCCTGCAAGAACAGCTTTAAACTCACAGCTAATGGTCACTTAACATTCACAAGGACTCAGGGCTGTAAAGGACACCTGCCCTAAAAAACTGTGCAGAAGTAGGGAATGGACAATAAAATTCAAAAGAGGCAAATGTTTCAAGAAGAGAGTAGGAAGAGTTTAGGTTTACTCACGCTCTTCTTTAAAACAAGGAAAATGGATAAAAGCTCACCCTCAGGGAGTGTTAGACCCATGCAATCTAATCTACAAAAAGTTTCAACTTACACCAGTCGACTCACCATCAGCAAAAAGTCTCCAAACAATAAATGCTGAAGGGGATTTAGAGAACTGTGTACCCTCTACCTGCTGGTGAGACGTAAAGGCGTAACAGCCAATGATGAGAACAGAAAGGAGCTGTGTTTAAAAGTAAAAATGGAGGTACCATTCAATCCAGCAGGCGCACCATGGGACCTCTCACCTGAGAAGACAAGAATCGAGAAGACACAGGCCGCAAAAGCTGCAGTGCAGCCTTATTCACAATAGCCAAGACAGTGAAGCAATCAAAATGTCCAACAACAGGTGAGTGGATAAAGAAGAAGTGGTCCATGTACACAGTGGAATATTAGCCATGGAAAACAATGAACCATTGCTCTCTGAGGCACCACAAATGAGTCTGGAGATAATCACGAAATATGAGGTAAGTCGGAAAGCAAAAGACCTATATTCTATGATATGACTTACAGGCGTTATCTAATAACTGACACAAATGAACATATTTCCACAGAGAAAGACACTCCCAGACTTAGAAAACAAACTGTGCTCATCTAAAAGGAAAAGTGGGGGGAATGGATAAATTAAGATTAGTGTTACTATATGTATACAAACACATATTATATACATATCTCAAAAAGACCGACCATAGAGCAAGGGAGGTCTGCGGAACCCTCAGTAACATTTTACATGGGAAGAGGATCTGTACTTGAATAGACATATATAATGTACAAATGAACCAGATTGTGTACACCTAGGACAGACAATATTCTAAGCTTTACCCCAATTAAGAAAATTTTTAAAACCAAGAAGAATTAATGAGACATAAACTTATGGGGTTTCTCCATGCACATGCCAATGTAATTTACAACCTAGGACACGACTTCCAGAAAGGCTCTGCTGCCCTAGTACCCAGATTGGGGAATGGAGAAATGCTGCCTGCTTGAGGCCACTGCCCAGAACAGCAGCTTTAAACCCATTGCTAAAGGTCACTAAACATTCACCAAATTGCAGTTCGGTAAATGACACCTGCTATCTAAATAAATTCTGGGGTGGAACATCGACCAAAAAATTAAAAAGAGGGCAAACCTCCAAGAAGACAATTTCAAGAGTTATATTGTACTCCCAATTGTTTCCTTTTTTTAACAGAAAAGAAAACGGCAGAGAAAAATGATGAGTTTTACGAATTTTCAAAGACATGCAAACTCAAATTACAAAAACCTATCAGCTCACAGCAGCCAGAAGGGCCACTAGCATAAATGCTGCAAACAATAAATGCTGAAGCGATTGTGGAGAAATGCGTACCCTCGATTCTAAGGGGGACGTGGTAAGAGCCACTAATGAAAACACAAAGAAGGTGCTTTGAAAAGGGAAACTCCGTGCTACCAGTCAGTCAATCACACCCACTGCTGGGTCTATCACCTGAGAAAATGAGAATCAAAAAGTCACAGGCTGCCAATCCTGCACTCCAACAATATTTACCATAGCCAACACTTGGAAGCAATGAAAATGTCCATCAACCGAGGAATGCACAAAGTAGAAGTGGTCCACGTACACAGTGGAAATTTACTCCAATAAAAAATAAAAATTAAATTTAAAAATCCAACAAACGTAAGGAGACATCAGCTTGTCTGGGTTTGTCCGGGCACACTCCACTCTAATTTATACCCGAGAAACCCCACAGGCCGCAAGGGCTTTTCCCTAGATACCAGGGTGGGGGACATAGAAAGGCTGCCACCCTCTGGCAGTTACCTGCAAAAGCAGCTTTAAAGCCTGCGCTAATGGTCATTTCATAGGAACAAGTACTGCAGAACTGTAAATGAAACCTGCCCTCAAAATGTCTTGAGGGAGGTAACGGACAAAACATTTCAAAATGGGACACATACTTAAAGAGAACACTTTGAAGAACTAAGGGATAATCACAGCTTGAAAAATAAAAAAGACATGCCTTAAAGCTCAATTTCAACGGATTATGTGGCACATTCGAATTCAACCACAGAGAGGTATCAGCTCACACTTGTCAGAATAACCATCAGCAAGAAAACTACAAAACAATAAATGCTGAAGGTGTTGTGGAGAAATGCATACACTCAACTTCAAGTGGGACGTAAGTTGGAAAGGGCCACGAATGAGAACAGAATGGAGGTGCCTTAAAAAGGTAAACATTGAGCTACCATATGATCCAGCAGGCCCACTCCTCGACCTATAATCTAAGAAGAGAGAATTGGAAAGACACAGGCAGGCAAATCTGCATTGCACAGTATTACAATAGCCAAGATAGGGAAGTAACCAAAAAGTCCACCAACAGATGGGTGGACAAAGAAGAACTCTTCCGTGTACAGATGGAATGTTCGCTAGTGAAAAAATGAAACAATGCCATTTGCAGCACCATAGATGAGTCTAGACGTACTCACGCCACCTGTAGTAAGTGAGAAAGCAAAAGACACATATCCTGTCATATCCCTTTTAAGAGTTACTTAAAAATTGATACCAATGAAGATATTTCCACAGAGAAAGGCAATCACAGAATCGTTAAAAAACTTATTGTTCACCACATAGAAAGGGATGAGGATTGGATACATTACCATATTGGGTTTAACAGAGATATACATACCATGTGAAATACATAACCACCAAAGACGTACGGAAGACGAGGAGAAGACTACTCAACATTGTGTCATAACCTACATGGGAAAAGGATGGGAGGGAGAATAGATACATGTATATGTGTGAAAGAACCACATCTTGCACACCTAGAACAAACAAACCATTGTAATCATATTTGCTGGGATAAAAAATAAAAAGTAAATTACAAATATGAACAAGAAGTAATGAGACATAAACTTAAAGGGCTTTTTCCTGGCACATTCCATTCTAATTTACAACCTAGAACACCGCTTCCATTAAGGCTCTCTGTTTCCCTAGTAACCAAATTTGTTTACGGGGAAATGCTGCCACCTAGTGGCCGTTTCCTGCAAGAACAGCTTTAAACTCACAGCTAATGGTCACTTAACATTCACAAGGACTCAGGGCTGTAAAGGACACCTGCCCTAAAAAACTGTGCAGAAGTAGGGAATGGACAATAAAATTCAAAAGAGGCAAATGTTTCAAGAAGAGAGTAGGAAGAGTTTAGGTTTACTCACGCTCTTCTTTAAAACAAGGAAAATGGATAAAAGCTCACCCTCAGGGAGTGTTAGACCCATGCAATCTAATCTACAAAAAGTTTCAACTTACACCAGTCGACTCACCATCAGCAAAAAGTCTCCAAACAATAAATGCTGAAGGGGATTTAGAGAACTGTGTACCCTCTACCTGCTGGTGAGACGTAAAGGCGTAACAGCCAATGATGAGAACAGAAAGGAGCTGTGTTTAAAAGTAAAAATGGAGGTACCATTCAATCCAGCAGGCGCACCATGGGACCTCTCACCTGAGAAGACAAGAATCGAGAAGACACAGGCCGCAAAAGCTGCAGTGCAGCCTCATTCACAATAGCCAAGACAGTGAAGCAATCAAAATGTCCAACAACAGGTGAGTGGATAAAGAAGAAGTGGTCCATGTACACAGTGGAATATTAGCCATGGAAAACAATGAACCATTGCTCTCTGAGGCACCACAAATGAGTCTGGAGATAATCACGAAATATGAGGTAAGTCGGAAAGCAAAAGACCTATATTCTATGATATGACTTACAGGCGTTATCTAATAACTGACACAAATGAACATATTTCCACAGAGAAAGACACTCCCAGACTTAGAAAACAAACTGTGCTCATCTAAAAGGAAAAGTGGGGGGAATGGATAAATTAAGATTAGTGTTACTATATGTATACAAACACATATTATATACATATCTCAAAAAGACCGACCATAGAGCAAGGGAGGTCTGCGGAACCCTCAGTAACATTTTACATGGGAAGAGGATCTGTACTTGAATAGACATATATAATGTACAAATGAACCAGATTGTGTACACCTAGGACAGACAATATTCTAAGCTTTACCCCAATTAAGAAAATTTTTAAAACCAAGAAGAATTAATGAGACATAAACTTATGGGGTTTCTCCATGCACATGCCAATGTAATTTACAACCTAGGACACGACTTCCAGAAAGGCTCTGCTGCCCTAGTACCCAGATTGGGGAATGGAGAAATGCTGCCTGCTTGAGGCCACTGCCCAGAACAGCAGCTTTAAACCCATTGCTAAAGGTCACTAAACATTCACCAAATTGCAGTTCGGTAAATGACACCTGCTATCTAAATAAATTCTGGGGTGGAACATCGACCAAAAAATTAAAAAGAGGGCAAACCTCCAAGAAGACAATTTCAAGAGTTATATTGTACTCCCAATTGTTTCCTTTTTTTAACAGAAAAGAAAACGGCAGAGAAAAATGATGAGTTTTACGAATTTTCAAAGACATGCAAACTCAAATTACAAAAACCTATCAGCTCACAGCAGCCAGAAGGGCCACTAGCATAAATGCTGCAAACAATAAATGCTGAAGCGATTGTGGAGAAATGCGTACCCTCGATTCTAAGGGGGACGTGGTAAGAGCCACTAATGAAAACACAAAGAAGGTGCTTTGAAAAGGGAAACTCCGTGCTACCAGTCAGTCAATCACACCCACTGCTGGGTCTATCACCTGAGAAAATGAGAATCAAAAAGTCACAGGCTGCCAATCCTGCACTCCAACAATATTTACCATAGCCAACACTTGGAAGCAATGAAAATGTCCATCAACCGAGGAATGCACAAAGTAGAAGTGGTCCACGTACACAGTGGAAATTTACTCCAATAAAAAATAAAAATTAAATTTAAAAATCCAACAAACGTAAGGAGACATCAGCTTGTCTGGGTTTGTCCGGGCACACTCCACTCTAATTTATACCCGAGAAACCCCACAGGCCGCAAGGGCTTTTCCCTAGATACCAGGGTGGGGGACATAGAAAGGCTGCCACCCTCTGGCAGTTACCTGCAAAAGCAGCTTTAAAGCCTGCGCTAATGGTCATTTCATAGGAACAAGTACTGCAGAACTGTAAATGAAACCTGCCCTCAAAATGTCTTGAGGGAGGTAACGGACAAAACATTTCAAAATGGGACACATACTTAAAGAGAACACTTTGAAGAACTAAGGGATAATCACAGCTTGAAAAATAAAAAAGACATGCCTTAAAGCTCAATTTCAACGGATTATGTGGCACATTCGAATTCAACCACAGAGAGGTATCAGCTCACACTTGTCAGAATAACCATCAGCAAGAAAACTACAAAACAATAAATGCTGAAGGTGTTGTGGAGAAATGCATACACTCAACTTCAAGTGGGACGTAAGTTGGAAAGGGCCACGAATGAGAACAGAATGGAGGTGCCTTAAAAAGGTAAACATTGAGCTACCATATGATCCAGCAGGCCCACTCCTCGACCTATAATCTAAGAAGAGAGAATTGGAAAGACACAGGCAGGCAAATCTGCATTGCACAGTATTACAATAGCCAAGATAGGGAAGTAACCAAAAAGTCCACCAACAGATGGGTGGACAAAGAAGAACTCTTCCGTGTACAGATGGAATGTTCGCTAGTGAAAAAATGAAACAATGCCATTTGCAGCACCATAGATGAGTCTAGACGTACTCACGCCACCTGTAGTAAGTGAGAAAGCAAAAGACACATATCCTGTCATATCCCTTTTAAGAGTTACTTAAAAATTGATACCAATGAAGATATTTCCACAGAGAAAGGCAATCACAGAATCGTTAAAAAACTTATTGTTCACCACATAGAAAGGGATGAGGATTGGATACATTACCATATTGGGTTTAACAGAGATATACATACCATGTGAAATACATAACCACCAAAGACGTACGGAAGACGAGGAGAAGACTACTCAACATTGTGTCATAACCTACATGGGAAAAGGATGGGAGGGAGAATAGATACATGTATATGTGTGAAAGAACCACATCTTGCACACCTAGAACAAACAAACCATTGTAATCATATTTGCTGGGATAAAAAATAAAAAGTAAATTACAAATATGAACAAGAAGTAATGAGACATAAACTTAAAGGGCTTTTTCCTGGCACATTCCATTCTAATTTACAACCTAGAACACCGCTTCCATTAAGGCTCTCTGTTTCCCTAGTAACCAAATTTGTTTACGGGGAAATGCTGCCACCTAGTGGCCGTTTCCTGCAAGAACAGCTTTAAACTCACAGCTAATGGTCACTTAACATTCACAAGGACTCAGGGCTGTAAAGGACACCTGCCCTAAAAAACTGTGCAGAAGTAGGGA
Source organism: Balaenoptera borealis (assembly GCF_965194805.1). NCBI lineage: Eukaryota > Metazoa > Chordata > Mammalia > Artiodactyla > Balaenopteridae > Balaenoptera > Balaenoptera borealis. The sequence continues at coordinate 34,331 of NW_028123792.1, forward strand.
ATGGACAATAAAATTCAAAAGAGGCAAATGTTTCAAGAAGAGAGTATGAAGAGTTTAGGTTTACTCACGCTCTTCTTTAAAACAAGGAAAATGGATAAAAGCTCACCCTCAGGGAGTGTTAGACCCATGCAATCTAATCTACAAAAAGTTTCAACTTACACCAGTCGACTCACCATCAGCAAAAAGTCTCCAAACAATAAATGCTGAAGGGGATTTAGAGAACTGTGTACCCTCTACCTGCTGGTGAGACGTAAAGGCGTAACAGCCAATGATGAGAACAGAAAGGAGCTGTGTTTAAAAGTAAAAATGGAGGTACCATTCAATCCAGCAGGCGCACCATTGGACCTCTCACCTGAGAAGACAAGAATCGAGAAGACACAGGCCGCAAAAGCTGCAGTGCAGCCTCATTCACAATAGCCAAGACAGTGAAGCAATCAAAATGTCCAACAACAGGTGAGTGGATAAAGAAGAAGTGGTCCATGTACACAGTGGAATATTAGCCATGGAAAACAATGAACCATTGCTCTCTGAGGCACCACAAATGAGTCTGGAGATAATCACGAAATATGAGGTAAGTCGGAAAGCAAAAGACCTATATTCTATGATATGACTTACAGGCGTTATCTAATAACTGACACAAATGAACATATTTCCACAGAGAAAGACACTCACAGACTTAGAAAACAAACTGTGCTCATCTAAAAGGAAAAGTGGGGGGAATGGATAAATTAAGATTAGTGTTACTATATGTATACAAACACATATTATATACATATCTCAAAAAGACCGACCATAGAGCAAGGGAGGTCTGCGGAACCCTCAGTAACATTTTACATGGGAAGAGGATCTGTACTTGAATAGACATATATAATGTACAAATGAACCAGATTGTGTACACCTAGGACAGACAATATTCTAAGCTTTACCCCAATTAAGAAAATTTTTAAAACCAAGAAGAATTAATGAGACATAAACTTATGGGGTTTCTCCATGCACATGCCAATGTAATTTACAACCTAGGACACGACTTCCAGAAAGGCTCTGCTGCCCTAGTACCCAGATTGGGGAATGGAGAAATGCTGCCTGCTTGAGGCCACTGCCCAGAACAGCAGCTTTAAACCCATTGCTAAAGGTCACTAAACATTCACCAAATTGCAGTTCGGTAAATGACACCTGCTATCTAAATAAATTCTGGGGTGGAACATCGACCAAAAAATTAAAAAGAGGGCAAACCTCCAAGAAGACAACTTCAAGAGTTATATTGTACTCCCAATTGTTTCCTTTTTTTAACAGAAAAGAAAACGGCAGAGAAAAATGATGAGTTTTACGAATTTTCAAAGACATGCAAACTCAAATTACAAAAACCTATCAGCTCACAGCAGCCAGAAGGGCCACTAGCATAAATGCTGCAAACAATAAATGCTGAAGCGACTGTGGAGAAATGCGTACCCTCGATTCTAAGGGGGACGTGGTAAGAGCCACTAATGAAAACACAAAGAAGGTGCTTTGAAAAGGGAAACTCCGTGCTACCAGTCAGTCAATCACACCCACTGCTGGGTCTATCACCTGAGAAAATGAGAATCAAAAAGTCACAGGCTGCCAATCCTGCACTCCAACAATATTTACCATAGCCAACACTTGGAAGCAATGAAAATGTCCATCAACCGAGGAATGCACAAAGTAGAAGTGGTCCACGTACACAGTGGAAATTTACTCCAATAAAAAATAAAAATTAAATTTAAAAATCCAACAAACGTAAGGAGACATCAGCTTGTCTGGGTTTGTCCGGGCACACTCCACTCTAATTTATACCCGAGAAACCCCACAGGCCGCAAGGGCTTTTCCCTAGATACCAGGGTGGGGGACATAGAAAGGCTGCCACCCTCTGGCAGTTACCTGCAAAAGCAGCTTTAAAGCCTGCGCTAATGGTCATTTCATAGGAACAAGTACTGCAGAACTGTAAATGAAACCTGCCCTCAAAATGTCTTGAGGGAGGTAACGGACAAAACATTTCAAAATGGGACACATACTTAAAGAGAACACTTTGAAGAACTAAGGGATAATCACAGCTTGAAAAATAAAAAAGACATGCCTTAAAGCTCAATTTCAACGGATTATGTGGCACATTCGAATTCAACCACAGAGAGGTATCAGCTCACACTTGTCAGAATAACCATCAGCAAGAAAACTACAAAACAATAAATGCTGAAGGTGTTGTGGAGAAATGCATACACTCAACTTCAAGTGGGACGTAAGTTGGAAAGGGCCACGAATGAGAACAGAATGGAGGTGCCTTAAAAAGGTAAACATTGAGCTACCATATGATCCAGCAGGCCCACTCCTCGACCTATAATCTAAGAAGAGAGAATTGGAAAGACACAGGCAGGCAAATCTGCATTGCACAGTATTACAATAGCCAAGATAGGGAAGTAACCAAAAAGTCCACCAACAGATGGGTGGACAAAGAAGAACTCTTCCGTGTACAGATGGAATGTTCGCTAGTGAAAAAATGAAACAATGCCATTTGCAGCACCATAGATGAGTCTAGACGTACTCACGCCACCTGTAGTAAGTGAGAAAGCAAAAGACACATATCCTGTCATATCCCTTTTAAGAGTTACTTAAAAATTGATACCAATGAAGATATTTCCACAGAGAAAGGCAATCACAGAATCGTTAAAAAACTTATTGTTCACCACATAGAAAGGGATGAGGATTGGATACATTACCATATTGGGTTTAACAGAGATATACATACCATGTGAAATACATAACCACCAAAGACGTACGGAAGACGAGGAGAAGACTACTCAACATTGTGTCATAACCTACATGGGAAAAGGATGGGAGGGAGAATAGATACATGTATATGTGTGAAAGAACCACATCTTGCACACCTAGAACAAACAAACCATTGTAATCATATTTGCTGGGATAAAAAATAAAAAGTAAATTACAAATATGAACAAGAAGTAATGAGACATAAACTTAAAGGGCTTTTTCCTGGCACATTCCATTCTAATTTACAACCTAGAACACCGCTTCCATTAAGGCTCTCTGTTTCCCTAGTAACCAAATTTGTTTACGGGGAAATGCTGCCACCTAGTGGCCGTTTCCTGCAAGAACAGCTTTAAACTCACAGCTAATGGTCACTTAACATTCACAAGGACTCAGGGCTGTAAAGGACACCTGCCCTAAAAAACTGTGCAGAAGTAGGGAATGGACAATAAAATTCAAAAGAGGCAAATGTTTCAAGAAGAGAGTAGGAAGAGTTTAGGTTTACTCACGCTCTTCTTTAAAACAAGGAAAATGGATAAAAGCTCACCCTCAGGGAGTGTTAGACCCATGCAATCTAATCTACAAAAAGTTTCAACTTACACCAGTCGACTCACCATCAGCAAAAAGTCTCCAAACAATAAATGCTGAAGGGGATTTAGAGAACTGTGTACCCTCTACCTGCTGGTGAGACGTAAAGGCGTAACAGCCAATGATGAGAACAGAAAGGAGCTGTGTTTAAAAGTAAAAATGGAGGTACCATTCAATCCAGCAGGCGCACCATGGGACCTCTCACCTGAGAAGACAAGAATCGAGAAGACACAGGCCGCAAAAGCTGCAGTGCAGCCTTATTCACAATAGCCAAGACAGTGAAGCAATCAAAATGTCCAACAACAGGTGAGTGGATAAAGAAGAAGTGGTCCATGTACACAGTGGAATATTAGCCATGGAAAACAATGAACCATTGCTCTCTGAGGCACCACAAATGAGTCTGGAGATAATCACGAAATATGAGGTAAGTCGGAAAGCAAAAGACCTATATTCTATGATATGACTTACAGGCGTTATCTAATAACTGACACAAATGAACATATTTCCACAGAGAAAGACACTCCCAGACTTAGAAAACAAACTGTGCTCATCTAAAAGGAAAAGTGGGGGGAATGGATAAATTAAGATTAGTGTTACTATATGTATACAAACACATATTATATACATATCTCAAAAAGACCGACCATAGAGCAAGGGAGGTCTGCGGAACCCTCAGTAACATTTTACATGGGAAGAGGATCTGTACTTGAATAGACATATATAATGTACAAATGAACCAGATTGTGTACACCTAGGACAGACAATATTCTAAGCTTTACCCCAATTAAGAAAATTTTTAAAACCAAGAAGAATTAATGAGACATAAACTTATGGGGTTTCTCCATGCACATGCCAATGTAATTTACAACCTAGGACACGACTTCCAGAAAGGCTCTGCTGCCCTAGTACCCAGATTGGGGAATGGAGAAATGCTGCCTGCTTGAGGCCACTGCCCAGAACAGCAGCTTTAAACCCATTGCTAAAGGTCACTAAACATTCACCAAATTGCAGTTCGGTAAATGACACCTGCTATCTAAATAAATTCTGGGGTGGAAGATCGACCAAAAAATTAAAAAGAGGGCAAACCTCCAAGAAGACAATTTCAAGAGTTATATTGTACTCCCAATTGTTTCCTTTTTTTAACAGAAAAGAAAACGGCAGAGAAAAATGATGAGTTTTACGAATTTTCAAAGACATGCAAACTCAAATTACAAAAACCTATCAGCTCACAGCAGCCAGAAGGGCCACTAGCATAAATGCTGCAAACAATAAATGCTGAAGCGATTGTGGAGAAATGCGTACCCTCGATTCTAAGGGGGACGTGGTAAGAGCCACTAATGAAAACACAAAGAAGGTGCTTTGAAAAGGGAAACTCCGTGCTACCAGTCAGTCAATCACACCCACTGCTGGGTCTATCACCTGAGAAAATGAGAATCAAAAAGTCACAGGCTGCCAATCCTGCACTCCAACAATATTTACCATAGCCAACACTTGGAAGCAATGAAAATGTCCATCAACCGAGGAATGCACAAAGTAGAAGTGGTCCACGTACACAGTGGAAATTTACTCCAATAAAAAATAAAAATTAAATTTAAAAATCCAACAAACGTAAGGAGACATCAGCTTGTCTGGGTTTGTCCGGGCACACTCCACTCTAATTTATACCCGAGAAACCCCACAGGCCGCAAGGGCTTTTCCCTAGATACCAGGGTGGGGGACATAGAAAGGCTGCCACCCTCTGGCAGTTACCTGCAAAAGCAGCTTTAAAGCCTGCGCTAATGGTCATTTCATAGGAACAAGTACTGCAGAACTGTAAATGAAACCTGCCCTCAAAATGTCTTGAGGGAGGTAACGGACAAAACATTTCAAAATGGGACACATACTTAAAGAGAACACTTTGAAGAACTAAGGGATAATCACAGCTTGAAAAATAAAAAAGACATGCCTTAAAGCTCAATTTCAACGGATTATGTGGCACATTCGAATTCAACCACAGAGAGGTATCAGCTCACACTTGTCAGAATAACCATCAGCAAGAAAACTACAAAACAATAAATGCTGAAGGTGTTGTGGAGAAATGCATACACTCAACTTCAAGTGGGACGTAAGTTGGAAAGGGCCACGAATGAGAACAGAATGGAGGTGCCTTAAAAAGGTAAACATTGAGCTACCATATGATCCAGCAGGCCCACTCCTCGACCTATAATCTAAGAAGAGAGAATTGGAAAGACACAGGCAGGCAAATCTGCATTGCACAGTATTACAATAGCCAAGATAGGGAAGTAACCAAAAAGTCCACCAACAGATGGGTGGACAAAGAAGAACTCTTCCGTGTACAGATGGAATGTTCGCTAGTGAAAAAATGAAACAATGCCATTTGCAGCACCATAGATGAGTCTAGACGTACTCACGCCACCTGTAGTAAGTGAGAAAGCAAAAGACACATATCCTGTCATATCCCTTTTAAGAGTTACTTAAAAATTGATACCAATGAAGATATTTCCACAGAGAAAGGCAATCACAGAATCGTTAAAAAACTTATTGTTCACCACATAGAAAGGGATGAGGATTGGATACATTACCATATTGGGTTTAACAGAGATATACATACCATGTGAAATACATAACCACCAAAGACGTACGGAAGACGAGGAGAAGACTACTCAACATTGTGTCATAACCTACATGGGAAAAGGATGGGAGGGAGAATAGATACATGTATATGTGTGAAAGAACCACATCTTGCACACCTAGAACAAACAAACCATTGTAATCATATTTGCTGGGATAAAAAATAAAAAGTAAATTACAAATATGAACAAGAAGTAATGAGACATAAACTTAAAGGGCTTTTTCCTGGCACATTCCATTCTAATTTACAACCTAGAACACCGCTTCCATTAAGGCTCTCTGTTTCCCTAGTAACCAAATTTGTTTACGGGGAAATGCTGCCACCTAGTGGCCGTTTCCTGCAAGAACAGCTTTAAACTCACAGCTAATGGTCACTTAACATTCACAAGGACTCAGGGCTGTAAAGGACACCTGCCCTAAAAAACTGTGCAGAAGTAGGGAATGGACAATAAAATTCAAAAGAGGCAAATGTTTCAAGAAGAGAGTAGGAAGAGTTTAGGTTTACTCACGCTCTTCTTTAAAACAAGGAAAATGGATAAAAGCTCACCCTCAGGGAGTGTTAGACCCATGCAATCTAATCTACAAAAAGTTTCAACTTACACCAGTCGACTCACCATCAGCAAAAAGTCTCCAAACAATAAATGCTGAAGGGGATTTAGAGAACTGTGTACCCTCTACCTGCTGGTGAGACGTAAAGGCGTAACAGCCAATGATGAGAACAGAAAGGAGCTGTGTTTAAAAGTAAAAATGGAGGTACCATTCAATCCAGCAGGCGCACCATGGGACCTCTCACCTGAGAAGACAAGAATCGAGAAGACACAGGCCGCAAAAGCTGCAGTGCAGCCTTATTCACAATAGCCAAGACAGTGAAGCAATCAAAATGTCCAACAACAGGTGAGTGGATAAAGAAGAAGTGGTCCATGTACACAGTGGAATATTAGCCATGGAAAACAATGAACCATTGCTCTCTGAGGCACCACAAATGAGTCTGGAGATAATCACGAAATATGAGGTAAGTCGGAAAGCAAAAGACCTATATTCTATGATATGACTTACAGGCGTTATCTAATAACTGACACAAATGAACATATTTCCACAGAGAAAGACACTCCCAGACTTAGAAAACAAACTGTGCTCATCTAAAAGGAAAAGTGGGGGGAATGGATAAATTAAGATTAGTGTTACTATATGTATACAAACACATATTATATACATATCTCAAAAAGACCGACCATAGAGCAAGGGAGGTCTGCGGAACCCTCAGTAACATTTTACATGGGAAGAGGATCTGTACTTGAATAGACATATATAATGTACAAATGAACCAGATTGTGTACACCTAGGACAGACAATATTCTAAGCTTTACCCCAATTAAGAAAATTTTTAAAACCAAGAAGAATTAATGAGACATAAACTTATGGGGTTTCTCCATGCACATGCCAATGTAATTTACAACCTAGGACACGACTTCCAGAAAGGCTCTGCTGCCCTAGTACCCAGATTGGGGAATGGAGAAATGCTGCCTGCTTGAGGCCACTGCCCAGAACAGCAGCTTTAAACCCATTGCTAAAGGTCACTAAACATTCACCAAATTGCAGTTCGGTAAATGACACCTGCTATCTAAATAAATTCTGGGGTGGAACATCGACCAAAAAATTAAAAAGAGGGCAAACCTCCAAGAAGACAATTTCAAGAGTTATATTGTACTCCCAATTGTTTCCTTTTTTTAACAGAAAAGAAAACGGCAGAGAAAAATGATGAGTTTTACGAATTTTCAAAGACATGCAAACTCAAATTACAAAAACCTATCAGCTCACAGCAGCCAGAAGGGCCACTAGCATAAATGCTGCAAACAATAAATGCTGAAGCGATTGTGGAGAAATGCGTACCCTCGATTCTAAGGGGGACGTGGTAAGAGCCACTAATGAAAACACAAAGAAGGTGCTTTGAAAAGGGAAACTCCGTGCTACCAGTCAGTCAATCACACCCACTGCTGGGTCTATCACCTGAGAAAATGAGAATCAAAAAGTCACAGGCTGCCAATCCTGCACTCCAACAATATTTACCATAGCCAACACTTGGAAGCAATGAAAATGTCCATCAACCGAGGAATGCACAAAGTAGAAGTGGTCCACGTACACAGTGGAAATTTACTCCAATAAAAAATAAAAATTAAATTTAAAAATCCAACAAACGTAAGGAGACATCAGCTTGTCTGGGTTTGTCCGGGCACACTCCACTCTAATTTATACCCGAGAAACCCCACAGGCCGCAAGGGCTTTTCCCTAGATACCAGGGTGGGGGACATAGAAAGGCTGCCACCCTCTGGCAGTTACCTGCAAAAGCAGCTTTAAAGCCTGCGCTAATGGTCATTTCATAGGAACAAGTACTGCAGAACTGTAAATGAAACCTGCCCTCAAAATGTCTTGAGGGAGGTAACGGACAAAACATTTCAAAATGGGACACATACTTAAAGAGAACACTTTGAAGAACTAAGGGATAATCACAGCTTGAAAAATAAAAAAGACATGCCTTAAAGCTCAATTTCAACGGATTATGTGGCACATTCGAATTCAACCACAGAGAGGTATCAGCTCACACTTGTCAGAATAACCATCAGCAAGAAAACTACAAAACAATAAATGCTGAAGGTGTTGTGGAGAAATGCATACACTCAACTTCAAGTGGGACGTAAGTTGGAAAGGGCCACGAATGAGAACAGAATGGAGGTGCCTTAAAAAGGTAAACATTGAGCTACCATATGATCCAGCAGGCCCACTCCTCGACCTATAATCTAAGAAGAGAGAATTGGAAAGACACAGGCAGGCAAATCTGCATTGCACAGTATTACAATAGCCAAGATAGGGAAGTAACCAAAAAGTCCACCAACAGATGGGTGGACAAAGAAGAACTCTTCCGTGTACAGATGGAATGTTCGCTAGTGAAAAAATGAAACAATGCCATTTGCAGCACCATAGATGAGTCTAGACGTACTCACGCCACCTGTAGTAAGTGAGAAAGCAAAAGACACATATCCTGTCATATCCCTTTTAAGAGTTACTTAAAAATTGATACCAATGAAGATATTTCCACAGAGAAAGGCAATCACAGAATCGTTAAAAAACTTATTGTTCACCACATAGAAAGGGATGAGGATTGGATACATTACCATATTGGGTTTAACAGAGATATACATACCATGTGAAATACATAACCACCAAAGACGTACGGAAGACGAGGAGAAGACTACTCAACATTGTGTCATAACCTACATGGGAAAAGGATGGGAGGGAGAATAGATACATGTATATGTGTGAAAGAACCACATCTTGCACACCTAGAACAAACAAACCATTGTAATCATATTTGCTGGGATAAAAAATAAAAAGTAAATTACAAATATGAACAAGAAGTAATGAGACATAAACTTAAAGGGCTTTTTCCTGGCACATTCCATTCTAATTTACAACCTAGAACACCGCTTCCATTAAGGCTCTCTGTTTCCCTAGTAACCAAATTTGTTTACGGGGAAATGCTGCCACCTAGTGGCCGTTTCCTGCAAGAACAGCTTTAAACTCACAGCTAATGGTCACTTAACATTCACAAGGACTCAGGGCTGTAAAGGACACCTGCCCTAAAAAACTGTGCAGAAGTAGGGAATGGACAATAAAATTCAAAAGAGGCAAATGTTTCAAGAAGAGAGTAGGAAGAGTTTAGGTTTACTCACGCTCTTCTTTAAAACAAGGAAAATGGATAAAAGCTCACCCTCAGGGAGTGTTAGACCCATGCAATCTAATCTACAAAAAGTTTCAACTTACACCAGTCGACTCACCATCAGCAAAAAGTCTCCAAACAATAAATGCTGAAGGGGATTTAGAGAACTGTGTACCCTCTACCTGCTGGTGAGACGTAAAGGCGTAACAGCCAATGATGAGAACAGAAAGGAGCTGTGTTTAAAAGTAAAAATGGAGGTACCATTCAATCCAGCAGGCGCACCATGGGACCTCTCACCTGAGAAGACAAGAATCGAGAAGACACAGGCCGCAAAAGCTGCAGTGCAGCCTTATTCACAATAGCCAAGACAGTGAAGCAATCAAAATGTCCAACAACAGGTGAGTGGATAAAGAAGAAGTGGTCCATGTACACAGTGGAATATTAGCCATGGAAAACAATGAACCATTGCTCTCTGAGGCACCACAAATGAGTCTGGAGATAATCACGAAATATGAGGTAAGTCGGAAAGCAAAAGACCTATATTCTATGATATGACTTACAGGCGTTATCTAATAACTGACACAAATGAACATATTTCCACAGAGAAAGACACTCCCAGACTTAGAAAACAAACTGTGCTCATCTAAAAGGAAAAGTGGGGGGAATGGATAAATTAAGATTAGTGTTACTATATGTATACAAACACATATTATATACATATCTCAAAAAGACCGACCATAGAGCAAGGGAGGTCTGCGGAACCCTCAGTAACATTTTACATGGGAAGAGGATCTGTACTTGAATAGACATATATAATGTACAAATGAACCAGATTGTGTACACCTAGGACAGACAATATTCTAAGCTTTACCCCAATTAAGAAAATTTTTAAAACCAAGAAGAATTAATGAGACATAAACTTATGGGGTTTCTCCATGCACATGCCAATGTAATTTACAACCTAGGACACGACTTCCAGAAAGGCTCTGCTGCCCTAGTACCCAGATTGGGGAATGGAGAAATGCTGCCTGCTTGAGGCCACTGCCCAGAACAGCAGCTTTAAACCCATTGCTAAAGGTCACTAAACATTCACCAAATTGCAGTTCGGTAAATGACACCTGCTATCTAAATAAATTCTGGGGTGGAACATCGACCAAAAAATTAAAAAGAGGGCAAACCTCCAAGAAGACAATTTCAAGAGTTATATTGTACTCCCAATTGTTTCCTTTTTTTAACAGAAAAGAAAACGGCAGAGAAAAATGATGAGTTTTACGAATTTTCAAAGACATGCAAACTCAAATTACAAAAACCTATCAGCTCACAGCAGCCAGAAGGGCCACTAGCATAAATGCTGCAAACAATAAATGCTGAAGCGATTGTGGAGAAATGCGTACCCTCGATTCTAAGGGGGACGTGGTAAGAGCCACTAATGAAAACACAAAGAAGGTGCTTTGAAAAGGGAAACTCCGTGCTACCAGTCAGTCAATCACACCCACTGCTGGGTCTATCACCTGAGAAAATGAGAATCAAAAAGTCACAGGCTGCCAATCCTGCACTCCAACAATATTTACCATAGCCAACACTTGGAAGCAATGAAAATGTCCATCAACCGAGGAATGCACAAAGTAGAAGTGGTCCACGTACACAGTGGAAATTTACTCCAATAAAAAATAAAAATTAAATTTAAAAATCCAACAAACGTAAGGAGACATCAGCTTGTCTGGGTTTGTCCGGGCACACTCCACTCTAATTTATACCCGAGAAACCCCACAGGCCGCAAGGGCTTTTCCCTAGATACCAGGGTGGGGGACATAGAAAGGCTGCCACCCTCTGGCAGTTACCTGCAAAAGCAGCTTTAAAGCCTGCGCTAATGGTCATTTCATAGGAACAAGTACTGCAGAACTGTAAATGAAACCTGCCCTCAAAATGTCTTGAGGGAGGTAACGGACAAAACATTTCAAAATGGGACACATACTTAAAGAGAACACTTTGAAGAACTAAGGGATAATCACAGCTTGAAAAATAAAAAAGACATGCCTTAAAGCTCAATTTCAACGGATTATGTGGCACATTCGAATTCAACCACAGAGAGGTATCAGCTCACACTTGTCAGAATAACCATCAGCAAGAAAACTACAAAACAATAAATGCTGAAGGTGTTGTGGAGAAATGCATACACTCAACTTCAAGTGGGACGTAAGTTGGAAAGGGCCACGAATGAGAACAGAATGGAGGTGCCTTAAAAAGGTAAACATTGAGCTACCATATGATCCAGCAGGCCCACTCCTCGACCTATAATCTAAGAAGAGAGAATTGGAAAGACACAGGCAGGCAAATCTGCATTGCACAGTATTACAATAGCCAAGATAGGGAAGTAACCAAAAAGTCCACCAACAGATGGGTGGACAAAGAAGAACTCTTCCGTGTACAGATGGAATGTTCGCTAGTGAAAAAATGAAACAATGCCATTTGCAGCACCATAGATGAGTCTAGACGTACTCACGCCACCTGTAGTAAGTGAGAAAGCAAAAGACACATATCCTGTCATATCCCTTTTAAGAGTTACTTAAAAATTGATACCAATGAAGATATTTCCACAGAGAAAGGCAATCACAGAATCGTTAAAAAACTTATTGTTCACCACATAGAAAGGGATGAGGATTGGATACATTACCATATTGGGTTTAACAGAGATATACATACCATGTGAAATACATAACCACCAAAGACGTACGGAAGACGAGGAGAAGACTACTCAACATTGTGTCATAACCTACATGGGAAAAGGATGGGAGGGAGAATAGATACATGTATATGTGTGAAAGAACCACATCTTGCACACCTAGAACAAACAAACCATTGTAATCATATTTGCTGGGATAAAAAATAAAAAGTAAATTACAAATATGAACAAGAAGTAATGAGACATAAACTTAAAGGGCTTTTTCCTGGCACATTCCATTCTAATTTACAACCTAGAACACCGCTTCCATTAAGGCTCTCTGTTTCCCTAGTAACCAAATTTGTTTACGGGGAAATGCTGCCACCTAGTGGCCGTTTCCTGCAAGAACAGCTTTAAACTCACAGCTAATGGTCACTTAACATTCACAAGGACTCAGGGCTGTAAAGGACACCTGCCCTAAAAAACTGTGCAGAAGTAGGGAATGGACAATAAAATTCAAAAGAGGCAAATGTTTCAAGAAGAGAGTAGGAAGAGTTTAGGTTTACTCACGCTCTTCTTTAAAACAAGGAAAATGGATAAAAGCTCACCCTCAGGGAGTGTTAGACCCATGCAATCTAATCTACAAAAAGTTTCAACTTACACCAGTCGACTCACCATCAGCAAAAAGTCTCCAAACAATAAATGCTGAAGGGGATTTAGAGAACTGTGTACCCTCTACCTGCTGGTGAGACGTAAAGGCGTAACAGCCAATGATGAGAACAGAAAGGAGCTGTGTTTAAAAGTAAAAATGGAGGTACCATTCAATCCAGCAGGCGCACCATTGGACCTCTCACCTGAGAAGACAAGAATCGAGAAGACACAGGCCGCAAAAGCTGCAGTGCAGCCTCATTCACAATAGCCAAGACAGTGAAGCAATCAAAATGTCCAACAACAGGTGAGTGGATAAAGAAGAAGTGGTCCATGTACACAGTGGAATATTAGCCATGGAAAACAATGAACCATTGCTCTCTGAGGCACCACAAATGAGTCTGGAGATAATCACGAAATATGAGGTAAGTCGGAAAGCAAAAGACCTATATTCTATGATATGACTTACAGGCGTTATCTAATAACTGACACAAATGAACATATTTCCACAGAGAAAGACACTCACAGACTTAGAAAACAAACTGTGCTCATCTAAAAGGAAAAGTGGGGGGAATGGATAAATTAAGATTAGTGTTACTATATGTATACAAACACATATTATATACATATCTCAAAAAGACCGACCATAGAGCAAGGGAGGTCTGCGGAACCCTCAGTAACATTTTACATGGGAAGAGGATCTGTACTTGAATAGACATATATAATGTACAAATGAACCAGATTGTGTACACCTAGGACAGACAATATTCTAAGCTTTACCCCAATTAAGAAAATTTTTAAAACCAAGAAGAATTAATGAGACATAAACTTATGGGGTTTCTCCATGCACATGCCAATGTAATTTACAACCTAGGACACGACTTCCAGAAAGGCTCTGCTGCCCTAGTACCCAGATTGGGGAATGGAGAAATGCTGCCTGCTTGAGGCCACTGCCCAGAACAGCAGCTTTAAACCCATTGCTAAAGGTCACTAAACATTCACCAAATTGCAGTTCGGTTAAATGACACCTGCTATCTAAATAAATTCTGGGGTGGAACATCGACCAAAAAATTAAAAAGAGGGCAAACCTCCAAGAAGACAATTTCAAGAGTTATATTGTACTCCCAATTGTTTCCTTTTTTTAACAGAAAAGAAAACGGCAGAGAAAAATGATGAGTTTTACGAATTTTCAAAGACATGCAAACTCAAATTACAAAAACCTATCAGCTCACAGCAGCCAGAAGGGCCACTAGCATAAATGCTGCAAACAATAAATGCTGAAGCGACTGTGGAGAAATGCGTACCCTCGATTCTAAGGGGGACGTGGTAAGAGCCACTAATGAAAACACAAAGAAGGTGCTTTGAAAAGGGAAACTCCGTGCTACCAGTCAGTCAATCACACCCACTGCTGGGTCTATCACCTGAGAAAATGAGAATCAAAAAGTCACAGGCTGCCAATCCTGCACTCCAACAATATTTACCATAGCCAACACTTGGAAGCAATGAAAATGTCCATCAACCGAGGAATGCACAAAGTAGAAGTGGTCCACGTACACAGTGGAAATTTACTCCAATAAAAAATAAAAATTAAATTTAAAAATCCAACAAACGTAAGGAGACATCAGCTTGTCTGGGTTTGTCCGGGCACACTCCACTCTAATTTATACCCGAGAAACCCCACAGGCCGCAAGGGCTTTTCCCTAGATACCAGGGTGGGGGACATAGAAAGGCTGCCACCCTCTGGCAGTTACCTGCAAAAGCAGCTTTAAAGCCTGTGCTAATGGTCATTTCATAGGAACAAGTACTGCAGAACTGTAAATGAAACCTGCCCTCAAAATGTCTTGAGGGAGGTAACGGACAAAACATTTCAAAATGGGACACATACTTAAAGAGAACACTTTGAAGAACTAAGGGATAATCACAGCTTGAAAAATAAAAAAGACATGCCTTAAAGCTCAATTTCAACGGATTATGTGGCACATTCGAATTCAACCACAGAGAGGTATCAGCTCACACTTGTCAGAATAACCATCAGCAAGAAAACTACAAAACAATAAATGCTGAAGGTGTTGTGGAGAAATGCATACACTCAACTTCAAGTGGGACGTAAGTTGGAAAGGGCCACGAATGAGAACAGAATGGAGGTGCCTTAAAAAGGTAAACATTGAGCTACCATATGATCCAGCAGGCCCACTCCTCGACCTATAATCTAAGAAGAGAGAATTGGAAAGACACAGGCAGGCAAATCTGCATTGCACAGTATTACAATAGCCAAGATAGGGAAGTAACCAAAAAGTCCACCAACAGATGGGTGGACAAAGAAGAACTCTTCCGTGTACAGATGGAATGTTCGCTAGTGAAAAAATGAAACAATGCCATTTGCAGCACCATAGATGAGTCTAGACGTACTCACGCCACCTGTAGTAAGTGAGAAAGCAAAAGACACATATCCTGTCATATCCCTTTTAAGAGTTACTTAAAAATTGATACCAATGAAGATATTTCCACAGAGAAAGGCAATCACAGAATCGTTAAAAAACTTATTGTTCACCACATAGAAAGGGATGAGGATTGGATACATTACCATATTGGGTTTAACAGAGATATACATACCATGTGAAATACATAACCACCAAAGACGTACGGAAGACGAGGAGAAGACTACTCAACATTGTGTCATAACCTACATGGGAAAAGGATGGGAGGGAGAATAGATACATGTATATGTGTGAAAGAACCACATCTTGCACACCTAGAACAAACAAACCATTGTAATCATATTTGCTGGGATAAAAAATAAAAAGTAAATTACAAATATGAACAAGAAGTAATGAGACATAAACTTAAAGGGCTTTTTCCTGGCACATTCCATTCTAATTTACAACCTAGAACACCGCTTCCATTAAGGCTCTCTGTTTCCCTAGTAACCAAATTTGTTTACGGGGAAATGCTGCCACCTAGTGGCCGTTTCCTGCAAGAACAGCTTTAAACTCACAGCTAATGGTCACTTAACATTCACAAGGACTCAGGGCTGTAAAGGACACCTGCCCTAAAAAACTGTGCAGAAGTAGGGAATGGACAATAAAATTCAAAAGAGGCAAATGTTTCAAGAAGAGAGTAGGAAGAGTTTAGGTTTACTCACGCTCTTCTTTAAAACAAGGAAAATGGATAAAAGCTCACCCTCAGGGAGTGTTAGACCCATGCAATCTAATCTACAAAAAGTTTCAACTTACACCAGTCGACTCACCATCAGCAAAAAGTCTACAAACAATAAATGCTGAAGGGGATTTAGAGAACTGTGTACCCTCTACCTGCTGGTGAGACGTAAAGGCGTAACAGCCAATGATGAGAACAGAAAGGAGCTGTGTTTAAAAGTAAAAATGGAGGTACCATTCAATCCAGCAGGCGCACCATTGGACCTCTCACCTGAGAAGACAAGAATCGAGAAGACACAGGCCGCAAAAGCTGCAGTGCAGCCTCATTCACAATAGCCAAGACAGTGAAGCAATCAAAATGTCCAACAACAGGTGAGTGGATAAAGAAGAAGTGGTCCATGTACACAGTGGAATATTAGCCATGGAAAACAATGAACCATTGCTCTCTGAGGCACCACAAATGAGTCTGGAGATAATCACGAAATATGAGGTAAGTCGGAAAGCAAAAGACCTATATTCTATGATATGACTTACAGGCGTTATCTAATAACTGACACAAATGAACATATTTCCACAGAGAAAGACACTCCCAGACTTAGAAAACAAACTGTGCTCATCTAAAAGGAAAAGTGGGGGGAATGGATAAATTAAGATTAGTGTTACTATATGTATACAAACACATATTATATACATATCTCAAAAAGACCGACCATAGAGCAAGGGAGGTCTGCGGAACCCTCAGTAACATTTTACATGGGAAGAGGATCTGTACTTGAATAGACATATATAATGTACAAATGAACCAGATTGTGTACACCTAGGACAGACAATATTCTAAGCTTTACCCCAATTAAGAAAATTTTTAAAACCAAGAAGAATTAATGAGACATAAACTTATGGGGTTTCTCCATGCACATGCCAATGTAATTTACAACCTAGGACACGACTTCCAGAAAGGCTCTGCTGCCCTAGTACCCAGATTGGGGAATGGAGAAATGCTGCCTGCTTGAGGCCACTGCCCAGAACAGCAGCTTTAAACCCATTGCTAAAGGTCACTAAACATTCACCAAATTGCAGTTCGGTTAAATGACACCTGCTATCTAAATAAATTCTGGGGTGGAACATCGACCAAAAAATTAAAAAGAGGGCAAACCTCCAAGAAGACAATTTCAAGAGTTATATTGTACTCCCAATTGTTTCCTTTTTTTAACAGAGAAGAAAACGGCAGAGAAAAATGATGAGTTTTACGAATTTTCAAAGACATGCAAACTCAAATTACAAAAACCTATCAGCTCACAGCAGCCAGAAGGGCCACTAGCATAAATGCTGCAAACAATAAATGCTGAAGCGATTGTGGAGAAATGCGTACCCTCGATTCTAAGGGGGACGTGGTAAGAGCCACTAATGAAAACACAAAGGTGCTTTGAAAAGGGAAACTCCGTGCTACCAGTCAGTCAATCACACCCACTGCTGGGTCTATCACCTGAGAAAATGAGAATCAAAAAGTCACAGGCTGCCAATCCTGCACTCCAACAATATTTACCATAGCCAACACTTGGAAGCAATGAAAATGTCCATCAACCGAGGAATGCACAAAGTAGAAGTGGTCCACGTACACAGTGGAAATTTACTCCAATAAAAAATAAAAATTAAATTTAAAAATCCAACAAACGTAAGGAGACATCAGCTTGTCTGGGTTTGTCCGGGCACACTCCACTCTAATTTATACCCGAGAAACCCCACAGGCCGCAAGGGCTTTTCCCTAGATACCAGGGTGGGGGACATAGAAAGGCTGCCACCCTCTGGCAGTTACCTGCAAAAGCAGCTTTAAAGCCTGTGCTAATGGTCATTTCATAGGAACAAGTACTGCAGAACTGTAAATGAAACCTGCCCTCAAAATGTCTTGAGGGAGGTAACGGACAAAACATTTCAAAATGGGACACATACTTAAAGAGAACACTTTGAAGAACTAAGGGATAATCACAGCTTGAAAAATAAAAAAGACATGCCTTAAAGCTCAATTTCAACGGATTATGTGGCACATTCGAATTCAACCACAGAGAGGTATCAGCTCACACTTGTCAGAATAACCATCAGCAAGAAAACTACAAAACAATAAATGCTGAAGGTGTTGTGGAGAAATGCATACACTCAACTTCAAGTGGGACGTAAGTTGGAAAGGGCCACGAATGAGAACAGAATGGAGGTGCCTTAAAAAGGTAAACATTGAGCTACCATATGATCCAGCAGGCCCACTCCTCGACCTATAATCTAAGAAGAGAGAATTGGAAAGACACAGGCAGGCAAATCTGCATTGCACAGTATTACAATAGCCAAGATAGGGAAGTAACCAAAAAGTCCACCAACAGATGGGTGGACAAAGAAGAACTCTTCCGTGTACAGATGGAATGTTCGCTAGTGAAAAAATGAAACAATGCCATTTGCAGCACCATAGATGAGTCTAGACGTACTCACGCCACCTGTAGTAAGTGAGAAAGCAAAAGACACATATCCTGTCATATCCCTTTTAAGAGTTACTTAAAAATTGATACCAATGAAGATATTTCCACAGAGAAAGGCAATCACAGAATCGTTAAAAAACTTATTGTTCACCACATAGAAAGGGATGAGGATTGGATACATTACCATATTGGGTTTAACAGAGATATACATACCATGTGAAATACATAACCACCAAAGACGTACGGAAGACGAGGAGAAGACTACTCAACATTGTGTCATAACCTACATGGGAAAAGGATGGGAGGGAGAATAGATACATGTATATGTGTGAAAGAACCACATCTTGCACACCTAGAACAAACAAACCATTGTAATCATATTTGCTGGGATAAAAAATAAAAAGTAAATTACAAATATGAACAAGAAGTAATGAGACATAAACTTAAAGGGCTTTTTCCTGGCACATTCCATTCTAATTTACAACCTAGAACACCGCTTCCATTAAGGCTCTCTGTTTCCCTAGTAACCAAATTTGTTTACGGGGAAATGCTGCCACCTAGTGGCCGTTTCCTGCAAGAACAGCTTTAAACTCACAGCTAATGGTCACTTAACATTCACAAGGACTCAGGGCTGTAAAGGACACCTGCCCTAAAAAACTGTGCAGAAGTAGGGAATGGACAATAAAATTCAAAAGAGGCAAATGTTTCAAGAAGAGAGTAGGAAGAGTTTAGGTTTACTCACGCTCTTCTTTAAAACAAGGAAAATGGATAAAAGCTCACCCTCAGGGAGTGTTAGACCCATGCAATCTAATCTACAAAAAGTTTCAACTTACACCAGTCGACTCACCATCAGCAAAAAGTCTACAAACAATAAATGCTGAAGGGGATTTAGAGAACTGTGTACCCTCTACCTGCTGGTGAGACGTAAAGGCGTAACAGCCAATGATGAGAACAGAAAGGAGCTGTGTTTAAAAGTAAAAATGGAGGTACCATTCAATCCAGCAGGCGCACCATTGGACCTCTCACCTGAGAAGACAAGAATCGAGAAGACACAGGCCGCAAAAGCTGCAGTGCAGCCTCATTCACAATAGCCAAGACAGTGAAGCAATCAAAATGTCCAACAACAGGTGAGTGGATAAAGAAGAAGTGGTCCATGTACACAGTGGAATATTAGCCATGGAAAACAATGAACCATTGCTCTCTGAGGCACCACAAATGAGTCTGGAGATAATCACGAAATATGAGGTAAGTCGGAAAGCAAAAGACCTATATTCTATGATATGACTTACAGGCGTTATCTAATAACTGACACAAATGAACATATTTCCACAGAGAAAGACACTCACAGACTTAGAAAACAAACTGTGCTCATCTAAAAGGAAAAGTGGGGGGAATGGATAAATTAAGATTAGTGTTACTATATGTATACAAACACATATTATATACATATCTCAAAAAGACCGACCATAGAGCAAGGGAGGTCTGCGGAACCCTCAGTAACATTTTACATGGGAAGAGGATCTGTACTTGAATAGACATATATAATGTACAAATGAACCAGATTGTGTACACCTAGGACAGACAATATTCTAAGCTTTACCCCAATTAAGAAAATTTTTAAAACCAAGAAGAATTAATGAGACATAAACTTATGGGGTTTCTCCATGCACATGCCAATGTAATTTACAACCTAGGACACGACTTCCAGAAAGGCTCTGCTGCCCTAGTACCCAGATTGGGGAATGGAGAAATGCTGCCTGCTTGAGGCCACTGCCCAGAACAGCAGCTTTAAACCCATTGCTAAAGGTCACTAAACATTCACCAAATTGCAGTTCGGTTAAATGACACCTGCTATCTAAATAAATTCTGGGGTGGAACATCGACCAAAAAATTAAAAAGAGGGCAAACCTCCAAGAAGACAATTTCAAGAGTTATATTGTACTCCCAATTGTTTCCTTTTTTTAACAGAGAAGAAAACGGCAGAGAAAAATGATGAGTTTTACGAATTTTCAAAGACATGCAAACTCAAATTACAAAAACCTATCAGCTCACAGCAGCCAGAAGGGCCACTAGCATAAATGCTGCAAACAATAAATGCTGAAGCGATTGTGGAGAAATGCGTACCCTCGATTCTAAGGGGGACGTGGTAAGAGCCACTAATGAAAACACAAAGAAGGTGCTTTGAAAAGGGAAACTCCGTGCTACCAGTCAGTCAATCACACCCACTGCTGGGTCTATCACCTGAGAAAATGAGAATCAAAAAGTCACAGGCTGCCAATCCTGCACTCCAACAATATTTACCATAGCCAACACTTGGAAGCAATGAAAATGTCCATCAACCGAGGAATGCACAAAGTAGAAGTGGTCCACGTACACAGTGGAAATTTACTCCAATAAAAAATAAAAATTAAATTTAAAAATCCAACAAACGTAAGGAGACATCAGCTTGTCTGGGTTTGTCCGGGCACACTCCACTCTAATTTATACCCGAGAAACCCCACAGGCCGCAAGGGCTTTTCCCTAGATACCAGGGTGGGGGACATAGAAAGGCTGCCACCCTCTGGCAGTTACCTGCAAAAGCAGCTTTAAAGCCTGTGCTAATGGTCATTTCATAGGAACAAGTACTGCAGAACTGTAAATGAAACCTGCCCTCAAAATGTCTTGAGGGAGGTAACGGACAAAACATTTCAAAATGGGACACATACTTAAAGAGAACACTTTGAAGAACTAAGGGATAATCACAGCTTGAAAAATAAAAAAGACATGCCTTAAAGCTCAATTTCAACGGATTATGTGGCACATTCGAATTCAACCACAGAGAGGTATCAGCTCACACTTGTCAGAATAACCATCAGCAAGAAAACTACAAAACAATAAATGCTGAAGGTGTTGTGGAGAAATGCATACACTCAACTTCAAGTGGGACGTAAGTTGGAAAGGGCCACGAATGAGAACAGAATGGAGGTGCCTTAAAAAGGTAAACATTGAGCTACCATATGATCCAGCAGGCCCACTCCTCGACCTATAATCTAAGAAGAGAGAATTGGAAAGACACAGGCAGGCAAATCTGCATTGCACAGTATTACAATAGCCAAGATAGGGAAGTAACCAAAAAGTCCACCAACAGATGGGTGGACAAAGAAGAACTCTTCCGTGTACAGATGGAATGTTCGCTAGTGAAAAAATGAAACAATGCCATTTGCAGCACCATAGATGAGTCTAGACGTACTCACGCCACCTGTAGTAAGTGAGAAAGCAAAAGACACATATCCTGTCATATCCCTTTTAAGAGTTACTTAAAAATTGATACCAATGAAGATATTTCCACAGAGAAAGGCAATCACAGAATCGTTAAAAAACTTATTGTTCACCACATAGAAAGGGATGAGGATTGGATACATTACCATATTGGGTTTAACAGAGATATACATACCATGTGAAATACATAACCACCAAAGACGTACGGAAGACGAGGAGAAGACTACTCAACATTGTGTCATAACCTACATGGGAAAAGGATGGGAGGGAGAATAGATACATGTATATGTGTGAAAGAACCACATCTTGCACACCTAGAACAAACAAACCATTGTAATCATATTTGCTGGGATAAAAAATAAAAAGTAAATTACAAATATGAACAAGAAGTAATGAGACATAAACTTAAAGGGCTTTTTCCTGGCACATTCCATTCTAATTTACAACCTAGAACACCGCTTCCATTAAGGCTCTCTGTTTCCCTAGTAACCAAATTTGTTTACGGGGAAATGCTGCCACCTAGTGGCCGTTTCCTGCAAGAACAGCTTTAAACTCACAGCTAATGGTCACTTAACATTCACAAGGACTCAGGGCTGTAAAGGACACCTGCCCTAAAAAACTGTGCAGAAGTAGGGAATGGACAATAAAATTCAAAAGAGGCAAATGTTTCAAGAAGAGAGTAGGAAGAGTTTAGGTTTACTCACGCTCTTCTTTAAAACAAGGAAAATGGATAAAAGCTCACCCTCAGGGAGTGTTAGACCCATGCAATCTAATCTACAAAAAGTTTCAACTTACACCAGTCGACTCACCATCAGCAAAAAGTCTACAAACAATAAATGCTGAAGGGGATTTAGAGAACTGTGTACCCTCTACCTGCTGGTGAGACGTAAAGGCGTAACAGCCAATGATGAGAACAGAAAGGAGCTGTGTTTAAAAGTAAAAATGGAGGTACCATTCAATCCAGCAGGCGCACCATTGGACCTCTCACCTGAGAAGACAAGAATCGAGAAGACACAGGCCGCAAAAGCTGCAGTGCAGCCTCATTCACAATAGCCAAGACAGTGAAGCAATCAAAATGTCCAACAACAGGTGAGTGGATAAAGAAGAAGTGGTCCATGTACACAGTGGAATATTAGCCATGGAAAACAATGAACCATTGCTCTCTGAGGCACCACAAATGAGTCTGGAGATAATCACGAAATATGAGGTAAGTCGGAAAGCAAAAGACCTATATTCTATGATATGACTTACAGGCGTTATCTAATAACTGACACAAATGAACATATTTCCACAGAGAAAGACACTCCCAGACTTAGAAAACAAACTGTGCTCATCTAAAAGGAAAAGTGGGGGGAATGGATAAATTAAGATTAGTGTTACTATATGTATACAAACACATATTATATACATATCTCAAAAAGACCGACCATAGAGCAAGGGAGGTCTGCGGAACCCTCAGTAACATTTTACATGGGAAGAGGATCTGTACTTGAATAGACATATATAATGTACAAATGAACCAGATTGTGTACACCTAGGACAGACAATATTCTAAGCTTTACCCCAATTAAGAAAATTTTTAAAACCAAGAAGAATTAATGAGACATAAACTTATGGGGTTTCTCCATGCACATGCCAATGTAATTTACAACCTAGGACACGACTTCCAGAAAGGCTCTGCTGCCCTAGTACCCAGATTGGGGAATGGAGAAATGCTGCCTGCTTGAGGCCACTGCCCAGAACAGCAGCTTTAAACCCATTGCTAAAGGTCACTAAACATTCACCAAATTGCAGTTCGGTTAAATGACACCTGCTATCTAAATAAATTCTGGGGTGGAACATCGACCAAAAAATTAAAAAGAGGGCAAACCTCCAAGAAGACAATTTCAAGAGTTATATTGTACTCCCAATTGTTTCCTTTTTTTAACAGAGAAGAAAACGGCAGAGAAAAATGATGAGTTTTACGAATTTTCAAAGACATGCAAACTCAAATTACAAAAACCTATCAGCTCACAGCAGCCAGAAGGGCCACTAGCATAAATGCTGCAAACAATAAATGCTGAAGCGATTGTGGAGAAATGCGTACCCTCGATTCTAAGGGGGACGTGGTAAGAGCCACTAATGAAAACACAAAGAAGGTGCTTTGAAAAGGGAAACTCCGTGCTACCAGTCAGTCAATCACACCCACTGCTGGGTCTATCACCTGAGAAAATGAGAATCAAAAAGTCACAGGCTGCCAATCCTGCACTCCAACAATATTTACCATAGCCAACACTTGGAAGCAATGAAAATGTCCATCAACCGAGGAATGCACAAAGTAGAAGTGGTCCACGTACACAGTGGAAATTTACTCCAATAAAAAATAAAAAATAAATTTAAAAATCCAACAAACGTAAGGAGACATCAGCTTGTCTGGGTTTGTCCGGGCACACTCCACTCTAATTTATACCCGAGAAACCCCACAGGCCGCAAGGGCTTTTCCCTAGATACCAGGGTGGGGGACATAGAAAGGCTGCCACCCTCTGGCAGTTACCTGCAAAAGCAGCTTTAAAGCCTGTGCTAATGGTCATTTCATAGGAACAAGTACTGCAGAACTGTAAATGAAACCTGCCCTCAAAATGTCTTGAGGGAGGTAACGGACAAAACATTTCAAAATGGGACACATACTTAAAGAGAACACTTTGAAGAACTAAGGGATAATCACAGCTTGAAAAATAAAAAAGACATGCCTTAAAGCTCAATTTCAACGGATTATGTGGCACATTCGAATTCAACCACAGAGAGGTATCAGCTCACACTTGTCAGAATAACCATCAGCAAGAAAACTACAAAACAATAAATGCTGAAGGTGTTGTGGAGAAATGCATACACTCAACTTCAAGTGGGACGTAAGTTGGAAAGGGCCACGAATGAGAACAGAATGGAGGTGCCTTAAAAAGGTAAACATTGAGCTACCATATGATCCAGCAGGCCCACTCCTCGACCTATAATCTAAGAAGAGAGAATTGGAAAGACACAGGCAGGCAAATCTGCATTGCACAGTATTACAATAGCCAAGATAGGGAAGTAACCAAAAAGTCCACCAACAGATGGGTGGACAAAGAAGAACTCTTCCGTGTACAGATGGAATGTTCGCTAGTGAAAAAATGAAACAATGCCATTTGCAGCACCATAGATGAGTCTAGACGTACTCACGCCACCTGTAGTAAGTGAGAAAGCAAAAGACACATATCCTGTCATATCCCTTTTAAGAGTTACTTAAAAATTGATACCAGTGAAGATATTTCCACAGAGAAAGGCAATCACAGAATCGTTAAAAAACTTATTGTTCACCACATAGAAAGGGATGAGGATTGGATACATTACCATATTGGGTTTAACAGAGATATACATACCATGTGAAATACATAACCACCAAAGACGTACGGAAGACGAGGAGAAGACTACTCAACATTGTGTCATAACCTACATGGGAAAAGGATGGGAGGGAGAATAGATACATGTATATGTGTGAAAGAACCACATCTTGCACACCTAGAACAAACAAACCATTGTAATCATATTTGCTGGGATAAAAAATAAAAAGTAAATTACAAATATGAACAAGAAGTAATGAGACATAAACTTAAAGGGCTTTTTCCTGGCACATTCCATTCTAATTTACAACCTAGAACACCGCTTCCATTAAGGCTCTCTGTTTCCCTAGTAACCAAATTTGTTTACGGGGAAATGCTGCCACCTAGTGGCCGTTTCCTGCAAGAACAGCTTTAAACTCACAGCTAATGGTCACTTAACATTCACAAGGACTCAGGGCTGTAAAGGACACCTGCCCTAAAAAACTGTGCAGAAGTAGGGAATGGACAATAAAATTCAAAAGAGGCAAATGTTTCAAGAAGAGAGTAGGAAGAGTTTAGGTTTACTCACGCTCTTCTTTAAAACAAGGAAAATGGATAAAAGCTCACCCTCAGGGAGTGTTAGACCCATGCAATCTAATCTACAAAAAGTTTCAACTTACACCAGTCGACTCACCATCAGCAAAAAGTCTACAAACAATAAATGCTGAAGGGGATTTAGAGAACTGTGTACCCTCTACCTGCTGGTGAGACGTAAAGGCGTAACAGCCAATGATGAGAACAGAAAGGAGCTGTGTTTAAAAGTAAAAATGGAGGTACCATTCAATCCAGCAGGCGCACCATTGGACCTCTCACCTGAGAAGACAAGAATCGAGAAGACACAGGCCGCAAAAGCTGCAGTGCAGCCTCATTCACAATAGCCAAGACAGTGAAGCAATCAAAATGTCCAACAACAGGTGAGTGGATAAAGAAGAAGTGGTCCATGTACACAGTGGAATATTAGCCATGGAAAACAATGAACCATTGCTCTCTGAGGCACCACAAATGAGTCTGGAGATAATCACGAAATATGAGGTAAGTCGGAAAGCAAAAGACCTATATTCTATGATATGACTTACAGGCGTTATCTAATAACTGACACAAATGAACATATTTCCACAGAGAAAGACACTCCCAGACTTAGAAAACAAACTGTGCTCATCTAAAAGGAAAAGTGGGGGGAATGGATAAATTAAGATTAGTGTTACTATATGTATACAAACACATATTATATACATATCTCAAAAAGACCGACCATAGAGCAAGGGAGGTCTGCGGAACCCTCAGTAACATTTTACATGGGAAGAGGATCTGTACTTGAATAGACATATATAATGTACAAATGAACCAGATTGTGTACACCTAGGACAGACAATATTCTAAGCTTTACCCCAATTAAGAAAATTTTTAAAACCAAGAAGAATTAATGAGACATAAACTTATGGGGTTTCTCCATGCACATGCCAATGTAATTTACAACCTAGGACACGACTTCCAGAAAGGCTCTGCTGCCCTAGTACCCAGATTGGGGAATGGAGAAATGCTGCCTGCTTGAGGCCACTGCCCAGAACAGCAGCTTTAAACCCATTGCTAAAGGTCACTAAACATTCACCAAATTGCAGTTCGGTTAAATGACACCTGCTATCTAAATAAATTCTGGGGTGGAACATCGACCAAAAAATTAAAAAGAGGGCAAACCTCCAAGAAGACAATTTCAAGAGTTATATTGTACTCCCAATTGTTTCCTTTTTTTAACAGAGAAGAAAACGGCAGAGAAAAATGATGAGTTTTACGAATTTTCAAAGACATGCAAACTCAAATTACAAAAACCTATCAGCTCACAGCAGCCAGAAGGGCCACTAGCATAAATGCTGCAAACAATAAATGCTGAAGCGATTGTGGAGAAATGCGTACCCTCGATTCTAAGGGGGACGTGGTAAGAGCCACTAATGAAAACACAAAGAAGGTGCTTTGAAAAGGGAAACTCCGTGCTACCAGTCAGTCAATCACACCCACTGCTGGGTCTATCACCTGAGAAAATGAGAATCAAAAAGTCACAGGCTGCCAATCCTGCACTCCAACAATATTTACCATAGCCAACACTTGGAAGCAATGAAAATGTCCATCAACCGAGGAATGCACAAAGTAGAAGTGGTCCACGTACACAGTGGAAATTTACTCCAATAAAAAATAAAAAATAAATTTAAAAATCCAACAAACGTAAGGAGACATCAGCTTGTCTGGGTTTGTCCGGGCACACTCCACTCTAATTTATACCCGAGAAACCCCACAGGCCGCAAGGGCTTTTCCCTAGATACCAGGGTGGGGGACATAGAAAGGCTGCCACCCTCTGGCAGTTACCTGCAAAAGCAGCTTTAAAGCCTGTGCTAATGGTCATTTCATAGGAACAAGTACTGCAGAACTGTAAATGAAACCTGCCCTCAAAATGTCTTGAGGGAGGTAACGGACAAAACATTTCAAAATGGGACACATACTTAAAGAGAACACTTTGAAGAACTAAGGGATAATCACAGCTTGAAAAATAAAAAAGACATGCCTTAAAGCTCAATTTCAACGGATTATGTGGCACATTCGAATTCAACCACAGAGAGGTATCAGCTCACACTTGTCAGAATAACCATCAGCAAGAAAACTACAAAACAATAAATGCTGAAGGTGTTGTGGAGAAATGCATACACTCAACTTCAAGTGGGACGTAAGTTGGAAAGGGCCACGAATGAGAACAGAATGGAGGTGCCTTAAAAAGGTAAACATTGAGCTACCATATGATCCAGCAGGCCCACTCCTCGACCTATAATCTAAGAAGAGAGAATTGGAAAGACACAGGCAGGCAAATCTGCATTGCACAGTATTACAATAGCCAAGATAGGGAAGTAACCAAAAAGTCCACCAACAGATGGGTGGACAAAGAAGAACTCTTCCGTGTACAGATGGAATGTTCGCTAGTGAAAAAATGAAACAATGCCATTTGCAGCACCATAGATGAGTCTAGACGTACTCACGCCACCTGTAGTAAGTGAGAAAGCAAAAGACACATATCCTGTCATATCCCTTTTAAGAGTTACTTAAAAATTGATACCAGTGAAGATATTTCCACAGAGAAAGGCAATCACAGAATCGTTAAAAAACTTATTGTTCACCACATAGAAAGGGATGAGGATTGGATACATTACCATATTGGGTTTAACAGAGATATACATACCATGTGAAATACATAACCACCAAAGACGTACGGAAGACGAGGAGAAGACTACTCAACATTGTGTCATAACCTACATGGGAAAAGGATGGGAGGGAGAATAGATACATGTATATGTGTGAAAGAACCACATCTTGCACACCTAGAACAAACAAACCATTGTAATCATATTTGCTGGGATAAAAAATAAAAAGTAAATTACAAATATGAACAAGAAGTAATGAGACATAAACTTAAAGGGCTTTTTCCTGGCACATTCCATTCTAATTTACAACCTAGAACACCGCTTCCATTAAGGCTCTCTGTTTCCCTAGTAACCAAATTTGTTTACGGGGAAATGCTGCCACCTAGTGGCCGTTTCCTGCAAGAACAGCTTTAAACTCACAGCTAATGGTCACTTAACATTCACAAGGACTCAGGGCTGTAAAGGACACCTGCCCTAGAAAACTGTGCAGAAGTAGGGAATGGACAATAAAATTCAAAAGAGGCAAATGTTTCAAGAAGAGAGTAGGAAGAGTTTAGGTTTACTCACGCTCTTCTTTAAAACAAGGAAAATGGATAAAAGCTCACCCTCAGGGAGTGTTAGACCCATGCAATCTAATCTACAAAAAGTTTCAACTTACACCAGTCGACTCACCATCAGCAAAAAGTCTCCAAACAATAAATGCTGAAGGGGATTTAGAGAACTGTGTACCCTCTACCTGCTGGTGAGACGTAAAGGCGTAACAGCCAATGATGAGAACAGAAAGGAGCTGTGTTTAAAAGTAAAAATGGAGGTACCATTCAATCCAGCAGGCGCACCATTGGACCTCTCACCTGAGAAGACAAGAATCGAGAAGACACAGGCCGCAAAAGCTGCAGTGCAGCCTCATTCACAATAGCCAAGACAGTGAAGCAATCAAAATGTCCAACAACAGGTGAGTGGATAAAGAAGAAGTGGTCCATGTACACAGTGGAATATTAGCCATGGAAAACAATGAACCATTGCTCTCTGAGGCACCACAAATGAGTCTGGAGATAATCACGAAATATGAGGTAAGTCGGAAAGCAAAAGACCTATATTCTATGATATGACTTACAGGCGTTATCTAATAACTGACACAAATGAACATATTTCCACAGAGAAAGACACTCCCAGACTTAGAAAACAAACTGTGCTCATCTAAAAGGAAAAGTGGGGGGAATGGATAAATTAAGATTAGTGTTACTATATGTATACAAACACATATTATATACATATCTCAAAAAGACCGACCATAGAGCAAGGGAGGTCTGAGGAACCCTCAGTAACATTTTACATGGGAAGAGGATCTGTACTTGAATAGACATATATAATGTACAAATGAACCAGATTGTGTACACCTAGGACAGACAATATTCTAAGCTTTACCCCAATTAAGAAAATTTTTAAAACCAAGAAGAATTAATGAGACATAAACTTATGGGGTTTCTCCATGCACATGCCAATGTAATTTACAACCTAGGACACGACTTCCAGAAAGGCTCTGCTGCCCTAGTACCCAGATTGGGGAATGGAGAAATGCTGCCTGCTTGAGGCCACTGCCCAGAACAGCAGCTTTAAACCCATTGCTAAAGGTCACTAAACATTCACCAAATTGCAGTTCGGTAAATGACACCTGCTATCTAAATAAATTCTGGGGTGGAAGATCGACCAAAAAATTAAAAAGAGGGCAAACCTCCAAGAAGACAATTTCAAGAGTTATATTGTACTCCCAATTGTTTCCTTTTTTTAACAGAGAAGAAAACGGCAGAGAAAAATGATGAGTTTTACGAATTTTCAAAGACATGCAAACTCAAATTACAAAAACCTATCAGCTCACAGCAGCCAGAAGGGCCACTAGCATAAATGCTGCAAACAATAAATGCTGAAGCGATTGTGGAGAAATGCGTACCCTCGATTCTAAGGGGGACGTGGTAAGAGCCACTAATGAAAACACAAAGAAGGTGCTTTGAAAAGGGAAACTCCGTGCTACCAGTCAGTCAATCACACCCACTGCTGGGTCTATCACCTGAGAAAATGAGAATCAAAAAGTCACAGGCTGCCAATCCTGCACTCCAACAATATTTACCATAGCCAACACTTGGAAGCAATGAAAATGTCCATCAACCGAGGAATGCACAAAGTAGAAGTGGTCCACGTACACAGTGGAAATTTACTCCAATAAAAAATAAAAAATAAATTTAAAAATCCAACAAACGTAAGGAGACATCAGCTTGTCTGGGTTTGTCCGGGCACACTCCACTCTAATTTATACCCGAGAAACCCCACAGGCCGCAAGGGCTTTTCCCTAGATACCAGGGTGGGGGACATAGAAAGGCTGCCACCCTCTGGCAGTTACCTGCAAAAGCAGCTTTAAAGCCTGTGCTAATGGTCATTTCATAGGAACAAGTACTGCAGAACTGTAAATGAAACCTGCCCTCAAAATGTCTTGAGGGAGGTAACGGACAAAACATTTCAAAATGGGACACATACTTAAAGAGAACACTTTGAAGAACTAAGGGATAATCACAGCTTGAAAAATAAAAAAGACATGCCTTAAAGCTCAATTTCAACGGATTATGTGGCACATTCGAATTCAACCACAGAGAGGTATCAGCTCACACTTGTCAGAATAACCATCAGCAAGAAAACTACAAAACAATAAATGCTGAAGGTGTTGTGGAGAAATGCATACACTCAACTTCAAGTGGGACGTAAGTTGGAAAGGGCCACGAATGAGAACAGAATGGAGGTGCCTTAAAAAGGTAAACATTGAGCTACCATATGATCCAGCAGGCCCACTCCTCGACCTATAATCTAAGAAGAGAGAATTGGAAAGACACAGGCAGGCAAATCTGCATTGCACAGTATTACAATAGCCAAGATAGGGAAGTAACCAAAAAGTCCACCAACAGATGGGTGGACAAAGAAGAACTCTTCCGTGTACAGATGGAATGTTCGCTAGTGAAAAAATGAAACAATGCCATTTGCAGCACCATAGATGAGTCTAGACGTACTCACGCCACCTGTAGTAAGTGAGAAAGCAAAAGACACATATCCTGTCATATCCCTTTTAAGAGTTACTTAAAAATTGATACCAGTGAAGATATTTCCACAGAGAAAGGCAATCACAGAATCGTTAAAAAACTTATTGTTCACCACATAGAAAGGGATGAGGATTGGATACATTACCATATTGGGTTTAACAGAGATATACATACCATGTGAAATACATAACCACCAAAGACGTACGGAAGACGAGGAGAAGACTACTCAACATTGTGTCATAACCTACATGGGAAAAGGATGGGAGGGAGAATAGATACATGTATATGTGTGAAAGAACCACATCTTGCACACCTAGAACAAACAAACCATTGTAATCATATTTGCTGGGATAAAAAATAAAAAGTAAATTACAAATATGAACAAGAAGTAATGAGACATAAACTTAAAGGGCTTTTTCCTGGCACATTCCATTCTAATTTACAACCTAGAACACCGCTTCCATTAAGGCTCTCTGTTTCCCTAGTAACCAAATTTGTTTACGGGGAAATGCTGCCACCTAGTGGCCGTTTCCTGCAAGAACAGCTTTAAACTCACAGCTAATGGTCACCTAACATTCACAAGGACTCAGGGCTGTAAAGGACACCTGCCCTAGAAAACTGTGCAGAAGTAGGGAATGGACAATAAAATTCAAAAGAGGCAAATGTTTCAAGAAGAGAGTAGGAAGAGTTTAGGTTTACTCACGCTCTTCTTTAAAACAAGGAAAATGGATAAAAGCTCACCCTCAGGGAGTGTTAGACCCATGCAATCTAATCTACAAAAAGTTTCAACTTACACCAGTCGACTCACCATCAGCAAAAAGTCTCCAAACAATAAATGCTGAAGGGGATTTAGAGAACTGTGTACCCTCTACCTGCTGGTGAGACGTAAAGGCGTAACAGCCAATGATGAGAACAGAAAGGAGCTGTGTTTAAAAGTAAAAATGGAGGTACCATTCAATCCAGCAGGCGCACCATTGGACCTCTCACCTGAGAAGACAAGAATCGAGAAGACACAGGCCGCAAAAGCTGCAGTGCAGCCTCATTCACAATAGCCAAGACAGTGAAGCAATCAAAATGTCCAACAACAGGTGAGTGGATAAAGAAGAAGTGGTCCATGTACACAGTGGAATATTAGCCATGGAAAACAATGAACCATTGCTCTCTGAGGCACCACAAATGAGTCTGGAGATAATCACGAAATATGAGGTAAGTCGGAAAGCAAAAGACCTATATTCTATGATATGACTTACAGGCGTTATCTAATAACTGACACAAATGAACATATTTCCACAGAGAAAGACACTCCCAGACTTAGAAAACAAACTGTGCTCATCTAAAAGGAAAAGTGGGGGGAATGGATAAATTAAGATTAGTGTTACTATATGTATACAAACACATATTATATACATATCTCAAAAAGACCGACCATAGAGCAAGGGAGGTCTGCGGAACCCTCAGTAACATTTTACATGGGAAGAGGATCTGTACTTGAATAGACATATATAATGTACAAATGAACCAGATTGTGTACACCTAGGACAGACAATATTCTAAGCTTTACCCCAATTAAGAAAATTTTTAAAACCAAGAAGAATTAATGAGACATAAACTTATGGGGTTTCTCCATGCACATGCCAATGTAATTTACAACCTAGGACACGACTTCCAGAAAGGCTCTGCTGCCCTAGTACCCAGATTGGGGAATGGAGAAATGCTGCCTGCTTGAGGCCACTGCCCAGAACAGCAGCTTTAAACCCATTGCTAAAGGTCACTAAACATTCACCAAATTGCAGTTCGGTTAAATGACACCTGCTATCTAAATAAATTCTGGGGTGGAAGATCGACCAAAAAATTAAAAAGAGGGCAAACCTCCAAGAAGACAATTTCAAGAGTTATATTGTACTCCCAATTGTTTCCTTTTTTTAACAGAGAAGAAAACGGCAGAGAAAAATGATGAGTTTTACGAATTTTCAAAGACATGCAAACTCAAATTACAAAAACCTATCAGCTCACAGCAGCCAGAAGGGCCACTAGCATAAATGCTGCAAACAATAAATGCTGAAGCGATTGTGGAGAAATGCGTACCCTCGATTCTAAGGGGGACGTGGTAAGAGCCACTAATGAAAACACAAAGAAGGTGCTTTGAAAAGGGAAACTCCGTGCTACCAGTCAGTCAATCACACCCACTGCTGGGTCTATCACCTGAGAAAATGAGAATCAAAAAGTCACAGGCTGCCAATCCTGCACTCCAACAATATTTACCATAGCCAACACTTGGAAGCAATGAAAATGTCCATCAACCGAGGAATGCACAAAGTAGAAGTGGTCCACGTACACAGTGGAAATTTACTCCAATAAAAAATAAAAAATAAATTTAAAAATCCAACAAACGTAAGGAGACATCAGCTTGTCTGGGTTTGTCCGGGCACACTCCACTCTAATTTATACCCGAGAAACCCCACAGGCCGCAAGGGCTTTTCCCTAGATACCAGGGTGGGGGACATAGAAAGGCTGCCACCCTCTGGCAGTTACCTGCAAAAGCAGCTTTAAAGCCTGTGCTAATGGTCATTTCATAGGAACAAGTACTGCAGAACTGTAAATGAAACCTGCCCTCAAAATGTCTTGAGGGAGGTAACGGACAAAACATTTCAAAATGGGACACATACTTAAAGAGAACACTTTGAAGAACTAAGGGATAATCACAGCTTGAAAAATAAAAAAGACATGCCTTAAAGCTCAATTTCAACGGATTATGTGGCACATTCGAATTCAACCACAGAGAGGTATCAGCTCACACTTGTCAGAATAACCATCAGCAAGAAAACTACAAAACAATAAATGCTGAAGGTGTTGTGGAGAAATGCATACACTCAACTTCAAGTGGGACGTAAGTTGGAAAGGGCCACGAATGAGAACAGAATGGAGGTGCCTTAAAAAGGTAAACATTGAGCTACCATATGATCCAGCAGGCCCACTCCTCGACCTATAATCTAAGAAGAGAGAATTGGAAAGACACAGGCAGGCAAATCTGCATTGCACAGTATTACAATAGCCAAGATAGGGAAGTAACCAAAAAGTCCACCAACAGATGGGTGGACAAAGAAGAACTCTTCCGTGTACAGATGGAATGTTCGCTAGTGAAAAAATGAAACAATGCCATTTGCAGCACCATAGATGAGTCTAGACGTACTCACGCCACCTGTAGTAAGTGAGAAAGCAAAAGACACATATCCTGTCATATCCCTTTTAAGAGTTACTTAAAAATTGATACCAGTGAAGATATTTCCACAGAGAAAGGCAATCACAGAATCGTTAAAAAACTTATTGTTCACCACATAGAAAGGGATGAGGATTGGATACATTACCATATTGGGTTTAACAGAGATATACATACCATGTGAAATACATAACCACCAAAGACGTACGGAAGACGAGGAGAAGACTACTCAACATTGTGTCATAACCTACATGGGAAAAGGATGGGAGGGAGAATAGATACATGTATATGTGTGAAAGAACCACATCTTGCACACCTAGAACAAACAAACCATTGTAATCATATTTGCTGGGATAAAAAATAAAAAGTAAATTACAAATATGAACAAGAAGTAATGAGACATAAACTTAAAGGGCTTTTTCCTGGCACATTCCATTCTAATTTACAACCTAGAACACCGCTTCCATTAAGGCTCTCTGTTTCCCTAGTAACCAAATTTGTTTACGGGGAAATGCTGCCACCTAGTGGCCGTTTCCTGCAAGAACAGCTTTAAACTCACAGCTAATGGTCACTTAACATTCACAAGGACTCAGGGCTGTAAAGGACACCTGCCCTAGAAAACTGTGCAGAAGTAGGGAATGGACAATAAAATTCAAAAGAGGCAAATGTTTCAAGAAGAGAGTAGGAAGAGTTTAGGTTTACTCACGCTCTTCTTTAAAACAAGGAAAATGGATAAAAGCTCACCCTCAGGGAGTGTTAGACCCATGCAATCTAATCTACAAAAAGTTTCAACTTACACCAGTCGACTCACCATCAGCAAAAAGTCTCCAAACAATAAATGCTGAAGGGGAT
The DNA here is from genome assembly GCF_965194805.1 of Balaenoptera borealis. Classification (NCBI taxonomy): domain Eukaryota; kingdom Metazoa; phylum Chordata; class Mammalia; order Artiodactyla; family Balaenopteridae; genus Balaenoptera; species Balaenoptera borealis. The sequence goes on from NW_028123792.1 coordinate 69,957, forward strand.
TTAGAGAACTGTGTACCCTCTACCTGCTGGTGAGACGTAAAGGCGTAACAGCCAATGATGAGAACAGAAAGGAGCTGTGTTTAAAAGTAAAAATGGAGGTACCATTCAATCCAGCAGGCGCACCATTGGACCTCTCACCTGAGAAGACAAGAATCGAGAAGACACAGGCCGCAAAAGCTGCAGTGCAGCCTTATTCACAATAGCCAAGACAGTGAAGCAATCAAAATGTCCAACAACAGGTGAGTGGATAAAGAAGAAGTGGTCCATGTACACAGTGGAATATTAGCCATGGAAAACAATGAACCATTGCTCTCTGAGGCACCACAAATGAGTCTGGAGATAATCACGAAATATGAGGTAAGTCGGAAAGCAAAAGACCTATATTCTATGATATGACTTACAGGCGTTATCTAATAACTGACACAAATGAACATATTTCCACAGAGAAAGACACTCCCAGACTTAGAAAACAAACTGTGCTCATCTAAAAGGAAAAGTGGGGGGAATGGATAAATTAAGATTAGTGTTACTATATGTATACAAACACATATTATATACATATCTCAAAAAGACCGACCATAGAGCAAGGGAGGTCTGCGGAACCCTCAGTAACATTTTACATGGGAAGAGGATCTGTACTTGAATAGACATATATAATGTACAAATGAACCAGATTGTGTACACCTAGGACAGACAATATTCTAAGCTTTACCCCAATTAAGAAAATTTTTAAAACCAAGAAGAATTAATGAGACATAAACTTATGGGGTTTCTCCATGCACATGCCAATGTAATTTACAACCTAGGACACGACTTCCAGAAAGGCTCTGCTGCCCTAGTACCCAGATTGGGGAATGGAGAAATGCTGCCTGCTTGAGGCCACTGCCCAGAACAGCAGCTTTAAACCCATTGCTAAAGGTCACTAAACATTCACCAAATTGCAGTTCGGTAAATGACACCTGCTATCTAAATAAATTCTGAGGTGGAAGATCGACCAAAAAATTAAAAAGAGGGCAAACCTCCAAGAAGACAATTTCAAGAGTTATATTGTACTCCCAATTGTTTCCTTTTTTTAACAGAGAAGAAAACGGCAGAGAAAAATGATGAGTTTTACGAATTTTCAAAGACATGCAAACTCAAATTACAAAAACCTATCAGCTCACAGCAGCCAGAAGGGCCACTAGCATAAATGCTGCAAACAATAAATGCTGAAGCGATTGTGGAGAAATGCGTACCCTCGATTCTAAGGGGGACGTGGTAAGAGCCACTAATGAAAACACAAAGAAGGTGCTTTGAAAAGGGAAACTCCGTGCTACCAGTCAGTCAATCACACCCACTGCTGGGTCTATCACCTGAGAAAATGAGAATCAAAAAGTCACAGGCTGCCAATCCTGCACTCCAACAATATTTACCATAGCCAACACTTGGAAGCAATGAAAATGTCCATCAACCGAGGAATGCACAAAGTAGAAGTGGTCCACGTACACAGTGGAAATTTACTCCAATAAAAAATAAAAAATAAATTTAAAAATCCAACAAACGTAAGGAGACATCAGCTTGTCTGGGTTTGTCCGGGCACACTCCACTCTAATTTATACCCGAGAAACCCCACAGGCCGCAAGGGCTTTTCCCTAGATACCAGGGTGGGGGACATAGAAAGGCTGCCACCCTCTGGCAGTTACCTGCAAAAGCAGCTTTAAAGCCTGTGCTAATGGTCATTTCATAGGAACAAGTACTGCAGAACTGTAAATGAAACCTGCCCTCAAAATGTCTTGAGGGAGGTAACGGACAAAACATTTCAAAATGGGACACATACTTAAAGAGAACACTTTGAAGAACTAAGGGATAATCACAGCTTGAAAAATAAAAAAGACATGCCTTAAAGCTCAATTTCAACGGATTATGTGGCACATTCGAATTCAACCACAGAGAGGTATCAGCTCACACTTGTCAGAATAACCATCAGCAAGAAAACTACAAAACAATAAATGCTGAAGGTGTTGTGGAGAAATGCATACACTCAACTTCAAGTGGGACGTAAGTTGGAAAGGGCCACGAATGAGAACAGAATGGAGGTGCCTTAAAAAGGTAAACATTGAGCTACCATATGATCCAGCAGGCCCACTCCTCGACCTATAATCTAAGAAGAGAGAATTGGAAAGACACAGGCAGGCAAATCTGCATTGCACAGTATTACAATAGCCAAGATAGGGAAGTAACCAAAAAGTCCACCAACAGATGGGTGGACAAAGAAGAACTCTTCCGTGTACAGATGGAATGTTCGCTAGTGAAAAAATGAAACAATGCCATTTGCAGCACCATAGATGAGTCTAGACGTACTCACGCCACCTGTAGTAAGTGAGAAAGCAAAAGACACATATCCTGTCATATCCCTTTTAAGAGTTACTTAAAAATTGATACCAGTGAAGATATTTCCACAGAGAAAGGCAATCACAGAATCGTTAAAAAACTTATTGTTCACCACATAGAAAGGGATGAGGATTGGATACATTACCATATTGGGTTTAACAGAGATATACATACCATGTGAAATACATAACCACCAAAGACGTACGGAAGACGAGGAGAAGACTACTCAACATTGTGTCATAACCTACATGGGAAAAGGATGGGAGGGAGAATAGATACATGTATATGTGTGAAAGAACCACATCTTGCACACCTAGAACAAACAAACCATTGTAATCATATTTGCTGGGATAAAAAATAAAAAGTAAATTACAAATATGAACAAGAAGTAATGAGACATAAACTTAAAGGGCTTTTTCCTGGCACATTCCATTCTAATTTACAACCTAGAACACCGCTTCCATTAAGGCTCTCTGTTTCCCTAGTAACCAAATTTGTTTACGGGGAAATGCTGCCACCTAGTGGCCGTTTCCTGCAAGAACAGCTTTAAACTCACAGCTAATGGTCACCTAACATTCACAAGGACTCAGGGCTGTAAAGGACACCTGCCCTAGAAAACTGTGCAGAAGTAGGGAATGGACAATAAAATTCAAAAGAGGCAAATGTTTCAAGAAGAGAGTAGGAAGAGTTTAGGTTTACTCACGCTCTTCTTTAAAACAAGGAAAATGGATAAAAGCTCACCCTCAGGGAGTGTTAGACCCATGCAATCTAATCTACAAAAAGTTTCAACTTACACCAGTCGACTCACCATCAGCAAAAAGTCTCCAAACAATAAATGCTGAAGGGGATTTAGAGAACTGTGTACCCTCTACCTGCTGGTGAGACGTAAAGGCGTAACAGCCAATGATGAGAACAGAAAGGAGCTGTGTTTAAAAGTAAAAATGGAGGTACCATTCAATCCAGCAGGCGCACCATTGGACCTCTCACCTGAGAAGACAAGAATCGAGAAGACACAGGCCGCAAAAGCTGCAGTGCAGCCTTATTCACAATAGCCAAGACAGTGAAGCAATCAAAATGTCCAACAACAGGTGAGTGGATAAAGAAGAAGTGGTCCATGTACACAGTGGAATATTAGCCATGGAAAACAATGAACCATTGCTCTCTGAGGCACCACAAATGAGTCTGGAGATAATCACGAAATATGAGGTAAGTCGGAAAGCAAAAGACCTATATTCTATGATATGACTTACAGGCGTTATCTAATAACTGACACAAATGAACATATTTCCACAGAGAAAGACACTCCCAGACTTAGAAAACAAACTGTGCTCATCTAAAAGGAAAAGTGGGGGGAATGGATAAATTAAGATTAGTGTTACTATATGTATACAAACACATATTATATACATATCTCAAAAAGACCGACCATAGAGCAAGGGAGGTCTGCGGAACCCTCAGTAACATTTTACATGGGAAGAGGATCTGTACTTGAATAGACATATATAATGTACAAATGAACCAGATTGTGTACACCTAGGACAGACAATATTCTAAGCTTTACCCCAATTAAGAAAATTTTTAAAACCAAGAAGAATTAATGAGACATAAACTTATGGGGTTTCTCCATGCACATGCCAATGTAATTTACAACCTAGGACACGACTTCCAGAAAGGCTCTGCTGCCCTAGTACCCAGATTGGGGAATGGAGAAATGCTGCCTGCTTGAGGCCACTGCCCAGAACAGCAGCTTTAAACCCATTGCTAAAGGTCACTAAACATTCACCAAATTGCAGTTCGGTAAATGACACCTGCTATCTAAATAAATTCTGGGGTGGAAGATCGACCAAAAAATTAAAAAGAGGGCAAACCTCCAAGAAGACAATTTCAAGAGTTATATTGTACTCCCAATTGTTTCCTTTTTTTAACAGAGAAGAAAACGGCAGAGAAAAATGATGAGTTTTACGAATTTTCAAAGACATGCAAACTCAAATTACAAAAACCTATCAGCTCACAGCAGCCAGAAGGGCCACTAGCATAAATGCTGCAAACAATAAATGCTGAAGCGATTGTGGAGAAATGCGTACCCTCGATTCTAAGGGGGACGTGGTAAGAGCCACTAATGAAAACACAAAGAAGGTGCTTTGAAAAGGGAAACTCCGTGCTACCAGTCAGTCAATCACACCCACTGCTGGGTCTATCACCTGAGAAAATGAGAATCAAAAAGTCACAGGCTGCCAATCCTGCACTCCAACAATATTTACCATAGCCAACACTTGGAAGCAATGAAAATGTCCATCAACCGAGGAATGCACAAAGTAGAAGTGGTCCACGTACACAGTGGAAATTTACTCCAATAAAAAATAAAAAATAAATTTAAAAATCCAACAAACGTAAGGAGACATCAGCTTGTCTGGGTTTGTCCGGGCACACTCCACTCTAATTTATACCCGAGAAACCCCACAGGCCGCAAGGGCTTTTCCCTAGATACCAGGGTGGGGGACATAGAAAGGCTGCCACCCTCTGGCAGTTACCTGCAAAAGCAGCTTTAAAGCCTGTGCTAATGGTCATTTCATAGGAACAAGTACTGCAGAACTGTAAATGAAACCTGCCCTCAAAATGTCTTGAGGGAGGTAACGGACAAAACATTTCAAAATGGGACACATACTTAAAGAGAACACTTTGAAGAACTAAGGGATAATCACAGCTTGAAAAATAAAAAAGACATGCCTTAAAGCTCAATTTCAACGGATTATGTGGCACATTCGAATTCAACCACAGAGAGGTATCAGCTCACACTTGTCAGAATAACCATCAGCAAGAAAACTACAAAACAATAAATGCTGAAGGTGTTGTGGAGAAATGCATACACTCAACTTCAAGTGGGACGTAAGTTGGAAAGGGCCACGAATGAGAACAGAATGGAGGTGCCTTAAAAAGGTAAACATTGAGCTACCATATGATCCAGCAGGCCCACTCCTCGACCTATAATCTAAGAAGAGAGAATTGGAAAGACACAGGCAGGCAAATCTGCATTGCACAGTATTACAATAGCCAAGATAGGGAAGTAACCAAAAAGTCCACCAACAGATGGGTGGACAAAGAAGAACTCTTCCGTGTACAGATGGAATGTTCGCTAGTGAAAAAATGAAACAATGCCATTTGCAGCACCATAGATGAGTCTAGACGTACTCACGCCACCTGTAGTAAGTGAGAAAGCAAAAGACACATATCCTGTCATATCCCTTTTAAGAGTTACTTAAAAATTGATACCAGTGAAGATATTTCCACAGAGAAAGGCAATCACAGAATCGTTAAAAAACTTATTGTTCACCACATAGAAAGGGATGAGGATTGGATACATTACCATATTGGGTTTAACAGAGATATACATACCATGTGAAATACATAACCACCAAAGACGTACGGAAGACGAGGAGAAGACTACTCAACATTGTGTCATAACCTACATGGGAAAAGGATGGGAGGGAGAATAGATACATGTATATGTGTGAAAGAACCACATCTTGCACACCTAGAACAAACAAACCATTGTAATCATATTTGCTGGGATAAAAAATAAAAAGTAAATTACAAATATGAACAAGAAGTAATGAGACATAAACTTAAAGGGCTTTTTCCTGGCACATTCCATTCTAATTTACAACCTAGAACACCGCTTCCATTAAGGCTCTCTGTTTCCCTAGTAACCAAATTTGTTTACGGGGAAATGCTGCCACCTAGTGGCCGTTTCCTGCAAGAACAGCTTTAAACTCACAGCTAATGGTCACCTAACATTCACAAGGACTCAGGGCTGTAAAGGACACCTGCCCTAGAAAACTGTGCAGAAGTAGGGAATGGACAATAAAATTCAAAAGAGGCAAATGTTTCAAGAAGAGAGTAGGAAGAGTTTAGGTTTACTCACGCTCTTCTTTAAAACAAGGAAAATGGATAAAAGCTCACCCTCAGGGAGTGTTAGACCCATGCAATCTAATCTACAAAAAGTTTCAACTTACACCAGTCGACTCACCATCAGCAAAAAGTCTCCAAACAATAAATGCTGAAGGGGATTTAGAGAACTGTGTACCCTCTACCTGCTGGTGAGACGTAAAGGCGTAACAGCCAATGATGAGAACAGAAAGGAGCTGTGTTTAAAAGTAAAAATGGAGGTACCATTCAATCCAGCAGGCGCACCATTGGACCTCTCACCTGAGAAGACAAGAATCGAGAAGACACAGGCCGCAAAAGCTGCAGTGCAGCCTTATTCACAATAGCCAAGACAGTGAAGCAATCAAAATGTCCAACAACAGGTGAGTGGATAAAGAAGAAGTGGTCCATGTACACAGTGGAATATTAGCCATGGAAAACAATGAACCATTGCTCTCTGAGGCACCACAAATGAGTCTGGAGATAATCACGAAATATGAGGTAAGTCGGAAAGCAAAAGACCTATATTCTATGATATGACTTACAGGCGTTATCTAATAACTGACACAAATGAACATATTTCCACAGAGAAAGACACTCCCAGACTTAGAAAACAAACTGTGCTCATCTAAAAGGAAAAGTGGGGGGAATGGATAAATTAAGATTAGTGTTACTATATGTATACAAACACATATTATATACATATCTCAAAAAGACCGACCATAGAGCAAGGGAGGTCTGCGGAACCCTCAGTAACATTTTACATGGGAAGAGGATCTGTACTTGAATAGACATATATAATGTACAAATGAACCAGATTGTGTACACCTAGGACAGACAATATTCTAAGCTTTACCCCAATTAAGAAAATTTTTAAAACCAAGAAGAATTAATGAGACATAAACTTATGGGGTTTCTCCATGCACATGCCAATGTAATTTACAACCTAGGACACGACTTCCAGAAAGGCTCTGCTGCCCTAGTACCCAGATTGGGGAATGGAGAAATGCTGCCTGCTTGAGGCCACTGCCCAGAACAGCAGCTTTAAACCCATTGCTAAAGGTCACTAAACATTCACCAAATTGCAGTTCGGTAAATGACACCTGCTATCTAAATAAATTCTGGGGTGGAAGATCGACCAAAAAATTAAAAAGAGGGCAAACCTCCAAGAAGACAATTTCAAGAGTTATATTGTACTCCCAATTGTTTCCTTTTTTTAACAGAGAAGAAAACGGCAGAGAAAAATGATGAGTTTTACGAATTTTCAAAGACATGCAAACTCAAATTACAAAAACCTATCAGCTCACAGCAGCCAGAAGGGCCACTAGCATAAATGCTGCAAACAATAAATGCTGAAGCGATTGTGGAGAAATGCGTACCCTCGATTCTAAGGGGGACGTGGTAAGAGCCACTAATGAAAACACAAAGAAGGTGCTTTGAAAAGGGAAACTCCGTGCTACCAGTCAGTCAATCACACCCACTGCTGGGTCTATCACCTGAGAAAATGAGAATCAAAAAGTCACAGGCTGCCAATCCTGCACTCCAACAATATTTACCATAGCCAACACTTGGAAGCAATGAAAATGTCCATCAACCGAGGAATGCACAAAGTAGAAGTGGTCCACGTACACAGTGGAAATTTACTCCAATAAAAAATAAAAAATAAATTTAAAAATCCAACAAACGTAAGGAGACATCAGCTTGTCTGGGTTTGTCCGGGCACACTCCACTCTAATTTATACCCGAGAAACCCCACAGGCCGCAAGGGCTTTTCCCTAGATACCAGGGTGGGGGACATAGAAAGGCTGCCACCCTCTGGCAGTTACCTGCAAAAGCAGCTTTAAAGCCTGTGCTAATGGTCATTTCATAGGAACAAGTACTGCAGAACTGTAAATGAAACCTGCCCTCAAAATGTCTTGAGGGAGGTAACGGACAAAACATTTCAAAATGGGACACATACTTAAAGAGAACACTTTGAAGAACTAAGGGATAATCACAGCTTGAAAAATAAAAAAGACATGCCTTAAAGCTCAATTTCAACGGATTATGTGGCACATTCGAATTCAACCACAGAGAGGTATCAGCTCACACTTGTCAGAATAACCATCAGCAAGAAAACTACAAAACAATAAATGCTGAAGGTGTTGTGGAGAAATGCATACACTCAACTTCAAGTGGGACGTAAGTTGGAAAGGGCCACGAATGAGAACAGAATGGAGGTGCCTTAAAAAGGTAAACATTGAGCTACCATATGATCCAGCAGGCCCACTCCTCGACCTATAATCTAAGAAGAGAGAATTGGAAAGACACAGGCAGGCAAATCTGCATTGCACAGTATTACAATAGCCAAGATAGGGAAGTAACCAAAAAGTCCACCAACAGATGGGTGGACAAAGAAGAACTCTTCCGTGTACAGATGGAATGTTCGCTAGTGAAAAAATGAAACAATGCCATTTGCAGCACCATAGATGAGTCTAGACGTACTCACGCCACCTGTAGTAAGTGAGAAAGCAAAAGACACATATCCTGTCATATCCCTTTTAAGAGTTACTTAAAAATTGATACCAGTGAAGATATTTCCACAGAGAAAGGCAATCACAGAATCGTTAAAAAACTTATTGTTCACCACATAGAAAGGGATGAGGATTGGATACATTACCATATTGGGTTTAACAGAGATATACATACCATGTGAAATACATAACCACCAAAGACGTACGGAAGACGAGGAGAAGACTACTCAACATTGTGTCATAACCTACATGGGAAAAGGATGGGAGGGAGAATAGATACATGTATATGTGTGAAAGAACCACATCTTGCACACCTAGAACAAACAAACCATTGTAATCATATTTGCTGGGATAAAAAATAAAAAGTAAATTACAAATATGAACAAGAAGTAATGAGACATAAACTTAAAGGGCTTTTTCCTGGCACATTCCATTCTAATTTACAACCTAGAACACCGCTTCCATTAAGGCTCTCTGTTTCCCTAGTAACCAAATTTGTTTACGGGGAAATGCTGCCACCTAGTGGCCGTTTCCTGCAAGAACAGCTTTAAACTCACAGCTAATGGTCACTTAACATTCACAAGGACTCAGGGCTGTAAAGGACACCTGCCCTAGAAAACTGTGCAGAAGTAGGGAATGGACAATAAAATTCAAAAGAGGCAAATGTTTCAAGAAGAGAGTAGGAAGAGTTTAGGTTTACTCACGCTCTTCTTTAAAACAAGGAAAATGGATAAAAGCTCACCCTCAGGGAGTGTTAGACCCATGCAATCTAATCTACAAAAAGTTTCAACTTACACCAGTCGACTCACCATCAGCAAAAAGTCTCCAAACAATAAATGCTGAAGGGGATTTAGAGAACTGTGTACCCTCTACCTGCTGGTGAGACGTAAAGGCGTAACAGCCAATGATGAGAACAGAAAGGAGCTGTGTTTAAAAGTAAAAATGGAGGTACCATTCAATCCAGCAGGCGCACCATTGGACCTCTCACCTGAGAAGACAAGAATCGAGAAGACACAGGCCGCAAAAGCTGCAGTGCAGCCTTATTCACAATAGCCAAGACAGTGAAGCAATCAAAATGTCCAACAACAGGTGAGTGGATAAAGAAGAAGTGGTCCATGTACACAGTGGAATATTAGCCATGGAAAACAATGAACCATTGCTCTCTGAGGCACCACAAATGAGTCTGGAGATAATCACGAAATATGAGGTAAGTCGGAAAGCAAAAGACCTATATTCTATGATATGACTTACAGGCGTTATCTAATAACTGACACAAATGAACATATTTCCACAGAGAAAGACACTCCCAGACTTAGAAAACAAACTGTGCTCATCTAAAAGGAAAAGTGGGGGGAATGGATAAATTAAGATTAGTGTTACTATATGTATACAAACACATATTATATACATATCTCAAAAAGACCGACCATAGAGCAAGGGAGGTCTGCGGAACCCTCAGTAACATTTTACATGGGAAGAGGATCTGTACTTGAATAGACATATATAATGTACAAATGAACCAGATTGTGTACACCTAGGACAGACAATATTCTAAGCTTTACCCCAATTAAGAAAATTTTTAAAACCAAGAAGAATTAATGAGACATAAACTTATGGGGTTTCTCCATGCACATGCCAATGTAATTTACAACCTAGGACACGACTTCCAGAAAGGCTCTGCTGCCCTAGTACCCAGATTGGGGAATGGAGAAATGCTGCCTGCTTGAGGCCACTGCCCAGAACAGCAGCTTTAAACCCATTGCTAAAGGTCACTAAACATTCACCAAATTGCAGTTCGGTAAATGACACCTGCTATCTAAATAAATTCTGGGGTGGAAGATCGACCAAAAAATTAAAAAGAGGGCAAACCTCCAAGAAGACAATTTCAAGAGTTATATTGTACTCCCAATTGTTTCCTTTTTTTAACAGAGAAGAAAACGGCAGAGAAAAATGATGAGTTTTACGAATTTTCAAAGACATGCAAACTCAAATTACAAAAACCTATCAGCTCACAGCAGCCAGAAGGGCCACTAGCATAAATGCTGCAAACAATAAATGCTGAAGCGATTGTGGAGAAATGCGTACCCTCGATTCTAAGGGGGACGTGGTAAGAGCCACTAATGAAAACACAAAGAAGGTGCTTTGAAAAGGGAAACTCCGTGCTACCAGTCAGTCAATCACACCCACTGCTGGGTCTATCACCTGAGAAAATGAGAATCAAAAAGTCACAGGCTGCCAATCCTGCACTCCAACAATATTTACCATAGCCAACACTTGGAAGCAATGAAAATGTCCATCAACCGAGGAATGCACAAAGTAGAAGTGGTCCACGTACACAGTGGAAATTTACTCCAATAAAAAATAAAAAATAAATTTAAAAATCCAACAAACGTAAGGAGACATCAGCTTGTCTGGGTTTGTCCGGGCACACTCCACTCTAATTTATACCCGAGAAACCCCACAGGCCGCAAGGGCTTTTCCCTAGATACCAGGGTGGGGGACATAGAAAGGCTGCCACCCTCTGGCAGTTACCTGCAAAAGCAGCTTTAAAGCCTGTGCTAATGGTCATTTCATAGGAACAAGTACTGCAGAACTGTAAATGAAACCTGCCCTCAAAATGTCTTGAGGGAGGTAACGGACAAAACATTTCAAAATGGGACACATACTTAAAGAGAACACTTTGAAGAACTAAGGGATAATCACAGCTTGAAAAATAAAAAAGACATGCCTTAAAGCTCAATTTCAACGGATTATGTGGCACATTCGAATTCAACCACAGAGAGGTATCAGCTCACACTTGTCAGAATAACCATCAGCAAGAAAACTACAAAACAATAAATGCTGAAGGTGTTGTGGAGAAATGCATACACTCAACTTCAAGTGGGACGTAAGTTGGAAAGGGCCACGAATGAGAACAGAATGGAGGTGCCTTAAAAAGGTAAACATTGAGCTACCATATGATCCAGCAGGCCCACTCCTCGACCTATAATCTAAGAAGAGAGAATTGGAAAGACACAGGCAGGCAAATCTGCATTGCACAGTATTACAATAGCCAAGATAGGGAAGTAACCAAAAAGTCCACCAACAGATGGGTGGACAAAGAAGAACTCTTCCGTGTACAGATGGAATGTTCGCTAGTGAAAAAATGAAACAATGCCATTTGCAGCACCATAGATGAGTCTAGACGTACTCACGCCACCTGTAGTAAGTGAGAAAGCAAAAGACACATATCCTGTCATATCCCTTTTAAGAGTTACTTAAAAATTGATACCAGTGAAGATATTTCCACAGAGAAAGGCAATCACAGAATCGTTAAAAAACTTATTGTTCACCACATAGAAAGGGATGAGGATTGGATACATTACCATATTGGGTTTAACAGAGATATACATACCATGTGAAATACATAACCACCAAAGACGTACGGAAGACGAGGAGAAGACTACTCAACATTGTGTCATAACCTACATGGGAAAAGGATGGGAGGGAGAATAGATACATGTATATGTGTGAAAGAACCACATCTTGCACACCTAGAACAAACAAACCATTGTAATCATATTTGCTGGGATAAAAAATAAAAAGTAAATTACAAATATGAACAAGAAGTAATGAGACATAAACTTAAAGGGCTTTTTCCTGGCACATTCCATTCTAATTTACAACCTAGAACACCGCTTCCATTAAGGCTCTCTGTTTCCCTAGTAACCAAATTTGTTTACGGGGAAATGCTGCCACCTAGTGGCCGTTTCCTGCAAGAACAGCTTTAAACTCACAGCTAATGGTCACTTAACATTCACAAGGACTCAGGGCTGTAAAGGACACCTGCCCTAGAAAACTGTGCAGAAGTAGGGAATGGACAATAAAATTCAAAAGAGGCAAATGTTTCAAGAAGAGAGTAGGAAGAGTTTAGGTTTACTCACGCTCTTCTTTAAAACAAGGAAAATGGATAAAAGCTCACCCTCAGGGAGTGTTAGACCCATGCAATCTAATCTACAAAAAGTTTCAACTTACACCAGTCGACTCACCATCAGCAAAAAGTCTCCAAACAATAAATGCTGAAGGGGATTTAGAGAACTGTGTACCCTCTACCTGCTGGTGAGACGTAAAGGCGTAACAGCCAATGATGAGAACAGAAAGGAGCTGTGTTTAAAAGTAAAAATGGAGGTACCATTCAATCCAGCAGGCGCACCATTGGACCTCTCACCTGAGAAGACAAGAATCGAGAAGACACAGGCCGCAAAAGCTGCAGTGCAGCCTTATTCACAATAGCCAAGACAGTGAAGCAATCAAAATGTCCAACAACAGGTGAGTGGATAAAGAAGAAGTGGTCCATGTACACAGTGGAATATTAGCCATGGAAAACAATGAACCATTGCTCTCTGAGGCACCACAAATGAGTCTGGAGATAATCACGAAATATGAGGTAAGTCGGAAAGCAAAAGACCTATATTCTATGATATGACTTACAGGCGTTATCTAATAACTGACACAAATGAACATATTTCCACAGAGAAAGACACTCCCAGACTTAGAAAACAAACTGTGCTCATCTAAAAGGAAAAGTGGGGGGAATGGATAAATTAAGATTAGTGTTACTATATGTATACAAACACATATTATATACATATCTCAAAAAGACCGACCATAGAGCAAGGGAGGTCTGCGGAACCCTCAGTAACATTTTACATGGGAAGAGGATCTGTACTTGAATAGACATATATAATGTACAAATGAACCAGATTGTGTACACCTAGGACAGACAATATTCTAAGCTTTACCCCAATTAAGAAAATTTTTAAAACCAAGAAGAATTAATGAGACATAAACTTATGGGGTTTCTCCATGCACATGCCAATGTAATTTACAACCTAGGACACGACTTCCAGAAAGGCTCTGCTGCCCTAGTACCCAGATTGGGGAATGGAGAAATGCTGCCTGCTTGAGGCCACTGCCCAGAACAGCAGCTTTAAACCCATTGCTAAAGGTCACTAAACATTCACCAAATTGCAGTTCGGTAAATGACACCTGCTATCTAAATAAATTCTGGGGTGGAAGATCGACCAAAAAATTAAAAAGAGGGCAAACCTCCAAGAAGACAATTTCAAGAGTTATATTGTACTCCCAATTGTTTCCTTTTTTTAACAGAGAAGAAAACGGCAGAGAAAAATGATGAGTTTTACGAATTTTCAAAGACATGCAAACTCAAATTACAAAAACCTATCAGCTCACAGCAGCCAGAAGGGCCACTAGCATAAATGCTGCAAACAATAAATGCTGAAGCGATTGTGGAGAAATGCGTACCCTCGATTCTAAGGGGGACGTGGTAAGAGCCACTAATGAAAACACAAAGAAGGTGCTTTGAAAAGGGAAACTCCGTGCTACCAGTCAGTCAATCACACCCACTGCTGGGTCTATCACCTGAGAAAATGAGAATCAAAAAGTCACAGGCTGCCAATCCTGCACTCCAACAATATTTACCATAGCCAACACTTGGAAGCAATGAAAATGTCCATCAACCGAGGAATGCACAAAGTAGAAGTGGTCCACGTACACAGTGGAAATTTACTCCAATAAAAAATAAAAAATAAATTTAAAAATCCAACAAACGTAAGGAGACATCAGCTTGTCTGGGTTTGTCCGGGCACACTCCACTCTAATTTATACCCGAGAAACCCCACAGGCCGCAAGGGCTTTTCCCTAGATACCAGGGTGGGGGACATAGAAAGGCTGCCACCCTCTGGCAGTTACCTGCAAAAGCAGCTTTAAAGCCTGTGCTAATGGTCATTTCATAGGAACAAGTACTGCAGAACTGTAAATGAAACCTGCCCTCAAAACGTCTTGAGGGAGGTAACGGACAAAACATTTCAAAATGGGACACATACTTAAAGAGAACACTTTGAAGAACTAAGGGATAATCACAGCTTGAAAAATAAAAAAGACATGCCTTAAAGCTCAATTTCAACGGATTATGTGGCACATTCGAATTCAACCACAGAGAGGTATCAGCTCACACTTGTCAGAATAACCATCAGCAAGAAAACTACAAAACAATAAATGCTGAAGGTGTTGTGGAGAAATGCATACACTCAACTTCAAGTGGGACGTAAGTTGGAAAGGGCCACGAATGAGAACAGAATGGAGGTGCCTTAAAAAGGTAAACATTGAGCTACCATATGATCCAGCAGGCCCACTCCTCGACCTATAATCTAAGAAGAGAGAATTGGAAAGACACAGGCAGGCAAATCTGCATTGCACAGTATTACAATAGTCAAGATAGGGAAGTAACCAAAAAGTCCACCAACAGATGGGTGGACAAAGAAGAACTCTTCCGTGTACAGATGGAATGTTCGCTAGTGAAAAAATGAAACAATGCCATTTGCAGCACCATAGATGAGTCTAGACGTACTCACGCCACCTGTAGTAAGTGAGAAAGCAAAAGACACATATCCTGTCATATCCCTTTTAAGAGTTACTTAAAAATTGATACCAGTGAAGATATTTCCACAGAGAAAGGCAATCACAGAATCGTTAAAAAACTTATTGTTCACCACATAGAAAGGGATGAGGATTGGATACATTACCATATTGGGTTTAACAGAGATATACATACCATGTGAAATACATAACCACCAAAGACGTACGGAAGACGAGGAGAAGACTACTCAACATTGTGTCATAACCTACATGGGAAAAGGATGGGAGGGAGAATAGATACATGTATATGTGTGAAAGAACCACATCTTGCACACCTAGAACAAACAAACCATTGTAATCATATTTGCTGGGATAAAAAATAAAAAGTAAATTACAAATATGAACAAGAAGTAATGAGACATAAACTTAAAGGGCTTTTTCCTGGCACATTCCATTCTAATTTACAACCTAGAACACCGCTTCCATTAAGGCTCTCTGTTTCCCTAGTAACCAAATTTGTTTACGGGGAAATGCTGCCACCTAGTGGCCGTTTCCTGCAAGAACAGCTTTAAACTCACAGCTAATGGTCACTTAACATTCACAAGGACTCAGGGCTGTAAAGGACACCTGCCCTAGAAAACTGTGCAGAAGTAGGGAATGGACAATAAAATTCAAAAGAGGCAAATGTTTCAAGAAGAGAGTAGGAAGAGTTTAGGTTTACTCACGCTCTTCTTTAAAACAAGGAAAATGGATAAAAGCTCACCCTCAGGGAGTGTTAGACCCATGCAATCTAATCTACAAAAAGTTTCAACTTACACCAGTCGACTCACCATCAGCAAAAAGTCTCCAAACAATAAATGCTGAAGGGGATTTAGAGAACTGTGTACCCTCTACCTGCTGGTGAGACGTAAAGGCGTAACAGCCAATGATGAGAACAGAAAGGAGCTGTGTTTAAAAGTAAAAATGGAGGTACCATTCAATCCAGCAGGCGCACCATTGGACCTCTCACCTGAGAAGACAAGAATCGAGAAGACACAGGCCGCAAAAGCTGCAGTGCAGCCTTATTCACAATAGCCAAGACAGTGAAGCAATCAAAATGTCCAACAACAGGTGAGTGGATAAAGAAGAAGTGGTCCATGTACACAGTGGAATATTAGCCATGGAAAACAATGAACCATTGCTCTCTGAGGCACCACAAATGAGTCTGGAGATAATCACGAAATATGAGGTAAGTCGGAAAGCAAAAGACCTATATTCTATGATATGACTTACAGGCGTTATCTAATAACTGACACAAATGAACATATTTCCACAGAGAAAGACACTCCCAGACTTAGAAAACAAACTGTGCTCATCTAAAAGGAAAAGTGGGGGGAATGGATAAATTAAGATTAGTGTTACTATATGTATACAAACACATATTATATACATATCTCAAAAAGACCGACCATAGAGCAAGGGAGGTCTGCGGAACCCTCAGTAACATTTTACATGGGAAGAGGATCTGTACTTGAATAGACATATATAATGTACAAATGAACCAGATTGTGTACACCTAGGACAGACAATATTCTAAGCTTTACCCCAATTAAGAAAATTTTTAAAACCAAGAAGAATTAATGAGACATAAACTTATGGGGTTTCTCCATGCACATGCCAATGTAATTTACAACCTAGGACACGACTTCCAGAAAGGCTCTGCTGCCCTAGTACCCAGATTGGGGAATGGAGAAATGCTGCCTGCTTGAGGCCACTGCCCAGAACAGCAGCTTTAAACCCATTGCTAAAGGTCACTAAACATTCACCAAATTGCAGTTCGGTAAATGACACCTGCTATCTAAATAAATTCTGGGGTGGAACATCGACCAAAAAATTAAAAAGAGGGCAAACCTCCAAGAAGACAATTTCAAGAGTTATATTGTACTCCCAATTGTTTCCTTTTTTTAACAGAGAAGAAAACGGCAGAGAAAAATGATGAGTTTTACGAATTTTCAAAGACATGCAAACTCAAATTACAAAAACCTATCAGCTCACAGCAGCCAGAAGGGCCACTAGCATAAATGCTGCAAACAATAAATGCTGAAGCGATTGTGGAGAAATGCGTACCCTCGATTCTAAGGGGGACGTGGTAAGAGCCACTAATGAAAACACAAAGAAGGTGCTTTGAAAAGGGAAACTCCGTGCTACCAGTCAGTCAATCACACCCACTGCTGGGTCTATCACCTGAGAAAATGAGAATCAAAAAGTCACAGGCTGCCAATCCTGCACTCCAACAATATTTACCATAGCCAACACTTGGAAGCAATGAAAATGTCCATCAACCGAGGAATGCACAAAGTAGAAGTGGTCCACGTACACAGTGGAAATTTACTCCAATAAAAAATAAAAAATAAATTTAAAAATCCAACAAACGTAAGGAGACATCAGCTTGTCTGGGTTTGTCCGGGCACACTCCACTCTAATTTATACCCGAGAAACCCCACAGGCCGCAAGGGCTTTTCCCTAGATACCAGGGTGGGGGACATAGAAAGGCTGCCACCCTCTGGCAGTTACCTGCAAAAGCAGCTTTAAAGCCTGTGCTAATGGTCATTTCATAGGAACAAGTACTGCAGAACTGTAAATGAAACCTGCCCTCAAAATGTCTTGAGGGAGGTAACGGACAAAACATTTCAAAATGGGACACATACTTAAAGAGAACACTTTGAAGAACTAAGGGATAATCACAGCTTGAAAAATAAAAAAGACATGCCTTAAAGCTCAATTTCAACGGATTATGTGGCACATTCGAATTCAACCACAGAGAGGTATCAGCTCACACTTGTCAGAATAACCATCAGCAAGAAAACTACAAAACAATAAATGCTGAAGGTGTTGTGGAGAAATGCATACACTCAACTTCAAGTGGGACGTAAGTTGGAAAGGGCCACGAATGAGAACAGAATGGAGGTGCCTTAAAAAGGTAAACATTGAGCTACCATATGATCCAGCAGGCCCACTCCTCGACCTATAATCTAAGAAGAGAGAATTGGAAAGACACAGGCAGGCAAATCTGCATTGCACAGTATTACAATAGCCAAGATAGGGAAGTAACCAAAAAGTCCACCAACAGATGGGTGGACAAAGAAGAACTCTTCCGTGTACAGATGGAATGTTCGCTAGTGAAAAAATGAAACAATGCCATTTGCAGCACCATAGATGAGTCTAGACGTACTCACGCCACCTGTAGTAAGTGAGAAAGCAAAAGACACATATCCTGTCATATCCCTTTTAAGAGTTACTTAAAAATTGATACCAGTGAAGATATTTCCACAGAGAAAGGCAATCACAGAATCGTTAAAAAACTTATTGTTCACCACATAGAAAGGGATGAGGATTGGATACATTACCATATTGGGTTTAACAGAGATATACATACCATGTGAAATACATAACCACCAAAGACGTACGGAAGACGAGGAGAAGACTACTCAACATTGTGTCATAACCTACATGGGAAAAGGATGGGAGGGAGAATAGATACATGTATATGTGTGAAAGAACCACATCTTGCACACCTAGAACAAACAAACCATTGTAATCATATTTGCTGGGATAAAAAATAAAAAGTAAATTACAAATATGAACAAGAAGTAATGAGACATAAACTTAAAGGGCTTTTTCCTGGCACATTCCATTCTAATTTACAACCTAGAACACCGCTTCCATTAAGGCTCTCTGTTTCCCTAGTAACCAAATTTGTTTACGGGGAAATGCTGCCACCTAGTGGCCGTTTCCTGCAAGAACAGCTTTAAACTCACAGCTAATGGTCACTTAACATTCACAAGGACTCAGGGCTGTAAAGGACACCTGCCCTAGAAAACTGTGCAGAAGTAGGGAATGGACAATAAAATTCAAAAGAGGCAAATGTTTCAAGAAGAGAGTAGGAAGAGTTTAGGTTTACTCACGCTCTTCTTTAAAACAAGGAAAATGGATAAAAGCTCACCCTCAGGGAGTGTTAGACCCATGCAATCTAATCTACAAAAAGTTTCAACTTACACCAGTCGACTCACCATCAGCAAAAAGTCTCCAAACAATAAATGCTGAAGGGGATTTAGAGAACTGTGTACCCTCTACCTGCTGGTGAGACGTAAAGGCGTAACAGCCAATGATGAGAACAGAAAGGAGCTGTGTTTAAAAGTAAAAATGGAGGTACCATTCAATCCAGCAGGCGCACCATTGGACCTCTCACCTGAGAAGACAAGAATCGAGAAGACACAGGCCGCAAAAGCTGCAGTGCAGCCTTATTCACAATAGCCAAGACAGTGAAGCAATCAAAATGTCCAACAACAGGTGAGTGGATAAAGAAGAAGTGGTCCATGTACACAGTGGAATATTAGCCATGGAAAACAATGAACCATTGCTCTCTGAGGCACCACAAATGAGTCTGGAGATAATCACGAAATATGAGGTAAGTCGGAAAGCAAAAGACCTATATTCTATGATATGACTTACAGGCGTTATCTAATAACTGACACAAATGAACATATTTCCACAGAGAAAGACACTCCCAGACTTAGAAAACAAACTGTGCTCATCTAAAAGGAAAAGTGGGGGGAATGGATAAATTAAGATTAGTGTTACTATATGTATACAAACACATATTATATACATATCTCAAAAAGACCGACCATAGAGCAAGGGAGGTCTGCGGAACCCTCAGTAACATTTTACATGGGAAGAGGATCTGTACTTGAATAGACATATATAATGTACAAATGAACCAGATTGTGTACACCTAGGACAGACAATATTCTAAGCTTTACCCCAATTAAGAAAATTTTTAAAACCAAGAAGAATTAATGAGACATAAACTTATGGGGTTTCTCCATGCACATGCCAATGTAATTTACAACCTAGGACACGACTTCCAGAAAGGCTCTGCTGCCCTAGTACCCAGATTGGGGAATGGAGAAATGCTGCCTGCTTGAGGCCACTGCCCAGAACAGCAGCTTTAAACCCATTGCTAAAGGTCACTAAACATTCACCAAATTGCAGTTCGGTAAATGACACCTGCTATCTAAATAAATTCTGGGGTGGAAGATCGACCAAAAAATTAAAAAGAGGGCAAACCTCCAAGAAGACAATTTCAAGAGTTATATTGTACTCCCAATTGTTTCCTTTTTTTAACAGAGAAGAAAACGGCAGAGAAAAATGATGAGTTTTACGAATTTTCAAAGACATGCAAACTCAAATTACAAAAACCTATCAGCTCACAGCAGCCAGAAGGGCCACTAGCATAAATGCTGCAAACAATAAATGCTGAAGCGATTGTGGAGAAATGCGTACCCTCGATTCTAAGGGGGACGTGGTAAGAGCCACTAATGAAAACACAAAGAAGGTGCTTTGAAAAGGGAAACTCCGTGCTACCAGTCAGTCAATCACACCCACTGCTGGGTCTATCACCTGAGAAAATGAGAATCAAAAAGTCACAGGCTGCCAATCCTGCACTCCAACAATATTTACCATAGCCAACACTTGGAAGCAATGAAAATGTCCATCAACCGAGGAATGCACAAAGTAGAAGTGGTCCACGTACACAGTGGAAATTTACTCCAATAAAAAATAAAAAATAAATTTAAAAATCCAACAAACGTAAGGAGACATCAGCTTGTCTGGGTTTGTCCGGGCACACTCCACTCTAATTTATACCCGAGAAACCCCACAGGCCGCAAGGGCTTTTCCCTAGATACCAGGGTGGGGGACATAGAAAGGCTGCCACCCTCTGGCAGTTACCTGCAAAAGCAGCTTTAAAGCCTGTGCTAATGGTCATTTCATAGGAACAAGTACTGCAGAACTGTAAATGAAACCTGCCCTCAAAATGTCTTGAGGGAGGTAACGGACAAAACATTTCAAAATGGGACACATACTTAAAGAGAACACTTTGAAGAACTAAGGGATAATCACAGCTTGAAAAATAAAAAAGACATGCCTTAAAGCTCAATTTCAACGGATTATGTGGCACATTCGAATTCAACCACAGAGAGGTATCAGCTCACACTTGTCAGAATAACCATCAGCAAGAAAACTACAAAACAATAAATGCTGAAGGTGTTGTGGAGAAATGCATACACTCAACTTCAAGTGGGACGTAAGTTGGAAAGGGCCACGAATGAGAACAGAATGGAGGTGCCTTAAAAAGGTAAACATTGAGCTACCATATGATCCAGCAGGCCCACTCCTCGACCTATAATCTAAGAAGAGAGAATTGGAAAGACACAGGCAGGCAAATCTGCATTGCACAGTATTACAATAGCCAAGATAGGGAAGTAACCAAAAAGTCCACCAACAGATGGGTGGACAAAGAAGAACTCTTCCGTGTACAGATGGAATGTTCGCTAGTGAAAAAATGAAACAATGCCATTTGCAGCACCATAGATGAGTCTAGACGTACTCACGCCACCTGTAGTAAGTGAGAAAGCAAAAGACACATATCCTGTCATATCCCTTTTAAGAGTTACTTAAAAATTGATACCAGTGAAGATATTTCCACAGAGAAAGGCAATCACAGAATCGTTAAAAAACTTATTGTTCACCACATAGAAAGGGATGAGGATTGGATACATTACCATATTGGGTTTAACAGAGATATACATACCATGTGAAATACATAACCACCAAAGACGTACGGAAGACGAGGAGAAGACTACTCAACATTGTGTCATAACCTACATGGGAAAAGGATGGGAGGGAGAATAGATACATGTATATGTGTGAAAGAACCACATCTTGCACACCTAGAACAAACAAACCATTGTAATCATATTTGCTGGGATAAAAAATAAAAAGTAAATTACAAATATGAACAAGAAGTAATGAGACATAAACTTAAAGGGCTTTTTCCTGGCACATTCCATTCTAATTTACAACCTAGAACACCGCTTCCATTAAGGCTCTCTGTTTCCCTAGTAACCAAATTTGTTTACGGGGAAATGCTGCCACCTAGTGGCCGTTTCCTGCAAGAACAGCTTTAAACTCACAGCTAATGGTCACTTAACATTCACAAGGACTCAGGGCTGTAAAGGACACCTGCCCTAGAAAACTGTGCAGAAGTAGGGAATGGACAATAAAATTCAAAAGAGGCAAATGTTTCAAGAAGAGAGTAGGAAGAGTTTAGGTTTACTCACGCTCTTCTTTAAAACAAGGAAAATGGATAAAAGCTCACCCTCAGGGAGTGTTAGACCCATGCAATCTAATCTACAAAAAGTTTCAACTTACACCAGTCGACTCACCATCAGCAAAAAGTCTCCAAACAATAAATGCTGAAGGGGATTTAGAGAACTGTGTACCCTCTACCTGCTGGTGAGACGTAAAGGCGTAACAGCCAATGATGAGAACAGAAAGGAGCTGTGTTTAAAAGTAAAAATGGAGGTACCATTCAATCCAGCAGGCGCACCATTGGACCTCTCACCTGAGAAGACAAGAATCGAGAAGACACAGGCCGCAAAAGCTGCAGTGCAGCCTTATTCACAATAGCCAAGACAGTGAAGCAATCAAAATGTCCAACAACAGGTGAGTGGATAAAGAAGAAGTGGTCCATGTACACAGTGGAATATTAGCCATGGAAAACAATGAACCATTGCTCTCTGAGGCACCACAAATGAGTCTGGAGATAATCACGAAATATGAGGTAAGTCGGAAAGCAAAAGACCTATATTCTATGATATGACTTACAGGCGTTATCTAATAACTGACACAAATGAACATATTTCCACAGAGAAAGACACTCCCAGACTTAGAAAACAAACTGTGCTCATCTAAAAGGAAAAGTGGGGGGAATGGATAAATTAAGATTAGTGTTACTATATGTATACAAACACATATTATATACATATCTCAAAAAGACCGACCATAGAGCAAGGGAGGTCTGCGGAACCCTCAGTAACATTTTACATGGGAAGAGGATCTGTACTTGAATAGACATATATAATGTACAAATGAACCAGATTGTGTACACCTAGGACAGACAATATTCTAAGCTTTACCCCAATTAAGAAAATTTTTAAAACCAAGAAGAATTAATGAGACATAAACTTATGGGGTTTCTCCATGCACATGCCAATGTAATTTACAACCTAGGACACGACTTCCAGAAAGGCTCTGCTGCCCTAGTACCCAGATTGGGGAATGGAGAAATGCTGCCTGCTTGAGGCCACTGCCCAGAACAGCAGCTTTAAACCCATTGCTAAAGGTCACTAAACATTCACCAAATTGCAGTTCGGTAAATGACACCTGCTATCTAAATAAATTCTGGGGTGGAACATCGACCAAAAAATTAAAAAGAGGGCAAACCTCCAAGAAGACAATTTCAAGAGTTATATTGTACTCCCAATTGTTTCCTTTTTTTAACAGAGAAGAAAACGGCAGAGAAAAATGATGAGTTTTACGAATTTTCAAAGACATGCAAACTCAAATTACAAAAACCTATCAGCTCACAGCAGCCAGAAGGGCCACTAGCATAAATGCTGCAAACAATAAATGCTGAAGCGATTGTGGAGAAATGCGTACCCTCGATTCTAAGGGGGACGTGGTAAGAGCCACTAATGAAAACACAAAGAAGGTGCTTTGAAAAGGGAAACTCCGTGCTACCAGTCAGTCAATCACACCCACTGCTGGGTCTATCACCTGAGAAAATGAGAATCAAAAAGTCACAGGCTGCCAATCCTGCACTCCAACAATATTTACCATAGCCAACACTTGGAAGCAATGAAAATGTCCATCAACCGAGGAATGCACAAAGTAGAAGTGGTCCACGTACACAGTGGAAATTTACTCCAATAAAAAATAAAAAATAAATTTAAAAATCCAACAAACGTAAGGAGACATCAGCTTGTCTGGGTTTGTCCGGGCACACTCCACTCTAATTTATACCCGAGAAACCCCACAGGCCGCAAGGGCTTTTCCCTAGATACCAGGGTGGGGGACATAGAAAGGCTGCCACCCTCTGGCAGTTACCTGCAAAAGCAGCTTTAAAGCCTGTGCTAATGGTCATTTCATAGGAACAAGTACTGCAGAACTGTAAATGAAACCTGCCCTCAAAATGTCTTGAGGGAGGTAACGGACAAAACATTTCAAAATGGGACACATACTTAAAGAGAACACTTTGAAGAACTAAGGGATAATCACAGCTTGAAAAATAAAAAAGACATGCCTTAAAGCTCAATTTCAACGGATTATGTGGCACATTCGAATTCAACCACAGAGAGGTATCAGCTCACACTTGTCAGAATAACCATCAGCAAGAAAACTACAAAACAATAAATGCTGAAGGTGTTGTGGAGAAATGCATACACTCAACTTCAAGTGGGACGTAAGTTGGAAAGGGCCACGAATGAGAACAGAATGGAGGTGCCTTAAAAAGGTAAACATTGAGCTACCATATGATCCAGCAGGCCCACTCCTCGACCTATAATCTAAGAAGAGAGAATTGGAAAGACACAGGCAGGCAAATCTGCATTGCACAGTATTACAATAGCCAAGATAGGGAAGTAACCAAAAAGTCCACCAACAGATGGGTGGACAAAGAAGAACTCTTCCGTGTACAGATGGAATGTTCGCTAGTGAAAAAATGAAACAATGCCATTTGCAGCACCATAGATGAGTCTAGACGTACTCACGCCACCTGTAGTAAGTGAGAAAGCAAAAGACACATATCCTGTCATATCCCTTTTAAGAGTTACTTAAAAATTGATACCAGTGAAGATATTTCCACAGAGAAAGGCAATCACAGAATCGTTAAAAAACTTATTGTTCACCACATAGAAAGGGATGAGGATTGGATACATTACCATATTGGGTTTAACAGAGATATACATACCATGTGAAATACATAACCACCAAAGACGTACGGAAGACGAGGAGAAGACTACTCAACATTGTGTCATAACCTACATGGGAAAAGGATGGGAGGGAGAATAGATACATGTATATGTGTGAAAGAACCACATCTTGCACACCTAGAACAAACAAACCATTGTAATCATATTTGCTGGGATAAAAAATAAAAAGTAAATTACAAATATGAACAAGAAGTAATGAGACATAAACTTAAAGGGCTTTTTCCTGGCACATTCCATTCTAATTTACAACCTAGAACACCGCTTCCATTAAGGCTCTCTGTTTCCCTAGTAACCAAATTTGTTTACGGGGAAATGCTGCCACCTAGTGGCCGTTTCCTGCAAGAACAGCTTTAAACTCACAGCTAATGGTCACCTAACATTCACAAGGACTCAGGGCTGTAAAGGACACCTGCCCTAGAAAACTGTGCAGAAGTAGGGAATGGACAATAAAATTCAAAAGAGGCAAATGTTTCAAGAAGAGAGTAGGAAGAGTTTAGGTTTACTCACGCTCTTCTTTAAAACAAGGAAAATGGATAAAAGCTCACCCTCAGGGAGTGTTAGACCCATGCAATCTAATCTACAAAAAGTTTCAACTTACACCAGTCGACTCACCATCAGCAAAAAGTCTCCAAACAATAAATGCTGAAGGGGATTTAGAGAACTGTGTACCCTCTACCTGCTGGTGAGACGTAAAGGCGTAACAGCCAATGATGAGAACAGAAAGGAGCTGTGTTTAAAAGTAAAAATGGAGGTACCATTCAATCCAGCAGGCGCACCATTGGACCTCTCACCTGAGAAGACAAGAATCGAGAAGACACAGGCCGCAAAAGCTGCAGTGCAGCCTTATTCACAATAGCCAAGACAGTGAAGCAATCAAAATGTCCAACAACAGGTGAGTGGATAAAGAAGAAGTGGTCCATGTACACAGTGGAATATTAGCCATGGAAAACAATGAACCATTGCTCTCTGAGGCACCACAAATGAGTCTGGAGATAATCACGAAATATGAGGTAAGTCGGAAAGCAAAAGACCTATATTCTATGATATGACTTACAGGCGTTATCTAATAACTGACACAAATGAACATATTTCCACAGAGAAAGACACTCCCAGACTTAGAAAACAAACTGTGCTCATCTAAAAGGAAAAGTGGGGGGAATGGATAAATTAAGATTAGTGTTACTATATGTATACAAACACATATTATATACATATCTCAAAAAGACCGACCATAGAGCAAGGGAGGTCTGCGGAACCCTCAGTAACATTTTACATGGGAAGAGGATCTGTACTTGAATAGACATATATAATGTACAAATGAACCAGATTGTGTACACCTAGGACAGACAATATTCTAAGCTTTACCCCAATTAAGAAAATTTTTAAAACCAAGAAGAATTAATGAGACATAAACTTATGGGGTTTCTCCATGCACATGCCAATGTAATTTACAACCTAGGACACGACTTCCAGAAAGGCTCTGCTGCCCTAGTACCCAGATTGGGGAATGGAGAAATGCTGCCTGCTTGAGGCCACTGCCCAGAACAGCAGCTTTAAACCCATTGCTAAAGGTCACTAAACATTCACCAAATTGCAGTTCGGTAAATGACACCTGCTATCTAAATAAATTCTGGGGTGGAAGATCGACCAAAAAATTAAAAAGAGGGCAAACCTCCAAGAAGACAATTTCAAGAGTTATATTGTACTCCCAATTGTTTCCTTTTTTTAACAGAGAAGAAAACGGCAGAGAAAAATGATGAGTTTTACGAATTTTCAAAGACATGCAAACTCAAATTACAAAAACCTATCAGCTCACAGCAGCCAGAAGGGCCACTAGCATAAATGCTGCAAACAATAAATGCTGAAGCGATTGTGGAGAAATGCGTACCCTCGATTCTAAGGGGGACGTGGTAAGAGCCACTAATGAAAACACAAAGAAGGTGCTTTGAAAAGGGAAACTCCGTGCTACCAGTCAGTCAATCACACCCACTGCTGGGTCTATCACCTGAGAAAATGAGAATCAAAAAGTCACAGGCTGCCAATCCTGCACTCCAACAATATTTACCATAGCCAACACTTGGAAGCAATGAAAATGTCCATCAACCGAGGAATGCACAAAGTAGAAGTGGTCCACGTACACAGTGGAAATTTACTCCAATAAAAAATAAAAAATAAATTTAAAAATCCAACAAACGTAAGGAGACATCAGCTTGTCTGGGTTTGTCCGGGCACACTCCACTCTAATTTATACCCGAGAAACCCCACAGGCCGCAAGGGCTTTTCCCTAGATACCAGGGTGGGGGACATAGAAAGGCTGCCACCCTCTGGCAGTTACCTGCAAAAGCAGCTTTAAAGCCTGTGCTAATGGTCATTTCATAGGAACAAGTACTGCAGAACTGTAAATGAAACCTGCCCTCAAAATGTCTTGAGGGAGGTAACGGACAAAACATTTCAAAATGGGACACATACTTAAAGAGAACACTTTGAAGAACTAAGGGATAATCACAGCTTGAAAAATAAAAAAGACATGCCTTAAAGCTCAATTTCAACGGATTATGTGGCACATTCGAATTCAACCACAGAGAGGTATCAGCTCACACTTGTCAGAATAACCATCAGCAAGAAAACTACAAAACAATAAATGCTGAAGGTGTTGTGGAGAAATGCATACACTCAACTTCAAGTGGGACGTAAGTTGGAAAGGGCCACGAATGAGAACAGAATGGAGGTGCCTTAAAAAGGTAAACATTGAGCTACCATATGATCCAGCAGGCCCACTCCTCGACCTATAATCTAAGAAGAGAGAATTGGAAAGACACAGGCAGGCAAATCTGCATTGCACAGTATTACAATAGCCAAGATAGGGAAGTAACCAAAAAGTCCACCAACAGATGGGTGGACAAAGAAGAACTCTTCCGTGTACAGATGGAATGTTCGCTAGTGAAAAAATGAAACAATGCCATTTGCAGCACCATAGATGAGTCTAGACGTACTCACGCCACCTGTAGTAAGTGAGAAAGCAAAAGACACATATCCTGTCATATCCCTTTTAAGAGTTACTTAAAAATTGATACCAGTGAAGATATTTCCACAGAGAAAGGCAATCACAGAATCGTTAAAAAACTTATTGTTCACCACATAGAAAGGGATGAGGATTGGATACATTACCATATTGGGTTTAACAGAGATATACATACCATGTGAAATACATAACCACCAAAGACGTACGGAAGACGAGGAGAAGACTACTCAACATTGTGTCATAACCTACATGGGAAAAGGATGGGAGGGAGAATAGATACATGTATATGTGTGAAAGAACCACATCTTGCACACCTAGAACAAACAAACCATTGTAATCATATTTGCTGGGATAAAAAATAAAAAGTAAATTACAAATATGAACAAGAAGTAATGAGACATAAACTTAAAGGGCTTTTTCCTGGCACATTCCATTCTAATTTACAACCTAGAACACCGCTTCCATTAAGGCTCTCTGTTTCCCTAGTAACCAAATTTGTTTACGGGGAAATGCTGCCACCTAGTGGCCGTTTCCTGCAAGAACAGCTTTAAACTCACAGCTAATGGTCACCTAACATTCACAAGGACTCAGGGCTGTAAAGGACACCTGCCCTAGAAAACTGTGCAGAAGTAGGGAATGGACAATAAAATTCAAAAGAGGCAAATGTTTCAAGAAGAGAGTAGGAAGAGTTTAGGTTTACTCACGCTCTTCTTTAAAACAAGGAAAATGGATAAAAGCTCACCCTCAGGGAGTGTTAGACCCATGCAATCTAATCTACAAAAAGTTTCAACTTACACCAGTCGACTCACCATCAGCAAAAAGTCTCCAAACAATAAATGCTGAAGGGGATTTAGAGAACTGTGTACCCTCTACCTGCTGGTGAGACGTAAAGGCGTAACAGCCAATGATGAGAACAGAAAGGAGCTGTGTTTAAAAGTAAAAATGGAGGTACCATTCAATCCAGCAGGCGCACCATTGGACCTCTCACCTGAGAAGACAAGAATCGAGAAGACACAGGCCGCAAAAGCTGCAGTGCAGCCTTATTCACAATAGCCAAGACAGTGAAGCAATCAAAATGTCCAACAACAGGTGAGTGGATAAAGAAGAAGTGGTCCATGTACACAGTGGAATATTAGCCATGGAAAACAATGAACCATTGCTCTCTGAGGCACCACAAATGAGTCTGGAGATAATCACGAAATATGAGGTAAGTCGGAAAGCAAAAGACCTATATTCTATGATATGACTTACAGGCGTTATCTAATAACTGACACAAATGAACATATTTCCACAGAGAAAGACACTCCCAGACTTAGAAAACAAACTGTGCTCATCTAAAAGGAAAAGTGGGGGGAATGGATAAATTAAGATTAGTGTTACTATATGTATACAAACACATATTATATACATATCTCAAAAAGACCGACCATAGAGCAAGGGAGGTCTGCGGAACCCTCAGTAACATTTTACATGGGAAGAGGATCTGTACTTGAATAGACATATATAATGTACAAATGAACCAGATTGTGTACACCTAGGACAGACAATATTCTAAGCTTTACCCCAATTAAGAAAATTTTTAAAACCAAGAAGAATTAATGAGACATAAACTTATGGGGTTTCTCCATGCACATGCCAATGTAATTTACAACCTAGGACACGACTTCCAGAAAGGCTCTGCTGCCCTAGTACCCAGATTGGGGAATGGAGAAATGCTGCCTGCTTGAGGCCACTGCCCAGAACAGCAGCTTTAAACCCATTGCTAAAGGTCACTAAACATTCACCAAATTGCAGTTCGGTAAATGACACCTGCTATCTAAATAAATTCTGGGGTGGAAGATCGACCAAAAAATTAAAAAGAGGGCAAACCTCCAAGAAGACAATTTCAAGAGTTATATTGTACTCCCAATTGTTTCCTTTTTTTAACAGAGAAGAAAACGGCAGAGAAAAATGATGAGTTTTACGAATTTTCAAAGACATGCAAACTCAAATTACAAAAACCTATCAGCTCACAGCAGCCAGAAGGGCCACTAGCATAAATGCTGCAAACAATAAATGCTGAAGCGATTGTGGAGAAATGCGTACCCTCGATTCTAAGGGGGACGTGGTAAGAGCCACTAATGAAAACACAAAGAAGGTGCTTTGAAAAGGGAAACTCCGTGCTACCAGTCAGTCAATCACACCCACTGCTGGGTCTATCACCTGAGAAAATGAGAATCAAAAAGTCACAGGCTGCCAATCCTGCACTCCAACAATATTTACCATAGCCAACACTTGGAAGCAATGAAAATGTCCATCAACCGAGGAATGCACAAAGTAGAAGTGGTCCACGTACACAGTGGAAATTTACTCCAATAAAAAATAAAAAATAAATTTAAAAATCCAACAAACGTAAGGAGACATCAGCTTGTCTGGGTTTGTCCGGGCACACTCCACTCTAATTTATACCCGAGAAACCCCACAGGCCGCAAGGGCTTTTCCCTAGATACCAGGGTGGGGGACATAGAAAGGCTGCCACCCTCTGGCAGTTACCTGCAAAAGCAGCTTTAAAGCCTGTGCTAATGGTCATTTCATAGGAACAAGTACTGCAGAACTGTAAATGAAACCTGCCCTCAAAATGTCTTGAGGGAGGTAACGGACAAAACATTTCAAAATGGGACACATACTTAAAGAGAACACTTTGAAGAACTAAGGGATAATCACAGCTTGAAAAATAAAAAAGACATGCCTTAAAGCTCAATTTCAACGGATTATGTGGCACATTCGAATTCAACCACAGAGAGGTATCAGCTCACACTTGTCAGAATAACCATCAGCAAGAAAACTACAAAACAATAAATGCTGAAGGTGTTGTGGAGAAATGCATACACTCAACTTCAAGTGGGACGTAAGTTGGAAAGGGCCACGAATGAGAACAGAATGGAGGTGCCTTAAAAAGGTAAACATTGAGCTACCATATGATCCAGCAGGCCCACTCCTCGACCTATAATCTAAGAAGAGAGAATTGGAAAGACACAGGCAGGCAAATCTGCATTGCACAGTATTACAATAGCCAAGATAGGGAAGTAACCAAAAAGTCCACCAACAGATGGGTGGACAAAGAAGAACTCTTCCGTGTACAGATGGAATGTTCGCTAGTGAAAAAATGAAACAATGCCATTTGCAGCACCATAGATGAGTCTAGACGTACTCACGCCACCTGTAGTAAGTGAGAAAGCAAAAGACACATATCCTGTCATATCCCTTTTAAGAGTTACTTAAAAATTGATACCAGTGAAGATATTTCCACAGAGAAAGGCAATCACAGAATCGTTAAAAAACTTATTGTTCACCACATAGAAAGGGATGAGGATTGGATACATTACCATATTGGGTTTAACAGAGATATACATACCATGTGAAATACATAACCACCAAAGACGTA
This sequence comes from Balaenoptera borealis, assembly GCF_965194805.1. Classification (NCBI taxonomy): domain Eukaryota; kingdom Metazoa; phylum Chordata; class Mammalia; order Artiodactyla; family Balaenopteridae; genus Balaenoptera; species Balaenoptera borealis. The sequence goes on from NW_028123792.1 coordinate 101,502, forward strand.
CGGAAGACGAGGAGAAGACTACTCAACATTGTGTCATAACCTACATGGGAAAAGGATGGGAGGGAGAATAGATACATGTATATGTGTGAAAGAACCACATCTTGCACACCTAGAACAAACAAACCATTGTAATCATATTTGCTGGGATAAAAAATAAAAAGTAAATTACAAATATGAACAAGAAGTAATGAGACATAAACTTAAAGGGCTTTTTCCTGGCACATTCCATTCTAATTTACAACCTAGAACACCGCTTCCATTAAGGCTCTCTGTTTCCCTAGTAACCAAATTTGTTTACGGGGAAATGCTGCCACCTAGTGGCCGTTTCCTGCAAGAACAGCTTTAAACTCACAGCTAATGGTCACCTAACATTCACAAGGACTCAGGGCTGTAAAGGACACCTGCCCTAGAAAACTGTGCAGAAGTAGGGAATGGACAATAAAATTCAAAAGAGGCAAATGTTTCAAGAAGAGAGTAGGAAGAGTTTAGGTTTACTCACGCTCTTCTTTAAAACAAGGAAAATGGATAAAAGCTCACCCTCAGGGAGTGTTAGACCCATGCAATCTAATCTACAAAAAGTTTCAACTTACACCAGTCGACTCACCATCAGCAAAAAGTCTCCAAACAATAAATGCTGAAGGGGATTTAGAGAACTGTGTACCCTCTACCTGCTGGTGAGACGTAAAGGCGTAACAGCCAATGATGAGAACAGAAAGGAGCTGTGTTTAAAAGTAAAAATGGAGGTACCATTCAATCCAGCAGGCGCACCATTGGACCTCTCACCTGAGAAGACAAGAATCGAGAAGACACAGGCCGCAAAAGCTGCAGTGCAGCCTTATTCACAATAGCCAAGACAGTGAAGCAATCAAAATGTCCAACAACAGGTGAGTGGATAAAGAAGAAGTGGTCCATGTACACAGTGGAATATTAGCCATGGAAAACAATGAACCATTGCTCTCTGAGGCACCACAAATGAGTCTGGAGATAATCACGAAATATGAGGTAAGTCGGAAAGCAAAAGACCTATATTCTATGATATGACTTACAGGCGTTATCTAATAACTGACACAAATGAACATATTTCCACAGAGAAAGACACTCCCAGACTTAGAAAACAAACTGTGCTCATCTAAAAGGAAAAGTGGGGGGAATGGATAAATTAAGATTAGTGTTACTATATGTATACAAACACATATTATATACATATCTCAAAAAGACCGACCATAGAGCAAGGGAGGTCTGCGGAACCCTCAGTAACATTTTACATGGGAAGAGGATCTGTACTTGAATAGACATATATAATGTACAAATGAACCAGATTGTGTACACCTAGGACAGACAATATTCTAAGCTTTACCCCAATTAAGAAAATTTTTAAAACCAAGAAGAATTAATGAGACATAAACTTATGGGGTTTCTCCATGCACATGCCAATGTAATTTACAACCTAGGACACGACTTCCAGAAAGGCTCTGCTGCCCTAGTACCCAGATTGGGGAATGGAGAAATGCTGCCTGCTTGAGGCCACTGCCCAGAACAGCAGCTTTAAACCCATTGCTAAAGGTCACTAAACATTCACCAAATTGCAGTTCGGTAAATGACACCTGCTATCTAAATAAATTCTGGGGTGGAAGATCGACCAAAAAATTAAAAAGAGGGCAAACCTCCAAGAAGACAATTTCAAGAGTTATATTGTACTCCCAATTGTTTCCTTTTTTTAACAGAGAAGAAAACGGCAGAGAAAAATGATGAGTTTTACGAATTTTCAAAGACATGCAAACTCAAATTACAAAAACCTATCAGCTCACAGCAGCCAGAAGGGCCACTAGCATAAATGCTGCAAACAATAAATGCTGAAGCGATTGTGGAGAAATGCGTACCCTCGATTCTAAGGGGGACGTGGTAAGAGCCACTAATGAAAACACAAAGAAGGTGCTTTGAAAAGGGAAACTCCGTGCTACCAGTCAGTCAATCACACCCACTGCTGGGTCTATCACCTGAGAAAATGAGAATCAAAAAGTCACAGGCTGCCAATCCTGCACTCCAACAATATTTACCATAGCCAACACTTGGAAGCAATGAAAATGTCCATCAACCGAGGAATGCACAAAGTAGAAGTGGTCCACGTACACAGTGGAAATTTACTCCAATAAAAAATAAAAAATAAATTTAAAAATCCAACAAACGTAAGGAGACATCAGCTTGTCTGGGTTTGTCCGGGCACACTCCACTCTAATTTATACCCGAGAAACCCCACAGGCCGCAAGGGCTTTTCCCTAGATACCAGGGTGGGGGACATAGAAAGGCTGCCACCCTCTGGCAGTTACCTGCAAAAGCAGCTTTAAAGCCTGTGCTAATGGTCATTTCATAGGAACAAGTACTGCAGAACTGTAAATGAAACCTGCCCTCAAAATGTCTTGAGGGAGGTAACGGACAAAACATTTCAAAATGGGACACATACTTAAAGAGAACACTTTGAAGAACTAAGGGATAATCACAGCTTGAAAAATAAAAAAGACATGCCTTAAAGCTCAATTTCAACGGATTATGTGGCACATTCGAATTCAACCACAGAGAGGTATCAGCTCACACTTGTCAGAATAACCATCAGCAAGAAAACTACAAAACAATAAATGCTGAAGGTGTTGTGGAGAAATGCATACACTCAACTTCAAGTGGGACGTAAGTTGGAAAGGGCCACGAATGAGAACAGAATGGAGGTGCCTTAAAAAGGTAAACATTGAGCTACCATATGATCCAGCAGGCCCACTCCTCGACCTATAATCTAAGAAGAGAGAATTGGAAAGACACAGGCAGGCAAATCTGCATTGCACAGTATTACAATAGCCAAGATAGGGAAGTAACCAAAAAGTCCACCAACAGATGGGTGGACAAAGAAGAACTCTTCCGTGTACAGATGGAATGTTCGCTAGTGAAAAAATGAAACAATGCCATTTGCAGCACCATAGATGAGTCTAGACGTACTCACGCCACCTGTAGTAAGTGAGAAAGCAAAAGACACATATCCTGTCATATCCCTTTTAAGAGTTACTTAAAAATTGATACCAGTGAAGATATTTCCACAGAGAAAGGCAATCACAGAATCGTTAAAAAACTTATTGTTCACCACATAGAAAGGGATGAGGATTGGATACATTACCATATTGGGTTTAACAGAGATATACATACCATGTGAAATACATAACCACCAAAGACGTACGGAAGACGAGGAGAAGACTACTCAACATTGTGTCATAACCTACATGGGAAAAGGATGGGAGGGAGAATAGATACATGTATATGTGTGAAAGAACCACATCTTGCACACCTAGAACAAACAAACCATTGTAATCATATTTGCTGGGATAAAAAATAAAAAGTAAATTACAAATATGAACAAGAAGTAATGAGACATAAACTTAAAGGGCTTTTTCCTGGCACATTCCATTCTAATTTACAACCTAGAACACCGCTTCCATTAAGGCTCTCTGTTTCCCTAGTAACCAAATTTGTTTACGGGGAAATGCTGCCACCTAGTGGCCGTTTCCTGCAAGAACAGCTTTAAACTCACAGCTAATGGTCACTTAACATTCACAAGGACTCAGGGCTGTAAAGGACACCTGCCCTAGAAAACTGTGCAGAAGTAGGGAATGGACAATAAAATTCAAAAGAGGCAAATGTTTCAAGAAGAGAGTAGGAAGAGTTTAGGTTTACTCACGCTCTTCTTTAAAACAAGGAAAATGGATAAAAGCTCACCCTCAGGGAGTGTTAGACCCATGCAATCTAATCTACAAAAAGTTTCAACTTACACCAGTCGACTCACCATCAGCAAAAAGTCTCCAAACAATAAATGCTGAAGGGGATTTAGAGAACTGTGTACCCTCTACCTGCTGGTGAGACGTAAAGGCGTAACAGCCAATGATGAGAACAGAAAGGAGCTGTGTTTAAAAGTAAAAATGGAGGTACCATTCAATCCAGCAGGCGCACCATTGGACCTCTCACCTGAGAAGACAAGAATCGAGAAGACACAGGCCGCAAAAGCTGCAGTGCAGCCTTATTCACAATAGCCAAGACAGTGAAGCAATCAAAATGTCCAACAACAGGTGAGTGGATAAAGAAGAAGTGGTCCATGTACACAGTGGAATATTAGCCATGGAAAACAATGAACCATTGCTCTCTGAGGCACCACAAATGAGTCTGGAGATAATCACGAAATATGAGGTAAGTCGGAAAGCAAAAGACCTATATTCTATGATATGACTTACAGGCGTTATCTAATAACTGACACAAATGAACATATTTCCACAGAGAAAGACACTCCCAGACTTAGAAAACAAACTGTGCTCATCTAAAAGGAAAAGTGGGGGGAATGGATAAATTAAGATTAGTGTTACTATATGTATACAAACACATATTATATACATATCTCAAAAAGACCGACCATAGAGCAAGGGAGGTCTGCGGAACCCTCAGTAACATTTTACATGGGAAGAGGATCTGTACTTGAATAGACATATATAATGTACAAATGAACCAGATTGTGTACACCTAGGACAGACAATATTCTAAGCTTTACCCCAATTAAGAAAATTTTTAAAACCAAGAAGAATTAATGAGACATAAACTTATGGGGTTTCTCCATGCACATGCCAATGTAATTTACAACCTAGGACACGACTTCCAGAAAGGCTCTGCTGCCCTAGTACCCAGATTGGGGAATGGAGAAATGCTGCCTGCTTGAGGCCACTGCCCAGAACAGCAGCTTTAAACCCATTGCTAAAGGTCACTAAACATTCACCAAATTGCAGTTCGGTAAATGACACCTGCTATCTAAATAAATTCTGGGGTGGAAGATCGACCAAAAAATTAAAAAGAGGGCAAACCTCCAAGAAGACAATTTCAAGAGTTATATTGTACTCCCAATTGTTTCCTTTTTTTAACAGAGAAGAAAACGGCAGAGAAAAATGATGAGTTTTACGAATTTTCAAAGACATGCAAACTCAAATTACAAAAACCTATCAGCTCACAGCAGCCAGAAGGGCCACTAGCATAAATGCTGCAAACAATAAATGCTGAAGCGATTGTGGAGAAATGCGTACCCTCGATTCTAAGGGGGACGTGGTAAGAGCCACTAATGAAAACACAAAGAAGGTGCTTTGAAAAGGGAAACTCCGTGCTACCAGTCAGTCAATCACACCCACTGCTGGGTCTATCACCTGAGAAAATGAGAATCAAAAAGTCACAGGCTGCCAATCCTGCACTCCAACAATATTTACCATAGCCAACACTTGGAAGCAATGAAAATGTCCATCAACCGAGGAATGCACAAAGTAGAAGTGGTCCACGTACACAGTGGAAATTTACTCCAATAAAAAATAAAAAATAAATTTAAAAATCCAACAAACGTAAGGAGACATCAGCTTGTCTGGGTTTGTCCGGGCACACTCCACTCTAATTTATACCCGAGAAACCCCACAGGCCGCAAGGGCTTTTCCCTAGATACCAGGGTGGGGGACATAGAAAGGCTGCCACCCTCTGGCAGTTACCTGCAAAAGCAGCTTTAAAGCCTGTGCTAATGGTCATTTCATAGGAACAAGTACTGCAGAACTGTAAATGAAACCTGCCCTCAAAATGTCTTGAGGGAGGTAACGGACAAAACATTTCAAAATGGGACACATACTTAAAGAGAACACTTTGAAGAACTAAGGGATAATCACAGCTTGAAAAATAAAAAAGACATGCCTTAAAGCTCAATTTCAACGGATTATGTGGCACATTCGAATTCAACCACAGAGAGGTATCAGCTCACACTTGTCAGAATAACCATCAGCAAGAAAACTACAAAACAATAAATGCTGAAGGTGTTGTGGAGAAATGCATACACTCAACTTCAAGTGGGACGTAAGTTGGAAAGGGCCACGAATGAGAACAGAATGGAGGTGCCTTAAAAAGGTAAACATTGAGCTACCATATGATCCAGCAGGCCCACTCCTCGACCTATAATCTAAGAAGAGAGAATTGGAAAGACACAGGCAGGCAAATCTGCATTGCACAGTATTACAATAGCCAAGATAGGGAAGTAACCAAAAAGTCCACCAACAGATGGGTGGACAAAGAAGAACTCTTCCGTGTACAGATGGAATGTTCGCTAGTGAAAAAATGAAACAATGCCATTTGCAGCACCATAGATGAGTCTAGACGTACTCACGCCACCTGTAGTAAGTGAGAAAGCAAAAGACACATATCCTGTCATATCCCTTTTAAGAGTTACTTAAAAATTGATACCAGTGAAGATATTTCCACAGAGAAAGGCAATCACAGAATCGTTAAAAAACTTATTGTTCACCACATAGAAAGGGATGAGGATTGGATACATTACCATATTGGGTTTAACAGAGATATACATACCATGTGAAATACATAACCACCAAAGACGTACGGAAGACGAGGAGAAGACTACTCAACATTGTGTCATAACCTACATGGGAAAAGGATGGGAGGGAGAATAGATACATGTATATGTGTGAAAGAACCACATCTTGCACACCTAGAACAAACAAACCATTGTAATCATATTTGCTGGGATAAAAAATAAAAAGTAAATTACAAATATGAACAAGAAGTAATGAGACATAAACTTAAAGGGCTTTTTCCTGGCACATTCCATTCTAATTTACAACCTAGAACACCGCTTCCATTAAGGCTCTCTGTTTCCCTAGTAACCAAATTTGTTTACGGGGAAATGCTGCCACCTAGTGGCCGTTTCCTGCAAGAACAGCTTTAAACTCACAGCTAATGGTCACTTAACATTCACAAGGACTCAGGGCTGTAAAGGACACCTGCCCTAGAAAACTGTGCAGAAGTAGGGAATGGACAATAAAATTCAAAAGAGGCAAATGTTTCAAGAAGAGAGTAGGAAGAGTTTAGGTTTACTCACGCTCTTCTTTAAAACAAGGAAAATGGATAAAAGCTCACCCTCAGGGAGTGTTAGACCCATGCAATCTAATCTACAAAAAGTTTCAACTTACACCAGTCGACTCACCATCAGCAAAAAGTCTCCAAACAATAAATGCTGAAGGGGATTTAGAGAACTGTGTACCCTCTACCTGCTGGTGAGACGTAAAGGCGTAACAGCCAATGATGAGAACAGAAAGGAGCTGTGTTTAAAAGTAAAAATGGAGGTACCATTCAATCCAGCAGGCGCACCATTGGACCTCTCACCTGAGAAGACAAGAATCGAGAAGACACAGGCCGCAAAAGCTGCAGTGCAGCCTTATTCACAATAGCCAAGACAGTGAAGCAATCAAAATGTCCAACAACAGGTGAGTGGATAAAGAAGAAGTGGTCCATGTACACAGTGGAATATTAGCCATGGAAAACAATGAACCATTGCTCTCTGAGGCACCACAAATGAGTCTGGAGATAATCACGAAATATGAGGTAAGTCGGAAAGCAAAAGACCTATATTCTATGATATGACTTACAGGCGTTATCTAATAACTGACACAAATGAACATATTTCCACAGAGAAAGACACTCCCAGACTTAGAAAACAAACTGTGCTCATCTAAAAGGAAAAGTGGGGGGAATGGATAAATTAAGATTAGTGTTACTATATGTATACAAACACATATTATATACATATCTCAAAAAGACCGACCATAGAGCAAGGGAGGTCTGCGGAACCCTCAGTAACATTTTACATGGGAAGAGGATCTGTACTTGAATAGACATATATAATGTACAAATGAACCAGATTGTGTACACCTAGGACAGACAATATTCTAAGCTTTACCCCAATTAAGAAAATTTTTAAAACCAAGAAGAATTAATGAGACATAAACTTATGGGGTTTCTCCATGCACATGCCAATGTAATTTACAACCTAGGACACGACTTCCAGAAAGGCTCTGCTGCCCTAGTACCCAGATTGGGGAATGGAGAAATGCTGCCTGCTTGAGGCCACTGCCCAGAACAGCAGCTTTAAACCCATTGCTAAAGGTCACTAAACATTCACCAAATTGCAGTTCGGTAAATGACACCTGCTATCTAAATAAATTCTGGGGTGGAACATCGACCAAAAAATTAAAAAGAGGGCAAACCTCCAAGAAGACAATTTCAAGAGTTATATTGTACTCCCAATTGTTTCCTTTTTTTAACAGAGAAGAAAACGGCAGAGAAAAATGATGAGTTTTACGAATTTTCAAAGACATGCAAACTCAAATTACAAAAACCTATCAGCTCACAGCAGCCAGAAGGGCCACTAGCATAAATGCTGCAAACAATAAATGCTGAAGCGATTGTGGAGAAATGCGTACCCTCGATTCTAAGGGGGACGTGGTAAGAGCCACTAATGAAAACACAAAGAAGGTGCTTTGAAAAGGGAAACTCCGTGCTACCAGTCAGTCAATCACACCCACTGCTGGGTCTATCACCTGAGAAAATGAGAATCAAAAAGTCACAGGCTGCCAATCCTGCACTCCAACAATATTTACCATAGCCAACACTTGGAAGCAATGAAAATGTCCATCAACCGAGGAATGCACAAAGTAGAAGTGGTCCACGTACACAGTGGAAATTTACTCCAATAAAAAATAAAAAATAAATTTAAAAATCCAACAAACGTAAGGAGACATCAGCTTGTCTGGGTTTGTCCGGGCACACTCCACTCTAATTTATACCCGAGAAACCCCACAGGCCGCAAGGGCTTTTCCCTAGATACCAGGGTGGGGGACATAGAAAGGCTGCCACCCTCTGGCAGTTACCTGCAAAAGCAGCTTTAAAGCCTGTGCTAATGGTCATTTCATAGGAACAAGTACTGCAGAACTGTAAATGAAACCTGCCCTCAAAATGTCTTGAGGGAGGTAACGGACAAAACATTTCAAAATGGGACACATACTTAAAGAGAACACTTTGAAGAACTAAGGGATAATCACAGCTTGAAAAATAAAAAAGACATGCCTTAAAGCTCAATTTCAACGGATTATGTGGCACATTCGAATTCAACCACAGAGAGGTATCAGCTCACACTTGTCAGAATAACCATCAGCAAGAAAACTACAAAACAATAAATGCTGAAGGTGTTGTGGAGAAATGCATACACTCAACTTCAAGTGGGACGTAAGTTGGAAAGGGCCACGAATGAGAACAGAATGGAGGTGCCTTAAAAAGGTAAACATTGAGCTACCATATGATCCAGCAGGCCCACTCCTCGACCTATAATCTAAGAAGAGAGAATTGGAAAGACACAGGCAGGCAAATCTGCATTGCACAGTATTACAATAGCCAAGATAGGGAAGTAACCAAAAAGTCCACCAACAGATGGGTGGACAAAGAAGAACTCTTCCGTGTACAGATGGAATGTTCGCTAGTGAAAAAATGAAACAATGCCATTTGCAGCACCATAGATGAGTCTAGACGTACTCACGCCACCTGTAGTAAGTGAGAAAGCAAAAGACACATATCCTGTCATATCCCTTTTAAGAGTTACTTAAAAATTGATACCAGTGAAGATATTTCCACAGAGAAAGGCAATCACAGAATCGTTAAAAAACTTATTGTTCACCACATAGAAAGGGATGAGGATTGGATACATTACCATATTGGGTTTAACAGAGATATACATACCATGTGAAATACATAACCACCAAAGACGTACGGAAGACGAGGAGAAGACTACTCAACATTGTGTCATAACCTACATGGGAAAAGGATGGGAGGGAGAATAGATACATGTATATGTGTGAAAGAACCACATCTTGCACACCTAGAACAAACAAACCATTGTAATCATATTTGCTGGGATAAAAAATAAAAAGTAAATTACAAATATGAACAAGAAGTAATGAGACATAAACTTAAAGGGCTTTTTCCTGGCACATTCCATTCTAATTTACAACCTAGAACACCGCTTCCATTAAGGCTCTCTGTTTCCCTAGTAACCAAATTTGTTTACGGGGAAATGCTGCCACCTAGTGGCCGTTTCCTGCAAGAACAGCTTTAAACTCACAGCTAATGGTCACTTAACATTCACAAGGACTCAGGGCTGTAAAGGACACCTGCCCTAGAAAACTGTGCAGAAGTAGGGAATGGACAATAAAATTCAAAAGAGGCAAATGTTTCAAGAAGAGAGTAGGAAGAGTTTAGGTTTACTCACGCTCTTCTTTAAAACAAGGAAAATGGATAAAAGCTCACCCTCAGGGAGTGTTAGACCCATGCAATCTAATCTACAAAAAGTTTCAACTTACACCAGTCGACTCACCATCAGCAAAAAGTCTCCAAACAATAAATGCTGAAGGGGATTTAGAGAACTGTGTACCCTCTACCTGCTGGTGAGACGTAAAGGCGTAACAGCCAATGATGAGAACAGAAAGGAGCTGTGTTTAAAAGTAAAAATGGAGGTACCATTCAATCCAGCAGGCGCACCATTGGACCTCTCACCTGAGAAGACAAGAATCGAGAAGACACAGGCCGCAAAAGCTGCAGTGCAGCCTTATTCACAATAGCCAAGACAGTGAAGCAATCAAAATGTCCAACAACAGGTGAGTGGATAAAGAAGAAGTGGTCCATGTACACAGTGGAATATTAGCCATGGAAAACAATGAACCATTGCTCTCTGAGGCACCACAAATGAGTCTGGAGATAATCACGAAATATGAGGTAAGTCGGAAAGCAAAAGACCTATATTCTATGATATGACTTACAGGCGTTATCTAATAACTGACACAAATGAACATATTTCCACAGAGAAAGACACTCCCAGACTTAGAAAACAAACTGTGCTCATCTAAAAGGAAAAGTGGGGGGAATGGATAAATTAAGATTAGTGTTACTATATGTATACAAACACATATTATATACATATCTCAAAAAGACCGACCATAGAGCAAGGGAGGTCTGCGGAACCCTCAGTAACATTTTACATGGGAAGAGGATCTGTACTTGAATAGACATATATAATGTACAAATGAACCAGATTGTGTACACCTAGGACAGACAATATTCTAAGCTTTACCCCAATTAAGAAAATTTTTAAAACCAAGAAGAATTAATGAGACATAAACTTATGGGGTTTCTCCATGCACATGCCAATGTAATTTACAACCTAGGACACGACTTCCAGAAAGGCTCTGCTGCCCTAGTACCCAGATTGGGGAATGGAGAAATGCTGCCTGCTTGAGGCCACTGCCCAGAACAGCAGCTTTAAACCCATTGCTAAAGGTCACTAAACATTCACCAAATTGCAGTTCGGTAAATGACACCTGCTATCTAAATAAATTCTGGGGTGGAACATCGACCAAAAAATTAAAAAGAGGGCAAACCTCCAAGAAGACAATTTCAAGAGTTATATTGTACTCCCAATTGTTTCCTTTTTTTAACAGAGAAGAAAACGGCAGAGAAAAATGATGAGTTTTACGAATTTTCAAAGACATGCAAACTCAAATTACAAAAACCTATCAGCTCACAGCAGCCAGAAGGGCCACTAGCATAAATGCTGCAAACAATAAATGCTGAAGCGATTGTGGAGAAATGCGTACCCTCGATTCTAAGGGGGACGTGGTAAGAGCCACTAATGAAAACACAAAGAAGGTGCTTTGAAAAGGGAAACTCCGTGCTACCAGTCAGTCAATCACACCCACTGCTGGGTCTATCACCTGAGAAAATGAGAATCAAAAAGTCACAGGCTGCCAATCCTGCACTCCAACAATATTTACCATAGCCAACACTTGGAAGCAATGAAAATGTCCATCAACCGAGGAATGCACAAAGTAGAAGTGGTCCACGTACACAGTGGAAATTTACTCCAATAAAAAATAAAAAATAAATTTAAAAATCCAACAAACGTAAGGAGACATCAGCTTGTCTGGGTTTGTCCGGGCACACTCCACTCTAATTTATACCCGAGAAACCCCACAGGCCGCAAGGGCTTTTCCCTAGATACCAGGGTGGGGGACATAGAAAGGCTGCCACCCTCTGGCAGTTACCTGCAAAAGCAGCTTTAAAGCCTGTGCTAATGGTCATTTCATAGGAACAAGTACTGCAGAACTGTAAATGAAACCTGCCCTCAAAATGTCTTGAGGGAGGTAACGGACAAAACATTTCAAAATGGGACACATACTTAAAGAGAACACTTTGAAGAACTAAGGGATAATCACAGCTTGAAAAATAAAAAAGACATGCCTTAAAGCTCAATTTCAACGGATTATGTGGCACATTCGAATTCAACCACAGAGAGGTATCAGCTCACACTTGTCAGAATAACCATCAGCAAGAAAACTACAAAACAATAAATGCTGAAGGTGTTGTGGAGAAATGCATACACTCAACTTCAAGTGGGACGTAAGTTGGAAAGGGCCACGAATGAGAACAGAATGGAGGTGCCTTAAAAAGGTAAACATTGAGCTACCATATGATCCAGCAGGCCCACTCCTCGACCTATAATCTAAGAAGAGAGAATTGGAAAGACACAGGCAGGCAAATCTGCATTGCACAGTATTACAATAGCCAAGATAGGGAAGTAACCAAAAAGTCCACCAACAGATGGGTGGACAAAGAAGAACTCTTCCGTGTACAGATGGAATGTTCGCTAGTGAAAAAATGAAACAATGCCATTTGCAGCACCATAGATGAGTCTAGACGTACTCACGCCACCTGTAGTAAGTGAGAAAGCAAAAGACACATATCCTGTCATATCCCTTTTAAGAGTTACTTAAAAATTGATACCAGTGAAGATATTTCCACAGAGAAAGGCAATCACAGAATCGTTAAAAAACTTATTGTTCACCACATAGAAAGGGATGAGGATTGGATACATTACCATATTGGGTTTAACAGAGATATACATACCATGTGAAATACATAACCACCAAAGACGTACGGAAGACGAGGAGAAGACTACTCAACATTGTGTCATAACCTACATGGGAAAAGGATGGGAGGGAGAATAGATACATGTATATGTGTGAAAGAACCACATCTTGCACACCTAGAACAAACAAACCATTGTAATCATATTTGCTGGGATAAAAAATAAAAAGTAAATTACAAATATGAACAAGAAGTAATGAGACATAAACTTAAAGGGCTTTTTCCTGGCACATTCCATTCTAATTTACAACCTAGAACACCGCTTCCATTAAGGCTCTCTGTTTCCCTAGTAACCAAATTTGTTTACGGGGAAATGCTGCCACCTAGTGGCCGTTTCCTGCAAGAACAGCTTTAAACTCACAGCTAATGGTCACTTAACATTCACAAGGACTCAGGGCTGTAAAGGACACCTGCCCTAGAAAACTGTGCAGAAGTAGGGAATGGACAATAAAATTCAAAAGAGGCAAATGTTTCAAGAAGAGAGTAGGAAGAGTTTAGGTTTACTCACGCTCTTCTTTAAAACAAGGAAAATGGATAAAAGCTCACCCTCAGGGAGTGTTAGACCCATGCAATCTAATCTACAAAAAGTTTCAACTTACACCAGTCGACTCACCATCAGCAAAAAGTCTCCAAACAATAAATGCTGAAGGGGATTTAGAGAACTGTGTACCCTCTACCTGCTGGTGAGACGTAAAGGCGTAACAGCCAATGATGAGAACAGAAAGGAGCTGTGTTTAAAAGTAAAAATGGAGGTACCATTCAATCCAGCAGGCGCACCATTGGACCTCTCACCTGAGAAGACAAGAATCGAGAAGACACAGGCCGCAAAAGCTGCAGTGCAGCCTTATTCACAATAGCCAAGACAGTGAAGCAATCAAAATGTCCAACAACAGGTGAGTGGATAAAGAAGAAGTGGTCCATGTACACAGTGGAATATTAGCCATGGAAAACAATGAACCATTGCTCTCTGAGGCACCACAAATGAGTCTGGAGATAATCACGAAATATGAGGTAAGTCGGAAAGCAAAAGACCTATATTCTATGATATGACTTACAGGCGTTATCTAATAACTGACACAAATGAACATATTTCCACAGAGAAAGACACTCCCAGACTTAGAAAACAAACTGTGCTCATCTAAAAGGAAAAGTGGGGGGAATGGATAAATTAAGATTAGTGTTACTATATGTATACAAACACATATTATATACATATCTCAAAAAGACCGACCATAGAGCAAGGGAGGTCTGCGGAACCCTCAGTAACATTTTACATGGGAAGAGGATCTGTACTTGAATAGACATATATAATGTACAAATGAACCAGATTGTGTACACCTAGGACAGACAATATTCTAAGCTTTACCCCAATTAAGAAAATTTTTAAAACCAAGAAGAATTAATGAGACATAAACTTATGGGGTTTCTCCATGCACATGCCAATGTAATTTACAACCTAGGACACGACTTCCAGAAAGGCTCTGCTGCCCTAGTACCCAGATTGGGGAATGGAGAAATGCTGCCTGCTTGAGGCCACTGCCCAGAACAGCAGCTTTAAACCCATTGCTAAAGGTCACTAAACATTCACCAAATTGCAGTTCGGTAAATGACACCTGCTATCTAAATAAATTCTGGGGTGGAAGATCGACCAAAAAATTAAAAAGAGGGCAAACCTCCAAGAAGACAATTTCAAGAGTTATATTGTACTCCCAATTGTTTCCTTTTTTTAACAGAGAAGAAAACGGCAGAGAAAAATGATGAGTTTTACGAATTTTCAAAGACATGCAAACTCAAATTACAAAAACCTATCAGCTCACAGCAGCCAGAAGGGCCACTAGCATAAATGCTGCAAACAATAAATGCTGAAGCGATTGTGGAGAAATGCGTACCCTCGATTCTAAGGGGGACTTGGTAAGAGCCACTAATGAAAACACAAAGAAGGTGCTTTGAAAAGGGAAACTCCGTGCTACCAGTCAGTCAATCACACCCACTGCTGGGTCTATCACCTGAGAAAATGAGAATCAAAAAGTCACAGGCTGCCAATCCTGCACTCCAACAATATTTACCATAGCCAACACTTGGAAGCAATGAAAATGTCCATCAACCGAGGAATGCACAAAGTAGAAGTGGTCCACGTACACAGTGGAAATTTACTCCAATAAAAAATAAAAAATAAATTTAAAAATCCAACAAACGTAAGGAGACATCAGCTTGTCTGGGTTTGTCCGGGCACACTCCACTCTAATTTATACCCGAGAAACCCCACAGGCCGCAAGGGCTTTTCCCTAGATACCAGGGTGGGGGACATAGAAAGGCTGCCACCCTCTGGCAGTTACCTGCAAAAGCAGCTTTAAAGCCTGTGCTAATGGTCATTTCATAGGAACAAGTACTGCAGAACTGTAAATGAAACCTGCCCTCAAAATGTCTTGAGGGAGGTAACGGACAAAACATTTCAAAATGGGACACATACTTAAAGAGAACACTTTGAAGAACTAAGGGATAATCACAGCTTGAAAAATAAAAAAGACATGCCTTAAAGCTCAATTTCAACGGATTATGTGGCACATTCGAATTCAACCACAGAGAGGTATCAGCTCACACTTGTCAGAATAACCATCAGCAAGAAAACTACAAAACAATAAATGCTGAAGGTGTTGTGGAGAAATGCATACACTCAACTTCAAGTGGGACGTAAGTTGGAAAGGGCCACGAATGAGAACAGAATGGAGGTGCCTTAAAAAGGTAAACATTGAGCTACCATATGATCCAGCAGGCCCACTCCTCGACCTATAATCTAAGAAGAGAGAATTGGAAAGACACAGGCAGGCAAATCTGCATTGCACAGTATTACAATAGCCAAGATAGGGAAGTAACCAAAAAGTCCACCAACAGATGGGTGGACAAAGAAGAACTCTTCCGTGTACAGATGGAATGTTCGCTAGTGAAAAAATGAAACAATGCCATTTGCAGCACCATAGATGAGTCTAGACGTACTCACGCCACCTGTAGTAAGTGAGAAAGCAAAAGACACATATCCTGTCATATCCCTTTTAAGAGTTACTTAAAAATTGATACCAGTGAAGATATTTCCACAGAGAAAGGCAATCACAGAATCGTTAAAAAACTTATTGTTCACCACATAGAAAGGGATGAGGATTGGATACATTACCATATTGGGTTTAACAGAGATATACATACCATGTGAAATACATAACCACCAAAGACGTACGGAAGACGAGGAGAAGACTACTCAACATTGTGTCATAACCTACATGGGAAAAGGATGGGAGGGAGAATAGATACATGTATATGTGTGAAAGAACCACATCTTGCACACCTAGAACAAACAAACCATTGTAATCATATTTGCTGGGATAAAAAATAAAAAGTAAATTACAAATATGAACAAGAAGTAATGAGACATAAACTTAAAGGGCTTTTTCCTGGCACATTCCATTCTAATTTACAACCTAGAACACCGCTTCCATTAAGGCTCTCTGTTTCCCTAGTAACCAAATTTGTTTACGGGGAAATGCTGCCACCTAGTGGCCGTTTCCTGCAAGAACAGCTTTAAACTCACAGCTAATGGTCACTTAACATTCACAAGGACTCAGGGCTGTAAAGGACACCTGCCCTAGAAAACTGTGCAGAAGTAGGGAATGGACAATAAAATTCAAAAGAGGCAAATGTTTCAAGAAGAGAGTAGGAAGAGTTTAGGTTTACTCACGCTCTTCTTTAAAACAAGGAAAATGGATAAAAGCTCACCCTCAGGGAGTGTTAGACCCATGCAATCTAATCTACAAAAAGTTTCAACTTACACCAGTCGACTCACCATCAGCAAAAAGTCTCCAAACAATAAATGCTGAAGGGGATTTAGAGAACTGTGTACCCTCTACCTGCTGGTGAGACGTAAAGGCGTAACAGCCAATGATGAGAACAGAAAGGAGCTGTGTTTAAAAGTAAAAATGGAGGTACCATTCAATCCAGCAGGCGCACCATTGGACCTCTCACCTGAGAAGACAAGAATCGAGAAGACACAGGCCGCAAAAGCTGCAGTGCAGCCTTATTCACAATAGCCAAGACAGTGAAGCAATCAAAATGTCCAACAACAGGTGAGTGGATAAAGAAGAAGTGGTCCATGTACACAGTGGAATATTAGCCATGGAAAACAATGAACCATTGCTCTCTGAGGCACCACAAATGAGTCTGGAGATAATCACGAAATATGAGGTAAGTCGGAAAGCAAAAGACCTATATTCTATGATATGACTTACAGGCGTTATCTAATAACTGACACAAATGAACATATTTCCACAGAGAAAGACACTCCCAGACTTAGAAAACAAACTGTGCTCATCTAAAAGGAAAAGTGGGGGGAATGGATAAATTAAGATTAGTGTTACTATATGTATACAAACACATATTATATACATATCTCAAAAAGACCGACCATAGAGCAAGGGAGGTCTGCGGAACCCTCAGTAACATTTTACATGGGAAGAGGATCTGTACTTGAATAGACATATATAATGTACAAATGAACCAGATTGTGTACACCTAGGACAGACAATATTCTAAGCTTTACCCCAATTAAGAAAATTTTTAAAACCAAGAAGAATTAATGAGACATAAACTTATGGGGTTTCTCCATGCACATGCCAATGTAATTTACAACCTAGGACACGACTTCCAGAAAGGCTCTGCTGCCCTAGTACCCAGATTGGGGAATGGAGAAATGCTGCCTGCTTGAGGCCACTGCCCAGAACAGCAGCTTTAAACCCATTGCTAAAGGTCACTAAACATTCACCAAATTGCAGTTCGGTAAATGACACCTGCTATCTAAATAAATTCTGGGGTGGAAGATCGACCAAAAAATTAAAAAGAGGGCAAACCTCCAAGAAGACAATTTCAAGAGTTATATTGTACTCCCAATTGTTTCCTTTTTTTAACAGAGAAGAAAACGGCAGAGAAAAATGATGAGTTTTACGAATTTTCAAAGACATGCAAACTCAAATTACAAAAACCTATCAGCTCACAGCAGCCAGAAGGGCCACTAGCATAAATGCTGCAAACAATAAATGCTGAAGCGATTGTGGAGAAATGCGTACCCTCGATTCTAAGGGGGACGTGGTAAGAGCCACTAATGAAAACACAAAGAAGGTGCTTTGAAAAGGGAAACTCCGTGCTACCAGTCAGTCAATCACACCCACTGCTGGGTCTATCACCTGAGAAAATGAGAATCAAAAAGTCACAGGCTGCCAATCCTGCACTCCAACAATATTTACCATAGCCAACACTTGGAAGCAATGAAAATGTCCATCAACCGAGGAATGCACAAAGTAGAAGTGGTCCACGTACACAGTGGAAATTTACTCCAATAAAAAATAAAAAATAAATTTAAAAATCCAACAAACGTAAGGAGACATCAGCTTGTCTGGGTTTGTCCGGGCACACTCCACTCTAATTTATACCCGAGAAACCCCACAGGCCGCAAGGGCTTTTCCCTAGATACCAGGGTGGGGGACATAGAAAGGCTGCCACCCTCTGGCAGTTACCTGCAAAAGCAGCTTTAAAGCCTGTGCTAATGGTCATTTCATAGGAACAAGTACTGCAGAACTGTAAATGAAACCTGCCCTCAAAATGTCTTGAGGGAGGTAACGGACAAAACATTTCAAAATGGGACACATACTTAAAGAGAACACTTTGAAGAACTAAGGGATAATCACAGCTTGAAAAATAAAAAAGACATGCCTTAAAGCTCAATTTCAACGGATTATGTGGCACATTCGAATTCAACCACAGAGAGGTATCAGCTCACACTTGTCAGAATAACCATCAGCAAGAAAACTACAAAACAATAAATGCTGAAGGTGTTGTGGAGAAATGCATACACTCAACTTCAAGTGGGACGTAAGTTGGAAAGGGCCACGAATGAGAACAGAATGGAGGTGCCTTAAAAAGGTAAACATTGAGCTACCATATGATCCAGCAGGCCCACTCCTCGACCTATAATCTAAGAAGAGAGAATTGGAAAGACACAGGCAGGCAAATCTGCATTGCACAGTATTACAATAGCCAAGATAGGGAAGTAACCAAAAAGTCCACCAACAGATGGGTGGACAAAGAAGAACTCTTCCGTGTACAGATGGAATGTTCGCTAGTGAAAAAATGAAACAATGCCATTTGCAGCACCATAGATGAGTCTAGACGTACTCACGCCACCTGTAGTAAGTGAGAAAGCAAAAGACACATATCCTGTCATATCCCTTTTAAGAGTTACTTAAAAATTGATACCAGTGAAGATATTTCCACAGAGAAAGGCAATCACAGAATCGTTAAAAAACTTATTGTTCACCACATAGAAAGGGATGAGGATTGGATACATTACCATATTGGGTTTAACAGAGATATACATACCATGTGAAATACATAACCACCAAAGACGTACGGAAGACGAGGAGAAGACTACTCAACATTGTGTCATAACCTACATGGGAAAAGGATGGGAGGGAGAATAGATACATGTATATGTGTGAAAGAACCACATCTTGCACACCTAGAACAAACAAACCATTGTAATCATATTTGCTGGGATAAAAAATAAAAAGTAAATTACAAATATGAACAAGAAGTAATGAGACATAAACTTAAAGGGCTTTTTCCTGGCACATTCCATTCTAATTTACAACCTAGAACACCGCTTCCATTAAGGCTCTCTGTTTCCCTAGTAACCAAATTTGTTTACGGGGAAATGCTGCCACCTAGTGGCCGTTTCCTGCAAGAACAGCTTTAAACTCACAGCTAATGGTCACTTAACATTCACAAGGACTCAGGGCTGTAAAGGACACCTGCCCTAGAAAACTGTGCAGAAGTAGGGAATGGACAATAAAATTCAAAAGAGGCAAATGTTTCAAGAAGAGAGTAGGAAGAGTTTAGGTTTACTCACGCTCTTCTTTAAAACAAGGAAAATGGATAAAAGCTCACCCTCAGGGAGTGTTAGACCCATGCAATCTAATCTACAAAAAGTTTCAACTTACACCAGTCGACTCACCATCAGCAAAAAGTCTCCAAACAATAAATGCTGAAGGGGATTTAGAGAACTGTGTACCCTCTACCTGCTGGTGAGACGTAAAGGCGTAACAGCCAATGATGAGAACAGAAAGGAGCTGTGTTTAAAAGTAAAAATGGAGGTACCATTCAATCCAGCAGGCGCACCATTGGACCTCTCACCTGAGAAGACAAGAATCGAGAAGACACAGGCCGCAAAAGCTGCAGTGCAGCCTTATTCACAATAGCCAAGACAGTGAAGCAATCAAAATGTCCAACAACAGGTGAGTGGATAAAGAAGAAGTGGTCCATGTACACAGTGGAATATTAGCCATGGAAAACAATGAACCATTGCTCTCTGAGGCACCACAAATGAGTCTGGAGATAATCACGAAATATGAGGTAAGTCGGAAAGCAAAAGACCTATATTCTATGATATGACTTACAGGCGTTATCTAATAACTGACACAAATGAACATATTTCCACAGAGAAAGACACTCCCAGACTTAGAAAACAAACTGTGCTCATCTAAAAGGAAAAGTGGGGGGAATGGATAAATTAAGATTAGTGTTACTATATGTATACAAACACATATTATATACATATCTCAAAAAGACCGACCATAGAGCAAGGGAGGTCTGCGGAACCCTCAGTAACATTTTACATGGGAAGAGGATCTGTACTTGAATAGACATATATAATGTACAAATGAACCAGATTGTGTACACCTAGGACAGACAATATTCTAAGCTTTACCCCAATTAAGAAAATTTTTAAAACCAAGAAGAATTAATGAGACATAAACTTATGGGGTTTCTCCATGCACATGCCAATGTAATTTACAACCTAGGACACGACTTCCAGAAAGGCTCTGCTGCCCTAGTACCCAGATTGGGGAATGGAGAAATGCTGCCTGCTTGAGGCCACTGCCCAGAACAGCAGCTTTAAACCCATTGCTAAAGGTCACTAAACATTCACCAAATTGCAGTTCGGTAAATGACACCTGCTATCTAAATAAATTCTGGGGTGGAAGATCGACCAAAAAATTAAAAAGAGGGCAAACCTCCAAGAAGACAATTTCAAGAGTTATATTGTACTCCCAATTGTTTCCTTTTTTTAACAGAGAAGAAAACGGCAGAGAAAAATGATGAGTTTTACGAATTTTCAAAGACATGCAAACTCAAATTACAAAAACCTATCAGCTCACAGCAGCCAGAAGGGCCACTAGCATAAATGCTGCAAACAATAAATGCTGAAGCGATTGTGGAGAAATGCGTACCCTCGATTCTAAGGGGGACGTGGTAAGAGCCACTAATGAAAACACAAAGAAGGTGCTTTGAAAAGGGAAACTCCGTGCTACCAGTCAGTCAATCACACCCACTGCTGGGTCTATCACCTGAGAAAATGAGAATCAAAAAGTCACAGGCTGCCAATCCTGCACTCCAACAATATTTACCATAGCCAACACTTGGAAGCAATGAAAATGTCCATCAACCGAGGAATGCACAAAGTAGAAGTGGTCCACGTACACAGTGGAAATTTACTCCAATAAAAAATAAAAAATAAATTTAAAAATCCAACAAACGTAAGGAGACATCAGCTTGTCTGGGTTTGTCCGGGCACACTCCACTCTAATTTATACCCGAGAAACCCCACAGGCCGCAAGGGCTTTTCCCTAGATACCAGGGTGGGGGACATAGAAAGGCTGCCACCCTCTGGCAGTTACCTGCAAAAGCAGCTTTAAAGCCTGTGCTAATGGTCATTTCATAGGAACAAGTACTGCAGAACTGTAAATGAAACCTGCCCTCAAAATGTCTTGAGGGAGGTAACGGACAAAACATTTCAAAATGGGACACATACTTAAAGAGAACACTTTGAAGAACTAAGGGATAATCACAGCTTGAAAAATAAAAAAGACATGCCTTAAAGCTCAATTTCAACGGATTATGTGGCACATTCGAATTCAACCACAGAGAGGTATCAGCTCACACTTGTCAGAATAACCATCAGCAAGAAAACTACAAAACAATAAATGCTGAAGGTGTTGTGGAGAAATGCATACACTCAACTTCAAGTGGGACGTAAGTTGGAAAGGGCCACGAATGAGAACAGAATGGAGGTGCCTTAAAAAGGTAAACATTGAGCTACCATATGATCCAGCAGGCCCACTCCTCGACCTATAATCTAAGAAGAGAGAATTGGAAAGACACAGGCAGGCAAATCTGCATTGCACAGTATTACAATAGCCAAGATAGGGAAGTAACCAAAAAGTCCACCAACAGATGGGTGGACAAAGAAGAACTCTTCCGTGTACAGATGGAATGTTCGCTAGTGAAAAAATGAAACAATGCCATTTGCAGCACCATAGATGAGTCTAGACGTACTCACGCCACCTGTAGTAAGTGAGAAAGCAAAAGACACATATCCTGTCATATCCCTTTTAAGAGTTACTTAAAAATTGATACCAGTGAAGATATTTCCACAGAGAAAGGCAATCACAGAATCGTTAAAAAACTTATTGTTCACCACATAGAAAGGGATGAGGATTGGATACATTACCATATTGGGTTTAACAGAGATATACATACCATGTGAAATACATAACCACCAAAGACGTACGGAAGACGAGGAGAAGACTACTCAACATTGTGTCATAACCTACATGGGAAAAGGATGGGAGGGAGAATAGATACATGTATATGTGTGAAAGAACCACATCTTGCACACCTAGAACAAACAAACCATTGTAATCATATTTGCTGGGATAAAAAATAAAAAGTAAATTACAAATATGAACAAGAAGTAATGAGACATAAACTTAAAGGGCTTTTTCCTGGCACATTCCATTCTAATTTACAACCTAGAACACCGCTTCCATTAAGGCTCTCTGTTTCCCTAGTAACCAAATTTGTTTACGGGGAAATGCTGCCACCTAGTGGCCGTTTCCTGCAAGAACAGCTTTAAACTCACAGCTAATGGTCACTTAACATTCACAAGGACTCAGGGCTGTAAAGGACACCTGCCCTAGAAAACTGTGCAGAAGTAGGGAATGGACAATAAAATTCAAAAGAGGCAAATGTTTCAAGAAGAGAGTAGGAAGAGTTTAGGTTTACTCACGCTCTTCTTTAAAACAAGGAAAATGGATAAAAGCTCACCCTCAGGGAGTGTTAGACCCATGCAATCTAATCTACAAAAAGTTTCAACTTACACCAGTCGACTCACCATCAGCAAAAAGTCTCCAAACAATAAATGCTGAAGGGGATTTAGAGAACTGTGTACCCTCTACCTGCTGGTGAGACGTAAAGGCGTAACAGCCAATGATGAGAACAGAAAGGAGCTGTGTTTAAAAGTAAAAATGGAGGTACCATTCAATCCAGCAGGCGCACCATTGGACCTCTCACCTGAGAAGACAAGAATCGAGAAGACACAGGCCGCAAAAGCTGCAGTGCAGCCTTATTCACAATAGCCAAGACAGTGAAGCAATCAAAATGTCCAACAACAGGTGAGTGGATAAAGAAGAAGTGGTCCATGTACACAGTGGAATATTAGCCATGGAAAACAATGAACCATTGCTCTCTGAGGCACCACAAATGAGTCTGGAGATAATCACGAAATATGAGGTAAGTCGGAAAGCAAAAGACCTATATTCTATGATATGACTTACAGGCGTTATCTAATAACTGACACAAATGAACATATTTCCACAGAGAAAGACACTCCCAGACTTAGAAAACAAACTGTGCTCATCTAAAAGGAAAAGTGGGGGGAATGGATAAATTAAGATTAGTGTTACTATATGTATACAAACACATATTATATACATATCTCAAAAAGACCGACCATAGAGCAAGGGAGGTCTGCGGAACCCTCAGTAACATTTTACATGGGAAGAGGATCTGTACTTGAATAGACATATATAATGTACAAATGAACCAGATTGTGTACACCTAGGACAGACAATATTCTAAGCTTTACCCCAATTAAGAAAATTTTTAAAACCAAGAAGAATTAATGAGACATAAACTTATGGGGTTTCTCCATGCACATGCCAATGTAATTTACAACCTAGGACACGACTTCCAGAAAGGCTCTGCTGCCCTAGTACCCAGATTGGGGAATGGAGAAATGCTGCCTGCTTGAGGCCACTGCCCAGAACAGCAGCTTTAAACCCATTGCTAAAGGTCACTAAACATTCACCAAATTGCAGTTCGGTAAATGACACCTGCTATCTAAATAAATTCTGGGGTGGAACATCGACCAAAAAATTAAAAAGAGGGCAAACCTCCAAGAAGACAATTTCAAGAGTTATATTGTACTCCCAATTGTTTCCTTTTTTTAACAGAGAAGAAAACGGCAGAGAAAAATGATGAGTTTTACGAATTTTCAAAGACATGCAAACTCAAATTACAAAAACCTATCAGCTCACAGCAGCCAGAAGGGCCACTAGCATAAATGCTGCAAACAATAAATGCTGAAGCGATTGTGGAGAAATGCGTACCCTCGATTCTAAGGGGGACGTGGTAAGAGCCACTAATGAAAACACAAAGAAGGTGCTTTGAAAAGGGAAACTCCGTGCTACCAGTCAGTCAATCACACCCACTGCTGGGTCTATCACCTGAGAAAATGAGAATCAAAAAGTCACAGGCTGCCAATCCTGCACTCCAACAATATTTACCATAGCCAACACTTGGAAGCAATGAAAATGTCCATCAACCGAGGAATGCACAAAGTAGAAGTGGTCCACGTACACAGTGGAAATTTACTCCAATAAAAAATAAAAAATAAATTTAAAAATCCAACAAACGTAAGGAGACATCAGCTTGTCTGGGTTTGTCCGGGCACACTCCACTCTAATTTATACCCGAGAAACCCCACAGGCCGCAAGGGCTTTTCCCTAGATACCAGGGTGGGGGACATAGAAAGGCTGCCACCCTCTGGCAGTTACCTGCAAAAGCAGCTTTAAAGCCTGTGCTAATGGTCATTTCATAGGAACAAGTACTGCAGAACTGTAAATGAAACCTGCCCTCAAAATGTCTTGAGGGAGGTAACGGACAAAACATTTCAAAATGGGACACATACTTAAAGAGAACACTTTGAAGAACTAAGGGATAATCACAGCTTGAAAAATAAAAAAGACATGCCTTAAAGCTCAATTTCAACGGATTATGTGGCACATTCGAATTCAACCACAGAGAGGTATCAGCTCACACTTGTCAGAATAACCATCAGCAAGAAAACTACAAAACAATAAATGCTGAAGGTGTTGTGGAGAAATGCATACACTCAACTTCAAGTGGGACGTAAGTTGGAAAGGGCCACGAATGAGAACAGAATGGAGGTGCCTTAAAAAGGTAAACATTGAGCTACCATATGATCCAGCAGGCCCACTCCTCGACCTATAATCTAAGAAGAGAGAATTGGAAAGACACAGGCAGGCAAATCTGCATTGCACAGTATTACAATAGCCAAGATAGGGAAGTAACCAAAAAGTCCACCAACAGATGGGTGGACAAAGAAGAACTCTTCCGTGTACAGATGGAATGTTCGCTAGTGAAAAAATGAAACAATGCCATTTGCAGCACCATAGATGAGTCTAGACGTACTCACGCCACCTGTAGTAAGTGAGAAAGCAAAAGACACATATCCTGTCATATCCCTTTTAAGAGTTACTTAAAAATTGATACCAGTGAAGATATTTCCACAGAGAAAGGCAATCACAGAATCGTTAAAAAACTTATTGTTCACCACATAGAAAGGGATGAGGATTGGATACATTACCATATTGGGTTTAACAGAGATATACATACCATGTGAAATACATAACCACCAAAGACGTACGGAAGACGAGGAGAAGACTACTCAACATTGTGTCATAACCTACATGGGAAAAGGATGGGAGGGAGAATAGATACATGTATATGTGTGAAAGAACCACATCTTGCACACCTAGAACAAACAAACCATTGTAATCATATTTGCTGGGATAAAAAATAAAAAGTAAATTACAAATATGAACAAGAAGTAATGAGACATAAACTTAAAGGGCTTTTTCCTGGCACATTCCATTCTAATTTACAACCTAGAACACCGCTTCCATTAAGGCTCTCTGTTTCCCTAGTAACCAAATTTGTTTACGGGGAAATGCTGCCACCTAGTGGCCGTTTCCTGCAAGAACAGCTTTAAACTCACAGCTAATGGTCACTTAACATTCACAAGGACTCAGGGCTGTAAAGGACACCTGCCCTAGAAAACTGTGCAGAAGTAGGGAATGGACAATAAAATTCAAAAGAGGCAAATGTTTCAAGAAGAGAGTAGGAAGAGTTTAGGTTTACTCACGCTCTTCTTTAAAACAAGGAAAATGGATAAAAGCTCACCCTCAGGGAGTGTTAGACCCATGCAATCTAATCTACAAAAAGTTTCAACTTACACCAGTCGACTCACCATCAGCAAAAAGTCTCCAAACAATAAATGCTGAAGGGGATTTAGAGAACTGTGTACCCTCTACCTGCTGGTGAGACGTAAAGGCGTAACAGCCAATGATGAGAACAGAAAGGAGCTGTGTTTAAAAGTAAAAATGGAGGTACCATTCAATCCAGCAGGCGCACCATTGGACCTCTCACCTGAGAAGACAAGAATCGAGAAGACACAGGCCGCAAAAGCTGCAGTGCAGCCTTATTCACAATAGCCAAGACAGTGAAGCAATCAAAATGTCCAACAACAGGTGAGTGGATAAAGAAGAAGTGGTCCATGTACACAGTGGAATATTAGCCATGGAAAACAATGAACCATTGCTCTCTGAGGCACCACAAATGAGTCTGGAGATAATCACGAAATATGAGGTAAGTCGGAAAGCAAAAGACCTATATTCTATGATATGACTTACAGGCGTTATCTAATAACTGACACAAATGAACATATTTCCACAGAGAAAGACACTCCCAGACTTAGAAAACAAACTGTGCTCATCTAAAAGGAAAAGTGGGGGGAATGGATAAATTAAGATTAGTGTTACTATATGTATACAAACACATATTATATACATATCTCAAAAAGACCGACCATAGAGCAAGGGAGGTCTGCGGAACCCTCAGTAACATTTTACATGGGAAGAGGATCTGTACTTGAATAGACATATATAATGTACAAATGAACCAGATTGTGTACACCTAGGACAGACAATATTCTAAGCTTTACCCCAATTAAGAAAATTTTTAAAACCAAGAAGAATTAATGAGACATAAACTTATGGGGTTTCTCCATGCACATGCCAATGTAATTTACAACCTAGGACACGACTTCCAGAAAGGCTCTGCTGCCCTAGTACCCAGATTGGGGAATGGAGAAATGCTGCCTGCTTGAGGCCACTGCCCAGAACAGCAGCTTTAAACCCATTGCTAAAGGTCACTAAACATTCACCAAATTGCAGTTCGGTAAATGACACCTGCTATCTAAATAAATTCTGGGGTGGAAGATCGACCAAAAAATTAAAAAGAGGGCAAACCTCCAAGAAGACAATTTCAAGAGTTATATTGTACTCCCAATTGTTTCCTTTTTTTAACAGAGAAGAAAACGGCAGAGAAAAATGATGAGTTTTACGAATTTTCAAAGACATGCAAACTCAAATTACAAAAACCTATCAGCTCACAGCAGCCAGAAGGGCCACTAGCATAAATGCTGCAAACAATAAATGCTGAAGCGATTGTGGAGAAATGCGTACCCTCGATTCTAAGGGGGACGTGGTAAGAGCCACTAATGAAAACACAAAGAAGGTGCTTTGAAAAGGGAAACTCCGTGCTACCAGTCAGTCAATCACACCCACTGCTGGGTCTATCACCTGAGAAAATGAGAATCAAAAAGTCACAGGCTGCCAATCCTGCACTCCAACAATATTTACCATAGCCAACACTTGGAAGCAATGAAAATGTCCATCAACCGAGGAATGCACAAAGTAGAAGTGGTCCACGTACACAGTGGAAATTTACTCCAATAAAAAATAAAAAATAAATTTAAAAATCCAACAAACGTAAGGAGACATCAGCTTGTCTGGGTTTGTCCGGGCACACTCCACTCTAATTTATACCCGAGAAACCCCACAGGCCGCAAGGGCTTTTCCCTAGATACCAGGGTGGGGGACATAGAAAGGCTGCCACCCTCTGGCAGTTACCTGCAAAAGCAGCTTTAAAGCCTGTGCTAATGGTCATTTCATAGGAACAAGTACTGCAGAACTGTAAATGAAACCTGCCCTCAAAATGTCTTGAGGGAGGTAACGGACAAAACATTTCAAAATGGGACACATACTTAAAGAGAACACTTTGAAGAACTAAGGGATAATCACAGCTTGAAAAATAAAAAAGACATGCCTTAAAGCTCAATTTCAACGGATTATGTGGCACATTCGAATTCAACCACAGAGAGGTATCAGCTCACACTTGTCAGAATAACCATCAGCAAGAAAACTACAAAACAATAAATGCTGAAGGTGTTGTGGAGAAATGCATACACTCAACTTCAAGTGGGACGTAAGTTGGAAAGGGCCACGAATGAGAACAGAATGGAGGTGCCTTAAAAAGGTAAACATTGAGCTACCATATGATCCAGCAGGCCCACTCCTCGACCTATAATCTAAGAAGAGAGAATTGGAAAGACACAGGCAGGCAAATCTGCATTGCACAGTATTACAATAGCCAAGATAGGGAAGTAACCAAAAAGTCCACCAACAGATGGGTGGACAAAGAAGAACTCTTCCGTGTACAGATGGAATGTTCGCTAGTGAAAAAATGAAACAATGCCATTTGCAGCACCATAGATGAGTCTAGACGTACTCACGCCACCTGTAGTAAGTGAGAAAGCAAAAGACACATATCCTGTCATATCCCTTTTAAGAGTTACTTAAAAATTGATACCAGTGAAGATATTTCCACAGAGAAAGGCAATCACAGAATCGTTAAAAAACTTATTGTTCACCACATAGAAAGGGATGAGGATTGGATACATTACCATATTGGGTTTAACAGAGATATACATACCATGTGAAATACATAACCACCAAAGACGTACGGAAGACGAGGAGAAGACTACTCAACATTGTGTCATAACCTACATGGGAAAAGGATGGGAGGGAGAATAGATACATGTATATGTGTGAAAGAACCACATCTTGCACACCTAGAACAAACAAACCATTGTAATCATATTTGCTGGGATAAAAAATAAAAAGTAAATTACAAATATGAACAAGAAGTAATGAGACATAAACTTAAAGGGCTTTTTCCTGGCACATTCCATTCTAATTTACAACCTAGAACACCGCTTCCATTAAGGCTCTCTGTTTCCCTAGTAACCAAATTTGTTTACGGGGAAATGCTGCCACCTAGTGGCCGTTTCCTGCAAGAACAGCTTTAAACTCACAGCTAATGGTCACTTAACATTCACAAGGACTCAGGGCTGTAAAGGACACCTGCCCTAGAAAACTGTGCAGAAGTAGGGAATGGACAATAAAATTCAAAAGAGGCAAATGTTTCAAGAAGAGAGTAGGAAGAGTTTAGGTTTACTCACGCTCTTCTTTAAAACAAGGAAAATGGATAAAAGCTCACCCTCAGGGAGTGTTAGACCCATGCAATCTAATCTACAAAAAGTTTCAACTTACACCAGTCGACTCACCATCAGCAAAAAGTCTCCAAACAATAAATGCTGAAGGGGATTTAGAGAACTGTGTACCCTCTACCTGCTGGTGAGACGTAAAGGCGTAACAGCCAATGATGAGAACAGAAAGGAGCTGTGTTTAAAAGTAAAAATGGAGGTACCATTCAATCCAGCAGGCGCACCATTGGACCTCTCACCTGAGAAGACAAGAATCGAGAAGACACAGGCCGCAAAAGCTGCAGTGCAGCCTTATTCACAATAGCCAAGACAGTGAAGCAATCAAAATGTCCAACAACAGGTGAGTGGATAAAGAAGAAGTGGTCCATGTACACAGTGGAATATTAGCCATGGAAAACAATGAACCATTGCTCTCTGAGGCACCACAAATGAGTCTGGAGATAATCACGAAATATGAGGTAAGTCGGAAAGCAAAAGACCTATATTCTATGATATGACTTACAGGCGTTATCTAATAACTGACACAAATGAACATATTTCCACAGAGAAAGACACTCCCAGACTTAGAAAACAAACTGTGCTCATCTAAAAGGAAAAGTGGGGGGAATGGATAAATTAAGATTAGTGTTACTATATGTATACAAACACATATTATATACATATCTCAAAAAGACCGACCATAGAGCAAGGGAGGTCTGCGGAACCCTCAGTAACATTTTACATGGGAAGAGGATCTGTACTTGAATAGACATATATAATGTACAAATGAACCAGATTGTGTACACCTAGGACAGACAATATTCTAAGCTTTACCCCAATTAAGAAAATTTTTAAAACCAAGAAGAATTAATGAGACATAAACTTATGGGGTTTCTCCATGCACATGCCAATGTAATTTACAACCTAGGACACGACTTCCAGAAAGGCTCTGCTGCCCTAGTACCCAGATTGGGGAATGGAGAAATGCTGCCTGCTTGAGGCCACTGCCCAGAACAGCAGCTTTAAACCCATTGCTAAAGGTCACTAAACATTCACCAAATTGCAGTTCGGTAAATGACACCTGCTATCTAAATAAATTCTGGGGTGGAAGATCGACCAAAAAATTAAAAAGAGGGCAAACCTCCAAGAAGACAATTTCAAGAGTTATATTGTACTCCCAATTGTTTCCTTTTTTTAACAGAGAAGAAAACGGCAGAGAAAAATGATGAGTTTTACGAATTTTCAAAGACATGCAAACTCAAATTACAAAAACCTATCAGCTCACAGCAGCCAGAAGGGCCACTAGCATAAATGCTGCAAACAATAAATGCTGAAGCGATTGTGGAGAAATGCGTACCCTCGATTCTAAGGGGGACGTGGTAAGAGCCACTAATGAAAACACAAAGAAGGTGCTTTGAAAAGGGAAACTCCGTGCTACCAGTCAGTCAATCACACCCACTGCTGGGTCTATCACCTGAGAAAATGAGAATCAAAAAGTCACAGGCTGCCAATCCTGCACTCCAACAATATTTACCATAGCCAACACTTGGAAGCAATGAAAATGTCCATCAACCGAGGAATGCACAAAGTAGAAGTGGTCCACGTACACAGTGGAAATTTACTCCAATAAAAAATAAAAAATAAATTTAAAAATCCAACAAACGTAAGGAGACATCAGCTTGTCTGGGTTTGTCCGGGCACACTCCACTCTAATTTATACCCGAGAAACCCCACAGGCCGCAA
Organism: Balaenoptera borealis; assembly: GCF_965194805.1. NCBI lineage: Eukaryota > Metazoa > Chordata > Mammalia > Artiodactyla > Balaenopteridae > Balaenoptera > Balaenoptera borealis. Next base: position 132,739 of record NW_028123792.1, read on the forward strand.
GGGCTTTTCCCTAGATACCAGGGTGGGGGACATAGAAAGGCTGCCACCCTCTGGCAGTTACCTGCAAAAGCAGCTTTAAAGCCTGTGCTAATGGTCATTTCATAGGAACAAGTACTGCAGAACTGTAAATGAAACCTGCCCTCAAAATGTCTTGAGGGAGGTAACGGACAAAACATTTCAAAATGGGACACATACTTAAAGAGAACACTTTGAAGAACTAAGGGATAATCACAGCTTGAAAAATAAAAAAGACATGCCTTAAAGCTCAATTTCAACGGATTATGTGGCACATTCGAATTCAACCACAGAGAGGTATCAGCTCACACTTGTCAGAATAACCATCAGCAAGAAAACTACAAAACAATAAATGCTGAAGGTGTTGTGGAGAAATGCATACACTCAACTTCAAGTGGGACGTAAGTTGGAAAGGGCCACGAATGAGAACAGAATGGAGGTGCCTTAAAAAGGTAAACATTGAGCTACCATATGATCCAGCAGGCCCACTCCTCGACCTATAATCTAAGAAGAGAGAATTGGAAAGACACAGGCAGGCAAATCTGCATTGCACAGTATTACAATAGCCAAGATAGGGAAGTAACCAAAAAGTCCACCAACAGATGGGTGGACAAAGAAGAACTCTTCCGTGTACAGATGGAATGTTCGCTAGTGAAAAAATGAAACAATGCCATTTGCAGCACCATAGATGAGTCTAGACGTACTCACGCCACCTGTAGTAAGTGAGAAAGCAAAAGACACATATCCTGTCATATCCCTTTTAAGAGTTACTTAAAAATTGATACCAGTGAAGATATTTCCACAGAGAAAGGCAATCACAGAATCGTTAAAAAACTTATTGTTCACCACATAGAAAGGGATGAGGATTGGATACATTACCATATTGGGTTTAACAGAGATATACATACCATGTGAAATACATAACCACCAAAGACGTACGGAAGACGAGGAGAAGACTACTCAACATTGTGTCATAACCTACATGGGAAAAGGATGGGAGGGAGAATAGATACATGTATATGTGTGAAAGAACCACATCTTGCACACCTAGAACAAACAAACCATTGTAATCATATTTGCTGGGATAAAAAATAAAAAGTAAATTACAAATATGAACAAGAAGTAATGAGACATAAACTTAAAGGGCTTTTTCCTGGCACATTCCATTCTAATTTACAACCTAGAACACCGCTTCCATTAAGGCTCTCTGTTTCCCTAGTAACCAAATTTGTTTACGGGGAAATGCTGCCACCTAGTGGCCGTTTCCTGCAAGAACAGCTTTAAACTCACAGCTAATGGTCACTTAACATTCACAAGGACTCAGGGCTGTAAAGGACACCTGCCCTAGAAAACTGTGCAGAAGTAGGGAATGGACAATAAAATTCAAAAGAGGCAAATGTTTCAAGAAGAGAGTAGGAAGAGTTTAGGTTTACTCACGCTCTTCTTTAAAACAAGGAAAATGGATAAAAGCTCACCCTCAGGGAGTGTTAGACCCATGCAATCTAATCTACAAAAAGTTTCAACTTACACCAGTCGACTCACCATCAGCAAAAAGTCTCCAAACAATAAATGCTGAAGGGGATTTAGAGAACTGTGTACCCTCTACCTGCTGGTGAGACGTAAAGGCGTAACAGCCAATGATGAGAACAGAAAGGAGCTGTGTTTAAAAGTAAAAATGGAGGTACCATTCAATCCAGCAGGCGCACCATTGGACCTCTCACCTGAGAAGACAAGAATCGAGAAGACACAGGCCGCAAAAGCTGCAGTGCAGCCTTATTCACAATAGCCAAGACAGTGAAGCAATCAAAATGTCCAACAACAGGTGAGTGGATAAAGAAGAAGTGGTCCATGTACACAGTGGAATATTAGCCATGGAAAACAATGAACCATTGCTCTCTGAGGCACCACAAATGAGTCTGGAGATAATCACGAAATATGAGGTAAGTCGGAAAGCAAAAGACCTATATTCTATGATATGACTTACAGGCGTTATCTAATAACTGACACAAATGAACATATTTCCACAGAGAAAGACACTCCCAGACTTAGAAAACAAACTGTGCTCATCTAAAAGGAAAAGTGGGGGGAATGGATAAATTAAGATTAGTGTTACTATATGTATACAAACACATATTATATACATATCTCAAAAAGACCGACCATAGAGCAAGGGAGGTCTGCGGAACCCTCAGTAACATTTTACATGGGAAGAGGATCTGTACTTGAATAGACATATATAATGTACAAATGAACCAGATTGTGTACACCTAGGACAGACAATATTCTAAGCTTTACCCCAATTAAGAAAATTTTTAAAACCAAGAAGAATTAATGAGACATAAACTTATGGGGTTTCTCCATGCACATGCCAATGTAATTTACAACCTAGGACACGACTTCCAGAAAGGCTCTGCTGCCCTAGTACCCAGATTGGGGAATGGAGAAATGCTGCCTGCTTGAGGCCACTGCCCAGAACAGCAGCTTTAAACCCATTGCTAAAGGTCACTAAACATTCACCAAATTGCAGTTCGGTAAATGACACCTGCTATCTAAATAAATTCTGGGGTGGAAGATCGACCAAAAAATTAAAAAGAGGGCAAACCTCCAAGAAGACAATTTCAAGAGTTATATTGTACTCCCAATTGTTTCCTTTTTTTAACAGAGAAGAAAACGGCAGAGAAAAATGATGAGTTTTACGAATTTTCAAAGACATGCAAACTCAAATTACAAAAACCTATCAGCTCACAGCAGCCAGAAGGGCCACTAGCATAAATGCTGCAAACAATAAATGCTGAAGCGATTGTGGAGAAATGCGTACCCTCGATTCTAAGGGGGACGTGGTAAGAGCCACTAATGAAAACACAAAGAAGGTGCTTTGAAAAGGGAAACTCCGTGCTACCAGTCAGTCAATCACACCCACTGCTGGGTCTATCACCTGAGAAAATGAGAATCAAAAAGTCACAGGCTGCCAATCCTGCACTCCAACAATATTTACCATAGCCAACACTTGGAAGCAATGAAAATGTCCATCAACCGAGGAATGCACAAAGTAGAAGTGGTCCACGTACACAGTGGAAATTTACTCCAATAAAAAATAAAAAATAAATTTAAAAATCCAACAAACGTAAGGAGACATCAGCTTGTCTGGGTTTGTCCGGGCACACTCCACTCTAATTTATACCCGAGAAACCCCACAGGCCGCAAGGGCTTTTCCCTAGATACCAGGGTGGGGGACATAGAAAGGCTGCCACCCTCTGGCAGTTACCTGCAAAAGCAGCTTTAAAGCCTGTGCTAATGGTCATTTCATAGGAACAAGTACTGCAGAACTGTAAATGAAACCTGCCCTCAAAATGTCTTGAGGGAGGTAACGGACAAAACATTTCAAAATGGGACACATACTTAAAGAGAACACTTTGAAGAACTAAGGGATAATCACAGCTTGAAAAATAAAAAAGACATGCCTTAAAGCTCAATTTCAACGGATTATGTGGCACATTCGAATTCAACCACAGAGAGGTATCAGCTCACACTTGTCAGAATAACCATCAGCAAGAAAACTACAAAACAATAAATGCTGAAGGTGTTGTGGAGAAATGCATACACTCAACTTCAAGTGGGACGTAAGTTGGAAAGGGCCACGAATGAGAACAGAATGGAGGTGCCTTAAAAAGGTAAACATTGAGCTACCATATGATCCAGCAGGCCCACTCCTCGACCTATAATCTAAGAAGAGAGAATTGGAAAGACACAGGCAGGCAAATCTGCATTGCACAGTATTACAATAGCCAAGATAGGGAAGTAACCAAAAAGTCCACCAACAGATGGGTGGACAAAGAAGAACTCTTCCGTGTACAGATGGAATGTTCGCTAGTGAAAAAATGAAACAATGCCATTTGCAGCACCATAGATGAGTCTAGACGTACTCACGCCACCTGTAGTAAGTGAGAAAGCAAAAGACACATATCCTGTCATATCCCTTTTAAGAGTTACTTAAAAATTGATACCAGTGAAGATATTTCCACAGAGAAAGGCAATCACAGAATCGTTAAAAAACTTATTGTTCACCACATAGAAAGGGATGAGGATTGGATACATTACCATATTGGGTTTAACAGAGATATACATACCATGTGAAATACATAACCACCAAAGACGTACGGAAGACGAGGAGAAGACTACTCAACATTGTGTCATAACCTACATGGGAAAAGGATGGGAGGGAGAATAGATACATGTATATGTGTGAAAGAACCACATCTTGCACACCTAGAACAAACAAACCATTGTAATCATATTTGCTGGGATAAAAAATAAAAAGTAAATTACAAATATGAACAAGAAGTAATGAGACATAAACTTAAAGGGCTTTTTCCTGGCACATTCCATTCTAATTTACAACCTAGAACACCGCTTCCATTAAGGCTCTCTGTTTCCCTAGTAACCAAATTTGTTTACGGGGAAATGCTGCCACCTAGTGGCCGTTTCCTGCAAGAACAGCTTTAAACTCACAGCTAATGGTCACTTAACATTCACAAGGACTCAGGGCTGTAAAGGACACCTGCCCTAGAAAACTGTGCAGAAGTAGGGAATGGACAATAAAATTCAAAAGAGGCAAATGTTTCAAGAAGAGAGTAGGAAGAGTTTAGGTTTACTCACGCTCTTCTTTAAAACAAGGAAAATGGATAAAAGCTCACCCTCAGGGAGTGTTAGACCCATGCAATCTAATCTACAAAAAGTTTCAACTTACACCAGTCGACTCACCATCAGCAAAAAGTCTCCAAACAATAAATGCTGAAGGGGATTTAGAGAACTGTGTACCCTCTACCTGCTGGTGAGACGTAAAGGCGTAACAGCCAATGATGAGAACAGAAAGGAGCTGTGTTTAAAAGTAAAAATGGAGGTACCATTCAATCCAGCAGGCGCACCATTGGACCTCTCACCTGAGAAGACAAGAATCGAGAAGACACAGGCCGCAAAAGCTGCAGTGCAGCCTTATTCACAATAGCCAAGACAGTGAAGCAATCAAAATGTCCAACAACAGGTGAGTGGATAAAGAAGAAGTGGTCCATGTACACAGTGGAATATTAGCCATGGAAAACAATGAACCATTGCTCTCTGAGGCACCACAAATGAGTCTGGAGATAATCACGAAATATGAGGTAAGTCGGAAAGCAAAAGACCTATATTCTATGATATGACTTACAGGCGTTATCTAATAACTGACACAAATGAACATATTTCCACAGAGAAAGACACTCACAGACTTAGAAAACAAACTGTGCTCATCTAAAAGGAAAAGTGGGGGGAATGGATAAATTAAGATTAGTGTTACTATATGTATACAAACACATATTATATACATATCTCAAAAAGACCGACCATAGAGCAAGGGAGGTCTGCGGAACCCTCAGTAACATTTTACATGGGAAGAGGATCTGTACTTGAATAGACATATATAATGTACAAATGAACCAGATTGTGTACACCTAGGACAGACAATATTCTAAGCTTTACCCCAATTAAGAAAATTTTTAAAACCAAGAAGAATTAATGAGACATAAACTTATGGGGTTTCTCCATGCACATGCCAATGTAATTTACAACCTAGGACACGACTTCCAGAAAGGCTCTGCTGCCCTAGTACCCAGATTGGGGAATGGAGAAATGCTGCCTGCTTGAGGCCACTGCCCAGAACAGCAGCTTTAAACCCATTGCTAAAGGTCACTAAACATTCACCAAATTGCAGTTCGGTAAATGACACCTGCTATCTAAATAAATTCTGGGGTGGAAGATCGACCAAAAAATTAAAAAGAGGGCAAACCTCCAAGAAGACAATTTCAAGAGTTATATTGTACTCCCAATTGTTTCCTTTTTTTAACAGAGAAGAAAACGGCAGAGAAAAATGATGAGTTTTACGAATTTTCAAAGACATGCAAACTCAAATTACAAAAACCTATCAGCTCACAGCAGCCAGAAGGGCCACTAGCATAAATGCTGCAAACAATAAATGCTGAAGCGATTGTGGAGAAATGCGTACCCTCGATTCTAAGGGGGACGTGGTAAGAGCCACTAATGAAAACACAAAGAAGGTGCTTTGAAAAGGGAAACTCCGTGCTACCAGTCAGTCAATCACACCCACTGCTGGGTCTATCACCTGAGAAAATGAGAATCAAAAAGTCACAGGCTGCCAATCCTGCACTCCAACAATATTTACCATAGCCAACACTTGGAAGCAATGAAAATGTCCATCAACCGAGGAATGCACAAAGTAGAAGTGGTCCACGTACACAGTGGAAATTTACTCCAATAAAAAATAAAAAATAAATTTAAAAATCCAACAAACGTAAGGAGACATCAGCTTGTCTGGGTTTGTCCGGGCACACTCCACTCTAATTTATACCCGAGAAACCCCACAGGCCGCAAGGGCTTTTCCCTAGATACCAGGGTGGGGGACATAGAAAGGCTGCCACCCTCTGGCAGTTACCTGCAAAAGCAGCTTTAAAGCCTGTGCTAATGGTCATTTCATAGGAACAAGTACTGCAGAACTGTAAATGAAACCTGCCCTCAAAATGTCTTGAGGGAGGTAACGGACAAAACATTTCAAAATGGGACACATACTTAAAGAGAACACTTTGAAGAACTAAGGGATAATCACAGCTTGAAAAATAAAAAAGACATGCCTTAAAGCTCAATTTCAACGGATTATGTGGCACATTCGAATTCAACCACAGAGAGGTATCAGCTCACACTTGTCAGAATAACCATCAGCAAGAAAACTACAAAACAATAAATGCTGAAGGTGTTGTGGAGAAATGCATACACTCAACTTCAAGTGGGACGTAAGTTGGAAAGGGCCACGAATGAGAACAGAATGGAGGTGCCTTAAAAAGGTAAACATTGAGCTACCATATGATCCAGCAGGCCCACTCCTCGACCTATAATCTAAGAAGAGAGAATTGGAAAGACACAGGCAGGCAAATCTGCATTGCACAGTATTACAATAGCCAAGATAGGGAAGTAACCAAAAAGTCCACCAACAGATGGGTGGACAAAGAAGAACTCTTCCGTGTACAGATGGAATGTTCGCTAGTGAAAAAATGAAACAATGCCATTTGCAGCACCATAGATGAGTCTAGACGTACTCACGCCACCTGTAGTAAGTGAGAAAGCAAAAGACACATATCCTGTCATATCCCTTTTAAGAGTTACTTAAAAATTGATACCAGTGAAGATATTTCCACAGAGAAAGGCAATCACAGAATCGTTAAAAAACTTATTGTTCACCACATAGAAAGGGATGAGGATTGGATACATTACCATATTGGGTTTAACAGAGATATACATACCATGTGAAATACATAACCACCAAAGACGTACGGAAGACGAGGAGAAGACTACTCAACATTGTGTCATAACCTACATGGGAAAAGGATGGGAGGGAGAATAGATACATGTATATGTGTGAAAGAACCACATCTTGCACACCTAGAACAAACAAACCATTGTAATCATATTTGCTGGGATAAAAAATAAAAAGTAAATTACAAATATGAACAAGAAGTAATGAGACATAAACTTAAAGGGCTTTTTCCTGGCACATTCCATTCTAATTTACAACCTAGAACACCGCTTCCATTAAGGCTCTCTGTTTCCCTAGTAACCAAATTTGTTTACGGGGAAATGCTGCCACCTAGTGGCCGTTTCCTGCAAGAACAGCTTTAAACTCACAGCTAATGGTCACTTAACATTCACAAGGACTCAGGGCTGTAAAGGACACCTGCCCTAGAAAACTGTGCAGAAGTAGGGAATGGACAATAAAATTCAAAAGAGGCAAATGTTTCAAGAAGAGAGTAGGAAGAGTTTAGGTTTACTCACGCTCTTCTTTAAAACAAGGAAAATGGATAAAAGCTCACCCTCAGGGAGTGTTAGACCCATGCAATCTAATCTACAAAAAGTTTCAACTTACACCAGTCGACTCACCATCAGCAAAAAGTCTCCAAACAATAAATGCTGAAGGGGATTTAGAGAACTGTGTACCCTCTACCTGCTGGTGAGACGTAAAGGCGTAACAGCCAATGATGAGAACAGAAAGGAGCTGTGTTTAAAAGTAAAAATGGAGGTACCATTCAATCCAGCAGGCGCACCATTGGACCTCTCACCTGAGAAGACAAGAATCGAGAAGACACAGGCCGCAAAAGCTGCAGTGCAGCCTTATTCACAATAGCCAAGACAGTGAAGCAATCAAAATGTCCAACAACAGGTGAGTGGATAAAGAAGAAGTGGTCCATGTACACAGTGGAATATTAGCCATGGAAAACAATGAACCATTGCTCTCTGAGGCACCACAAATGAGTCTGGAGATAATCACGAAATATGAGGTAAGTCGGAAAGCAAAAGACCTATATTCTATGATATGACTTACAGGCGTTATCTAATAACTGACACAAATGAACATATTTCCACAGAGAAAGACACTCCCAGACTTAGAAAACAAACTGTGCTCATCTAAAAGGAAAAGTGGGGGGAATGGATAAATTAAGATTAGTGTTACTATATGTATACAAACACATATTATATACATATCTCAAAAAGACCGACCATAGAGCAAGGGAGGTCTGCGGAACCCTCAGTAACATTTTACATGGGAAGAGGATCTGTACTTGAATAGACATATATAATGTACAAATGAACCAGATTGTGTACACCTAGGACAGACAATATTCTAAGCTTTACCCCAATTAAGAAAATTTTTAAAACCAAGAAGAATTAATGAGACATAAACTTATGGGGTTTCTCCATGCACATGCCAATGTAATTTACAACCTAGGACACGACTTCCAGAAAGGCTCTGCTGCCCTAGTACCCAGATTGGGGAATGGAGAAATGCTGCCTGCTTGAGGCCACTGCCCAGAACAGCAGCTTTAAACCCATTGCTAAAGGTCACTAAACATTCACCAAATTGCAGTTCGGTTAAATGACACCTGCTATCTAAATAAATTCTGGGGTGGAAGATCGACCAAAAAATTAAAAAGAGGGCAAACCTCCAAGAAGACAATTTCAAGAGTTATATTGTACTCCCAATTGTTTCCTTTTTTTAACAGAAAAGAAAACGGCAGAGAAAAATGATGAGTTTTACGAATTTTCAAAGACATGCAAACTCAAATTACAAAAACCTATCAGCTCACAGCAGCCAGAAGGGCCACTAGCATAAATGCTGCAAACAATAAATGCTGAAGCGATTGTGGAGAAATGCGTACCCTCGATTCTAAGGGGGACGTGGTAAGAGCCACTAATGAAAACACAAAGAAGGTGCTTTGAAAAGGGAAACTCCGTGCTACCAGTCAGTCAATCACACCCACTGCTGGGTCTATCACCTGAGAAAATGAGAATCAAAAAGTCACAGGCTGCCAATCCTGCACTCCAACAATATTTACCATAGCCAACACTTGGAAGCAATGAAAATGTCCATCAACCGAGGAATGCACAAAGTAGAAGTGGTCCACGTACACAGTGGAAATTTACTCCAATAAAAAATAAAAAATAAATTTAAAAATCCAACAAACGTAAGGAGACATCAGCTTGTCTGGGTTTGTCCGGGCACACTCCACTCTAATTTATACCCGAGAAACCCCACAGGCCGCAAGGGCTTTTCCCTAGATACCAGGGTGGGGGACATAGAAAGGCTGCCACCCTCTGGCAGTTACCTGCAAAAGCAGCTTTAAAGCCTGTGCTAATGGTCATTTCATAGGAACAAGTACTGCAGAACTGTAAATGAAACCTGCCCTCAAAATGTCTTGAGGGAGGTAACGGACAAAACATTTCAAAATGGGACACATACTTAAAGAGAACACTTTGAAGAACTAAGGGATAATCACAGCTTGAAAAATAAAAAAGACATGCCTTAAAGCTCAATTTCAACGGATTATGTGGCACATTCGAATTCAACCACAGAGAGGTATCAGCTCACACTTGTCAGAATAACCATCAGCAAGAAAACTACAAAACAATAAATGCTGAAGGTGTTGTGGAGAAATGCATACACTCAACTTCAAGTGGGACGTAAGTTGGAAAGGGCCACGAATGAGAACAGAATGGAGGTGCCTTAAAAAGGTAAACATTGAGCTACCATATGATCCAGCAGGCCCACTCCTCGACCTATAATCTAAGAAGAGAGAATTGGAAAGACACAGGCAGGCAAATCTGCATTGCACAGTATTACAATAGCCAAGATAGGGAAGTAACCAAAAAGTCCACCAACAGATGGGTGGACAAAGAAGAACTCTTCCGTGTACAGATGGAATGTTCGCTAGTGAAAAAATGAAACAATGCCATTTGCAGCACCATAGATGAGTCTAGACGTACTCACGCCACCTGTAGTAAGTGAGAAAGCAAAAGACACATATCCTGTCATATCCCTTTTAAGAGTTACTTAAAAATTGATACCAGTGAAGATATTTCCACAGAGAAAGGCAATCACAGAATCGTTAAAAAACTTATTGTTCACCACATAGAAAGGGATGAGGATTGGATACATTACCATATTGGGTTTAACAGAGATATACATACCACGTGAAATACATAACCACCAAAGACGTACGGAAGACGAGGAGAAGACTACTCAGCATTGTGTCATAACCTACATGGGAAAAGGATGGGAGGGAGAATAGATACATGTATATGTGTGAAAGAACCACATCTTGCACACCTAGAACAAACAAACCATTGTAATCATATTTGCTGGGATAAAAAATAAAAAGTAAATTACAAATATGAACAAGAAGTAATGAGACATAAACTTAAAGGGCTTTTTCCTGGCACATTCCATTCTAATTTACAACCTAGAACACCGCTTCCATTAAGGCTCTCTGTTTCCCTAGTAACCAAATTTGTTTACGGGGAAATGCTGCCACCTAGTGGCCGTTTCCTGCAAGAACAGCTTTAAACTCACAGCTAATGGTCACCTAACATTCACAAGGACTCAGGGCTGTAAAGGACACCTGCCCTAGAAAACTGTGCAGAAGTAGGGAATGGACAATAAAATTCAAAAGAGGCAAATGTTTCAAGAAGAGAGTAGGAAGAGTTTAGGTTTACTCACGCTCTTCTTTAAAACAAGGAAAATGGATAAAAGCTCACCCTCAGGGAGTGTTAGACCCATGCAATCTAATCTACAAAAAGTTTCAACTTACACCAGTCGACTCACCATCAGCAAAAAGTCTCCAAACAATAAATGCTGAAGGGGATTTAGAGAACTGTGTACCCTCTACCTGCTGGTGAGACGTAAAGGCGTAACAGCCAATGATGAGAACAGAAAGGAGCTGTGTTTAAAAGTAAAAATGGAGGTACCATTCAATCCAGCAGGCGCACCATTGGACCTCTCACCTGAGAAGACAAGAATCGAGAAGACACAGGCCGCAAAAGCTGCAGTGCAGCCTTATTCACAATAGCCAAGACAGTGAAGCAATCAAAATGTCCAACAACAGGTGAGTGGATAAAGAAGAAGTGGTCCATGTACACAGTGGAATATTAGCCATGGAAAACAATGAACCATTGCTCTCTGAGGCACCACAAATGAGTCTGGAGATAATCACGAAATATGAGGTAAGTCGGAAAGCAAAAGACCTATATTCTATGATATGACTTACAGGCGTTATCTAATAACTGACACAAATGAACATATTTCCACAGAGAAAGACACTCCCAGACTTAGAAAACAAACTGTGCTCATCTAAAAGGAAAAGTGGGGGGAATGGATAAATTAAGATTAGTGTTACTATATGTATACAAACACATATTATATACATATCTCAAAAAGACCGACCATAGAGCAAGGGAGGTCTGCGGAACCCTCAGTAACATTTTACATGGGAAGAGGATCTGTACTTGAATAGACATATATAATGTACAAATGAACCAGATTGTGTACACCTAGGACAGACAATATTCTAAGCTTTACCCCAATTAAGAAAATTTTTAAAACCAAGAAGAATTAATGAGACATAAACTTATGGGGTTTCTCCATGCACATGCCAATGTAATTTACAACCTAGGACACGACTTCCAGAAAGGCTCTGCTGCCCTAGTACCCAGATTGGGGAATGGAGAAATGCTGCCTGCTTGAGGCCACTGCCCAGAACAGCAGCTTTAAACCCATTGCTAAAGGTCACTAAACATTCACCAAATTGCAGTTCGGTTAAATGACACCTGCTATCTAAATAAATTCTGGGGTGGAACATCGACCAAAAAATTAAAAAGAGGGCAAACCTCCAAGAAGACAATTTCAAGAGTTATATTGTACTCCCAATTGTTTCCTTTTTTTAACAGAGAAGAAAACGGCAGAGAAAAATGATGAGTTTTACGAATTTTCAAAGACATGCAAACTCAAATTACAAAAACCTATCAGCTCACAGCAGCCAGAAGGGCCACTAGCATAAATGCTGCAAACAATAAATGCTGAAGCGATTGTGGAGAAATGCGTACCCTCGATTCTAAGGGGGACGTGGTAAGAGCCACTAATGAAAACACAAAGAAGGTGCTTTGAAAAGGGAAACTCCGTGCTACCAGTCAGTCAATCACACCCACTGCTGGGTCTATCACCTGAGAAAATGAGAATCAAAAAGTCACAGGCTGCCAATCCTGCACTCCAACAATATTTACCATAGCCAACACTTGGAAGCAATGAAAATGTCCATCAACCGAGGAATGCACAAAGTAGAAGTGGTCCACGTACACAGTGGAAATTTACTCCAATAAAAAATAAAAAATAAATTTAAAAATCCAACAAACGTAAGGAGACATCAGCTTGTCTGGGTTTGTCCGGGCACACTCCACTCTAATTTATACCCGAGAAACCCCACAGGCCGCAAGGGCTTTTCCCTAGATACCAGGGTGGGGGACATAGAAAGGCTGCCACCCTCTGGCAGTTACCTGCAAAAGCAGCTTTAAAGCCTGTGCTAATGGTCATTTCATAGGAACAAGTACTGCAGAACTGTAAATGAAACCTGCCCTCAAAATGTCTTGAGGGAGGTAACGGACAAAACATTTCAAAATGGGACACATACTTAAAGAGAACACTTTGAAGAACTAAGGGATAATCACAGCTTGAAAAATAAAAAAGACATGCCTTAAAGCTCAATTTCAACGGATTATGTGGCACATTCGAATTCAACCACAGAGAGGTATCAGCTCACACTTGTCAGAATAACCATCAGCAAGAAAACTACAAAACAATAAATGCTGAAGGTGTTGTGGAGAAATGCATACACTCAACTTCAAGTGGGACGTAAGTTGGAAAGGGCCACGAATGAGAACAGAATGGAGGTGCCTTAAAAAGGTAAACATTGAGCTACCATATGATCCAGCAGGCCCACTCCTCGACCTATAATCTAAGAAGAGAGAATTGGAAAGACACAGGCAGGCAAATCTGCATTGCACAGTATTACAATAGCCAAGATAGGGAAGTAACCAAAAAGTCCACCAACAGATGGGTGGACAAAGAAGAACTCTTCCGTGTACAGATGGAATGTTCGCTAGTGAAAAAATGAAACAATGCCATTTGCAGCACCATAGATGAGTCTAGACGTACTCACGCCACCTGTAGTAAGTGAGAAAGCAAAAGACACATATCCTGTCATATCCCTTTTAAGAGTTACTTAAAAATTGATACCAGTGAAGATATTTCCACAGAGAAAGGCAATCACAGAATCGTTAAAAAACTTATTGTTCACCACATAGAAAGGGATGAGGATTGGATACATTACCATATTGGGTTTAACAGAGATATACATACCACGTGAAATACATAACCACCAAAGACGTACGGAAGACGAGGAGAAGACTACTCAACATTGTGTCATAACCTACATGGGAAAAGGATGGGAGGGAGAATAGATACATGTATATGTGTGAAAGAACCACATCTTGCACACCTAGAACAAACAAACCATTGTAATCATATTTGCTGGGATAAAAAATAAAAAGTAAATTACAAATATGAACAAGAAGTAATGAGACATAAACTTAAAGGGCTTTTTCCTGGCACATTCCATTCTAATTTACAACCTAGAACACCGCTTCCATTAAGGCTCTCTGTTTCCCTAGTAACCAAATTTGTTTACGGGGAAATGCTGCCACCTAGTGGCCGTTTCCTGCAAGAACAGCTTTAAACTCACAGCTAATGGTCACCTAACATTCACAAGGACTCAGGGCTGTAAAGGACACCTGCCCTAGAAAACTGTGCAGAAGTAGGGAATGGACAATAAAATTCAAAAGAGGCAAATGTTTCAAGAAGAGAGTAGGAAGAGTTTAGGTTTACTCACGCTCTTCTTTAAAACAAGGAAAATGGATAAAAGCTCACCCTCAGGGAGTGTTAGACCCATGCAATCTAATCTACAAAAAGTTTCAACTTACACCAGTCGACTCACCATCAGCAAAAAGTCTCCAAACAATAAATGCTGAAGGGGATTTAGAGAACTGTGTACCCTCTACCTGCTGGTGAGACGTAAAGGCGTAACAGCCAATGATGAGAACAGAAAGGAGCTGTGTTTAAAAGTAAAAATGGAGGTACCATTCAATCCAGCAGGCGCACCATTGGACCTCTCACCTGAGAAGACAAGAATCGAGAAGACACAGGCCGCAAAAGCTGCAGTGCAGCCTTATTCACAATAGCCAAGACAGTGAAGCAATCAAAATGTCCAACAACAGGTGAGTGGATAAAGAAGAAGTGGTCCATGTACACAGTGGAATATTAGCCATGGAAAACAATGAACCATTGCTCTCTGAGGCACCACAAATGAGTCTGGAGATAATCACGAAATATGAGGTAAGTCGGAAAGCAAAAGACCTATATTCTATGATATGACTTACAGGCGTTATCTAATAACTGACACAAATGAACATATTTCCACAGAGAAAGACACTCCCAGACTTAGAAAACAAACTGTGCTCATCTAAAAGGAAAAGTGGGGGGAATGGATAAATTAAGATTAGTGTTACTATATGTATACAAACACATATTATATACATATCTCAAAAAGACCGACCATAGAGCAAGGGAGGTCTGCGGAACCCTCAGTAACATTTTACATGGGAAGAGGATCTGTACTTGAATAGACATATATAATGTACAAATGAACCAGATTGTGTACACCTAGGACAGACAATATTCTAAGCTTTACCCCAATTAAGAAAATTTTTAAAACCAAGAAGAATTAATGAGACATAAACTTATGGGGTTTCTCCATGCACATGCCAATGTAATTTACAACCTAGGACACGACTTCCAGAAAGGCTCTGCTGCCCTAGTACCCAGATTGGGGAATGGAGAAATGCTGCCTGCTTGAGGCCACTGCCCAGAACAGCAGCTTTAAACCCATTGCTAAAGGTCACTAAACATTCACCAAATTGCAGTTCGGTAAATGACACCTGCTATCTAAATAAATTCTGGGGTGGAAGATCGACCAAAAAATTAAAAAGAGGGCAAACCTCCAAGAAGACAATTTCAAGAGTTATATTGTACTCCCAATTGTTTCCTTTTTTTAACAGAGAAGAAAACGGCAGAGAAAAATGATGAGTTTTACGAATTTTCAAAGACATGCAAACTCAAATTACAAAAACCTATCAGCTCACAGCAGCCAGAAGGGCCACTAGCATAAATGCTGCAAACAATAAATGCTGAAGCGATTGTGGAGAAATGCGTACCCTCGATTCTAAGGGGGACGTGGTAAGAGCCACTAATGAAAACACAAAGAAGGTGCTTTGAAAAGGGAAACTCCGTGCTACCAGTCAGTCAATCACACCCACTGCTGGGTCTATCACCTGAGAAAATGAGAATCAAAAAGTCACAGGCTGCCAATCCTGCACTCCAACAATATTTACCATAGCCAACACTTGGAAGCAATGAAAATGTCCATCAACCGAGGAATGCACAAAGTAGAAGTGGTCCACGTACACAGTGGAAATTTACTCCAATAAAAAATAAAAAATAAATTTAAAAATCCAACAAACGTAAGGAGACATCAGCTTGTCTGGGTTTGTCCGGGCACACTCCACTCTAATTTATACCCGAGAAACCCCACAGGCCGCAAGGGCTTTTCCCTAGATACCAGGGTGGGGGACATAGAAAGGCTGCCACCCTCTGGCAGTTACCTGCAAAAGCAGCTTTAAAGCCTGTGCTAATGGTCATTTCATAGGAACAAGTACTGCAGAACTGTAAATGAAACCTGCCCTCAAAATGTCTTGAGGGAGGTAACGGACAAAACATTTCAAAATGGGACACATACTTAAAGAGAACACTTTGAAGAACTAAGGGATAATCACAGCTTGAAAAATAAAAAAGACATGCCTTAAAGCTCAATTTCAACGGATTATGTGGCACATTCGAATTCAACCACAGAGAGGTATCAGCTCACACTTGTCAGAATAACCATCAGCAAGAAAACTACAAAACAATAAATGCTGAAGGTGTTGTGGAGAAATGCATACACTCAACTTCAAGTGGGACGTAAGTTGGAAAGGGCCACGAATGAGAACAGAATGGAGGTGCCTTAAAAAGGTAAACATTGAGCTACCATATGATCCAGCAGGCCCACTCCTCGACCTATAATCTAAGAAGAGAGAATTGGAAAGACACAGGCAGGCAAATCTGCATTGCACAGTATTACAATAGCCAAGATAGGGAAGTAACCAAAAAGTCCACCAACAGATGGGTGGACAAAGAAGAACTCTTCCGTGTACAGATGGAATGTTCGCTAGTGAAAAAATGAAACAATGCCATTTGCAGCACCATAGATGAGTCTAGACGTACTCACGCCACCTGTAGTAAGTGAGAAAGCAAAAGACACATATCCTGTCATATCCCTTTTAAGAGTTACTTAAAAATTGATACCAGTGAAGATATTTCCACAGAGAAAGGCAATCACAGAATCGTTAAAAAACTTATTGTTCACCACATAGAAAGGGATGAGGATTGGATACATTACCATATTGGGTTTAACAGAGATATACATACCATGTGAAATACATAACCACCAAAGACGTACGGAAGACGAGGAGAAGACTACTCAACATTGTGTCATAACCTACATGGGAAAAGGATGGGAGGGAGAATAGATACATGTATATGTGTGAAAGAACCACATCTTGCACACCTAGAACAAACAAACCATTGTAATCATATTTGCTGGGATAAAAAATAAAAAGTAAATTACAAATATGAACAAGAAGTAATGAGACATAAACTTAAAGGGCTTTTTCCTGGCACATTCCATTCTAATTTACAACCTAGAACACCGCTTCCATTAAGGCTCTCTGTTTCCCTAGTAACCAAATTTGTTTACGGGGAAATGCTGCCACCTAGTGGCCGTTTCCTGCAAGAACAGCTTTAAACTCACAGCTAATGGTCACCTAACATTCACAAGGACTCAGGGCTGTAAAGGACACCTGCCCTAGAAAACTGTGCAGAAGTAGGGAATGGACAATAAAATTCAAAAGAGGCAAATGTTTCAAGAAGAGAGTAGGAAGAGTTTAGGTTTACTCACGCTCTTCTTTAAAACAAGGAAAATGGATAAAAGCTCACCCTCAGGGAGTGTTAGACCCATGCAATCTAATCTACAAAAAGTTTCAACTTACACCAGTCGACTCACCATCAGCAAAAAGTCTCCAAACAATAAATGCTGAAGGGGATTTAGAGAACTGTGTACCCTCTACCTGCTGGTGAGACGTAAAGGCGTAACAGCCAATGATGAGAACAGAAAGGAGCTGTGTTTAAAAGTAAAAATGGAGGTACCATTCAATCCAGCAGGCGCACCATTGGACCTCTCACCTGAGAAGACAAGAATCGAGAAGACACAGGCCGCAAAAGCTGCAGTGCAGCCTTATTCACAATAGCCAAGACAGTGAAGCAATCAAAATGTCCAACAACAGGTGAGTGGATAAAGAAGAAGTGGTCCATGTACACAGTGGAATATTAGCCATGGAAAACAATGAACCATTGCTCTCTGAGGCACCACAAATGAGTCTGGAGATAATCACGAAATATGAGGTAAGTCGGAAAGCAAAAGACCTATATTCTATGATATGACTTACAGGCGTTATCTAATAACTGACACAAATGAACATATTTCCACAGAGAAAGACACTCCCAGACTTAGAAAACAAACTGTGCTCATCTAAAAGGAAAAGTGGGGGGAATGGATAAATTAAGATTAGTGTTACTATATGTATACAAACACATATTATATACATATCTCAAAAAGACCGACCATAGAGCAAGGGAGGTCTGCGGAACCCTCAGTAACATTTTACATGGGAAGAGGATCTGTACTTGAATAGACATATATAATGTACAAATGAACCAGATTGTGTACACCTAGGACAGACAATATTCTAAGCTTTACCCCAATTAAGAAAATTTTTAAAACCAAGAAGAATTAATGAGACATAAACTTATGGGGTTTCTCCATGCACATGCCAATGTAATTTACAACCTAGGACACGACTTCCAGAAAGGCTCTGCTGCCCTAGTACCCAGATTGGGGAATGGAGAAATGCTGCCTGCTTGAGGCCACTGCCCAGAACAGCAGCTTTAAACCCATTGCTAAAGGTCACTAAACATTCACCAAATTGCAGTTCGGTAAATGACACCTGCTATCTAAATAAATTCTGGGGTGGAAGATCGACCAAAAAATTAAAAAGAGGGCAAACCTCCAAGAAGACAATTTCAAGAGTTATATTGTACTCCCAATTGTTTCCTTTTTTTAACAGAGAAGAAAACGGCAGAGAAAAATGATGAGTTTTACGAATTTTCAAAGACATGCAAACTCAAATTACAAAAACCTATCAGCTCACAGCAGCCAGAAGGGCCACTAGCATAAATGCTGCAAACAATAAATGCTGAAGCGATTGTGGAGAAATGCGTACCCTCGATTCTAAGGGGGACGTGGTAAGAGCCACTAATGAAAACACAAAGAAGGTGCTTTGAAAAGGGAAACTCCGTGCTACCAGTCAGTCAATCACACCCACTGCTGGGTCTATCACCTGAGAAAATGAGAATCAAAAAGTCACAGGCTGCCAATCCTGCACTCCAACAATATTTACCATAGCCAACACTTGGAAGCAATGAAAATGTCCATCAACCGAGGAATGCACAAAGTAGAAGTGGTCCACGTACACAGTGGAAATTTACTCCAATAAAAAATAAAAAATAAATTTAAAAATCCAACAAACGTAAGGAGACATCAGCTTGTCTGGGTTTGTCCGGGCACACTCCACTCTAATTTATACCCGAGAAACCCCACAGGCCGCAAGGGCTTTTCCCTAGATACCAGGGTGGGGGACATAGAAAGGCTGCCACCCTCTGGCAGTTACCTGCAAAAGCAGCTTTAAAGCCTGTGCTAATGGTCATTTCATAGGAACAAGTACTGCAGAACTGTAAATGAAACCTGCCCTCAAAATGTCTTGAGGGAGGTAACGGACAAAACATTTCAAAATGGGACACATACTTAAAGAGAACACTTTGAAGAACTAAGGGATAATCACAGCTTGAAAAATAAAAAAGACATGCCTTAAAGCTCAATTTCAACGGATTATGTGGCACATTCGAATTCAACCACAGAGAGGTATCAGCTCACACTTGTCAGAATAACCATCAGCAAGAAAACTACAAAACAATAAATGCTGAAGGTGTTGTGGAGAAATGCATACACTCAACTTCAAGTGGGACGTAAGTTGGAAAGGGCCACGAATGAGAACAGAATGGAGGTGCCTTAAAAAGGTAAACATTGAGCTACCATATGATCCAGCAGGCCCACTCCTCGACCTATAATCTAAGAAGAGAGAATTGGAAAGACACAGGCAGGCAAATCTGCATTGCACAGTATTACAATAGCCAAGATAGGGAAGTAACCAAAAAGTCCACCAACAGATGGGTGGACAAAGAAGAACTCTTCCGTGTACAGATGGAATGTTCGCTAGTGAAAAAATGAAACAATGCCATTTGCAGCACCATAGATGAGTCTAGACGTACTCACGCCACCTGTAGTAAGTGAGAAAGCAAAAGACACATATCCTGTCATATCCCTTTTAAGAGTTACTTAAAAATTGATACCAGTGAAGATATTTCCACAGAGAAAGGCAATCACAGAATCGTTAAAAAACTTATTGTTCACCACATAGAAAGGGATGAGGATTGGATACATTACCATATTGGGTTTAACAGAGATATACATACCATGTGAAATACATAACCACCAAAGACGTACGGAAGACGAGGAGAAGACTACTCAACATTGTGTCATAACCTACATGGGAAAAGGATGGGAGGGAGAATAGATACATGTATATGTGTGAAAGAACCACATCTTGCACACCTAGAACAAACAAACCATTGTAATCATATTTGCTGGGATAAAAAATAAAAAGTAAATTACAAATATGAACAAGAAGTAATGAGACATAAACTTAAAGGGCTTTTTCCTGGCACATTCCATTCTAATTTACAACCTAGAACACCGCTTCCATTAAGGCTCTCTGTTTCCCTAGTAACCAAATTTGTTTACGGGGAAATGCTGCCACCTAGTGGCCGTTTCCTGCAAGAACAGCTTTAAACTCACAGCTAATGGTCACTTAACATTCACAAGGACTCAGGGCTGTAAAGGACACCTGCCCTAGAAAACTGTGCAGAAGTAGGGAATGGACAATAAAATTCAAAAGAGGCAAATGTTTCAAGAAGAGAGTAGGAAGAGTTTAGGTTTACTCACGCTCTTCTTTAAAACAAGGAAAATGGATAAAAGCTCACCCTCAGGGAGTGTTAGACCCATGCAATCTAATCTACAAAAAGTTTCAACTTACACCAGTCGACTCACCATCAGCAAAAAGTCTCCAAACAATAAATGCTGAAGGGGATTTAGAGAACTGTGTACCCTCTACCTGCTGGTGAGACGTAAAGGCGTAACAGCCAATGATGAGAACAGAAAGGAGCTGTGTTTCAAAGTAAAAATGGAGGTACCATTCAATCCAGCAGGCGCACCATTGGACCTCTCACCTGAGAAGACAAGAATCGAGAAGACACAGGCCGCAAAAGCTGCAGTGCAGCCTTATTCACAATAGCCAAGACAGTGAAGCAATCAAAATGTCCAACAACAGGTGAGTGGATAAAGAAGAAGTGGTCCATGTACACAGTGGAATATTAGCCATGGAAAACAATGAACCATTGCTCTCTGAGGCACCACAAATGAGTCTGGAGATAATCACGAAATATGAGGTAAGTCGGAAAGCAAAAGACCTATATTCTATGATATGACTTACAGGCGTTATCTAATAACTGACACAAATGAACATATTTCCACAGAGAAAGACACTCCCAGACTTAGAAAACAAACTGTGCTCATCTAAAAGGAAAAGTGGGGGGAATGGATAAATTAAGATTAGTGTTACTATATGTATACAAACACATATTATATACATATCTCAAAAAGACCGACCATAGAGCAAGGGAGGTCTGCGGAACCCTCAGTAACATTTTACATGGGAAGAGGATCTGTACTTGAATAGACATATATAATGTACAAATGAACCAGATTGTGTACACCTAGGACAGACAATATTCTAAGCTTTACCCCAATTAAGAAAATTTTTAAAACCAAGAAGAATTAATGAGACATAAACTTATGGGGTTTCTCCATGCACATGCCAATGTAATTTACAACCTAGGACACGACTTCCAGAAAGGCTCTGCTGCCCTAGTACCCAGATTGGGGAATGGAGAAATGCTGCCTGCTTGAGGCCACTGCCCAGAACAGCAGCTTTAAACCCATTGCTAAAGGTCACTAAACATTCACCAAATTGCAGTTCGGTAAATGACACCTGCTATCTAAATAAATTCTGGGGTGGAAGATCGACCAAAAAATTAAAAAGAGGGCAAACCTCCAAGAAGACAATTTCAAGAGTTATATTGTACTCCCAATTGTTTCCTTTTTTTAACAGAGAAGAAAACGGCAGAGAAAAATGATGAGTTTTACGAATTTTCAAAGACATGCAAACTCAAATTACAAAAACCTATCAGCTCACAGCAGCCAGAAGGGCCACTAGCATAAATGCTGCAAACAATAAATGCTGAAGCGATTGTGGAGAAATGCGTACCCTCGATTCTAAGGGGGACGTGGTAAGAGCCACTAATGAAAACACAAAGAAGGTGCTTTGAAAAGGGAAACTCCGTGCTACCAGTCAGTCAATCACACCCACTGCTGGGTCTATCACCTGAGAAAATGAGAATCAAAAAGTCACAGGCTGCCAATCCTGCACTCCAACAATATTTACCATAGCCAACACTTGGAAGCAATGAAAATGTCCATCAACCGAGGAATGCACAAAGTAGAAGTGGTCCACGTACACAGTGGAAATTTACTCCAATAAAAAATAAAAAATAAATTTAAAAATCCAACAAACGTAAGGAGACATCAGCTTGTCTGGGTTTGTCCGGGCACACTCCACTCTAATTTATACCCGAGAAACCCCACAGGCCGCAAGGGCTTTTCCCTAGATACCAGGGTGGGGGACATAGAAAGGCTGCCACCCTCTGGCAGTTACCTGCAAAAGCAGCTTTAAAGCCTGTGCTAATGGTCATTTCATAGGAACAAGTACTGCAGAACTGTAAATGAAACCTGCCCTCAAAATGTCTTGAGGGAGGTAACGGACAAAACATTTCAAAATGGGACACATACTTAAAGAGAACACTTTGAAGAACTAAGGGATAATCACAGCTTGAAAAATAAAAAAGACATGCCTTAAAGCTCAATTTCAACGGATTATGTGGCACATTCGAATTCAACCACAGAGAGGTATCAGCTCACACTTGTCAGAATAACCATCAGCAAGAAAACTACAAAACAATAAATGCTGAAGGTGTTGTGGAGAAATGCATACACTCAACTTCAAGTGGGACGTAAGTTGGAAAGGGCCACGAATGAGAACAGAATGGAGGTGCCTTAAAAAGGTAAACATTGAGCTACCATATGATCCAGCAGGCCCACTCCTCGACCTATAATCTAAGAAGAGAGAATTGGAAAGACACAGGCAGGCAAATCTGCATTGCACAGTATTACAATAGCCAAGATAGGGAAGTAACCAAAAAGTCCACCAACAGATGGGTGGACAAAGAAGAACTCTTCCGTGTACAGATGGAATGTTCGCTAGTGAAAAAATGAAACAATGCCATTTGCAGCACCATAGATGAGTCTAGACGTACTCACGCCACCTGTAGTAAGTGAGAAAGCAAAAGACACATATCCTGTCATATCCCTTTTAAGAGTTACTTAAAAATTGATACCAGTGAAGATATTTCCACAGAGAAAGGCAATCACAGAATCGTTAAAAAACTTATTGTTCACCACATAGAAAGGGATGAGGATTGGATACATTACCATATTGGGTTTAACAGAGATATACATACCATGTGAAATACATAACCACCAAAGACGTACGGAAGACGAGGAGAAGACTACTCAACATTGTGTCATAACCTACATGGGAAAAGGATGGGAGGGAGAATAGATACATGTATATGTGTGAAAGAACCACATCTTGCACACCTAGAACAAACAAACCATTGTAATCATATTTGCTGGGATAAAAAATAAAAAGTAAATTACAAATATGAACAAGAAGTAATGAGACATAAACTTAAAGGGCTTTTTCCTGGCACATTCCATTCTAATTTACAACCTAGAACACCGCTTCCATTAAGGCTCTCTGTTTCCCTAGTAACCAAATTTGTTTACGGGGAAATGCTGCCACCTAGTGGCCGTTTCCTGCAAGAACAGCTTTAAACTCACAGCTAATGGTCACTTAACATTCACAAGGACTCAGGGCTGTAAAGGACACCTGCCCTAGAAAACTGTGCAGAAGTAGGGAATGGACAATAAAATTCAAAAGAGGCAAATGTTTCAAGAAGAGAGTAGGAAGAGTTTAGGTTTACTCACGCTCTTCTTTAAAACAAGGAAAATGGATAAAAGCTCACCCTCAGGGAGTGTTAGACCCATGCAATCTAATCTACAAAAAGTTTCAACTTACACCAGTCGACTCACCATCAGCAAAAAGTCTCCAAACAATAAATGCTGAAGGGGATTTAGAGAACTGTGTACCCTCTACCTGCTGGTGAGACGTAAAGGCGTAACAGCCAATGATGAGAACAGAAAGGAGCTGTGTTTAAAAGTAAAAATGGAGGTACCATTCAATCCAGCAGGCGCACCATTGGACCTCTCACCTGAGAAGACAAGAATCGAGAAGACACAGGCCGCAAAAGCTGCAGTGCAGCCTTATTCACAATAGCCAAGACAGTGAAGCAATCAAAATGTCCAACAACAGGTGAGTGGATAAAGAAGAAGTGGTCCATGTACACAGTGGAATATTAGCCATGGAAAACAATGAACCATTGCTCTCTGAGGCACCACAAATGAGTCTGGAGATAATCACGAAATATGAGGTAAGTCGGAAAGCAAAAGACCTATATTCTATGATATGACTTACAGGCGTTATCTAATAACTGACACAAATGAACATATTTCCACAGAGAAAGACACTCCCAGACTTAGAAAACAAACTGTGCTCATCTAAAAGGAAAAGTGGGGGGAATGGATAAATTAAGATTAGTGTTACTATATGTATACAAACACATATTATATACATATCTCAAAAAGACCGACCATAGAGCAAGGGAGGTCTGCGGAACCCTCAGTAACATTTTACATGGGAAGAGGATCTGTACTTGAATAGACATATATAATGTACAAATGAACCAGATTGTGTACACCTAGGACAGACAATATTCTAAGCTTTACCCCAATTAAGAAAATTTTTAAAACCAAGAAGAATTAATGAGACATAAACTTATGGGGTTTCTCCATGCACATGCCAATGTAATTTACAACCTAGGACACGACTTCCAGAAAGGCTCTGCTGCCCTAGTACCCAGATTGGGGAATGGAGAAATGCTGCCTGCTTGAGGCCACTGCCCAGAACAGCAGCTTTAAACCCATTGCTAAAGGTCACTAAACATTCACCAAATTGCAGTTCGGTAAATGACACCTGCTATCTAAATAAATTCTGGGGTGGAAGATCGACCAAAAAATTAAAAAGAGGGCAAACCTCCAAGAAGACAATTTCAAGAGTTATATTGTACTCCCAATTGTTTCCTTTTTTTAACAGAGAAGAAAACGGCAGAGAAAAATGATGAGTTTTACGAATTTTCAAAGACA
Organism: Balaenoptera borealis; assembly: GCF_965194805.1. NCBI lineage: Eukaryota > Metazoa > Chordata > Mammalia > Artiodactyla > Balaenopteridae > Balaenoptera > Balaenoptera borealis. The sequence goes on from NW_028123792.1 coordinate 158,001, forward strand.
TGCAAACTCAAATTACAAAAACCTATCAGCTCACAGCAGCCAGAAGGGCCACTAGCATAAATGCTGCAAACAATAAATGCTGAAGCGATTGTGGAGAAATGCGTACCCTCGATTCTAAGGGGGACGTGGTAAGAGCCACTAATGAAAACACAAAGAAGGTGCTTTGAAAAGGGAAACTCCGTGCTACCAGTCAGTCAATCACACCCACTGCTGGGTCTATCACCTGAGAAAATGAGAATCAAAAAGTCACAGGCTGCCAATCCTGCACTCCAACAATATTTACCATAGCCAACACTTGGAAGCAATGAAAATGTCCATCAACCGAGGAATGCACAAAGTAGAAGTGGTCCACGTACACAGTGGAAATTTACTCCAATAAAAAATAAAAAATAAATTTAAAAATCCAACAAACGTAAGGAGACATCAGCTTGTCTGGGTTTGTCCGGGCACACTCCACTCTAATTTATACCCGAGAAACCCCACAGGCCGCAAGGGCTTTTCCCTAGATACCAGGGTGGGGGACATAGAAAGGCTGCCACCCTCTGGCAGTTACCTGCAAAAGCAGCTTTAAAGCCTGTGCTAATGGTCATTTCATAGGAACAAGTACTGCAGAACTGTAAATGAAACCTGCCCTCAAAATGTCTTGAGGGAGGTAACGGACAAAACATTTCAAAATGGGACACATACTTAAAGAGAACACTTTGAAGAACTAAGGGATAATCACAGCTTGAAAAATAAAAAAGACATGCCTTAAAGCTCAATTTCAACGGATTATGTGGCACATTCGAATTCAACCACAGAGAGGTATCAGCTCACACTTGTCAGAATAACCATCAGCAAGAAAACTACAAAACAATAAATGCTGAAGGTGTTGTGGAGAAATGCATACACTCAACTTCAAGTGGGACGTAAGTTGGAAAGGGCCACGAATGAGAACAGAATGGAGGTGCCTTAAAAAGGTAAACATTGAGCTACCATATGATCCAGCAGGCCCACTCCTCGACCTATAATCTAAGAAGAGAGAATTGGAAAGACACAGGCAGGCAAATCTGCATTGCACAGTATTACAATAGCCAAGATAGGGAAGTAACCAAAAAGTCCACCAACAGATGGGTGGACAAAGAAGAACTCTTCCGTGTACAGATGGAATGTTCGCTAGTGAAAAAATGAAACAATGCCATTTGCAGCACCATAGATGAGTCTAGACGTACTCACGCCACCTGTAGTAAGTGAGAAAGCAAAAGACACATATCCTGTCATATCCCTTTTAAGAGTTACTTAAAAATTGATACCAGTGAAGATATTTCCACAGAGAAAGGCAATCACAGAATCGTTAAAAAACTTATTGTTCACCACATAGAAAGGGATGAGGATTGGATACATTACCATATTGGGTTTAACAGAGATATACATACCATGTGAAATACATAACCACCAAAGACGTACGGAAGACGAGGAGAAGACTACTCAACATTGTGTCATAACCTACATGGGAAAAGGATGGGAGGGAGAATAGATACATGTATATGTGTGAAAGAACCACATCTTGCACACCTAGAACAAACAAACCATTGTAATCATATTTGCTGGGATAAAAAATAAAAAGTAAATTACAAATATGAACAAGAAGTAATGAGACATAAACTTAAAGGGCTTTTTCCTGGCACATTCCATTCTAATTTACAACCTAGAACACCGCTTCCATTAAGGCTCTCTGTTTCCCTAGTAACCAAATTTGTTTACGGGGAAATGCTGCCACCTAGTGGCCGTTTCCTGCAAGAACAGCTTTAAACTCACAGCTAATGGTCACTTAACATTCACAAGGACTCAGGGCTGTAAAGGACACCTGCCCTAGAAAACTGTGCAGAAGTAGGGAATGGACAATAAAATTCAAAAGAGGCAAATGTTTCAAGAAGAGAGTAGGAAGAGTTTAGGTTTACTCACGCTCTTCTTTAAAACAAGGAAAATGGACAAAAGCTCACCCTCAGGGAGTGTTAGACCCATGCAATCTAATCTACAAAAAGTTTCAACTTACACCAGTCGACTCACCATCAGCAAAAAGTCTCCAAACAATAAATGCTGAAGGGGATTTAGAGAACTGTGTACCCTCTACCTGCTGGTGAGACGTAAAGGCGTAACAGCCAATGATGAGAACAGAAAGGAGCTGTGTTTAAAAGTAAAAATGGAGGTACCATTCAATCCAGCAGGCGCACCATTGGACCTCTCACCTGAGAAGACAAGAATCGAGAAGACACAGGCCGCAAAAGCTGCAGTGCAGCCTTATTCACAATAGCCAAGACAGTGAAGCAATCAAAATGTCCAACAACAGGTGAGTGGATAAAGAAGAAGTGGTCCATGTACACAGTGGAATATTAGCCATGGAAAACAATGAACCATTGCTCTCTGAGGCACCACAAATGAGTCTGGAGATAATCACGAAATATGAGGTAAGTCGGAAAGCAAAAGACCTATATTCTATGATATGACTTACAGGCGTTATCTAATAACTGACACAAATGAACATATTTCCACAGAGAAAGACACTCCCAGACTTAGAAAACAAACTGTGCTCATCTAAAAGGAAAAGTGGGGGGAATGGATAAATTAAGATTAGTGTTACTATATGTATACAAACACATATTATATACATATCTCAAAAAGACCGACCATAGAGCAAGGGAGGTCTGCGGAACCCTCAGTAACATTTTACATGGGAAGAGGATCTGTACTTGAATAGACATATATAATGTACAAATGAACCAGATTGTGTACACCTAGGACAGACAATATTCTAAGCTTTACCCCAATTAAGAAAATTTTTAAAACCAAGAAGAATTAATGAGACATAAACTTATGGGGTTTCTCCATGCACATGCCAATGTAATTTACAACCTAGGACACGACTTCCAGAAAGGCTCTGCTGCCCTAGTACCCAGATTGGGGAATGGAGAAATGCTGCCTGCTTGAGGCCACTGCCCAGAACAGCAGCTTTAAACCCATTGCTAAAGGTCACTAAACATTCACCAAATTGCAGTTCGGTAAATGACACCTGCTATCTAAATAAATTCTGGGGTGGAAGATCGACCAAAAAATTAAAAAGAGGGCAAACCTCCAAGAAGACAATTTCAAGAGTTATATTGTACTCCCAATTGTTTCCTTTTTTTAACAGAGAAGAAAACGGCAGAGAAAAATGATGAGTTTTACGAATTTTCAAAGACATGCAAACTCAAATTACAAAAACCTATCAGCTCACAGCAGCCAGAAGGGCCACTAGCATAAATGCTGCAAACAATAAATGCTGAAGCGATTGTGGAGAAATGCGTACCCTCGATTCTAAGGGGGACGTGGTAAGAGCCACTAATGAAAACACAAAGAAGGTGCTTTGAAAAGGGAAACTCCGTGCTACCAGTCAGTCAATCACACCCACTGCTGGGTCTATCACCTGAGAAAATGAGAATCAAAAAGTCACAGGCTGCCAATCCTGCACTCCAACAATATTTACCATAGCCAACACTTGGAAGCAATGAAAATGTCCATCAACCGAGGAATGCACAAAGTAGAAGTGGTCCACGTACACAGTGGAAATTTACTCCAATAAAAAATAAAAAATAAATTTAAAAATCCAACAAACGTAAGGAGACATCAGCTTGTCTGGGTTTGTCCGGGCACACTCCACTCTAATTTATACCCGAGAAACCCCACAGGCCGCAAGGGCTTTTCCCTAGATACCAGGGTGGGGGACATAGAAAGGCTGCCACCCTCTGGCAGTTACCTGCAAAAGCAGCTTTAAAGCCTGTGCTAATGGTCATTTCATAGGAACAAGTACTGCAGAACTGTAAATGAAACCTGCCCTCAAAATGTCTTGAGGGAGGTAACGGACAAAACATTTCAAAATGGGACACATACTTAAAGAGAACACTTTGAAGAACTAAGGGATAATCACAGCTTGAAAAATAAAAAAGACATGCCTTAAAGCTCAATTTCAACGGATTATGTGGCACATTCGAATTCAACCACAGAGAGGTATCAGCTCACACTTGTCAGAATAACCATCAGCAAGAAAACTACAAAACAATAAATGCTGAAGGTGTTGTGGAGAAATGCATACACTCAACTTCAAGTGGGACGTAAGTTGGAAAGGGCCACGAATGAGAACAGAATGGAGGTGCCTTAAAAAGGTAAACATTGAGCTACCATATGATCCAGCAGGCCCACTCCTCGACCTATAATCTAAGAAGAGAGAATTGGAAAGACACAGGCAGGCAAATCTGCATTGCACAGTATTACAATAGCCAAGATAGGGAAGTAACCAAAAAGTCCACCAACAGATGGGTGGACAAAGAAGAACTCTTCCGTGTACAGATGGAATGTTCGCTAGTGAAAAAATGAAACAATGCCATTTGCAGCACCATAGATGAGTCTAGACGTACTCACGCCACCTGTAGTAAGTGAGAAAGCAAAAGACACATATCCTGTCATATCCCTTTTAAGAGTTACTTAAAAATTGATACCAGTGAAGATATTTCCACAGAGAAAGGCAATCACAGAATCGTTAAAAAACTTATTGTTCACCACATAGAAAGGGATGAGGATTGGATACATTACCATATTGGGTTTAACAGAGATATACATACCATGTGAAATACATAACCACCAAAGACGTACGGAAGACGAGGAGAAGACTACTCAACATTGTGTCATAACCTACATGGGAAAAGGATGGGAGGGAGAATAGATACATGTATATGTGTGAAAGAACCACATCTTGCACACCTAGAACAAACAAACCATTGTAATCATATTTGCTGGGATAAAAAATAAAAAGTAAATTACAAATATGAACAAGAAGTAATGAGACATAAACTTAAAGGGCTTTTTCCTGGCACATTCCATTCTAATTTACAACCTAGAACACCGCTTCCATTAAGGCTCTCTGTTTCCCTAGTAACCAAATTTGTTTACGGGGAAATGCTGCCACCTAGTGGCCGTTTCCTGCAAGAACAGCTTTAAACTCACAGCTAATGGTCACTTAACATTCACAAGGACTCAGGGCTGTAAAGGACACCTGCCCTAGAAAACTGTGCAGAAGTAGGGAATGGACAATAAAATTCAAAAGAGGCAAATGTTTCAAGAAGAGAGTAGGAAGAGTTTAGGTTTACTCACGCTCTTCTTTAAAACAAGGAAAATGGATAAAACCTCACCCTCAGGGAGTGTTAGACCCATGCAATCTAATCTACAAAAAGTTTCAACTTACACCAGTCGACTCACCATCAGCAAAAAGTCTCCAAACAATAAATGCTGAAGGGGATTTAGAGAACTGTGTACCCTCTACCTGCTGGTGAGACGTAAAGGCGTAACAGCCAATGATGAGAACAGAAAGGAGCTGTGTTTAAAAGTAAAAATGGAGGTACCATTCAATCCACCAGGCGCACCATTGGACCTCTCACCTGAGAAGACAAGAATCGAGAAGACACAGGCCGCAAAAGCTGCAGTGCAGCCTTATTCACAATAGCCAAGACAGTGAAGCAATCAAAATGTCCAACAACAGGTGAGTGGATAAAGAAGAAGTGGTCCATGTACACAGTGGAATATTAGCCATGGAAAACAATGAACCATTGCTCTCTGAGGCACCACAAATGAGTCTGGAGATAATCACGAAATATGAGGTAAGTCGGAAAGCAAAAGACCTATATTCTATGATATGACTTACAGGCGTTATCTAATAACTGACACAAATGAACATATTTCCACAGAGAAAGACACTCCCAGACTTAGAAAACAAACTGTGCTCATCTAAAAGGAAAAGTGGGGGGAATGGATAAATTAAGATTAGTGTTACTATATGTATACAAACACATATTATATACATATCTCAAAAAGACCGACCATAGAGCAAGGGAGGTCTGCGGAACCCTCAGTAACATTTTACATGGGAAGAGGATCTGTACTTGAATAGACATATATAATGTACAAATGAACCAGATTGTGTACACCTAGGACAGACAATATTCTAAGCTTTACCCCAATTAAGAAAATTTTTAAAACCAAGAAGAATTAATGAGACATAAACTTATGGGGTTTCTCCATGCACATGCCAATGTAATTTACAACCTAGGACACGACTTCCAGAAAGGCTCTGCTGCCCTAGTACCCAGATTGGGGAATGGAGAAATGCTGCCTGCTTGAGGCCACTGCCCAGAACAGCAGCTTTAAACCCATTGCTAAAGGTCACTAAACATTCACCAAATTGCAGTTCGGTAAATGACACCTGCTATCTAAATAAATTCTGGGGTGGAAGATCGACCAAAAAATTAAAAAGAGGGCAAACCTCCAAGAAGACAATTTCAAGAGTTATATTGTACTCCCAATTGTTTCCTTTTTTTAACAGAGAAGAAAACGGCAGAGAAAAATGATGAGTTTTACGAATTTTCAAAGACATGCAAACTCAAATTACAAAAACCTATCAGCTCACAGCAGCCAGAAGGGCCACTAGCATAAATGCTGCAAACAATAAATGCTGAAGCGATTGTGGAGAAATGCGTACCCTCGATTCTAAGGGGGACGTGGTAAGAGCCACTAATGAAAACACAAAGAAGGTGCTTTGAAAAGGGAAACTCCGTGCTACCAGTCAGTCAATCACACCCACTGCTGGGTCTATCACCTGAGAAAATGAGAATCAAAAAGTCACAGGCTGCCAATCCTGCACTCCAACAATATTTACCATAGCCAACACTTGGAAGCAATGAAAATGTCCATCAACCGAGGAATGCACAAAGTAGAAGTGGTCCACGTACACAGTGGAAATTTACTCCAATAAAAAATAAAAAATAAATTTAAAAATCCAACAAACGTAAGGAGACATCAGCTTGTCTGGGTTTGTCCGGGCACACTCCACTCTAATTTATACCCGAGAAACCCCACAGGCCGCAAGGGCTTTTCCCTAGATACCAGGGTGGGGGACATAGAAAGGCTGCCACCCTCTGGCAGTTACCTGCAAAAGCAGCTTTAAAGCCTGTGCTAATGGTCATTTCATAGGAACAAGTACTGCAGAACTGTAAATGAAACCTGCCCTCAAAATGTCTTGAGGGAGGTAACGGACAAAACATTTCAAAATGGGACACATACTTAAAGAGAACACTTTGAAGAACTAAGGGATAATCACAGCTTGAAAAATAAAAAAGACATGCCTTAAAGCTCAATTTCAACGGATTATGTGGCACATTCGAATTCAACCACAGAGAGGTATCAGCTCACACTTGTCAGAATAACCATCAGCAAGAAAACTACAAAACAATAAATGCTGAAGGTGTTGTGGAGAAATGCATACACTCAACTTCAAGTGGGACGTAAGTTGGAAAGGGCCACGAATGAGAACAGAATGGAGGTGCCTTAAAAAGGTAAACATTGAGCTACCATATGATCCAGCAGGCCCACTCCTCGACCTATAATCTAAGAAGAGAGAATTGGAAAGACACAGGCAGGCAAATCTGCATTGCACAGTATTACAATAGCCAAGATAGGGAAGTAACCAAAAAGTCCACCAACAGATGGGTGGACAAAGAAGAACTCTTCCGTGTACAGATGGAATGTTCGCTAGTGAAAAAATGAAACAATGCCATTTGCAGCACCATAGATGAGTCTAGACGTACTCACGCCACCTGTAGTAAGTGAGAAAGCAAAAGACACATATCCTGTCATATCCCTTTTAAGAGTTACTTAAAAATTGATACCAGTGAAGATATTTCCACAGAGAAAGGCAATCACAGAATCGTTAAAAAACGTATTGTTCACCACATAGAAAGGGATGAGGATTGGATACATTACCATATTGGGTTTAACAGAGATATACATACCATGTGAAATACATAACCACCAAAGACGTACGGAAGACGAGGAGAAGACTACTCAACATTGTGTCATAACCTACATGGGAAAAGGATGGGAGGGAGAATAGATACATGTATATGTGTGAAAGAACCACATCTTGCACACCTAGAACAAACAAACCATTGTAATCATATTTGCTGGGATAAAAAATAAAAAGTAAATTACAAATATGAACAAGAAGTAATGAGACATAAACTTAAAGGGCTTTTTCCTGGCACATTCCATTCTAATTTACAACCTAGAACACCGCTTCCATTAAGGCTCTCTGTTTCCCTAGTAACCAAATTTGTTTACGGGGAAATGCTGCCACCTAGTGGCCGTTTCCTGCAAGAACAGCTTTAAACTCACAGCTAATGGTCACCTAACATTCACAAGGACTCAGGGCTGTAAAGGACACCTGCCCTAGAAAACTGTGCAGAAGTAGGGAATGGACAATAAAATTCAAAAGAGGCAAATGTTTCAAGAAGAGAGTAGGAAGAGTTTAGGTTTACTCACGCTCTTCTTTAAAACAAGGAAAATGGATAAAAGCTCACTCTCAGGGAGTGTTAGACCCATGCAATCTAATCTACAAAAAGTTTCAACTTACACCAGTCGACTCACCATCAGCAAAAAGTCTCCAAACAATAAATGCTGAAGGGGATTTAGAGAACTGTGTACCCTCTACCTGCTGGTGAGACGTAAAGGCGTAACAGCCAATGATGAGAACAGAAAGGAGCTGTGTTTAAAAGTAAAAATGGAGGTACCATTCAATCCAGCAGGCGCACCATTGGACCTCTCACCTGAGAAGACAAGAATCGAGAAGACACAGGCCGCAAAAGCTGCAGTGCAGCCTTATTCACAATAGCCAAGACAGTGAAGCAATCAAAATGTCCAACAACAGGTGAGTGGATAAAGAAGAAGTGGTCCATGTACACAGTGGAATATTAGCCATGGAAAACAATGAACCATTGCTCTCTGAGGCACCACAAATGAGTCTGGAGATAATCACGAAATATGAGGTAAGTCGGAAAGCAAAAGACCTATATTCTATGATATGACTTACAGGCGTTATCTAATAACTGACACAAATGAACATATTTCCACAGAGAAAGACACTCCCAGACTTAGAAAACAAACTGTGCTCATCTAAAAGGAAAAGTGGGGGGAATGGATAAATTAAGATTAGTGTTACTATATGTATACAAACACATATTATATACATATCTCAAAAAGACCGACCATAGAGCAAGGGAGGTCTGCGGAACCCTCAGTAACATTTTACATGGCAAGAGGATCTGTACTTGAATAGACATATATAATGTACAAATGAACCAGATTGTGTACACCTAGGACAGACAATATTCTAAGCTTTACCCCAATTAAGAAAATTTTTAAAACCAAGAAGAATTAATGAGACATAAACTTATGGGGTTTCTCCATGCACATGCCAATGTAATTTACAACCTAGGACACGACTTCCAGAAAGGCTCTGCTGCCCTAGTACCCAGATTGGGGAATGGAGAAATGCTGCCTGCTTGAGGCCACTGCCCAGAACAGCAGCTTTAAACCCATTGCTAAAGGTCACTAAACATTCACCAAATTGCAGTTCGGTAAATGACACCTGCTATCTAAATAAATTCTGGGGTGGAAGATCGACCAAAAAATTAAAAAGAGGGCAAACCTCCAAGAAGACAATTTCAAGAGTTATATTGTACTCCCAATTGTTTCCTTTTTTTAACAGAGAAGAAAACGGCAGAGAAAAATGATGAGTTTTACGAATTTTCAAAGACATGCAAACTCAAATTACAAAAACCTATCAGCTCACAGCAGCCAGAAGGGCCACTAGCATAAATGCTGCAAACAATAAATGCTGAAGCGATTGTGGAGAAATGCGTACCCTCGATTCTAAGGGGGACGTGGTAAGAGCCACTAATGAAAACACAAAGAAGGTGCTTTGAAAAGGGAAACTCCGTGCTACCAGTCAGTCAATCACACCCACTGCTGGGTCTATCACCTGAGAAAATGAGAATCAAAAAGTCACAGGCTGGCAATCCTGCACTCCAACAATATTTACCATAGCCAACACTTGGAAGCAATGAAAATGTCCATCAACCGAGGAATGCACAAAGTAGAAGTGGTCCACGTACACAGTGGAAATTTACTCCAATAAAAAATAAAAAATAAATTTAAAAATCCAACAAACGTAAGGAGACATCAGCTTGTCTGGGTTTGTCCGGGCACACTCCACTCTAATTTATACCCGAGAAACCCCACAGGCCGCAAGGGCTTTTCCCTAGATACCAGGGTGGGGGACATAGAAAGGCTGCCACCCTCTGGCAGTTACCTGCAAAAGCAGCTTTAAAGCCTGTGCTAATGGTCATTTCATAGGAACAAGTACTGCAGAACTGTAAATGAAACCTGCCCTCAAAATGTCTTGAGGGAGGTAACGGACAAAACATTTCAAAATGGGACACATACTTAAAGAGAACACTTTGAAGAACTAAGGGATAATCACAGCTTGAAAAATAAAAAAGACATGCCTTAAAGCTCAATTTCAACGGATTATGTGGCACATTCGAATTCAACCACAGAGAGGTATCAGCTCACACTTGTCAGAATAACCATCAGCAAGAAAACTACAAAACAATAAATGCTGAAGGTGTTGTGGAGAAATGCATACACTCAACTTCAAGTGGGACGTAAGTTGGAAAGGGCCACGAATGAGAACAGAATGGAGGTGCCTTAAAAAGGTAAACATTGAGCTACCATATGATCCAGCAGGCCCACTCCTCGACCTATAATCTAAGAAGAGAGAATTGGAAAGACACAGGCAGGCAAATCTGCATTGCACAGTATTACAATAGCCAAGATAGGGAAGTAACCAAAAAGTCCACCAACAGATGGGTGGACAAAGAAGAACTCTTCCGTGTACAGATGGAATGTTCGCTAGTGAAAAAATGAAACAATGCCATTTGCAGCACCATAGATGAGTCTAGACGTACTCACGCCACCTGTAGTAAGTGAGAAAGCAAAAGACACATATCCTGTCATATCCCTTTTAAGAGTTACTTAAAAATTGATACCAGTGAAGATATTTCCACAGAGAAAGGCAATCACAGAATCGTTAAAAAACTTATTGTTCACCACATAGAAAGGGATGAGGATTGGATACATTACCATATTGGGTTTAACAGAGATATACATACCATGTGAAATACATAACCACCAAAGACGTACGGAAGACGAGGAGAAGACTACTCAACATTGTGTCATAACCTACATGGGAAAAGGATGGGAGGGAGAATAGATACATGTATATGTGTGAAAGAACCACATCTTGCACACCTAGAACAAACAAACCATTGTAATCATATTTGCTGGGATAAAAAATAAAAAGTAAATTACAAATATGAACAAGAAGTAATGAGACATAAACTTAAAGGGCTTTTTCCTGGCACATTCCATTCTAATTTACAACCTAGAACACCGCTTCCATTAAGGCTCTCTGTTTCCCTAGTAACCAAATTTGTTTACGGGGAAATGCTGCCACCTAGTGGCCGTTTCCTGCAAGAACAGCTTTAAACTCACAGCTAATGGTCACTTAACATTCACAAGGACTCAGGGCTGTAAAGGACACCTGCCCTAGAAAACTGTGCAGAAGTAGGGAATGGACAATAAAATTCAAAAGAGGCAAATGTTTCAAGAAGAGAGTAGGAAGAGTTTAGGTTTACTCACGCTCTTCTTTAAAACAAGGAAAATGGACAAAAGCTCACCCTCAGGGAGTGTTAGACCCATGCAATCTAATCTACAAAAAGTTTCAACTTACACCAGTCGACTCACCATCAGCAAAAAGTCTCCAAACAATAAATGCTGAAGGGGATTTAGAGAACTGTGTACCCTCTACCTGCTGGTGAGACGTAAAGGCGTAACAGCCAATGATGAGAACAGAAAGGAGCTGTGTTTAAAAGTAAAAATGGAGGTACCATTCAATCCAGCAGGCGCACCATTGGACCTCTCACCTGAGAAGACAAGAATCGAGAAGACACAGGCCGCAAAAGCTGCAGTGCAGCCTCATTCACAATAGCCAAGACAGTGAAGCAATCAAAATGTCCAACAACAGGTGAGTGGATAAAGAAGAAGTGGTCCATGTACACAGTGGAATATTAGCCATGGAAAACAATGAACCATTGCTCTCTGAGGCACCACAAATGAGTCTGGAGATAATCACGAAATATGAGGTAAGTCGGAAAGCAAAAGACCTATATTCTATGATATGACTTACAGGCGTTATCTAATAACTGACACAAATGAACATATTTCCACAGAGAAAGACACTCCCAGACTTAGAAAACAAACTGTGCTCATCTAAAAGGAAAAGTGGGGGGAATGGATAAATTAAGATTAGTGTTACTATATGTATACAAACACATATTATATACATATCTCAAAAAGACCGACCATAGAGCAAGGGAGGTCTGCGGAACCCTCAGTAACATTTTACATGGGAAGAGGATCTGTACTTGAATAGACATATATAATGTACAAATGAACCAGATTGTGTACACCTAGGACAGACAATATTCTAAGCTTTACCCCAATTAAGAAAATTTTTAAAACCAAGAAGAATTAATGAGACATAAACTTATGGGGTTTCTCCATGCACATGCCAATGTAATTTACAACCTAGGACACGACTTCCAGAAAGGCTCTGCTGCCCTAGTACCCAGATTGGGGAATGGAGAAATGCTGCCTGCTTGAGGCCACTGCCCAGAACAGCAGCTTTAAACCCATTGCTAAAGGTCACTAAACATTCACCAAATTGCAGTTCGGTAAATGACACCTGCTATCTAAATAAATTCTGGGGTGGAAGATCGACCAAAAAATTAAAAAGAGGGCAAACCTCCAAGAAGACAATTTCAAGAGTTATATTGTACTCCCAATTGTTTCCTTTTTTTAACAGAGAAGAAAACGGCAGAGAAAAATGATGAGTTTTACGAATTTTCAAAGACATGCAAACTCAAATTACAAAAACCTATCAGCTCACAGCAGCCAGAAGGGCCACTAGCATAAATGCTGCAAACAATAAATGCTGAAGCGATTGTGGAGAAATGCGTACCCTCGATTCTAAGGGGGACGTGGTAAGAGCCACTAATGAAAACACAAAGAAGGTGCTTTGAAAAGGGAAACTCCGTGCTACCAGTCAGTCAATCACACCCACTGCTGGGTCTATCACCTGAGAAAATGAGAATCAAAAAGTCACAGGCTGCCAATCCTGCACTCCAACAATATTTACCATAGCCAACACTTGGAAGCAATGAAAATGTCCATCAACCGAGGAATGCACAAAGTAGAAGTGGTCCACGTACACAGTGGAAATTTACTCCAATAAAAAATAAAAAATAAATTTAAAAATCCAACAAACGTAAGGAGACATCAGCTTGTCTGGGTTTGTCCGGGCACACTCCACTCTAATTTATACCCGAGAAACCCCACAGGCCGCAAGGGCTTTTCCCTAGATACCAGGGTGGGGGACATAGAAAGGCTGCCACCCTCTGGCAGTTACCTGCAAAAGCAGCTTTAAAGCCTGTGCTAATGGTCATTTCATAGGAACAAGTACTGCAGAACTGTAAATGAAACCTGCCCTCAAAATGTCTTGAGGGAGGTAACGGACAAAACATTTCAAAATGGGACACATACTTAAAGAGAACACTTTGAAGAACTAAGGGATAATCACAGCTTGAAAAATAAAAAAGACATGCCTTAAAGCTCAATTTCAACGGATTATGTGGCACATTCGAATTCAACCACAGAGAGGTATCAGCTCACACTTGTCAGAATAACCATCAGCAAGAAAACTACAAAACAATAAATGCTGAAGGTGTTGTGGAGAAATGCATACACTCAACTTCAAGTGGGACGTAAGTTGGAAAGGGCCACGAATGAGAACAGAATGGAGGTGCCTTAAAAAGGTAAACATTGAGCTACCATATGATCCAGCAGGCCCACTCCTCGACCTATAATCTAAGAAGAGAGAATTGGAAAGACACAGGCAGGCAAATCTGCATTGCACAGTATTACAATAGCCAAGATAGGGAAGTAACCAAAAAGTCCACCAACAGATGGGTGGACAAAGAAGAACTCTTCCGTGTACAGATGGAATGTTCGCTAGTGAAAAAATGAAACAATGCCATTTGCAGCACCATAGATGAGTCTAGACGTACTCACGCCACCTGTAGTAAGTGAGAAAGCAAAAGACACATATCCTGTCATATCCCTTTTAAGAGTTACTTAAAAATTGATACCAGTGAAGATATTTCCACAGAGAAAGGCAATCACAGAATCGTTAAAAAACTTATTGTTCACCACATAGAAAGGGATGAGGATTGGATACATTACCATATTGGGTTTAACAGAGATATACATACCATGTGAAATACATAACCACCAAAGACGTACGGAAGACGAGGAGAAGACTACTCAACATTGTGTCATAACCTACATGGGAAAAGGATGGGAGGGAGAATAGATACATGTATATGTGTGAAAGAACCACATCTTGCACACCTAGAACAAACAAACCATTGTAATCATATTTGCTGGGATAAAAAATAAAAAGTAAATTACAAATATGAACAAGAAGTAATGAGACATAAACTTAAAGGGCTTTTTCCTGGCACATTCCATTCTAATTTACAACCTAGAACACCGCTTCCATTAAGGCTCTCTGTTTCCCTAGTAACCAAATTTGTTTACGGGGAAATGCTGCCACCTAGTGGCCGTTTCCTGCAAGAACAGCTTTAAACTCACAGCTAATGGTCACCTAACATTCACAAGGACTCAGGGCTGTAAAGGACACCTGCCCTAGAAAACTGTGCAGAAGTAGGGAATGGACAATAAAATTCAAAAGAGGCAAATGTTTCAAGAAGAGAGTAGGAAGAGTTTAGGTTTACTCACGCTCTTCTTTAAAACAAGGAAAATGGATAAAAGCTCACCCTCAGGGAGTGTTAGACCCATGCAATCTAATCTACAAAAAGTTTCAACTTACACCAGTCGACTCACCATCAGCAAAAAGTCTCCAAACAATAAATGCTGAAGGGGATTTAGAGAACTGTGTACCCTCTACCTGCTGGTGAGACGTAAAGGCGTAACAGCCAATGATGAGAACAGAAAGGAGCTGTGTTTAAAAGTAAAAATGGAGGTACCATTCAATCCAGCAGGCGCACCATTGGACCTCTCACCTGAGAAGACAAGAATCGAGAAGACACAGGCCGCAAAAGCTGCAGTGCAGCCTTATTCACAATAGCCAAGACAGTGAAGCAATCAAAATGTCCAACAACAGGTGAGTGGATAAAGAAGAAGTGGTCCATGTACACAGTGGAATATTAGCCATGGAAAACAATGAACCATTGCTCTCTGAGGCACCACAAATGAGTCTGGAGATAATCACGAAATATGAGGTAAGTCGGAAAGCAAAAGACCTATATTCTATG
This sequence comes from Balaenoptera borealis, assembly GCF_965194805.1. NCBI lineage: Eukaryota > Metazoa > Chordata > Mammalia > Artiodactyla > Balaenopteridae > Balaenoptera > Balaenoptera borealis. Next base: position 173,357 of record NW_028123792.1, read on the forward strand.
ATATGACTTACAGGCGTTATCTAATAACTGACACAAATGAACATATTTCCACAGAGAAAGACACTCCCAGACTTAGAAAACAAACTGTGCTCATCTAAAAGGAAAAGTGGGGGGAATGGATAAATTAAGATTAGTGTTACTATATGTATACAAACACATATTATATACATATCTCAAAAAGACCGACCATAGAGCAAGGGAGGTCTGCGGAACCCTCAGTAACATTTTACATGGGAAGAGGATCTGTACTTGAATAGACATATATAATGTACAAATGAACCAGATTGTGTACACCTAGGACAGACAATATTCTAAGCTTTACCCCAATTAAGAAAATTTTTAAAACCAAGAAGAATTAATGAGACATAAACTTATGGGGTTTCTCCATGCACATGCCAATGTAATTTACAACCTAGGACACGACTTCCAGAAAGGCTCTGCTGCCCTAGTACCCAGATTGGGGAATGGAGAAATGCTGCCTGCTTGAGGCCACTGCCCAGAACAGCAGCTTTAAACCCATTGCTAAAGGTCACTAAACATTCACCAAATTGCAGTTCGGTAAATGACACCTGCTATCTAAATAAATTCTGGGGTGGAAGATCGACCAAAAAATTAAAAAGAGGGCAAACCTCCAAGAAGACAATTTCAAGAGTTATATTGTACTCCCAATTGTTTCCTTTTTTTAACAGAGAAGAAAACGGCAGAGAAAAATGATGAGTTTTACGAATTTTCAAAGACATGCAAACTCAAATTACAAAAACCTATCAGCTCACAGCAGCCAGAAGGGCCACTAGCATAAATGCTGCAAACAATAAATGCTGAAGCGATTGTGGAGAAATGCGTACCCTCGATTCTAAGGGGGACGTGGTAAGAGCCACTAATGAAAACACAAAGAAGGTGCTTTGAAAAGGGAAACTCCGTGCTACCAGTCAGTCAATCACACCCACTGCTGGGTCTATCACCTGAGAAAATGAGAATCAAAAAGTCACAGGCTGCCAATCCTGCACTCCAACAATATTTACCATAGCCAACACTTGGAAGCAATGAAAATGTCCATCAACCGAGGAATGCACAAAGTAGAAGTGGTCCACGTACACAGTGGAAATTTACTCCAATAAAAAATAAAAATTAAATTTAAAAATCCAACAAACGTAAGGAGACATCAGCTTGTCTGGGTTTGTCCGGGCACACTCCACTCTAATTTATACCCGAGAAACCCCACAGGCCGCAAGGGCTTTTCCCTAGATACCAGGGTGGGGGACATAGAAAGGCTGCCACCCTCTGGCAGTTACCTGCAAAAGCAGCTTTAAAGCCTGTGCTAATGGTCATTTCATAGGAACAAGTACTGCAGAACTGTAAATGAAACCTGCCCTCAAAATGTCTTGAGGGAGGTAACGGACAAAACATTTCAAAATGGGACACATACTTAAAGAGAACACTTTGAAGAACTAAGGGATAATCACAGCTTGAAAAATAAAAAAGACATGCCTTAAAGCTCAATTTCAACGGATTATGTGGCACATTCGAATTCAACCACAGAGAGGTATCAGCTCACACTTGTCAGAATAACCATCAGCAAGAAAACTACAAAACAATAAATGCTGAAGGTGTTGTGGAGAAATGCATACACTCAACTTCAAGTGGGACGTAAGTTGGAAAGGGCCACGAATGAGAACAGAATGGAGGTGCCTTAAAAAGGTAAACATTGAGCTACCATATGATCCAGCAGGCCCACTCCTCGACCTATAATCTAAGAAGAGAGAATTGGAAAGACACAGGCAGGCAAATCTGCATTGCACAGTATTACAATAGCCAAGATAGGGAAGTAACCAAAAAGTCCACCAACAGATGGGTGGACAAAGAAGAACTCTTCCGTGTACAGATGGAATGTTCGCTAGTGAAAAAATGAAACAATGCCATTTGCAGCACCATAGATGAGTCTAGACGTACTCACGCCACCTGTAGTAAGTGAGAAAGCAAAAGACACATATCCTGTCATATCCCTTTTAAGAGTTACTTAAAAATTGATACCAGTGAAGATATTTCCACAGAGAAAGGCAATCACAGAATCGTTAAAAAACGTATTGTTCACCACATAGAAAGGGATGAGGATTGGATACATTACCATATTGGGTTTAACAGAGATATACATACCATGTGAAATACATAACCACCAAAGACGTACGGAAGACGAGGAGAAGACTACTCAACATTGTGTCATAACCTACATGGGAAAAGGATGGGAGGGAGAATAGATACATGTATATGTGTGAAAGAACCACATCTTGCACACCTAGAACAAACAAACCATTGTAATCATATTTGCTGGGATAAAAAATAAAAAGTAAATTACAAATATGAACAAGAAGTAATGAGACATAAACTTAAAGGGCTTTTTCCTGGCACATTCCATTCTAATTTACAACCTAGAACACCGCTTCCATTAAGGCTCTCTGTTTCCCTAGTAACCAAATTTGTTTACGGGGAAATGCTGCCACCTAGTGGCCGTTTCCTGCAAGAACAGCTTTAAACTCACAGCTAATGGTCACCTAACATTCACAAGGACTCAGGGCTGTAAAGGACACCTGCCCTAGAAAACTGTGCAGAAGTAGGGAATGGACAATAAAATTCAAAAGAGGCAAATGTTTCAAGAAGAGAGTAGGAAGAGTTTAGGTTTACTCACGCTCTTCTTTAAAACAAGGAAAATGGATAAAAGCTCACCCTCAGGGAGTGTTAGACCCATGCAATCTAATCTACAAAAAGTTTCAACTTACACCAGTCGACTCACCATCAGCAAAAAGTCTACAAACAATAAATGCTGAAGGGGATTTAGAGAACTGTGTACCCTCTACCTGCTGGTGAGACGTAAAGGCGTAACAGCCAATGATGAGAACAGAAAGGAGCTGTGTTTAAAAGTAAAAATGGAGGTACCATTCAATCCAGCAGGCGCACCATTGGACCTCTCACCTGAGAAGACAAGAATCGAGAAGACACAGGCCGCAAAAGCTGCAGTGCAGCCTTATTCACAATAGCCAAGACAGTGAAGCAATCAAAATGTCCAACAACAGGTGAGTGGATAAAGAAGAAGTGGTCCATGTACACAGTGGAATATTAGCCATGGAAAACAATGAACCATTGCTCTCTGAGGCACCACAAATGAGTCTGGAGATAATCACGAAATATGAGGTAAGTCGGAAAGCAAAAGACCTATATTCTATGATATGACTTACAGGCGTTATCTAATAACTGACACAAATGAACATATTTCCACAGAGAAAGACACTCCCAGACTTAGAAAACAAACTGTGCTCATCTAAAAGGAAAAGTGGGGGGAATGGATAAATTAAGATTAGTGTTACTATATGTATACAAACACATATTATATACATATCTCAAAAAGACCGACCATAGAGCAAGGGAGGTCTGCGGAACCCTCAGTAACATTTTACATGGGAAGAGGATCTGTACTTGAATAGACATATATAATGTACAAATGAACCAGATTGTGTACACCTAGGACAGACAATATTCTAAGCTTTACCCCAATTAAGAAAATTTTTAAAACCAAGAAGAATTAATGAGACATAAACTTATGGGGTTTCTCCATGCACATGCCAATGTAATTTACAACCTAGGACACGACTTCCAGAAAGGCTCTGCTGCCCTAGTACCCAGATTGGGGAATGGAGAAATGCTGCCTGCTTGAGGCCACTGCCCAGAACAGCAGCTTTAAACCCATTGCTAAAGGTCACTAAACATTCACCAAATTGCAGTTCGGTAAATGACACCTGCTATCTAAATAAATTCTGGGGTGGAAGATCGACCAAAAAATTAAAAAGAGGGCAAACCTCCAAGAAGACAATTTCAAGAGTTATATTGTACTCCCAATTGTTTCCTTTTTTTAACAGAGAAGAAAACGGCAGAGAAAAATGATGAGTTTTACGAATTTTCAAAGACATGCAAACTCAAATTACAAAAACCTATCAGCTCACAGCAGCCAGAAGGGCCACTAGCATAAATGCTGCAAACAATAAATGCTGAAGCGATTGTGGAGAAATGCGTACCCTCGATTCTAAGGGGGACGTGGTAAGAGCCACTAATGAAAACACAAAGAAGGTGCTTTGAAAAGGGAAACTCCGTGCTACCAGTCAGTCAATCACACCCACTGCTGGGTCTATCACCTGAGAAAATGAGAATCAAAAAGTCACAGGCTGCCAATCCTGCACTCCAACAATATTTACCATAGCCAACACTTGGAAGCAATGAAAATGTCCATCAACCGAGGAATGCACAAAGTAGAAGTGGTCCACGTACACAGTGGAAATTTACTCCAATAAAAAATAAAAATTAAATTTAAAAATCCAACAAACGTAAGGAGACATCAGCTTGTCTGGGTTTGTCCGGGCACACTCCACTCTAATTTATACCCGAGAAACCCCACAGGCCGCAAGGGCTTTTCCCTAGATACCAGGGTGGGGGACATAGAAAGGCTGCCACCCTCTGGCAGTTACCTGCAAAAGCAGCTTTAAAGCCTGTGCTAATGGTCATTTCATAGGAACAAGTACTGCAGAACTGTAAATGAAACCTGCCCTCAAAATGTCTTGAGGGAGGTAACGGACAAAACATTTCAAAATGGGACACATACTTAAAGAGAACACTTTGAAGAACTAAGGGATAATCACAGCTTGAAAAATAAAAAAGACATGCCTTAAAGCTCAATTTCAACGGATTATGTGGCACATTCGAATTCAACCACAGAGAGGTATCAGCTCACACTTGTCAGAATAACCATCAGCAAGAAAACTACAAAACAATAAATGCTGAAGGTGTTGTGGAGAAATGCATACACTCAACTTCAAGTGGGACGTAAGTTGGAAAGGGCCACGAATGAGAACAGAATGGAGGTGCCTTAAAAAGGTAAACATTGAGCTACCATATGATCCAGCAGGCCCACTCCTCGACCTATAATCTAAGAAGAGAGAATTGGAAAGACACAGGCAGGCAAATCTGCATTGCACAGTATTACAATAGCCAAGATAGGGAAGTAACCAAAAAGTCCACCAACAGATGGGTGGACAAAGAAGAACTCTTCCGTGTACAGATGGAATGTTCGCTAGTGAAAAAATGAAACAATGCCATTTGCAGCACCATAGATGAGTCTAGACGTACTCACGCCACCTGTAGTAAGTGAGAAAGCAAAAGACACATATCCTGTCATATCCCTTTTAAGAGTTACTTAAAAATTGATACCAGTGAAGATATTTCCACAGAGAAAGGCAATCACAGAATCGTTAAAAAACTTATTGTTCACCACATAGAAAGGGATGAGGATTGGATACATTACCATATTGGGTTTAACAGAGATATACATACCATGTGAAATACATAACCACCAAAGACGTACGGAAGACGAGGAGAAGACTACTCAACATTGTGTCATAACCTACATGGGAAAAGGATGGGAGGGAGAATAGATACATGTATATGTGTGAAAGAACCACATCTTGCACACCTAGAACAAACAAACCATTGTAATCATATTTGCTGGGATAAAAAATAAAAAGTAAATTACAAATATGAACAAGAAGTAATGAGACATAAACTTAAAGGGCTTTTTCCTGGCACATTCCATTCTAATTTACAACCTAGAACACCGCTTCCATTAAGGCTCTCTGTTTCCCTAGTAACCAAATTTGTTTACGGGGAAATGCTGCCACCTAGTGGCCGTTTCCTGCAAGAACAGCTTTAAACTCACAGCTAATGGTCACTTAACATTCACAAGGACTCAGGGCTGTAAAGGACACCTGCCCTAGAAAACTGTGCAGAAGTAGGGAATGGACAATAAAATTCAAAAGAGGCAAATGTTTCAAGAAGAGAGTAGGAAGAGTTTAGGTTTACTCACGCTCTTCTTTAAAACAAGGAAAATGGATAAAAGCTCACCCTCAGGGAGTGTTAGACCCATGCAATCTAATCTACAAAAAGTTTCAACTTACACCAGTCGACTCACCATCAGCAAAAAGTCTCCAAACAATAAATGCTGAAGGGGATTTAGAGAACTGTGTACCCTCTACCTGCTGGTGAGACGTAAAGGCGTAACAGCCAATGATGAGAACAGAAAGGAGCTGTGTTTAAAAGTAAAAATGGAGGTACCATTCAATCCAGCAGGCGCACCATTGGACCTCTCACCTGAGAAGACAAGAATCGAGAAGACACAGGCCGCAAAAGCTGCAGTGCAGCCTTATTCACAATAGCCAAGACAGTGAAGCAATCAAAATGTCCAACAACAGGTGAGTGGATAAAGAAGAAGTGGTCCATGTACACAGTGGAATATTAGCCATGGAAAACAATGAACCATTGCTCTCTGAGGCACCACAAATGAGTCTGGAGATAATCACGAAATATGAGGTAAGTCGGAAAGCAAAAGACCTATATTCTATGATATGACTTACAGGCGTTATCTAATAACTGACACAAATGAACATATTTCCACAGAGAAAGACACTCCCAGACTTAGAAAACAAACTGTGCTCATCTAAAAGGAAAAGTGGGGGGAATGGATAAATTAAGATTAGTGTTACTATATGTATACAAACACATATTATATACATATCTCAAAAAGACCGACCATAGAGCAAGGGAGGTCTGCGGAACCCTCAGTAACATTTTACATGGGAAGAGGATCTGTACTTGAATAGACATATATAATGTACAAATGAACCAGATTGTGTACACCTAGGACAGACAATATTCTAAGCTTTACCCCAATTAAGAAAATTTTTAAAACCAAGAAGAATTAATGAGACATAAACTTATGGGGTTTCTCCATGCACATGCCAATGTAATTTACAACCTAGGACACGACTTCCAGAAAGGCTCTGCTGCCCTAGTACCCAGATTGGGGAATGGAGAAATGCTGCCTGCTTGAGGCCACTGCCCAGAACAGCAGCTTTAAACCCATTGCTAAAGGTCACTAAACATTCACCAAATTGCAGTTCGGTAAATGACACCTGCTATCTAAATAAATTCTGGGGTGGAAGATCGACCAAAAAATTAAAAAGAGGGCAAACCTCCAAGAAGACAATTTCAAGAGTTATATTGTACTCCCAATTGTTTCCTTTTTTTAACAGAAAAGAAAACGGCAGAGAAAAATGATGAGTTTTACGAATTTTCAAAGACATGCAAACTCAAATTACAAAAACCTATCAGCTCACAGCAGCCAGAAGGGCCACTAGCATAAATGCTGCAAACAATAAATGCTGAAGCGATTGTGGAGAAATGCGTACCCTCGATTCTAAGGGGGACGTGGTAAGAGCCACTAATGAAAACACAAAGAAGGTGCTTTGAAAAGGGAAACTCCGTGCTACCAGTCAGTCAATCACACCCACTGCTGGGTCTATCACCTGAGAAAATGAGAATCAAAAAGTCACAGGCTGCCAATCCTGCACTCCAACAATATTTACCATAGCCAACACTTGGAAGCAATGAAAATGTCCATCAACCGAGGAATGCACAAAGTAGAAGTGGTCCACGTACACAGTGGAAATTTACTCCAATAAAAAATAAAAAATAAATTTAAAAATCCAACAAACGTAAGGAGACATCAGCTTGTCTGGGTTTGTCCGGGCACACTCCACTCTAATTTATACCCGAGAAACCCCACAGGCCGCAAGGGCTTTTCCCTAGATACCAGGGTGGGGGACATAGAAAGGCTGCCACCCTCTGGCAGTTACCTGCAAAAGCAGCTTTAAAGCCTGTGCTAATGGTCATTTCATAGGAACAAGTACTGCAGAACTGTAAATGAAACCTGCCCTCAAAATGTCTTGAGGGAGGTAACGGACAAAACATTTCAAAATGGGACACATACTTAAAGAGAACACTTTGAAGAACTAAGGGATAATCACAGCTTGAAAAATAAAAAAGACATGCCTTAAAGCTCAATTTCAACGGATTATGTGGCACATTCGAATTCAACCACAGAGAGGTATCAGCTCACACTTGTCAGAATAACCATCAGCAAGAAAACTACAAAACAATAAATGCTGAAGGTGTTGTGGAGAAATGCATACACTCAACTTCAAGTGGGACGTAAGTTGGAAAGGGCCACGAATGAGAACAGAATGGAGGTGCCTTAAAAAGGTAAACATTGAGCTACCATATGATCCAGCAGGCCCACTCCTCGACCTATAATCTAAGAAGAGAGAATTGGAAAGACACAGGCAGGCAAATCTGCATTGCACAGTACTACAATAGCCAAGATAGGGAAGTAACCAAAAAGTCCACCAACAGATGGGTGGACAAAGAAGAACTCTTCCGTGTACAGATGGAATGTTCGCTAGTGAAAAAATGAAACAATGCCATTTGCAGCACCATAGATGAGTCTAGACGTACTCACGCCACCTGTAGTAAGTGAGAAAGCAAAAGACACATATCCTGTCATATCCCTTTTAAGAGTTACTTAAAAATTGATACCAATGAAGATATTTCCACAGAGAAAGGCAATCACAGAATCGTTAAAAAGCTTATGGTTCACCACATAGAAAGGGATGAGGATTGGATACATTACCATATTGGGGTTAACAGAGATATACATACCATGTGAAATACAAAACCACCAAAGACGTACGGAAGACGAGGAGAAGACTACTCAACATTGTGTCATAACCTACATGGGAAAAGGATGGGAGGGAGAATAGATACATGTATATGTGTGAAAGAACCACATCTTGCACACCTAGAACAAACAAACCATTGTAATCATATTTGCTGGGATAAAAAATAAAAAGTAAATTACAAATATGAACAAGAAGTAATGAGACATAAACTTAAAGGGCTTTTTCCTGGCACATTCCATTCTAATTTACAACCTAGAACACCGCTTCCATTAAGGCTCTCTGTTTCCCTAGTAACCAAATTTGTTTACGGGGAAATGCTGCCACCTAGTGGCCGTTTCCTGCAAGAACAGCTTTAAACTCACAGCTAATGGTCACTTAACATTCACAAGGACTCAGGGCTGTAAAGGACACCTGCCCTAAAAAACTGTGCAGAAGTAGGGAATGGACAATAAAATTCAAAAGAGGCAAATGTTTCAAGAAGAGAGTATGAAGAGTTTAGGTTTACTCACGCTCTTCTTTAAAACAAGGAAAATGGACAAAAGCTCAACCTCAGGGAGTGTTAGACCCATGCAATCTAATCTACAAAAAGTTTCAACTTACACCAGTCGACTCACCATCAGCAAAAAGTCTCCAAACAATAAATGCTGAAGGGGATTTAGAGAACTGTGTACCCTCTACCTGCTGGTGAGACGTAAAGGCGTAACAGCCAATGATGAGAACAGAAAGGAGCTGTGTTTAAAAGTAAAAATGGAGGTACCATTCAATCCAGCAGGCGCACCATTGGACCTCTCACCTGAGAAGACAAGAATCGAGAAGACACAGGCCGCAAAAGCTGCAGTGCAGCCTTATTCACAATAGCCAAGACAGTGAAGCAATCAAAATGTCCAACAACAGGTGAGTGGATAAAGAAGAAGTGGTCCATGTACACAGTGGAATATTAGCCATGGAAAACAATGAACCATTGCTCTCTGAGGCACCACAAATGAGTCTGGAGATAATCACGAAATATGAGGTAAGTCGGAAAGCAAAAGACCTATATTCTATGATATGACTTACAGGCGTTATCTAATAACTGACACAAATGAACATATTTCCACAGAGAAAGACACTCCCAGACTTAGAAAACAAACTGTGCTCATCTAAAAGGAAAAGTGGGGGGAATGGATAAATTAAGATTAGTGTTACTATATGTATACAAACACATATTATATACATATCTCAAAAAGACCGACCATAGAGCAAGGGAGGTCTGCGGAACCCTCAGTAACATTTTACATGGCAAGAGGATCTGTACTTGAATAGACATATATAATGTACAAATGAACCAGATTGTGTACACCTAGGACAGACAATATTCTAAGCTTTACCCCAATTAAGAAAATTTTTAAAACCAAGAAGAATTAATGAGACATAAACTTATGGGGTTTCTCCATGCACATGCCAATGTAATTTACAACCTAGGACACGACTTCCAGAAAGGCTCTGCTGCCCTAGTACCCAGATTGGGGAATGGAGAAATGCTGCCTGCTTGAGGCCACTGCCCAGAACAGCAGCTTTAAACCCATTGCTAAAGGTCACTAAACATTCACCAAATTGCAGTTCGGTAAATGACACCTGCTATCTAAATAAATTCTGGGGTGGAAGATCGACCAAAAAATTAAAAAGAGGGCAAACCTCCAAGAAGACAATTTCAAGAGTTATATTGTACTCCCAATTGTTTCCTTTTTTTAACAGAGAAGAAAACGGCAGAGAAAAATGATGAGTTTTACGAATTTTCAAAGACATGCAAACTCAAATTACAAAAACCTATCAGCTCACAGCAGCCAGAAGGGCCACTAGCATAAATGCTGCAAACAATAAATGCTGAAGCGATTGTGGAGAAATGCGTACCCTCGATTCTAAGGGGGACGTGGTAAGAGCCACTAATGAAAACACAAAGAAGGTGCTTTGAAAAGGGAAACTCCGTGCTACCAGTCAGTCAATCACACCCACTGCTGGGTCTATCACCTGAGAAAATGAGAATCAAAAAGTCACAGGCTGCCAATCCTGCACTCCAACAATATTTACCATAGCCAACACTTGGAAGCAATGAAAATGTCCATCAACCGAGGAATGCACAAAGTAGAAGTGGTCCACGTACACAGTGGAAATTTACTCCAATAAAAAATAAAAATTAAATTTAAAAATCCAACAAACGTAAGGAGACATCAGCTTGTCTGGGTTTGTCCGGGCACACTCCACTCTAATTTATACCCGAGAAACCCCACAGGCCGCAAGGGCTTTTCCCTAGATACCAGGGTGGGGGACATAGAAAGGCTGCCACCCTCTGGCAGTTACCTGCAAAAGCAGCTTTAAAGCCTGTGCTAATGGTCATTTCATAGGAACAAGTACTGCAGAACTGTAAATGAAACCTGCCCTCAAAATGTCTTGAGGGAGGTAACGGACAAAACATTTCAAAATGGGACACATACTTAAAGAGAACACTTTGAAGAACTAAGGGATAATCACAGCTTGAAAAATAAAAAAGACATGCCTTAAAGCTCAATTTCAACGGATTATGTGGCACATTCGAATTCAACCACAGAGAGGTATCAGCTCACACTTGTCAGAATAACCATCAGCAAGAAAACTACAAAACAATAAATGCTGAAGGTGTTGTGGAGAAATGCATACACTCAACTTCAAGTGGGACGTAAGTTGGAAAGGGCCACGAATGAGAACAGAATGGAGGTGCCTTAAAAAGGTAAACATTGAGCTACCATATGATCCAGCAGGCCCACTCCTCGACCTATAATCTAAGAAGAGAGAATTGGAAAGACACAGGCAGGCAAATCTGCATTGCACAGTACTACAATAGCCAAGATAGGGAAGTAACCAAAAAGTCCACCAACAGATGGGTGGACAAAGAAGAACTCTTCCGTGTACAGATGGAATGTTCGCTAGTGAAAAAATGAAACAATGCCATTTGCAGCACCATAGATGAGTCTAGACGTACTCACGCCACCTGTAGTAAGTGAGAAAGCAAAAGACACATATCCTGTCATATCCCTTTTAAGAGTTACTTAAAAATTGATACCAATGAAGATATTTCCACAGAGAAAGGCAATCACAGAATCGTTAAAAAGCTTATGGTTCACCACATAGAAAGGGATGAGGATTGGATACATTACCATATTGGGGTTAACAGAGATATACATACCATGTGAAATACAAAACCACCAAAGACGTACGGAAGACGAGGAGAAGACTACTCAACATTGTGTCATAACCTACATGGGAAAAGGATGGGAGGGAGAATAGATACATGTATATGTGTGAAAGAACCACATCTTGCACACCTAGAACAAACAAACCATTGTAATCATATTTGCTGGGATAAAAAATAAAAAGTAAATTACAAATATGAACAAGAAGTAATGAGACATAAACTTAAAGGGCTTTTTCCTGGCACATTCCATTCTAATTTACAACCTAGAACACCGCTTCCATTAAGGCTCTCTGTTTCCCTAGTAACCAAATTTGTTTACGGGGAAATGCTGCCACCTAGTGGCCGTTTCCTGCAAGAACAGCTTTAAACTCACAGCTAATGGTCACCTAACATTCACAAGGACTCAGGGCTGTAAAGGACACCTGCCCTAGAAAACTGTGCAGAAGTAGGGAATGGACAATAAAATTCAAAAGAGGCAAATGTTTCAAGAAGAGAGTAGGAAGAGTTTAGGTTTACTCACGCTCTTCTTTAAAACAAGGAAAATGGATAAAAGCTCACCCTCAGGGAGTGTTAGACCCATGCAATCTAATCTACAAAAAGTTTCAACTTACACCAGTCGACTCACCATCAGCAAAAAGTCTCCAAACAATAAATGCTGAAGGGGATTTAGAGAACTGTGTACCCTCTACCTGCTGGTGAGACGTAAAGGCGTAACAGCCAATGATGAGAACAGAAAGGAGCTGTGTTTAAAAGTAAAAATGGAGGTACCATTCAATCCAGCAGGCGCACCATTGGACCTCTCACCTGAGAAGACAAGAATCGAGAAGACACAGGCCGCAAAAGCTGCAGTGCAGCCTTATTCACAATAGCCAAGACAGTGAAGCAATCAAAATGTCCAACAACAGGTGAGTGGATAAAGAAGAAGTGGTCCATGTACACAGTGGAATATTAGCCATGGAAAACAATGAACCATTGCTCTCTGAGGCACCACAAATGAGTCTGGAGATAATCACGAAATATGAGGTAAGTCGGAAAGCAAAAGACCTATATTCTATGATATGACTTACAGGCGTTATCTAATAACTGACACAAATGAACATATTTCCACAGAGAAAGACACTCCCAGACTTAGAAAACAAACTGTGCTCATCTAAAAGGAAAAGTGGGGGGAATGGATAAATTAAGATTAGTGTTACTATATGTATACAAACACATATTATATACATATCTCAAAAAGACCGACCATAGAGCAAGGGAGGTCTGCGGAACCCTCAGTAACATTTTACATGGGAAGAGGATCTGTACTTGAATAGACATATATAATGTACAAATGAACCAGATTGTGTACACCTAGGACAGACAATATTCTAAGCTTTACCCCAATTAAGAAAATTTTTAAAACCAAGAAGAATTAATGAGACATAAACTTATGGGGTTTCTCCATGCACATGCCAATGTAATTTACAACCTAGGACACGACTTCCAGAAAGGCTCTGCTGCCCTAGTACCCAGATTGGGGAATGGAGAAATGCTGCCTGCTTGAGGCCACTGCCCAGAACAGCAGCTTTAAACCCATTGCTAAAGGTCACTAAACATTCACCAAATTGCAGTTCGGTAAATGACACCTGCTATCTAAATAAATTCTGGGGTGGAAGATCGACCAAAAAATTAAAAAGAGGGCAAACCTCCAAGAAGACAATTTCAAGAGTTATATTGTACTCCCAATTGTTTCCTTTTTTTAACAGAGAAGAAAACGGCAGAGAAAAATGATGAGTTTTACGAATTTTCAAAGACATGCAAACTCAAATTACAAAAACCTATCAGCTCACAGCAGCCAGAAGGGCCACTAGCATAAATGCTGCAAACAATAAATGCTGAAGCGATTGTGGAGAAATGCGTACCCTCGATTCTAAGGGGGACGTGGTAAGAGCCACTAATGAAAACACAAAGAAGGTGCTTTGAAAAGGGAAACTCCGTGCTACCAGTCAGTCAATCACACCCACTGCTGGGTCTATCACCTGAGAAAATGAGAATCAAAAAGTCACAGGCTGCCAATCCTGCACTCCAACAATATTTACCATAGCCAACACTTGGAAGCAATGAAAATGTCCATCAACCGAGGAATGCACAAAGTAGAAGTGGTCCACGTACACAGTGGAAATTTACTCCAATAAAAAATAAAAAATAAATTTAAAAATCCAACAAACGTAAGGAGACATCAGCTTGTCTGGGTTTGTCCGGGCACACTCCACTCTAATTTATACCCGAGAAACCCCACAGGCCGCAAGGGCTTTTCCCTAGATACCAGGGTGGGGGACATAGAAAGGCTGCCACCCTCTGGCAGTTACCTGCAAAAGCAGCTTTAAAGCCTGTGCTAATGGTCATTTCATAGGAACAAGTACTGCAGAACTGTAAATGAAACCTGCCCTCAAAATGTCTTGAGGGAGGTAACGGACAAAACATTTCAAAATGGGACACATACTTAAAGAGAACACTTTGAAGAACTAAGGGATAATCACAGCTTGAAAAATAAAAAAGACATGCCTTAAAGCTCAATTTCAACGGATTATGTGGCACATTCGAATTCAACCACAGAGAGGTATCAGCTCACACTTGTCAGAATAACCATCAGCAAGAAAACTACAAAACAATAAATGCTGAAGGTGTTGTGGAGAAATGCATACACTCAACTTCAAGTGGGACGTAAGTTGGAAAGGGCCACGAATGAGAACAGAATGGAGGTGCCTTAAAAAGGTAAACATTGAGCTACCATATGATCCAGCAGGCCCACTCCTCGACCTATAATCTAAGAAGAGAGAATTGGAAAGACACAGGCAGGCAAATCTGCATTGCACAGTACTACAATAGCCAAGATAGGGAAGTAACCAAAAAGTCCACCAACAGATGGGTGGACAAAGAAGAACTCTTCCGTGTACAGATGGAATGTTCGCTAGTGAAAAAATGAAACAATGCCATTTGCAGCACCATAGATGAGTCTAGACGTACTCACGCCACCTGTAGTAAGTGAGAAAGCAAAAGACACATATCCTGTCATATCCCTTTTAAGAGTTACTTAAAAATTGATACCAATGAAGATATTTCCACAGAGAAAGGCAATCACAGAATCGTTAAAAAGCTTATGGTTCACCACATAGAAAGGGATGAGGATTGGATACATTACCATATTGGGGTTAACAGAGATATACATACCATGTGAAATACAAAACCACCAAAGACGTACGGAAGACGAGGAGAAGACTACTCAACATTGTGTCATAACCTACATGGGAAAAGGATGGGAGGGAGAATAGATACATGTATATGTGTGAAAGAACCACATCTTGCACACCTAGAACAAACAAACCATTGTAATCATATTTGCTGGGATAAAAAATAAAAAGTAAATTACAAATATGAACAAGAAGTAATGAGACATAAACTTAAAGGGCTTTTTCCTGGCACATTCCATTCTAATTTACAACCTAGAACACCGCTTCCATTAAGGCTCTCTGTTTCCCTAGTAACCAAATTTGTTTACGGGGAAATGCTGCCACCTAGTGGCCGTTTCCTGCAAGAACAGCTTTAAACTCACAGCTAATGGTCACTTAACATTCACAAGGACTCAGGGCTGTAAAGGACACCTGCCCTAAAAAACTGTGCAGAAGTAGGGAATGGACAATAAAATTCAAAAGAGGCAAATGTTTCAAGAAGAGAGTAGGAAGAGTTTAGGTTTACTCACGCTCTTCTTTAAAACAAGGAAAATGGACAAAAGCTCAACCTCAGGGAGTGTTAGACCCATGCAATCTAATCTACAAAAAGTTTCAACTTACACCAGTCGACTCACCATCAGCAAAAAGTCTCCAAACAATAAATGCTGAAGGGGATTTAGAGAACTGTGTACCCTCTACCTGCTGGTGAGACGTAAAGGCGTAACAGCCAATGATGAGAACAGAAAGGAGCTGTGTTTAAAAGTAAAAATGGAGGTACCATTCAATCCAGCAGGCGCACCATTGGACCTCTCACCTGAGAAGACAAGAATCGAGAAGACACAGGCCGCAAAAGCTGCAGTGCAGCCTTATTCACAATAGCCAAGACAGTGAAGCAATCAAAATGTCCAACAGCAGGTGAGTGGATAAAGAAGAAGTGGTCCATGTACACAGTGGAATATTAGCCATGGAAAACAATGAACCATTGCTCTCTGAGGCACCACAAATGAGTCTGGAGATAATCACGAAATATGAGGTAAGTCGGAAAGCAAAAGACCTATATTCTATGATATGACTTACAGGCGTTATCTAATAACTGACACAAATGAACATA
Organism: Balaenoptera borealis; assembly: GCF_965194805.1. Classification (NCBI taxonomy): domain Eukaryota; kingdom Metazoa; phylum Chordata; class Mammalia; order Artiodactyla; family Balaenopteridae; genus Balaenoptera; species Balaenoptera borealis. The sequence continues at coordinate 189,497 of NW_028123792.1, forward strand.
TTTCCACAGAGAAAGACACTCCCAGACTTAGAAAACAAACTGTGCTCATCTAAAAGGAAAAGTGGGGGGAATGGATAAATTAAGATTAGTGTTACTATATGTATACAAACACATATTATATACATATCTCAAAAAGACCGACCATAGAGCAAGGGAGGTCTGCGGAACCCTCAGTAACATTTTACATGGCAAGAGGATCTGTACTTGAATAGACATATATAATGTACAAATGAACCAGATTGTGTACACCTAGGACAGACAATATTCTAAGCTTTACCCCAATTAAGAAAATTTTTAAAACCAAGAAGAATTAATGAGACATAAACTTATGGGGTTTCTCCATGCACATGCCAATGTAATTTACAACCTAGGACACGACTTCCAGAAAGGCTCTGCTGCCCTAGTACCCAGATTGGGGAATGGAGAAATGCTGCCTGCTTGAGGCCACTGCCCAGAACAGCAGCTTTAAACCCATTGCTAAAGGTCACTAAACATTCACCAAATTGCAGTTCGGTAAATGACACCTGCTATCTAAATAAATTCTGGGGTGGAAGATCGACCAAAAAATTAAAAAGAGGGCAAACCTCCAAGAAGACAATTTCAAGAGTTATATTGTACTCCCAATTGTTTCCTTTTTTTAACAGAGAAGAAAACGGCAGAGAAAAATGATGAGTTTTACGAATTTTCAAAGACATGCAAACTCAAATTACAAAAACCTATCAGCTCACAGCAGCCAGAAGGGCCACTAGCATAAATGCTGCAAACAATAAATGCTGAAGCGATTGTGGAGAAATGCGTACCCTCGATTCTAAGGGGGACGTGGTAAGAGCCACTAATGAAAACACAAAGAAGGTGCTTTGAAAAGGGAAACTCCGTGCTACCAGTCAGTCAATCACACCCACTGCTGGGTCTATCACCTGAGAAAATGAGAATCAAAAAGTCACAGGCTGCCAATCCTGCACTCCAACAATATTTACCATAGCCAACACTTGGAAGCAATGAAAATGTCCATCAACCGAGGAATGCACAAAGTAGAAGTGGTCCACGTACACAGTGGAAATTTACTCCAATAAAAAATAAAAATTAAATTTAAAAATCCAACAAACGTAAGGAGACATCAGCTTGTCTGGGTTTGTCCGGGCACACTCCACTCTAATTTATACCCGAGAAACCCCACAGGCCGCAAGGGCTTTTCCCTAGATACCAGGGTGGGGGACATAGAAAGGCTGCCACCCTCTGGCAGTTACCTGCAAAAGCAGCTTTAAAGCCTGTGCTAATGGTCATTTCATAGGAACAAGTACTGCAGAACTGTAAATGAAACCTGCCCTCAAAATGTCTTGAGGGAGGTAACGGACAAAACATTTCAAAATGGGACACATACTTAAAGAGAACACTTTGAAGAACTAAGGGATAATCACAGCTTGAAAAATAAAAAAGACATGCCTTAAAGCTCAATTTCAACGGATTATGTGGCACATTCGAATTCAACCACAGAGAGGTATCAGCTCACACTTGTCAGAATAACCATCAGCAAGAAAACTACAAAACAATAAATGCTGAAGGTGTTGTGGAGAAATGCATACACTCAACTTCAAGTGGGACGTAAGTTGGAAAGGGCCACGAATGAGAACAGAATGGAGGTGCCTTAAAAAGGTAAACATTGAGCTACCATATGATCCAGCAGGCCCACTCCTCGACCTATAATCTAAGAAGAGAGAATTGGAAAGACACAGGCAGGCAAATCTGCATTGCACAGTACTACAATAGCCAAGATAGGGAAGTAACCAAAAAGTCCACCAACAGATGGGTGGACAAAGAAGAACTCTTCCGTGTACAGATGGAATGTTCGCTAGTGAAAAAATGAAACAATGCCATTTGCAGCACCATAGATGAGTCTAGACGTACTCACGCCACCTGTAGTAAGTGAGAAAGCAAAAGACACATATCCTGTCATATCCCTTTTAAGAGTTACTTAAAAATTGATACCAATGAAGATATTTCCACAGAGAAAGGCAATCACAGAATCGTTAAAAAGCTTATGGTTCACCACATAGAAAGGGATGAGGATTGGATACATTACCATATTGGGGTTAACAGAGATATACATACCATGTGAAATACAAAACCACCAAAGACGTACGGAAGACGAGGAGAAGACTACTCAACATTGTGTCATAACCTACATGGGAAAAGGATGGGAGGGAGAATAGATACATGTATATGTGTGAAAGAACCACATCTTGCACACCTAGAACAAACAAACCATTGTAATCATATTTGCTGGGATAAAAAATAAAAAGTAAATTACAAATATGAACAAGAAGTAATGAGACATAAACTTAAAGGGCTTTTTCCTGGCACATTCCATTCTAATTTACAACCTAGAACACCGCTTCCATTAAGGCTCTCTGTTTCCCTAGTAACCAAATTTGTTTACGGGGAAATGCTGCCACCTAGTGGCCGTTTCCTGCAAGAACAGCTTTAAACTCACAGCTAATGGTCACTTAACATTCACAAGGACTCAGGGCTGTAAAGGACACCTGCCCTAAAAAACTGTGCAGAAGTAGGGAATGGACAATAAAATTCAAAAGAGGCAAATGTTTCAAGAAGAGAGTAGGAAGAGTTTAGGTTTACTCACGCTCTTCTTTAAAACAAGGAAAATGGACAAAAGCTCAACCTCAGGGAGTGTTAGACCCATGCAATCTAATCTACAAAAAGTTTCAACTTACACCAGTCGACTCACCATCAGCAAAAAGTCTCCAAACAATAAATGCTGAAGGGGATTTAGAGAACTGTGTACCCTCTACCTGCTGGTGAGACGTAAAGGCGTAACAGCCAATGATGAGAACAGAAAGGAGCTGTGTTTAAAAGTAAAAATGGAGGTACCATTCAATCCAGCAGGCGCACCATTGGACCTCTCACCTGAGAAGACAAGAATCGAGAAGACACAGGCCGCAAAAGCTGCAGTGCAGCCTTATTCACAATAGCCAAGACAGTGAAGCAATCAAAATGTCCAACAGCAGGTGAGTGGATAAAGAAGAAGTGGTCCATGTACACAGTGGAATATTAGCCATGGAAAACAATGAACCATTGCTCTCTGAGGCACCACAAATGAGTCTGGAGATAATCACGAAATATGAGGTAAGTCGGAAAGCAAAAGACCTATATTCTATGATATGACTTACAGGCGTTATCTAATAACTGACACAAATGAACATATTTCCACAGAGAAAGACACTCCCAGACTTAGAAAACAAACTGTGCTCATCTAAAAGGAAAAGTGGGGGGAATGGATAAATTAAGATTAGTGTTACTATATGTATACAAACACATATTATATACATATCTCAAAAAGACCGACCATAGAGCAAGGGAGGTCTGCGGAACCCTCAGTAACATTTTACATGGCAAGAGGATCTGTACTTGAATAGACATATATAATGTACAAATGAACCAGATTGTGTACACCTAGGACAGACAATATTCTAAGCTTTACCCCAATTAAGAAAATTTTTAAAACCAAGAAGAATTAATGAGACATAAACTTATGGGGTTTCTCCATGCACATGCCAATGTAATTTACAACCTAGGACACGACTTCCAGAAAGGCTCTGCTGCCCTAGTACCCAGATTGGGGAATGGAGAAATGCTGCCTGCTTGAGGCCACTGCCCAGAACAGCAGCTTTAAACCCATTGCTAAAGGTCACTAAACATTCACCAAATTGCAGTTCGGTAAATGACACCTGCTATCTAAATAAATTCTGGGGTGGAACATCGACCAAAAAATTAAAAAGAGGGCAAACCTCCAAGAAGACAATTTCAAGAGTTATATTGTACTCCCAATTGTTTCCTTTTTTTAACAGAAAAGAAAACGGCAGAGAAAAATGATGAGTTTTACGAATTTTCAAAGACATGCAAACTCAAATTACAAAAACCTATCAGCTCACAGCAGCCAGAAGGGCCACTAGCATAAATGCTGCAAACAATAAATGCTGAAGCGATTGTGGAGAAATGCGTACCCTCGATTCTAAGGGGGACGTGGTAAGAGCCACTAATGAAAACACAAAGAAGGTGCTTTGAAAAGGGAAACTCCGTGCTACCAGTCAGTCAATCACACCCACTGCTGGGTCTATCACCTGAGAAAATGAGAATCAAAAAGTCACAGGCTGCCAATCCTGCACTCCAACAATATTTACCATAGCCAACACTTGGAAGCAATGAAAATGTCCATCAACCGAGGAATGCACAAAGTAGAAGTGGTCCACGTACACAGTGGAAATTTACTCCAATAAAAAATAAAAAATAAATTTAAAAATCCAACAAACGTAAGGAGACATCAGCTTGTCTGGGTTTGTCCGGGCACACTCCACTCTAATTTATACCCGAGAAACCCCACAGGCCGCAAGGGCTTTTCCCTAGATACCAGGGTGGGGGACATAGAAAGGCTGCCACCCTCTGGCAGTTACCTGCAAAAGCAGCTTTAAAGCCTGTGCTAATGGTCATTTCATAGGAACAAGTACTGCAGAACTGTAAATGAAACCTGCCCTCAAAATGTCTTGAGGGAGGTAACGGACAAAACATTTCAAAATGGGACACATACTTAAAGAGAACACTTTGAAGAACTAAGGGATAATCACAGCTTGAAAAATAAAAAAGACATGCCTTAAAGCTCAATTTCAACGGATTATGTGGCACATTCGAATTCAACCACAGAGAGGTATCAGCTCACACTTGTCAGAATAACCATCAGCAAGAAAACTACAAAACAATAAATGCTGAAGGTGTTGTGGAGAAATGCATACACTCAACTTCAAGTGGGACGTAAGTTGGAAAGGGCCACGAATGAGAACAGAATGGAGGTGCCTTAAAAAGGTAAACATTGAGCTACCATATGATCCAGCAGGCCCACTCCTCGACCTATAATCTAAGAAGAGAGAATTGGAAAGACACAGGCAGGCAAATCTGCATTGCACAGTACTACAATAGCCAAGATAGGGAAGTAACCAAAAAGTCCACCAACAGATGGGTGGACAAAGAAGAACTCTTCCGTGTACAGATGGAATGTTCGCTAGTGAAAAAATGAAACAATGCCATTTGCAGCACCATAGATGAGTCTAGACGTACTCACGCCACCTGTAGTAAGTGAGAAAGCAAAAGACACATATCCTGTCATATCCCTTTTAAGAGTTACTTAAAAATTGATACCAATGAAGATATTTCCACAGAGAAAGGCAATCACAGAATCGTTAAAAAACGTATTGTTCACCACATAGAAAGGGATGAGGATTGGATACATTACCATATTGGGGTTAACAGAGATATACATACCATGTGAAATACATAACCACCAAAGACGTACGGAAGACGAGGAGAAGACTACTCAACATTGTGTCATAACCTACATGGGAAAAGGATGGGAGGGAGAATAGATACATGTATATGTGTGAAAGAACCACATCTTGCACACCTAGAACAAACAAACCATTGTAATCATATTTGCTGGGATAAAAAATAAAAAGTAAATTACAAATATGAACAAGAAGTAATGAGACATAAACTTAAAGGGCTTTTTCCTGGCACATTCCATTCTAATTTACAACCTAGAACACCGCTTCCATTAAGGCTCTCTGTTTCCCTAGTAACCAAATTTGTTTACGGGGAAATGCTGCCACCTAGTGGCCGTTTCCTGCAAGAACAGCTTTAAACTCACAGCTAATGGTCACTTAACATTCACAAGGACTCAGGGCTGTAAAGGACACCTGCCCTAAAAAACTGTGCAGAAGTAGGGAATGGACAATAAAATTCAAAAGAGGCAAATGTTTCAAGAAGAGAGTAGGAAGAGTTTAGGTTTACTCACGCTCTTCTTTAAAACAAGGAAAATGGACAAAAGCTCAACCTCAGGGAGTGTTAGACCCATGCAATCTAATCTACAAAAAGTTTCAACTTACACCAGTCGACTCACCATCAGCAAAAAGTCTCCAAACAATAAATGCTGAAGGGGATTTAGAGAACTGTGTACCCTCTACCTGCTGGTGAGACGTAAAGGCGTAACAGCCAATGATGAGAACAGAAAGGAGCTGTGTTTAAAAGTAAAAATGGAGGTACCATTCAATCCAGCAGGCGCACCATTGGACCTCTCACCTGAGAAGACAAGAATCGAGAAGACACAGGCCGCAAAAGCTGCAGTGCAGCCTTATTCACAATAGCCAAGACAGTGAAGCAATCAAAATGTCCAACAACAGGTGAGTGGATAAAGAAGAAGTGGTCCATGTACACAGTGGAATATTAGCCATGGAAAACAATGAACCATTGCTCTCTGAGGCACCACAAATGAGTCTGGAGATAATCACGAAATATGAGGTAAGTCGGAAAGCAAAAGACCTATATTCTATGATATGACTTACAGGCGTTATCTAATAACTGACACAAATGAACATATTTCCACAGAGAAAGACACTCCCAGACTTAGAAAACAAACTGTGCTCATCTAAAAGGAAAAGTGGGGGGAATGGATAAATTAAGATTAGTGTTACTATATGTATACAAACACATATTATATACATATCTCAAAAAGACCGACCATAGAGCAAGGGAGGTCTGCGGAACCCTCAGTAACATTTTACATGGGAAGAGGATCTGTACTTGAATAGACATATATAATGTACAAATGAACCAGATTGTGTACACCTAGGACAGACAATATTCTAAGCTTTACCCCAATTAAGAAAATTTTTAAAACCAAGAAGAATTAATGAGACATAAACTTATGGGGTTTCTCCATGCACATGCCAATGTAATTTACAACCTAGGACACGACTTCCAGAAAGGCTCTGCTGCCCTAGTACCCAGATTGGGGAATGGAGAAATGCTGCCTGCTTGAGGCCACTGCCCAGAACAGCAGCTTTAAACCCATTGCTAAAGGTCACTAAACATTCACCAAATTGCAGTTCGGTAAATGACACCTGCTATCTAAATAAATTCTGGGGTGGAAGATCGACCAAAAAATTAAAAAGAGGGCAAACCTCCAAGAAGACAATTTCAAGAGTTATATTGTACTCCCAATTGTTTCCTTTTTTTAACAGAGAAGAAAACGGCAGAGAAAAATGATGAGTTTTACGAATTTTCAAAGACATGCAAACTCAAATTACAAAAACCTATCAGCTCACAGCAGCCAGAAGGGCCACTAGCATAAATGCTGCAAACAATAAATGCTGAAGCGATTGTGGAGAAATGCGTACCCTCGATTCTAAGGGGGACGTGGTAAGAGCCACTAATGAAAACACAAAGAAGGTGCTTTGAAAAGGGAAACTCCGTGCTACCAGTCAGTCAATCACACCCACTGCTGGGTCTATCACCTGAGAAAATGAGAATCAAAAAGTCACAGGCTGCCAATCCTGCACTCCAACAATATTTACCATAGCCAACACTTGGAAGCAATGAAAATGTCCATCAACCGAGGAATGCACAAAGTAGAAGTGGTCCACGTACACAGTGGAAATTTACTCCAATAAAAAATAAAAATTAAATTTAAAAATCCAACAAACGTAAGGAGACATCAGCTTGTCTGGGTTTGTCCGGGCACACTCCACTCTAATTTATACCCGAGAAACCCCACAGGCCGCAAGGGCTTTTCCCTAGATACCAGGGTGGGGGACATAGAAAGGCTGCCACCCTCTGGCAGTTACCTGCAAAAGCAGCTTTAAAGCCTGTGCTAATGGTCATTTCATAGGAACAAGTACTGCAGAACTGTAAATGAAACCTGCCCTCAAAATGTCTTGAGGGAGGTAACGGACAAAACATTTCAAAATGGGACACATACTTAAAGAGAACACTTTGAAGAACTAAGGGATAATCACAGCTTGAAAAATAAAAAAGACATGCCTTAAAGCTCAATTTCAACGGATTATGTGGCACATTCGAATTCAACCACAGAGAGGTATCAGCTCACACTTGTCAGAATAACCATCAGCAAGAAAACTACAAAACAATAAATGCTGAAGGTGTTGTGGAGAAATGCATACACTCAACTTCAAGTGGGACGTAAGCTGGAAAGGGCCACGAATGAGAACAGAATGGAGGTGCCTTAAAAAGGTAAACATTGAGCTACCATATGATCCAGCAGGCCCACTCCTCGACCTATAATCTAAGAAGAGAGAATTGGAAAGACACAGGCAGGCAAATCTGCATTGCACAGTATTACAATAGCCAAGATAGGGAAGTAACCAAAAAGTCCACCAACAGATGGGTGGACAAAGAAGAACTCTTCCGTGTACAGATGGAATGTTCGCTAGTGAAAAAATGAAACAATGCCATTTGCAGCACCATAGATGAGTCTAGACGTACTCACGCCACCTGTAGTAAGTGAGAAAGCAAAAGACACATATCCTGTCATATCCCTTTTAAGAGTTACTTAAAAATTGATACCAATGAAGATATTTCCACAGAGAAAGGCAATCACAGAATCGTTAAAAAACTTATGGTTCACCACATAGAAAGGGATGAGGATTGGATACATTACCATATTGGGTTTAACAGAGATATACATACCATGTGAAATACATAACCACCAAAGACGTACGGAAGACGAGGAGAAGACTACTCAACATTGTGTCATAACCTACATGGGAAAAGGATGGGAGGGAGAATAGATACATGTATATGTGTGAAAGAACCACATCTTGCACACCTAGAACAAACAAACCATTGTAATCATATTTGCTGGGATAAAAAATAAAAAGTAAATTACAAATATGAACAAGAAGTAATGAGACATAAACTTAAAGGGCTTTTTCCTGGCACATTCCATTCTAATTTACAACCTAGAACACCGCTTCCATTAAGGCTCTCTGTTTCCCTAGTAACCAAATTTGTTTACGGGGAAATGCTGCCACCTAGTGGCCGTTTCCTGCAAGAACAGCTTTAAACTCACAGCTAATGGTCACTTAACATTCACAAGGACTCAGGGCTGTAAAGGACACCTGCCCTAAAAAACTGTGCAGAAGTAGGGAATGGACAATAAAATTCAAAAGAGGCAAATGTTTCAAGAAGAGAGTAGGAAGAGTTTAGGTTTACTCACGCTCTTTTTTAAAACAAGGAAAATGGATAAAAGCTCACCCTCAGGGAGTGTTAGACCCATGCAATCTAATCTACAAAAAGTTTCAACTTACACCAGTCGACTCACCATCAGCAAAAAGTCTCCAAACAATAAATGCTGAAGGGGATTTAGAGAACTGTGTACCCTCTACCTGCTGGTGAGACGTAAAGGCGTAACAGCCAATGATGAGAACAGAAAGGAGCTGTGTTTAAAAGTAAAAATGGAGGTACCATTCAATCCAGCAGGCGCACCATTGGACCTCTCACCTGAGAAGACAAGAATCGAGAAGACACAGGCCGCAAAAGCTGCAGTGCAGCCTTATTCACAATAGCCAAGACAGTGAAGCAATCAAAATGTCCAACAACAGGTGAGTGGATAAAGAAGAAGTGGTCCATGTACACAGTGGAATATTAGCCATGGAAAACAATGAACCATTGCTCTCTGAGGCACCACAAATGAGTCTGGAGATAATCACGAAATATGAGGTAAGTCGGAAAGCAAAAGACCTATATTCTATGATATGACTTACAGGCGTTATCTAATAACTGACACAAATGAACATATTTCCACAGAGAAAGACACTCCCAGACTTAGAAAACAAACTGTGCTCATCTAAAAGGAAAAGTGGGGGGAATGGATAAATTAAGATTAGTGTTACTATATGTATACAAACACATATTATATACATATCTCAAAAAGACCGACCATAGAGCAAGGGAGGTCTGCGGAACCCTCAGTAACATTTTACATGGGAAGAGGATCTGTACTTGAATAGACATATATAATGTACAAATGAACCAGATTGTGTACACCTAGGACAGACAATATTCTAAGCTTTACCCCAATTAAGAAAATTTTTAAAACCAAGAAGAATTAATGAGACATAAACTTATGGGGTTTCTCCATGCACATGCCAATGTAATTTACAACCTAGGACACGACTTCCAGAAAGGCTCTGCTGCCCTAGTACCCAGATTGGGGAATGGAGAAATGCTGCCTGCTTGAGGCCACTGCCCAGAACAGCAGCTTTAAACCCATTGCTAAAGGTCACTAAACATTCACCAAATTGCAGTTCGGTAAATGACACCTGCTATCTAAATAAATTCTGGGGTGGAAGATCGACCAAAAAATTAAAAAGAGGGCAAACCTCCAAGAAGACAATTTCAAGAGTTATATTGTACTCCCAATTGTTTCCTTTTTTTAACAGAGAAGAAAACGGCAGAGAAAAATGATGAGTTTTACGAATTTTCAAAGACATGCAAACTCAAATTACAAAAACCTATCAGCTCACAGCAGCCAGAAGGGCCACTAGCATAAATGCTGCAAACAATAAATGCTGAAGCGATTGTGGAGAAATGCGTACCCTCGATTCTAAGGGGGACGTGGTAAGAGCCACTAATGAAAACACAAAGAAGGTGCTTTGAAAAGGGAAACTCCGTGCTACCAGTCAGTCAATCACACCCACTGCTGGGTCTATCACCTGAGAAAATGAGAATCAAAAAGTCACAGGCTGCCAATCCTGCACTCCAACAATATTTACCATAGCCAACACTTGGAAGCAATGAAAATGTCCATCAACCGAGGAATGCACAAAGTAGAAGTGGTCCACGTACACAGTGGAAATTTACTCCAATAAAAAATAAAAATTAAATTTAAAAATCCAACAAACGTAAGGAGACATCAGCTTGTCTGGGTTTGTCCGGGCACACTCCACTCTAATTTATACCCGAGAAACCCCACAGGCCGCAAGGGCTTTTCCCTAGATACCAGGGTGGGGGACATAGAAAGGCTGCCACCCTCTGGCAGTTACCTGCAAAAGCAGCTTTAAAGCCTGTGCTAATGGTCATTTCATAGGAACAAGTACTGCAGAACTGTAAATGAAACCTGCCCTCAAAATGTCTTGAGGGAGGTAACGGACAAAACATTTCAAAATGGGACACATACTTAAAGAGAACACTTTGAAGAACTAAGGGATAATCACAGCTTGAAAAATAAAAAAGACATGCCTTAAAGCTCAATTTCAACGGATTATGTGGCACATTCGAATTCAACCACAGAGAGGTATCAGCTCACACTTGTCAGAATAACCATCAGCAAGAAAACTACAAAACAATAAATGCTGAAGGTGTTGTGGAGAAATGCATACACTCAACTTCAAGTGGGACGTAAGTTGGAAAGGGCCACGAATGAGAACAGAATGGAGGTGCCTTAAAAAGGTAAACATTGAGCTACCATATGATCCAGCAGGCCCACTCCTCGACCTATAATCTAAGAAGAGAGAATTGGAAAGACACAGGCAGGCAAATCTGCATTGCACAGTATTACAATAGCCAAGATAGGGAAGTAACCAAAAAGTCCACCAACAGATGGGTGGACAAAGAAGAACTCTTCCGTGTACAGATGGAATGTTCGCTAGTGAAAAAATGAAACAATGCCATTTGCAGCACCATAGATGAGTCTAGACGTACTCACGCCACCTGTAGTAAGTGAGAAAGCAAAAGACACATATCCTGTCATATCCCTTTTAAGAGTTACTTAAAAATTGATACCAATGAAGATATTTCCACAGAGAAAGGCAATCACAGAATCGTTAAAAAACTTATGGTTCACCACATAGAAAGGGATGAGGATTGGATACATTACCATATTGGGTTTAACAGAGATATACATACCATGTGAAATACATAACCACCAAAGACGTACGGAAGACGAGGAGAAGACTACTCAACATTGTGTCATAACCTACATGGGAAAAGGATGGGAGGGAGAATAGATACATGTATATGTGTGAAAGAACCACATCTTGCACACCTAGAACAAACAAACCATTGTAATCATATTTGCTGGGATAAAAAATAAAAAGTAAATTACAAATATGAACAAGAAGTAATGAGACATAAACTTAAAGGGCTTTTTCCTGACACATTCCATTCTAATTTACAACCTAGAACACCGCTTCCATTAAGGCTCTCTGTTTCCCTAGTAACCAAATTTGTTTACGGGGAAATGCTGCCACCTAGTGGCCGTTTCCTGCAAGAACAGCTTTAAACTCACAGCTAATGGTCACTTAACATTCACAAGGACTCAGGGCTGTAAAGGACACCTGCCCTAAAAAACTGTGCAGAAGTAGGGAATGGACAATAAAATTCAAAAGAGGCAAATGTTTCAAGAAGAGAGTAGGAAGAGTTTAGGTTTACTCACGCTCTTCTTTAAAACAAGGAAAATGGATAAAAGCTCAACCTCAGGGAGTGTTAGACCCATGCAATCTAATCTACAAAAAGTTTCAACTTACACCAGTCGACTCACCATCAGCAAAAAGTCTCCAAACAATAAATGCTGAAGGGGATTTAGAGAACTGTGTACCCTCTACCTGCTGGTGAGACGTAAAGGCGTAACAGCCAATGATGAGAACAGAAAGGAGCTGTGTTTAAAAGTAAAAATGGAGGTACCATTCAATCCAGCAGGCGCACCATTGGACCTCTCACCTGAGAAGACAAGAATCGAGAAGACACAGGCCGCAAAAGCTGCAGTGCAGCCTTATTCACAATAGCCAAGACAGTGAAGCAATCAAAATGTCCAACAACAGGTGAGTGGATAAAGAAGAAGTGGTCCATGTACACAGTGGAATATTAGCCATGGAAAACAATGAACCATTGCTCTCTGAGGCACCACAAATGAGTCTGGAGATAATCACGAAATATGAGGTAAGTCGGAAAGCAAAAGACCTATATTCTATGATATGACTTACAGGCGTTATCTAATAACTGACACAAATGAACATATTTCCACAGAGAAAGACACTCCCAGACTTAGAAAACAAACTGTGCTCATCTAAAAGGAAAAGTGGGGGGAATGGATAAATTAAGATTAGTGTTACTATATGTATACAAACACATATTATATACATATCTCAAAAAGACCGACCATAGAGCAAGGGAGGTCTGCGGAACCCTCAGTAACATTTTACATGGGAAGAGGATCTGTACTTGAATAGACATATATAATGTACAAATGAACCAGATTGTGTACACCTAGGACAGACAATATTCTAAGCTTTACCCCAATTAAGAAAATTTTTAAAACCAAGAAGAATTAATGAGACATAAACTTATGGGGTTTCTCCATGCACATGCCAATGTAATTTACAACCTAGGACACGACTTCCAGAAAGGCTCTGCTGCCCTAGTACCCAGATTGGGGAATGGAGAAATGCTGCCTGCTTGAGGCCACTGCCCAGAACAGCAGCTTTAAACCCATTGCTAAAGGTCACTAAACATTCACCAAATTGCAGTTCGGTAAATGACACCTGCTATCTAAATAAATTCTGGGGTGGAAGATCGACCAAAAAATTAAAAAGAGGGCAAACCTCCAAGAAGACAATTTCAAGAGTTATATTGTACTCCCAATTGTTTCCTTTTTTTAACAGAGAAGAAAACGGCAGAGAAAAATGATGAGTTTTACGAATTTTCAAAGACATGCAAACTCAAATTACAAAAACCTATCAGCTCACAGCAGCCAGAAGGGCCACTAGCATAAATGCTGCAAACAATAAATGCTGAAGCGATTGTGGAGAAATGCGTACCCTCGATTCTAAGGGGGACGTGGTAAGAGCCACTAATGAAAACACAAAGAAGGTGCTTTGAAAAGGGAAACTCCGTGCTACCAGTCAGTCAATCACACCCACTGCTGGGTCTATCACCTGAGAAAATGAGAATCAAAAAGTCACAGGCTGCCAATCCTGCACTCCAACAATATTTACCATAGCCAACACTTGGAAGCAATGAAAATGTCCATCAACCGAGGAATGCACAAAGTAGAAGTGGTCCACGTACACAGTGGAAATTTACTCCAATAAAAAATAAAAATTAAATTTAAAAATCCAACAAACGTAAGGAGACATCAGCTTGTCTGGGTTTGTCCGGGCACACTCCACTCTAATTTATACCCGAGAAACCCCACAGGCCGCAAGGGCTTTTCCCTAGATACCAGGGTGGGGGACATAGAAAGGCTGCCACCCTCTGGCAGTTACCTGCAAAAGCAGCTTTAAAGCCTGTGCTAATGGTCATTTCATAGGAACAAGTACTGCAGAACTGTAAATGAAACCTGCCCTCAAAATGTCTTGAGGGAGGTAACGGACAAAACATTTCAAAATGGGACACATACTTAAAGAGAACACTTTGAAGAACTAAGGGATAATCACAGCTTGAAAAATAAAAAAGACATGCCTTAAAGCTCAATTTCAACGGATTATGTGGCACATTCGAATTCAACCACAGAGAGGTATCAGCTCACACTTGTCAGAATAACCATCAGCAAGAAAACTACAAAACAATAAATGCTGAAGGTGTTGTGGAGAAATGCATACACTCAACTTCAAGTGGGACGTAAGCTGGAAAGGGCCACGAATGAGAACAGAATGGAGGTGCCTTAAAAAGGTAAACATTGAGCTACCATATGATCCAGCAGGCCCACTCCTCGACCTATAATCTAAGAAGAGAGAATTGGAAAGACACAGGCAGGCAAATCTGCATTGCACAGTATTACAATAGCCAAGATAGGGAAGTAACCAAAAAGTCCACCAACAGATGGGTGGACAAAGAAGAACTCTTCCGTGTACAGATGGAATGTTCGCTAGTGAAAAAATGAAACAATGCCATTTGCAGCACCATAGATGAGTCTAGACGTACTCACGCCACCTGTAGTAAGTGAGAAAGCAAAAGACACATATCCTGTCATATCCCTTTTAAGAGTTACTTAAAAATTGATACCAGTGAAGATATTTCCACAGAGAAAGGCAATCACAGAATCGTTAAAAAACGTATGGTTCACCACATAGAAAGGGATGAGGATTGGATACATTACCATATTGGGTTTAACAGAGATATACATACCATGTGAAATACATAACCACCAAAGACGTACGGAAGACGAGGAGAAGACTACTCAACATTGTGTCATAACCTACATGGGAAAAGGATGGGAGGGAGAATAGATACATGTATATGTGTGAAAGAACCACATCTTGCACACCTAGAACAAACAAACCATTGTAATCATATTTGCTGGGATAAAAAATAAAAAGTAAATTACAAATATGAACAAGAAGTAATGAGACATAAACTTAAAGGGCTTTTTCCTGGCACATTCCATTCTAATTTACAACCTAGAACACCGCTTCCATTAAGGCTCTCTGTTTCCCTAGTAACCAAATTTGTTTACGGGGAAATGCTGCCACCTAGTGGCCGTTTCCTGCAAGAACAGCTTTAAACTCACAGCTAATGGTCACTTAACATTCACAAGGACTCAGGGCTGTAAAGGACACCTGCCCTAAAAAACTGTGCAGAAGTAGGGAATGGACAATAAAATTCAAAAGAGGCAAATGTTTCAAGAAGAGAGTAGGAAGAGTTTAGGTTTACTCACGCTCTTTTTTAAAACAAGGAAAATGGATAAAAGCTCACCCTCAGGGAGTGTTAGACCCATGCAATCTAATCTACAAAAAGTTTCAACTTACACCAGTCGACTCACCATCAGCAAAAAGTCTCCAAACAATAAATGCTGAAGGGGATTTAGAGAACTGTGTACCCTCTACCTGCTGGTGAGACGTAAAGGCGTAACAGCCAATGATGAGAACAGAAAGGAGCTGTGTTTAAAAGTAAAAATGGAGGTACCATTCAATCCAGCAGGCGCACCATTGGACCTCTCACCTGAGAAGACAAGAATCGAGAAGACACAGGCCGCAAAAGCTGCAGTGCAGCCTTATTCACAATAGCCAAGACAGTGAAGCAATCAAAATGTCCAACAACAGGTGAGTGGATAAAGAAGAAGTGGTCCATGTACACAGTGGAATATTAGCCATGGAAAACAATGAACCATTGCTCTCTGAGGCACCACAAATGAGTCTGGAGATAATCACGAAATATGAGGTAAGTCGGAAAGCAAAAGACCTATATTCTATGATATGACTTACAGGCGTTATCTAATAACTGACACAAATGAACATATTTCCACAGAGAAAGACACTCCCAGACTTAGAAAACAAACTGTGCTCATCTAAAAGGAAAAGTGGGGGGAATGGATAAATTAAGATTAGTGTTACTATATGTATACAAACACATATTATATACATATCTCAAAAAGACCGACCATAGAGCAAGGGAGGTCTGCGGAACCCTCAGTAACATTTTACATGGGAAGAGGATCTGTACTTGAATAGACATATATAATGTACAAATGAACCAGATTGTGTACACCTAGGACAGACAATATTCTAAGCTTTACCCCAATTAAGAAAATTTTTAAAACCAAGAAGAATTAATGAGACATAAACTTATGGGGTTTCTCCATGCACATGCCAATGTAATTTACAACCTAGGACACGACTTCCAGAAAGGCTCTGCTGCCCTAGTACCCAGATTGGGGAATGGAGAAATGCTGCCTGCTTGAGGCCACTGCCCAGAACAGCAGCTTTAAACCCATTGCTAAAGGTCACTAAACATTCACCAAATTGCAGTTCGGTAAATGACACCTGCTATCTAAATAAATTCTGGGGTGGAAGATCGACCAAAAAATTAAAAAGAGGGCAAACCTCCAAGAAGACAATTTCAAGAGTTATATTGTACTCCCAATTGTTTCCTTTTTTTAACAGAGAAGAAAACGGCAGAGAAAAATGATGAGTTTTACGAATTTTCAAAGACATGCAAACTCAAATTACAAAAACCTATCAGCTCACAGCAGCCAGAAGGGCCACTAGCATAAATGCTGCAAACAATAAATGCTGAAGCGATTGTGGAGAAATGCGTACCCTCGATTCTAAGGGGGACGTGGTAAGAGCCACTAATGAAAACACAAAGAAGGTGCTTTGAAAAGGGAAACTCCGTGCTACCAGTCAGTCAATCACACCCACTGCTGGGTCTATCACCTGAGAAAATGAGAATCAAAAAGTCACAGGCTGCCAATCCTGCACTCCAACAATATTTACCATAGCCAACACTTGGAAGCAATGAAAATGTCCATCAACCGAGGAATGCACAAAGTAGAAGTGGTCCACGTACACAGTGGAAATTTACTCCAATAAAAAATAAAAATTAAATTTAAAAATCCAACAAACGTAAGGAGACATCAGCTTGTCTGGGTTTGTCCGGGCACACTCCACTCTAATTTATACCCGAGAAACCCCACAGGCCGCAAGGGCTTTTCCCTAGATACCAGGGTGGGGGACATAGAAAGGCTGCCACCCTCTGGCAGTTACCTGCAAAAGCAGCTTTAAAGCCTGTGCTAATGGTCATTTCATAGGAACAAGTACTGCAGAACTGTAAATGAAACCTGCCCTCAAAATGTCTTGAGGGAGGTAACGGAGAAAACATTTCAAAATGGGACACGTACTTAAAGAGAACACTTTGAAGAACTAAGGGATAATCACAGCTTGAAAAATAAAAAAGACATGCCTTAAAGCTCAATTTCAACGGATTATGTGGCACATTCGAATTCAACCACAGAGAGGTACCAGCTCACACTTGTCAGAATAACCATCAGCAAGAAAACTACAAAACAATAAATGCTGAAGGTGTTGTGGAGAAATGCATACACTCAACTTCAAGTGGGACGTAAGTTGGAAAGGGCCACGAATGAGAACAGAATGGAGGTGCCTTAAAAAGGTAAACATTGAGCTACCATATGATCCAGCAGGCCCACTCCTCGACCTATAATCTAAGAAGAGAGAATTGGAAAGACACAGGCAGGCAAATCTGCATTGCACAGTATTACAATAGCCAAGATAGGGAAGTAACCAAAAAGTCCACCAACAGATGGGTGGACAAAGAAGAACTCTTCCGTGTACAGATGGCATATTCCCTAGTGCAAAAATGAAACAATGCCATTTGCAGCACCATAGATGAGTCTAGACGTACTCACGCCACCTGTAGTAAGTGAGAAAGCAAAAGACACATATCCTGTCATATCCCTTTTAAGAGTTACTTAAAAATTGATACCAATGAAGATATTTCCACAGAGAAAGGCAATCACAGAATCGTTAAAAAGCTTATGGTTCACCACATAGAAAGGGATGAGGATTGGATACATTACCATATTGGGGTTAACAGAGATATACAAACCACGTGAAATACATAACCACCAAAGACGTACGGAAGACGAGGAGAAGACTACTCAACATTGTGTCATAACCTACATGGGAAAAGGATGGGAGGGAGAATAGATACATGTATATGTGTGAAAGAACCACATCTTGCACACCTAGAACAAACAAACCATTGTAATCATATTTGCTGGGATAAAAAATAAAAAGTAAATTACAAATATGAACAAGAAGTAATGAGACATAAACTTAAAGGGCTTTTTCCTGGCACATTCCATTCTAATTTACAACCTAGAACACCGCTTCCATTAAGGCTCTCTGTTTCCCTAGTAACCAAATTTGTTTACGGGGAAATGCTGCCACCTAGTGGCCGTTTCCTGCAAGAACAGCTTTAAACTCACAGCTAATGGTCACTTAACATTCACAAGGACTCAGGGCTGTAAAGGACACCTGCCCTAAAAAACTGTGCAGAAGTAGGGAATGGACAATAAAATTCAAAAGAGGCAAATGTTTCAAGAAGAGAGTATGAAGAGTTTAGGTTTACTCACGCTCTTCTTTAAAACAAGGAAAATGGACAAAAGCTCAACCTCAGGGAGTGTTAGACCCATGCAATCTAATCTACAAAAAGTTTCAACTTACACCAGTCGACTCACCATCAGCAAAAAGTCTCCAAACAATAAATGCTGAAGGGGATTTAGAGAACTGTGTACCCTCTACCTGCTGGTGAGACGTAAAGGCGTAACAGCCAATGATGAGAACAGAAAGGAGCTGTGTTTAAAAGTAAAAATGGAGGTACCATTCAATCCAGCAGGCGCACCATTGGACCTCTCACCTGAGAAGACAAGAATCGAGAAGACACAGGCCGCAAAAGCTGCAGTGCAGCCTTATTCACAATAGCCAAGACAGTGAAGCAATCAAAATGTCCAACAACAGGTGAGTGGATAAAGAAGAAGTGGTCCATGTACACAGTGGAATATTAGCCATGGAAAACAATGAACCATTGCTCTCTGAGGCACCACAAATGAGTCTGGAG
Organism: Balaenoptera borealis; assembly: GCF_965194805.1. NCBI lineage: Eukaryota > Metazoa > Chordata > Mammalia > Artiodactyla > Balaenopteridae > Balaenoptera > Balaenoptera borealis. Next base: position 208,715 of record NW_028123792.1, read on the forward strand.
ATAATCACGAAATATGAGGTAAGTCGGAAAGCAAAAGACCTATATTCTATGATATGACTTACAGGCGTTATCTAATAACTGACACAAATGAACATATTTCCACAGAGAAAGACACTCCCAGACTTAGAAAACAAACTGTGCTCATCTAAAAGGAAAAGTGGGGGGAATGGATAAATTAAGATTAGTGTTACTATATGTATACAAACACATATTATATACATATCTCAAAAAGACCGACCATAGAGCAAGGGAGGTCTGCGGAACCCTCAGTAACATTTTACATGGGAAGAGGATCTGTACTTGAATAGACATATATAATGTACAAATGAACCAGATTGTGTACACCTAGGACAGACAATATTCTAAGCTTTACCCCAATTAAGAAAATTTTTAAAACCAAGAAGAATTAATGAGACATAAACTTATGGGGTTTCTCCATGCACATGCCAATGTAATTTACAACCTAGGACACGACTTCCAGAAAGGCTCTGCTGCCCTAGTACCCAGATTGGGGAATGGAGAAATGCTGCCTGCTTGAGGCCACTGCCCAGAACAGCAGCTTTAAACCCATTGCTAAAGGTCACTAAACATTCACCAAATTGCAGTTCGGTAAATGACACCTGCTATCTAAATAAATTCTGGGGTGGAAGATCGACCAAAAAATTAAAAAGAGGGCAAACCTCCAAGAAGACAATTTCAAGAGTTATATTGTACTCCCAATTGTTTCCTTTTTTTAACAGAGAAGAAAACGGCAGAGAAAAATGATGAGTTTTACGAATTTTCAAAGACATGCAAACTCAAATTACAAAAACCTATCAGCTCACAGCAGCCAGAAGGGCCACTAGCATAAATGCTGCAAACAATAAATGCTGAAGCGATTGTGGAGAAATGCGTACCCTCGATTCTAAGGGGGACGTGGTAAGAGCCACTAATGAAAACACAAAGAAGGTGCTTTGAAAAGGGAAACTCCGTGCTACCAGTCAGTCAATCACACCCACTGCTGGGTCTATCACCTGAGAAAATGAGAATCAAAAAGTCACAGGCTGCCAATCCTGCACTCCAACAATATTTACCATAGCCAACACTTGGAAGCAATGAAAATGTCCATCAACCGAGGAATGCACAAAGTAGAAGTGGTCCACGTACACAGTGGAAATTTACTCCAATAAAAAATAAAAATTAAATTTAAAAATCCAACAAACGTAAGGAGACATCAGCTTGTCTGGGTTTGTCCGGGCACACTCCACTCTAATTTATACCCGAGAAACCCCACAGGCCGCAAGGGCTTTTCCCTAGATACCAGGGTGGGGGACATAGAAAGGCTGCCACCCTCTGGCAGTTACCTGCAAAAGCAGCTTTAAAGCCTGTGCTAATGGTCATTTCATAGGAACAAGTACTGCAGAACTGTAAATGAAACCTGCCCTCAAAATGTCTTGAGGGAGGTAACGGACAAAACATTTCAAAATGTGACACATACTTAAAGAGAACACTTTGAAGAACTAAGGGATAATCACAGCTTGAAAAATAAAAAAGACATGCCTTAAAGCTCAATTTCAACGGATTATGTGGCACATTCGAATTCAACCACAGAGAGGTATCAGCTCACACTTGTCAGAATAACCATCAGCAAGAAAACTACAAAACAATAAATGCTGCAGGTGTTGTGGAGAAATGCATACACTCAACTTCAAGTGGGACGTAAGTTGGAAAGGGCCACGAATGAGAACAGAATGGAGGTGCCTTAAAAAGGTAAACATTGAGCTACCATATGATCCAGCAGGCCCACTCCTCGACCTATAATCTAAGAAGAGAGAATTGGAAAGACACAGGCAGGCAAATCTGCATTGCACAGTATTACAATAGCCAAGATAGGGAAGTAACCAAAAAGTCCACCAACAGATGGGTGGACAAAGAAGAACTCTTCCGTGTACAGATGGAATGTTCGCTAGTGAAAAAATGAAACAATGCCATTTGCAGCACCATAGATGAGTCTAGACGTACTCACGCCACCTGTAGTAAGTGAGAAAGCAAAAGACACATATCCTGTCATATCCCTTTTAAGAGTTACTTAAAAATTGATACCAATGAAGATATTTCCACAGAGAAAGGCAATCACAGAATCGTTAAAAAGCTTATGGTTCACCACATAGAAAGGGATGAGGATTGGATACATTACCATATTGGGGTTAACAGAGATATACATACCATGTGAAATACAAAACCACCAAAGACGTACGGAAGACGAGGAGAAGACTACTCAACATTGTGTCATAACCTACATGGGAAAAGGATGGGAGGGAGAATAGATACATGTATATGTGTGAAAGAACCACATCTTGCACACCTAGAACAAACAAACCATTGTAATCATATTTGCTGGGATAAAAAATAAAAAGTAAATTACAAATATGAACAAGAAGTAATGAGACATAAACTTAAAGGGCTTTTTCCTGGCACATTCCATTCTAATTTACAACCTAGAACACCGCTTCCATTAAGGCTCTCTGTTTCCCTAGTAACCAAATTTGTTTACGGGGAAATGCTGCCACCTAGTGGCCGTTTCCTGCAAGAACAGCTTTAAACTCACAGCTAATGGTCACTTAACATTCACAAGGACTCAGGGCTGTAAAGGACACCTGCCCTAAAAAACTGTGCAGAAGTAGGGAATGGACAATAAAATTCAAAAGAGGCAAATGTTTCAAGAAGAGAGTATGAAGAGTTTAGGTTTACTCACGCTCTTCTTTAAAACAAGGAAAATGGACAAAAGCTCACCCTCAGGGAGTGTTAGACCCATGCAATCTAATCTACAAAAAGTTTCAACTTACACCAGTCGACTCACCATCAGCAAAAAGTCTCCAAACAATAAATGCTGAAGGGGATTTAGAGAACTGTGTACCCTCTACCTGCTGGTGAGACGTAAAGGCGTAACAGCCAATAATGAGAACAGAAAGGAGCTGTGTTTAAAAGTAAAAATGGAGGTACCATTCAATCCAGCAGGCGCACCATTGGACCTCTCACCTGAGAAGACAAGAATCGAGAAGACACAGGCCGCAAAAGCTGCAGTGCAGCCTCATTCACAATAGCCAAGACAGTGAAGCAATCAAAATGTCCAACAACAGGTGAGTGGATAAAGAAGAAGTGGTCCATGTACACAGTGGAATATTAGCCATGGAAAACAATGAACCATTGCTCTCTGAGGCACCACAAATGAGTCTGGAGATAATCACGAAATATGAGGTAAGTCGGAAAGCAAAAGACCTATATTCTATGATATGACTTACAGGCGTTATCTAATAACTGACACAAATGAACATATTTCCACAGAGAAAGACACTCCCAGACTTAGAAAACAAACTGTGCTCATCTAAAAGGAAAAGTGGGGGGAATGGATAAATTAAGATTAGTGTTACTATATGTATACAAACACATATTATATACATATCTCAAAAAGACCGACCATAGAGCAAGGGAGGTCTGCGGAACCCTCAGTAACATTTTACATGGGAAGAGGATCTGTACTTGAATAGACATACATAATGTACAAATGAACCAGATTGTGTACACCTAGGACAGACAATATTCTAAGCTTTACCCCAATTAAGAAAATTTTTAAAACCAAGAAGAATTAATGAGACATAAACTTATGGGGTTTCTCCATGCACATGCCAATGTAATTTACAACCTAGGACACGACTTCCAGAAAGGCTCTGCTGCCCTAGTACCCAGATTGGGGAATGGAGAAATGTTGCCTGCTTGAGGCCACTTCCCAGAACAGCAGCTTTAAACCCATTGCTAAAGGTCACTAAACATTCACCAAATTGCAGTTCGGTAAATGACACCTGCTATCTAAATAAATTCTGGGGTGGAAAATCGACCAAAAAATTAAAAAGAGGGCAAACCTCCAAGAAGACAATTTCAAGAGTTATATTGTACTCCCAATTGTTTCCTTTTTTTAACAGAAAAGAAAACGGCAGAGAAAAATGATGAGTTTTACGAATTTTCAAAGACATGCAAACTCAAATTACAAAAACCTATCAGCTCACAGCAGCCAGAAGGGCCATTAGCATAAATGCTGCAAACAATAAATGCTGAAGCGATTGTGGAGAAATGCGTACCCTCGATTCTAAGGGGGACGTGGTAAGAGCCACTAATGAAAACACAAAGAAGGTGCTTTGAAAAGGGAAACTCCGTGCTACCAGTCAGTCAATCACACCCACTGCTGGGTCTATCACCTGAGAAAATGAGAATCAAAAAGTCACAGGCTGCCAATCCTGCACTCCAACAATATTTACCATAGCCAACACTTGGAAGCAATGAAAATGTCCATCAACCGAGGAATGCACAAAGTAGAAGTGGTCCACGTACACAGTGGAAATTTACTCCAATAAAAAATAAAAATTAAATTTAAAAATCCAACAAACGTAAGGAGACATCAGCTTGTCTGGGTTTGTCCGGGCACACTCCACTCTAATTTATACCCGAGAAACCCCACAGGCCGCAAGGGCTTTTCCCTAGATACCAGGGTGGGGGACATAGAAAGGCTGCCACCCTCTGGCAGTTACCTGCAAAAGCAGCTTTAAAGCCTGTGCTAATGGTCATTTCATAGGAACAAGTACTGCAGAACTGTAAATGAAACCTGCCCTCAAAATGTCTTGAGGGAGGTAACGGACAAAACATTTCAAAATGTGACACATACTTAAAGAGAACACTTTGAAGAACTAAGGGATAATCACAGCTTGAAAAATAAAAAAGACATGCCTTAAAGCTCAATTTCAACGGATTATGTGGCACATTCGAATTCAACCACAGAGAGGTATCAGCTCACACTTGTCAGAATAACCATCAGCAAGAAAACTACAAAACAATAAATGCTGCAGGTGTTGTGGAGAAATGCATACACTCAACTTCAAGTGGGACGTAAGTTGGAAAGGGCCACGAATGAGAACAGAATGGAGGTGCCTTAAAAAGGTAAACATTGAGCTACCATATGATCCAGCAGGCCCACTCCTCGACCTATAATCTAAGAAGAGAGAATTGGAAAGACACAGGCAGGCAAATCTGCATTGCACAGTATTACAATAGCCAAGATAGGGAAGTAACCAAAAAGTCCACCAACAGATGGGTGGACAAAGAAGAACTCTTCCGTGTACAGATGGAATGTTCGCTAGTGAAAAAATGAAACAATGCCATTTGCAGCACCATAGATGAGTCTAGACGTACTCACGCCACCTGTAGTAAGTGAGAAAGCAAAAGACACATATCCTGTCATATCCCTTTTAAGAGTTACTTAAAAATTGATACCAATGAAGATATTTCCACAGAGAAAGGCAATCACAGAATCGTTAAAAAGCTTATGGTTCACCACATAGAAAGGGATGAGGATTGGATACATTACCATATTGGGTTTAACAGAGATATACAAACCATGTGAAATACATAACCACCAAAGACGTACGGAAGACGAGGAGAAGACTACTCAACATTGTGTCATAACCTACATGGGAAAAGGATGGGAGGGAGAATAGATACATGTATATGTGTGAAAGAACCACATCTTGCACACCTAGAACAAACAAACCATTGTAATCATATTTGCTGGGATAAAAAATAAAAAGTAAATTACAAATATGAACAAGAAGTAATGAGACATAAACTTAAAGGGCTTTTTCCTGGCACATTCCATTCTAATTTACAACCTAGAACACCGCTTCCATTAAGGCTCTCTGTTTCCCTAGTAACCAAATTTGTTTACGGGGAAATGCTGCCACCTAGTGGCCGTTTCCTGCAAGAACAGCTTTAAACTCACAGCTAATGGTCACTTAACATTCACAAGGACTCAGGGCTGTAAAGGACACCTGCCCTAAAAAACTGTGCAGAAGTAGGGAATGGACAATAAAATTCAAAAGAGGCAAATGTTTCAAGAAGAGAGTATGAAGAGTTTAGGTTTACTCACGCTCTTCTTTAAAACAAGGAAAATGGACAAAAGCTCAACCTCAGGGAGTGTTAGACCCATGCAATCTAATCTACAAAAAGTTTCAACTTACACCAGTCGACTCACCATCAGCAAAAAGTCTCCAAACAATAAATGCTGAAGGGGATTTAGAGAACTGTGTACCCTCTACCTGCTGGTGAGACGTAAAGGCGTAACAGCCAATAATGAGAACAGAAAGGAGCTGTGTTTAAAAGTAAAAATGGAGGTACCATTCAATCCAGCAGGCGCACCATTGGACCTCTCACCTGAGAAGACAAGAATCGAGAAGACACAGGCCGCAAAAGCTGCAGTGCAGCCTCATTCACAATAGCCAAGACAGTGAAGCAATCAAAATGTCCAACAACAGGTGAGTGGATAAAGAAGAAGTGGTCCATGTACACAGTGGAATATTAGCCATGGAAAACAATGAACCATTGCTCTCTGAGGCACCACAAATGAGTCTGGAGATAATCACGAAATATGAGGTAAGTCGGAAAGCAAAAGACCTATATTCTATGATATGACTTACAGGCGTTATCTAATAACTGACACAAATGAACATATTTCCACAGAGAAAGACACTCCCAGACTTAGAAAACAAACTGTGCTCATCTAAAAGGAAAAGTGGGGGGAATGGATAAATTAAGATTAGTGTTACTATATGTATACAAACACATATTATATACATATCTCAAAAAGACCGACCATAGAGCAAGGGAGGTCTGCGGAACCCTCAGTAACATTTTACATGGGAAGAGGATCTGTACTTGAATAGACATACATAATGTACAAATGAACCAGATTGTGTACACCTAGGACAGACAATATTCTAAGCTTTACCCCAATTAAGAAAATTTTTAAAACCAAGAAGAATTAATGAGACATAAACTTATGGGGTTTCTCCATGCACATGCCAATGTAATTTACAACCTAGGACACGACTTCCAGAAAGGCTCTGCTGCCCTAGTACCCAGATTGGGGAATGGAGAAATGCTGCCTGCTTGAGGCCACTTCCCAGAACAGCAGCTTTAAACCCATTGCTAAAGGTCACTAAACATTCACCAAATTGCAGTTCGGTAAATGACACCTGCTATCTAAATAAATTCTGGGGTGGAAAATCGACCAAAAAATTAAAAAGAGGGCAAACCTCCAAGAAGACAATTTCAAGAGTTATATTGTACTCCCAATTGTTTCCTTTTTTTAACAGAAAAGAAAACGGCAGAGAAAAATGATGAGTTTTACGAATTTTCAAAGACATGCAAACTCAAATTACAAAAACCTATCAGCTCACAGCAGCCAGAAGGGCCATTAGCATAAATGCTGCAAACAATAAATGCTGAAGCGATTGTGGAGAAATGCGTACCCTCGATTCTAAGGGGGACGTGGTAAGAGCCACTAATGAAAACACAAAGAAGGTGCTTTGAAAAGGGCAACTCCGTGCTACCAGTCAGTCAATCACACCCACTGCTGGGTCTATCACCTGAGAAAATGAGAATCAAAAAGTCACAGGCTGCCAATCCTGCACTCCAACAATATTTACCATAGCCAACACTTGGAAGCAATGAAAATGTCCATCAACCGAGGAATGCACAAAGTAGAAGTGGTCCACGTACACAGTGGAAATTTACTCCAATAAAAAATAAAAATTAAATTTAAAAATCCAACAAACGTAAGGAGACATCAGCTTGTCTGGGTTTGTCCGGGCACACTCCACTCTAATTTATACCCGAGAAACCCCACAGGCCGCAAGGGCTTTTCCCTAGATACCAGGGTGGGGGACATAGAAAGGCTGCCACCCTCTGGCAGTTACCTGCAAAAGCAGCTTTAAAGCCTGTGCTAATGGTCATTTCATAGGAACAAGTACTGCAGAACTGTAAATGAAACCTGCCCTCAAAATGTCTTGAGGGAGGTAACGGACAAAACATTTCAAAATGTGACACATACTTAAAGAGAACACTTTGAAGAACTAAGGGATAATCACAGCTTGAAAAATAAAAAAGACATGCCTTAAAGCTCAATTTCAACGGATTATGTGGCACATTCGAATTCAACCACAGAGAGGTATCAGCTCACACTTGTCAGAATAACCATCAGCAAGAAAACTACAAAACAATAAATGCTGCAGGTGTTGTGGAGAAATGCATACACTCAACTTCAAGTGGGACGTAAGTTGGAAAGGGCCACGAATGAGAACAGAATGGAGGTGCCTTAAAAAGGTAAACATTGAGCTACCATATGATCCAGCAGGCCCACTCCTCGACCTATAATCTAAGAAGAGAGAATTGGAAAGACACAGGCAGGCAAATCTGCATTGCACAGTATTACAATAGCCAAGATAGGGAAGTAACCAAAAAGTCCACCAACAGATGGGTGGACAAAGAAGAACTCTTCCGTGTACAGATGGAATGTTCGCTAGTGAAAAAATGAAACAATGCCATTTGCAGCACCATAGATGAGTCTAGACGTACTCACGCCACCTGTAGTAAGTGAGAAAGCAAAAGACACATATCCTGTCATATCCCTTTTAAGAGTTACTTAAAAATTGATACCAATGAAGATATTTCCACAGAGAAAGGCAATCACAGAATCGTTAAAAAGCTTATGGTTCACCACATAGAAAGGGATGAGGATTGGATACATTACCATATTGGGTTTAACAGAGATATACAAACCATGTGAAATACATAACCACCAAAGACGTACGGAAGACGAGGAGAAGACTACTCAACATTGTGTCATAACCTACATGGGAAAAGGATGGGAGGGAGAATAGATACATGTATATGTGTGAAAGAACCACATCTTGCACACCTAGAACAAACAAACCATTGTAATCATATTTGCTGGGATAAAAAATAAAAAGTAAATTACAAATATGAACAAGAAGTAATGAGACATAAACTTAAAGGGCTTTTTCCTGGCACATTCCATTCTAATTTACAACCTAGAACACCGCTTCCATTAAGGCTCTCTGTTTCCCTAGTAACCAAATTTGTTTACGGGGAAATGCTGCCACCTAGTGGCCGTTTCCTGCAAGAACAGCTTTAAACTCACAGCTAATGGTCACTTAACATTCACAAGGACTCAGGGCTGTAAAGGACACCTGCCCTAAAAAACTGTGCAGAAGTAGGGAATGGACAATAAAATTCAAAAGAGGCAAATGTTTCAAGAAGAGAGTATGAAGAGTTTAGGTTTACTCACGCTCTTCTTTAAAACAAGGAAAATGGACAAAAGCTCAACCTCAGGGAGTGTTAGACCCATGCAATCTAATCTACAAAAAGTTTCAACTTACACCAGTCGACTCACCATCAGCAAAAAGTCTCCAAACAATAAATGCTGAAGGGGATTTAGAGAACTCTGTACCCTCTACCTGCTGGTGAGACGTAAAGGCGTAACAGCCAATAATGAGAACAGAAAGGAGCTGTGTTTAAAAGTAAAAATGGAGGTACCATTCAATCCAGCAGGCGCACCATTGGACCTCTCACCTGAGAAGACAAGAATCGAGAAGACACAGGCCGCAAAAGCTGCAGTGCAGCCTCATTCACAATAGCCAAGACAGTGAAGCAATCAAAATGTCCAACAACAGGTGAGTGGATAAAGAAGAAGTGGTCCATGTACACAGTGGAATATTAGCCATGGAAAACAATGAACCATTGCTCTCTGAGGCACCACAAATGAGTCTGGAGATAATCACGAAATATGAGGTAAGTCGGAAAGCAAAAGACCTATATTCTATGATATGACTTACAGGCGTTATCTAATAACTGACACAAATGAACATATTTCCACAGAGAAAGACACTCCCAGACTTAGAAAACAAACTGTGCTCATCTAAAAGGAAAAGTGGGGGGAATGGATAAATTAAGATTAGTGTTACTATATGTATACAAACACATATTATATACATATCTCAAAAAGACCGACCATAGAGCAAGGGAGGTCTGCGGAACCCTCAGTAACATTTTACATGGGAAGAGGATCTGTACTTGAATAGACATACATAATGTACAAATGAACCAGATTGTGTACACCTAGGACAGACAATATTCTAAGCTTTACCCCAATTAAGAAAATTTTTAAAACCAAGAAGAATTAATGAGACATAAACTTATGGGGTTTCTCCATGCACATGCCAATGTAATTTACAACCTAGGACACGACTTCCAGAAAGGCTCTGCTGCCCTAGTACCCAGATTGGGGAATGGAGAAATGCTGCCTGCTTGAGGCCACTTCCCAGAACAGCAGCTTTAAACCCATTGCTAAAGGTCACTAAACATTCACCAAATTGCAGTTCGGTAAATGACACCTGCTATCTAAATAAATTCTGGGGTGGAAAATCGACCAAAAAATTAAAAAGAGGGCAAACCTCCAAGAAGACAATTTCAAGAGTTATATTGTACTCCCAATTGTTTCCTTTTTTTAACAGAAAAGAAAACGGCAGAGAAAAATGATGAGTTTTACGAATTTTCAAAGACATGCAAACTCAAATTACAAAAACCTATCAGCTCACAGCAGCCAGAAGGGCCATTAGCATAAATGCTGCAAACAATAAATGCTGAAGCGATTGTGGAGAAATGCGTACCCTCGATTCTAAGGGGGACGTGGTAAGAGCCACTAATGAAAACACAAAGAAGGTGCTTTGAAAAGGGCAACTCCGTGCTACCAGTCAGTCAATCACACCCACTGCTGGGTCTATCACCTGAGAAAATGAGAATCAAAAAGTCACAGGCTGCCAATCCTGCACTCCAACAATATTTACCATAGCCAACACTTGGAAGCAATGAAAATGTCCATCAACCGAGGAATGCACAAAGTAGAAGTGGTCCACGTACACAGTGGAAATTTACTCCAATAAAAAATAAAAATTAAATTTAAAAATCCAACAAACGTAAGGAGACATCAGCTTGTCTGGGTTTGTCCGGGCACACTCCACTCTAATTTATACCCGAGAAACCCCACAGGCCGCAAGGGCTTTTCCCTAGATACCAGGGTGGGGGACATAGAAAGGCTGCCACCCTCTGGCAGTTACCTGCAAAAGCAGCTTTAAAGCCTGTGCTAATGGTCATTTCATAGGAACAAGTACTGCAGAACTGTAAATGAAACCTGCCCTCAAAATGTCTTGAGGGAGGTAACGGACAAAACATTTCAAAATGGGACACGTACTTAAAGAGAACACTTTGAAGAACTAAGGGATAATCACAGCTTGAAAAATAAAAAAGACATGCCTTAAAGCTCAATTTCAACGGATTATGTGGCACATTCGAATTCAACCACAGAGAGGTATCAGCTCACACTTGTCAGAATAACCATCAGCAAGAAAACTACAAAACAATAAATGCTGCAGGTGTTGTGGAGAAATGCATACACTCAACTTCAAGTGGGACGTAAGTTGGAAAGGGCCACGAATGAGAACAGAATGGAGGTGCCTTAAAAAGGTAAACATTGAGCTACCATATGATCCAGCAGGCCCACTCCTCGACCTATAATCTAAGAAGAGAGAATTGGAAAGACACAGGCAGGCAAATCTGCATTGCACAGTATTACAATAGCCAAGATAGGGAAGTAACCAAAAAGTCCACCAACAGATGGGTGGACAAAGAAGAACTCTTCCGTGTACAGATGGAATGTTCGCTAGTGAAAAAATGAAACAATGCCATTTGCAGCACCATAGATGAGTCTAGACGTACTCACGCCACCTGTAGTAAGTGAGAAAGCAAAAGACACATATCCTGTCATATCCCTTTTAAGAGTTACTTAAAAATTGATACCAATGAAGATATTTCCACAGAGAAAGGCAATCACAGAATCGTTAAAAAGCTTATGGTTCACCACATAGAAAGGGATGAGGATTGGATACATTACCATATTGGGTTTAACAGAGATATACAAACCATGTGAAATACATAACCACCAAAGACGTACGGAAGACGAGGAGAAGACTACTCAACATTGTGTCATAACCTACATGGGAAAAGGATGGGAGGGAGAATAGATACATGTATATGTGTGAAAGAACCACATCTTGCACACCTAGAACAAACAAACCATTGTAATCATATTTGCTGGGATAAAAAATAAAAAGTAAATTACAAATATGAACAAGAAGTAATGAGACATAAACTTAAAGGGCTTTTTCCTGGCACATTCCATTCTAATTTACAACCTAGAACACCGCTTCCATTAAGGCTCTCTGTTTCCCTAGTAACCAAATTTGTTTACGGGGAAATGCTGCCACCTAGTGGCCGTTTCCTGCAAGAACAGCTTTAAACTCACAGCTAATGGTCACTTAACATTCACAAGGACTCAGGGCTGTAAAGGACACCTGCCCTAAAAAACTGTGCAGAAGTAGGGAATGGACAATAAAATTCAAAAGAGGCAAATGTTTCAAGAAGAGAGTATGAAGAGTTTAGGTTTACTCACGCTCTTCTTTAAAACAAGGAAAATGGACAAAAGCTCAACCTCAGGGAGTGTTAGACCCATGCAATCTAATCTACAAAAAGTTTCAACTTACACCAGTCGACTCACCATCAGCAAAAAGTCTCCAAACAATAAATGCTGAAGGGGATTTAGAGAACTGTGTACCCTCTACCTGCTGGTGAGACGTAAAGGCGTAACAGCCAATAATGAGAACAGAAAGGAGCTGTGTTTAAAAGTAAAAATGGAGGTACCATTCAATCCAGCAGGCGCACCATTGGACCTCTCACCTGAGAAGACAAGAATCGAGAAGACACAGGCCGCAAAAGCTGCAGTGCAGCCTCATTCACAATAGCCAAGACAGTGAAGCAATCAAAATGTCCAACAACAGGTGAGTGGATAAAGAAGAAGTGGTCCATGTACACAGTGGAATATTAGCCATGGAAAACAATGAACCATTGCTCTCTGAGGCACCACAAATGAGTCTGGAGATAATCACGAAATATGAGGTAAGTCGGAAAGCAAAAGACCTATATTCTATGATATGACTTACAGGCGTTATCTAATAACTGACACAAATGAACATATTTCCACAGAGAAAGACACTCCCAGACTTAGAAAACAAACTGTGCTCATCTAAAAGGAAAAGTGGGGGGAATGGATAAATTAAGATTAGTGTTACTATATGTATACAAACACATATTATATACATATCTCAAAAAGACCGACCATAGAGCAAGGGAGGTCTGCGGAACCCTCAGTAACATTTTACATGGGAAGAGGATCTGTACTTGAATAGACATACATAATGTACAAATGAACCAGATTGTGTACACCTAGGACAGACAATATTCTAAGCTTTACCCCAATTAAGAAAATTTTTAAAACCAAGAAGAATTAATGAGACATAAACTTATGGGGTTTCTCCATGCACATGCCAATGTAATTTACAACCTAGGACACGACTTCCAGAAAGGCTCTGCTGCCCTAGTACCCAGATTGGGGAATGGAGAAATGCTGCCTGCTTGAGGCCACTTCCCAGAACAGCAGCTTTAAACCCATTGCTAAAGGTCACTAAACATTCACCAAATTGCAGTTCGGTAAATGACACCTGCTATCTAAATAAATTCTGGGGTGGAACATCGACCAAAAAATTAAAAAGAGGGCAAACCTCCAAGAAGACAATTTCAAGAGTTATATTGTACTCCCAATTGTTTCCTTTTTTTTAACAGAAAAGAAAACGGCAGAGAAAAATGATGAGTTTTACGAATTTTCAAAGACATGCAAACTCAAATTACAAAAACCTATCAGCTCACAGCAGCCAGAAGGGCCATTAGCATAAATGCTGCAAACAATAAATGCTGAAGCGATTGTGGAGAAATGCGTACCCTCGATTCTAAGGGGGACGTGGTAAGAGCCACTAATGAAAACACAAAGAAGGTGCTTTGAAAAGGGCAACTCCGTGCTACCAGTCAGTCAATCACACCCACTGCTGGGTCTATCACCTGAGAAAATGAGAATCAAAAAGTCACAGGCTGCCAATCCTGCACTCCAACAATATTTACCATAGCCAACACTTGGAAGCAATGAAAATGTCCATCAACCGAGGAATGCACAAAGGAGAAGTGGTCCACGTACACAGTGGAAATTTACTCCAATAAAAAATAAAAATTAAATTTAAAAATCCAACAAACGTAAGGAGACATCAGCTTGTCTGGGTTTGTCCGGGCACACTCCACTCTAATTTATACCCGAGAAACCCCACAGGCCGCAAGGGCTTTTCCCTAGATACCAGGGTGGGGGACATAGAAAGGCTGCCACCCTCTGGCAGTTACCTGCAAAAGCAGCTTTAAAGCCTGTGCTAATGGTCATTTCATAGGAACAAGTACTGCAGAACTGTAAATGAAACCTGCCCTCAAAATGTCTTGAGGGAGGTAACGGACAAAACATTTCAAAATGGGACACGTACTTAAAGAGAACACTTTGAAGAACTAAGGGATAATCACAGCTTGAAAAATAAAAAAGACATGCCTTAAAGCTCAATTTCAACGGATTATGTGGCACATTCGAATTCAACCACAGAGAGGTATCAGCTCACACTTGTCAGAATAACCATCAGCAAGAAAACTACAAAACAATAAATGCTGAAGGTGTTGTGGAGAAATGCATACACTCAACTTCAAGTGGGACGTAAGTTGGAAAGGGCCACGAATGAGAACAGAATGGAGGTGCCTTAAAAAGGTAAACATTGAGCTACCATATGATCCAGCAGGCCCACTCCTCGACCTATAATCTAAGAAGAGAGAATTGGAAAGACACAGGCAGGCAAATCTGCATTGCACAGTATTACAATAGCCAAGATAGGGAAGTAACCAAAAAGTCCACCAACAGATGGGTGGACAAAGAAGAACTCTTCCGTGTACAGATGGAATGTTCGCTAGTGCAAAAATGAAACAATGCCATTTGCAGCACCATAGATGAGTCTAGACGTACTCACGCCACCTGTAGTAAGTGAGAAAGCAAAAGACACATATCCTGTCATATCCCTTTTAAGAGTTACTTAAAAATTGATACCAATGAAGATATTTCCACAGAGAAAGGCAATCACAGAATCGTTAAAAAGCTTATGGTTCACCACATAGAAAGGGATGAGGATTGGATACATTACCATATTGGGGTTAACAGAGATATACAAACCATGTGAAATACATAACCACCAAAGACGTACGGAAGACGAGGAGAAGACTACTCAGCATTGTGTCATAACCTACATGGGAAAAGGATGGGAGGGAGAATAGATACATGTATATGTGTGAAAGAACCACATCTTGCACACCTAGAACAAACAAACCATTGTAATCATATTTGCTGGGATAAAAAATAAAAAGTAAATTACAAATATGAACAAGAAGTAATGAGACATAAACTTAAAGGGCTTTTTCCTGGCACATTCCATTCTAATTTACAACCTAGAACACCGCTTCCATTAAGGCTCTCTGTTTCCCTAGTAACCAAATTTGTTTACGGGGAAATGCTGCCACCTAGTGGCCGTTTCCTGCAAGAACAGCTTTAAACTCACAGCTAATGGTCACTTAACATTCACAAGGACTCAGGGCTGTAAAGGACACCTGCCCTAAAAAACTGTGCAGAAGTAGGGAATGGACAATAAAATTCAAAAGAGGCAAATGTTTCAAGAAGAGAGTATGAAGAGTTTAGGTTTACTCACGCTCTTTTTTAAAACAAGGAAAATGGACAAAAGCTCAACCTCAGGGAGTGTTAGACCCATGCAATCTAATCTACAAAAAGTTTCAACTTACACCAGTCGACTCACCATCAGCAAAAAGTCTCCAAACAATAAATGCTGAAGGGGATTTAGAGAACTGTGTACCCTCTACCTGCTGGTGAGACGTAAAGGCGTAACAGCCAATAATGAGAACAGAAAGGAGCTGTGTTTAAAAGTAAAAATGGAGGTACCATTCAATCCAGCAGGCGCACCATTGGACCTCTCACCTGAGAAGACAAGAATCGAGAAGACACAGGCCGCAAAAGCTGCAGTGCAGCCTCATTCACAATAGCCAAGACAGTGAAGCAATCAAAATGTCCAACAACAGGTGAGTGGATAAAGAAGAAGTGGTCCATGTACACAGTGGAATATTAGCCATGGAAAACAATGAACCATTGCTCTCTGAGGCACCACAAATGAGTCTGGAGATAATCACGAAATATGAGGTAAGTCGGAAAGCAAAAGACCTATATTCTATGATATGACTTACAGGCGTTATCTAATAACTGACACAAATGAACATATTTCCACAGAGAAAGACACTCCCAGACTTAGAAAACAAACTGTGCTCATCTAAAAGGAAAAGTGGGGGGAATGGATAAATTAAGATTAGTGTTACTATATGTATACAAACACATATTATATACATATCTCAAAAAGACCGACCATAGAGCAAGGGAGGTCTGCGGAACCCTCAGTAACATTTTACATGGGAAGAGGATCTGTACTTGAATAGACATACATAATGTACAAATGAACCAGATTGTGTACACCTAGGACAGACAATATTCTAAGCTTTACCCCAATTAAGAAAATTTTTAAAACCAAGAAGAATTAATGAGACATAAACTTATGGGGTTTCTCCATGCACATGCCAATGTAATTTACAACCTAGGACACGACTTCCAGAAAGGCTCTGCTGCCCTAGTACCCAGATTGGGGAATGGAGAAATGCTGCCTGCTTGAGGCCACTTCCCAGAACAGCAGCTTTAAACCCATTGCTAAAGGTCACTAAACATTCACCAAATTGCAGTTCGGTAAATGACACCTGCTATCTAAATAAATTCTGGGGTGGAACATCGACCAAAAAATTAAAAAGAGGGCAAACCTCCAAGAAGACAATTTCAAGAGTTATATTGTACTCCCAATTGTTTCCTTTTTTTAACAGAAAAGAAAACGGCAGAGAAAAATGATGAGTTTTACGAATTTTCAAAGACATGCAAACTCAAATTACAAAAACCTATCAGCTCACAGCAGCCAGAAGGGCCATTAGCATAAATGCTGCAAACAATAAATGCTGAAGCGATTGTGGAGAAATGCGTACCCTCGATTCTAAGGGGGACGTGGTAAGAGCCACTAATGAAAACACAAAGAAGGTGCTTTGAAAAGGGAAACTCCGTGCTACCAGTCAGTCAATCACACCCACTGCTGGGTCTATCACCTGAGAAAATGAGAATCAAAAAGTCACAGGCTGCCAATCCTGCACTCCAACAATATTTACCATAGCCAACACTTGGAAGCAATGAAAATGTCCATCAACCGAGGAATGCACAAAGTAGAAGTGGTCCACGTACACAGTGGAAATTTACTCCAATAAAAAATAAAAATTAAATTTAAAAATCCAACAAACGTAAGGAGACATCAGCTTGTCTGGGTTTGTCCGGGCACACTCCACTCTAATTTATACCCGAGAAACCCCACAGGCCGCAAGGGCTTTTCCCTAGATACCAGGGTGGGGGACATAGAAAGGCTGCCACCCTCTGGCAGTTACCTGCAAAAGCAGCTTTAAAGCCTGTGCTAATGGTCATTTCATAGGAACAAGTACTGCAGAACTGTAAATGAAACCTGCCCTCAAAATGTCTTGAGGGAGGTAACGGAGAAAACATTTCAAAATGTGACACGTACTTAAAGAGAACACTTTGAAGAACTAAGGGATAATCACAGCTTGAAAAATAAAAAAGACATGCCTTAAAGCTCAATTTCAACGGATTATGTGGCACATTCGAATTCAACCACAGAGAGGTACCAGCTCACACTTGTCAGAATAACCATCAGCAAGAAAACTACAAAACAATAAATGCTGAAGGTGTTGTGGAGAAATGCATACACTCAACTTCAAGTGGGACGTAAGTTGGAAAGGGCCACGAATGAGAACAGAATGGAGGTGCCTTAAAAAGGTAAACATTGAGCTACCATATGATCCAGCAGGCCCACTCCTCGACCTATAATCTAAGAAGAGAGAATTGGAAAGACACAGGCAGGCAAATCTGCATTGCACAGTATTACAATAGCCAAGATAGGGAAGTAACCAAAAAGTCCACCAACAGATGGGTGGACAAAGAAGAACTCTTCCGTGTACAGATGGCATATTCCCTAGTGCAAAAATGAAACAATGCCATTTGCAGCACCATAGATGAGTCTAGACGTACTCACGCCACCTGTAGTAAGTGAGAAAGCAAAAGACACATATCCTGTCATATCCCTTTTAAGAGTTACTTAAAAATTGATACCAATGAAGATATTTCCACAGAGAAAGGCAATCACAGAATCGTTAAAAAGCTTATGGTTCACCACATAGAAAGGGATGAGGATTGGATACATTACCATATTGGGGTTAACAGAGATATACAAACCATGTGAAATACATAACCACCAAAGACGTACGGAAGACGAGGAGAAGACTACTCAACATTGTGTCATAACCTACATGGGAAAAGGATGGGAGGGAGAATAGATACATGTATATGTGTGAAAGAACCACATCTTGCACACCTAGAACAAACAAACCATTGTAATCATATTTGCTGGGATAAAAAATAAAAAGTAAATTACAAATATGAACAAGAAGTAATGAGACATAAACTTAAAGGGCTTTTTCCTGGCACATTCCATTCTAATTTACAACCTAGAACACCGCTTCCATTAAGGCTCTCTGTTTCCCTAGTAACCAAATTTGTTTACGGGGAAATGCTGCCACCTAGTGGCCGTTTCCTGCAAGAACAGCTTTAAACTCACAGCTAATGGTCACTTAACATTCACAAGGACTCAGGGCTGTAAAGGACACCTGCCCTAAAAAACTGTGCAGAAGTAGGGAATGGACAATAAAATTCAAAAGAGGCAAATGTTTCAAGAAGAGAGTATGAAGAGTTTAGGTTTACTCACGCTCTTTTTTAAAACAAGGAAAATGGACAAAAGCTCAACCTCAGGGAGTGTTAGACCCATGCAATCTAATCTACAAAAAGTTTCAACTTACACCAGTCGACTCACCATCAGCAAAAAGTCTCCAAACAATAAATGCTGAAGGGGATTTAGAGAACTGTGTACCCTCTACCTGCTGGTGAGACGTAAAGGCGTAACAGCCAATAATGAGAACAGAAAGGAGCTGTGTTTAAAAGTAAAAATGGAGGTACCATTCAATCCAGCAGGCGCACCATTGGACCTCTCACCTGAGAAGACAAGAATCGAGAAGACACAGGCCGCAAAAGCTGCAGTGCAGCCTCATTCACAATAGCCAAGACAGTGAAGCAATCAAAATGTCCAACAACAGGTGAGTGGATAAAGAAGAAGTGGTCCATGTACACAGTGGAATATTAGCCATGGAAAACAATGAACCATTGCTCTCTGAGGCACCACAAATGAGTCTGGAGATAATCACGAAATATGAGGTAAGTCGGAAAGCAAAAGACCTATATTCTATGATATGACTTACAGGCGTTATCTAATAACTGACACAAATGAACATATTTCCACAGAGAAAGACACTCCCAGACTTAGAAAACAAACTGTGCTCATCTAAAAGGAAAAGTGGGGGGAATGGATAAATTAAGATTAGTGTTACTATATGTATACAAACACATATTATATACATATCTCAAAAAGACCGACCATAGAGCAAGGGAGGTCTGCGGAACCCTCAGTAACATTTTACATGGGAAGAGGATCTGTACTTGAATAGACATACATAATGTACAAATGAACCAGATTGTGTACACCTAGGACAGACAATATTCTAAGCTTTACCCCAATTAAGAAAATTTTTAAAACCAAGAAGAATTAATGAGACATAAACTTATGGGGTTTCTCCATGCACATGCCAATGTAATTTACAACCTAGGACACGACTTCCAGAAAGGCTCTGCTGCCCTAGTACCCAGATTGGGGAATGGAGAAATGCTGCCTGCTTGAGGCCACTTCCCAGAACAGCAGCTTTAAACCCATTGCTAAAGGTCACTAAACATTCACCAAATTGCAGTTCGGTAAATGACACCTGCTATCTAAATAAATTCTGGGGTGGAACATCGACCAAAAAATTAAAAAGAGGGCAAACCTCCAAGAAGACAATTTCAAGAGTTATATTGTACTCCCAATTGTTTCCTTTTTTTAACAGAAAAGAAAACGGCAGAGAAAAATGATGAGTTTTACGAATTTTCAAAGACATGCAAACTCAAATTACAAAAACCTATCAGCTCACAGCAGCCAGAAGGGCCATTAGCATAAATGCTGCAAACAATAAATGCTGAAGCGATTGTGGAGAAATGCGTACCCTCGATTCTAAGGGGGACGTGGTAAGAGCCACTAATGAAAACACAAAGAAGGTGCTTTGAAAAGGGAAACTCCGTGCTACCAGTCAGTCAATCACACCCACTGCTGGGTCTATCACCTGAGAAAATGAGAATCAAAAAGTCACAGGCTGCCAATCCTGCACTCCAACAATATTTACCATAGCCAACACTTGGAAGCAATGAAAATGTCCATCAACCGAGGAATGCACAAAGTAGAAGTGGTCCACGTACACAGTGGAAATTTACTCCAATAAAAAATAAAAATTAAATTTAAAAATCCAACAAACGTAAGGAGACATCAGCTTGTCTGGGTTTGTCCGGGCACACTCCACTCTAATTTATACCCGAGAAACCCCACAGGCCGCAAGGGCTTTTCCCTAGATACCAGGGTGGGGGACATAGAAAGGCTGCCACCCTCTGGCAGTTACCTGCAAAAGCAGCTTTAAAGCCTGTGCTAATGGTCATTTCATAGGAACAAGTACTGCAGAACTGTAAATGAAACCTGCCCTCAAAATGTCTTGAGGGAGGTAACGGAGAAAACATTTCAAAATGTGACACGTACTTAAAGAGAACACTTTGAAGAACTAAGGGATAATCACAGCTTGAAAAATAAAAAAGACATGCCTTAAAGCTCAATTTCAACGGATTATGTGGCACATTCGAATTCAACCACAGAGAGGTACCAGCTCACACTTGTCAGAATAACCATCAGCAAGAAAACTACAAAACAATAAATGCTGAAGGTGTTGTGGAGAAATGCATACACTCAACTTCAAGTGGGACGTAAGTTGGAAAGGGCCACGAATGAGAACAGAATGGAGGTGCCTTAAAAAGGTAAACATTGAGCTACCATATGATCCAGCAGGCCCACTCCTCGACCTATAATCTAAGAAG
The DNA here is from genome assembly GCF_965194805.1 of Balaenoptera borealis. Classification (NCBI taxonomy): domain Eukaryota; kingdom Metazoa; phylum Chordata; class Mammalia; order Artiodactyla; family Balaenopteridae; genus Balaenoptera; species Balaenoptera borealis. The sequence goes on from NW_028123792.1 coordinate 229,839, forward strand.
AGAGAATTGGAAAGACACAGGCAGGCAAATCTGCATTGCACAGTATTACAATAGCCAAGATAGGGAAGTAACCAAAAAGTCCACCAACAGATGGGTGGACAAAGAAGAACTCTTCCGTGTACAGATGGCATATTCCCTAGTGCAAAAATGAAACAATGCCATTTGCAGCACCATAGATGAGTCTAGACGTACTCACGCCACCTGTAGTAAGTGAGAAAGCAAAAGACACATATCCTGTCATATCCCTTTTAAGAGTTACTTAAAAATTGATACCAATGAAGATATTTCCACAGAGAAAGGCAATCACAGAATCGTTAAAAAGCTTATGGTTCACCACATAGAAAGGGATGAGGATTGGATACATTACCATATTGGGGTTAACAGAGATATACAAACCATGTGAAATACATAACCACCAAAGACGTACGGAAGACGAGGAGAAGACTACTCAACATTGTGTCATAACCTACATGGGAAAAGGATGGGAGGGAGAATAGATACATGTATATGTGTGAAAGAACCACATCTTGCACACCTAGAACAAACAAACCATTGTAATCATATTTGCTGGGATAAAAAATAAAAAGTAAATTACAAATATGAACAAGAAGTAATGAGACATAAACTTAAAGGGCTTTTTCCTGGCACATTCCATTCTAATTTACAACCTAGAACACCGCTTCCATTAAGGCTCTCTGTTTCCCTAGTAACCAAATTTGTTTACGGGGAAATGCTGCCACCTAGTGGCCGTTTCCTGCAAGAACAGCTTTAAACTCACAGCTAATGGTCACTTAACATTCACAAGGACTCAGGGCTGTAAAGGACACCTGCCCTAAAAAACTGTGCAGAAGTAGGGAATGGACAATAAAATTCAAAAGAGGCAAATGTTTCAAGAAGAGAGTATGAAGAGTTTAGGTTTACTCACGCTCTTTTTTAAAACAAGGAAAATGGACAAAAGCTCAACCTCAGGGAGTGTTAGACCCATGCAATCTAATCTACAAAAAGTTTCAACTTACACCAGTCGACTCACCATCAGCAAAAAGTCTCCAAACAATAAATGCTGAAGGGGATTTAGAGAACTGTGTACCCTCTACCTGCTGGTGAGACGTAAAGGCGTAACAGCCAGTAATGAGAACAGAAAGGAGCTGTGTTTAAAAGTAAAAATGGAGGTACCATTCAATCCAGCAGGCGCACCATTGGACCTCTCACCTGAGAAGACAAGAATCGAGAAGACACAGGCCGCAAAAGCTGCAGTGCAGCCTCATTCACAATAGCCAAGACAGTGAAGCAATCAAAATGTCCAACAACAGGTGAGTGGATAAAGAAGAAGTGGTCCATGTACACAGTGGAATATTAGCCATGGAAAACAATGAACCATTGCTCTCTGAGGCACCACAAATGAGTCTGGAGATAATCACGAAATATGAGGTAAGTCGGAAAGCAAAAGACCTATATTCTATGATATGACTTACAGGCGTTATCTAATAACTGACACAAATGAACATATTTCCACAGAGAAAGACACTCCCAGACTTAGAAAACAAACTGTGCTCATCTAAAAGGAAAAGTGGGGGGAATGGATAAATTAAGATTAGTGTTACTATATGTATACAAACACATATTATATACATATCTCAAAAAGACCGACCATAGAGCAAGGGAGGTCTGCGGAACCCTCAGTAACATTTTACATGGGAAGAGGATCTGTACTTGAATAGACATACATAATGTACAAATGAACCAGATTGTGTACACCTAGGACAGACAATATTCTAAGCTTTACCCCAATTAAGAAAATTTTTAAAACCAAGAAGAATTAATGAGACATAAACTTATGGGGTTTCTCCATGCACATGCCAATGTAATTTACAACCTAGGACACGACTTCCAGAAAGGCTCTGCTGCCCTAGTACCCAGATTGGGGAATGGAGAAATGCTGCCTGCTTGAGGCCACTTCCCAGAACAGCAGCTTTAAACCCATTGCTAAAGGTCACTAAACATTCACCAAATTGCAGTTCGGTAAATGACACCTGCTATCTAAATAAATTCTGGGGTGGAACATCGACCAAAAAATTAAAAAGAGGGCAAACCTCCAAGAAGACAATTTCAAGAGTTATATTGTACTCCCAATTGTTTCCTTTTTTTAACAGAAAAGAAAACGGCAGAGAAAAATGATGAGTTTTACGAATTTTCAAAGACATGCAAACTCAAATTACAAAAACCTATCAGCTCACAGCAGCCAGAAGGGCCATTAGCATAAATGCTGCAAACAATAAATGCTGAAGCGATTGTGGAGAAATGCGTACCCTCGATTCTAAGGGGGACGTGGTAAGAGCCACTAATGAAAACACAAAGAAGGTGCTTTGAAAAGGGAAACTCCGTGCTACCAGTCAGTCAATCACACCCACTGCTGGGTCTATCACCTGAGAAAATGAGAATCAAAAAGTCACAGGCTGCCAATCCTGCACTCCAACAATATTTACCATAGCCAACACTTGGAAGCAATGAAAATGTCCATCAACCGAGGAATGCACAAAGTAGAAGTGGTCCACGTACACAGTGGAAATTTACTCCAATAAAAAATAAAAATTAAATTTAAAAATCCAACAAACGTAAGGAGACATCAGCTTGTCTGGGTTTGTCCGGGCACACTCCACTCTAATTTATACCCGAGAAACCCCACAGGCCGCAAGGGCTTTTCCCTAGATACCAGGGTGGGGGACATAGAAAGGCTGCCACCCTCTGGCAGTTACCTGCAAAAGCAGCTTTAAAGCCTGTGCTAATGGTCATTTCATAGGAACAAGTACTGCAGAACTGTAAATGAAACCTGCCCTCAAAATGTCTTGAGGGAGGTAACGGAGAAAACATTTCAAAATGTGACACGTACTTAAAGAGAACACTTTGAAGAACTAAGGGATAATCACAGCTTGAAAAATAAAAAAGACATGCCTTAAAGCTCAATTTCAACGGATTATGTGGCACATTCGAATTCAACCACAGAGAGGTACCAGCTCACACTTGTCAGAATAACCATCAGCAAGAAAACTACAAAACAATAAATGCTGAAGGTGTTGTGGAGAAATGCATACACTCAACTTCAAGTGGGACGTAAGTTGGAAAGGGCCACGAATGAGAACAGAATGGAGGTGCCTTAAAAAGGTAAACCTTGAGCTACCATATGATCCAGCAGGCCCACTCCTCGACCTATAATCTAAGAAGAGAGAATTGGAAAGACACAGGCAGGCAAATCTGCATTGCACAGTATTACAATAGCCAAGATAGGGAAGTAACCAAAAAGTCCACCAACAGATGGGTGGACAAAGAAGAACTCTTCCGTGTACAGATGGCATATTCCCTAGTGCAAAAATGAAACAATGCCATTTGCAGCACCATAGATGAGTCTAGACGTACTCACGCCACCTGTAGTAAGTGAGAAAGCAAAAGACACATATCCTGTCATATCCCTTTTAAGAGTTACTTAAAAATTGATACCAATGAAGATATTTCCACAGAGAAAGGCAATCACAGAATCGTTAAAAAGCTTATGGTTCACCACATAGAAAGGGATGAGGATTGGATACATTACCATATTGGGGTTAACAGAGATATACAAACCATGTGAAATACATAACCACCAAAGACGTACGGAAGACGAGGAGAAGACTACTCAACATTGTGTCATAACCTACATGGGAAAAGGATGGGAGGGAGAATAGATACATGTATATGTGTGAAAGAACCACATCTTGCACACCTAGAACAAACAAACCATTGTAATCATATTTGCTGGGATAAAAAATAAAAAGTAAATTACAAATATGAACAAGAAGTAATGAGACATAAACTTAAAGGGCTTTTTCCTGGCACATTCCATTCTAATTTACAACCTAGAACACCGCTTCCATTAAGGCTCTCTGTTTCCCTAGTAACCAAATTTGTTTACGGGGAAATGCTGCCACCTAGTGGCCGTTTCCTGCAAGAACAGCTTTAAACTCACAGCTAATGGTCACTTAACATTCACAAGGACTCAGGGCTGTAAAGGACACCTGCCCTAAAAAACTGTGCAGAAGTAGGGAATGGACAATAAAATTCAAAAGAGGCAAATGTTTCAAGAAGAGAGTATGAAGAGTTTAGGTTTACTCACGCTCTTTTTTAAAACAAGGAAAATGGACAAAAGCTCAACCTCAGGGAGTGTTAGACCCATGCAATCTAATCTACAAAAAGTTTCAACTTACACCAGTCGACTCACCATCAGCAAAAAGTCTCCAAACAATAAATGCTGAAGGGGATTTAGAGAACTGTGTACCCTCTACCTGCTGGTGAGACGTAAAGGCGTAACAGCCAGTAATGAGAACAGAAAGGAGCTGTGTTTAAAAGTAAAAATGGAGGTACCATTCAATCCAGCAGGCGCACCATTGGACCTCTCACCTGAGAAGACAAGAATCGAGAAGACACAGGCCGCAAAAGCTGCAGTGCAGCCTCATTCACAATAGCCAAGACAGTGAAGCAATCAAAATGTCCAACAACAGGTGAGTGGATAAAGAAGAAGTGGTCCATGTACACAGTGGAATATTAGCCATGGAAAACAATGAACCATTGCTCTCTGAGGCACCACAAATGAGTCTGGAGATAATCACGAAATATGAGGTAAGTCGGAAAGCAAAAGACCTATATTCTATGATATGACTTACAGGCGTTATCTAATAACTGACACAAATGAACATATTTCCACAGAGAAAGACACTCCCAGACTTAGAAAACAAACTGTGCTCATCTAAAAGGAAAAGTGGGGGGAATGGATAAATTAAGATTAGTGTTACTATATGTATACAAACACATATTATATACATATCTCAAAAAGACCGACCATAGAGCAAGGGAGGTCTGCGGAACCCTCAGTAACATTTTACATGGGAAGAGGATCTGTACTTGAATAGACATACATAATGTACAAATGAACCAGATTGTGTACACCTAGGACAGACAATATTCTAAGCTTTACCCCAATTAAGAAAATTTTTAAAACCAAGAAGAATTAATGAGACATAAACTTATGGGGTTTCTCCATGCACATGCCAATGTAATTTACAACCTAGGACACGACTTCCAGAAAGGCTCTGCTGCCCTAGTACCCAGATTGGGGAATGGAGAAATGCTGCCTGCTTGAGGCCACTTCCCAGAACAGCAGCTTTAAACCCATTGCTAAAGGTCACTAAACATTCACCAAATTGCAGTTCGGTAAATGACACCTGCTATCTAAATAAATTCTGGGGTGGAACATCGACCAAAAAATTAAAAAGAGGGCAAACCTCCAAGAAGACAATTTCAAGAGTTATATTGTACTCCCAATTGTTTCCTTTTTTTAACAGAAAAGAAAACGGCAGAGAAAAATGATGAGTTTTACGAATTTTCAAAGACATGCAAACTCAAATTACAAAAACCTATCAGCTCACAGCAGCCAGAAGGGCCATTAGCATAAATGCTGCAAACAATAAATGCTGAAGCGATTGTGGAGAAATGCGTACCCTCGATTCTAAGGGGGACGTGGTAAGAGCCACTAATGAAAACACAAAGAAGGTGCTTTGAAAAGGGAAACTCCGTGCTACCAGTCAGTCAATCACACCCACTGCTGGGTCTATCACCTGAGAAAATGAGAATCAAAAAGTCACAGGCTGCCAATCCTGCACTCCAACAATATTTACCATAGCCAACACTTGGAAGCAATGAAAATGTCCATCAACCGAGGAATGCACAAAGTAGAAGTGGTCCACGTACACAGTGGAAATTTACTCCAATAAAAAATAAAAAATAAATTTAAAAATCCAACAAACGTAAGGAGACATCAGCTTGTCTGGGTTTGTCCGGGCACACTCCACTCTAATTTATACCCGAGAAACCCCACAGGCCGCAAGGGCTTTTCCCTAGATACCAGGGTGGGGGACATAGAAAGGCTGCCACCCTCTGGCAGTTACCTGCAAAAGCAGCTTTAAAGCCTGTGCTAATGGTCATTTCATAGGAACAAGTACTGCAGAACTGTAAATGAAACCTGCCCTCAAAATGTCTTGAGGGAGGTAACGGACAAAACATTTCAAAATGTGACACGTACTTAAAGAGAACACTTTGAAGAACTAAGGGATAATCACAGCTTGAAAAATAAAAAAGACATGCCTTAAAGCTCAATTTCAACGGATTATGTGGCACATTCGAATTCAACCACAGAGAGGTACCAGCTCACACTTGTCAGAATAACCATCAGCAAGAAAACTACAAAACAATAAATGCTGAAGGTGTTGTGGAGAAATGCATACACTCAACTTCAAGTGGGACGTAAGTTGGAAAGGGCCACGAATGAGAACAGAATGGAGGTGCCTTAAAAAGGTAAACATTGAGCTACCATATGATCCAGCAGGCCCACTCCTCGACCTATAATCTAAGAAGAGAGAATTGGAAAGACACAGGCAGGCAAATCTGCATTGCACAGTATTACAATAGCCAAGATAGGGAAGTAACCAAAAAGTCCACCAACAGATGGGTGGACAAAGAAGAACTCTTCCGTGTACAGATGGCATGTTCCCTAGTGCAAAAATGAAACAATGCCATTTGCAGCACCATAGATGAGTCTAGACGTACTCACGCCACCTGTAGTAAGTGAGAAAGCAAAAGACACATATCCTGTCATATCCCTTTTAAGAGTTACTTAAAAATTGATACCAATGAAGATATTTCCACAGAGAAAGGCAATCACAGAATCGTTAAAAAGCTTATGGTTCACCACATAGAAAGGGATGAGGATTGGATACATTACCATATTGGGGTTAACAGAGATATACAAACCATGTGAAATACATAACCACCAAAGACGTACGGAAGACGAGGAGAAGACTACTCAACATTGTGTCATAACCTACATGGGAAAAGGATGGGAGGGAGAATAGATACATGTATATGTGTGAAAGAACCACATCTTGCACACCTAGAACAAACAAACCATTGTAATCATATTTGCTGGGATAAAAAATAAAAAGTAAATTACAAATATGAACAAGAAGTAATGAGACATAAACTTAAAGGGCTTTTTCCTGGCACATTCCATTCTAATTTACAACCTAGAACACCGCTTCCATTAAGGCTCTCTGTTTCCCTAGTAACCAAATTTGTTTACGGGGAAATGCTGCCACCTAGTGGCCGTTTCCTGCAAGAACAGCTTTAAACTCACAGCTAATGGTCACTTAACATTCACAAGGACTCAGGGCTGTAAAGGACACCTGCCCTAAAAAACTGTGCAGAAGTAGGGAATGGACAATAAAATTCAAAAGAGGCAAATGTTTCAAGAAGAGAGTATGAAGAGTTTAGGTTTACTCACGCTCTTTTTTAAAACAAGGAAAATGGACAAAAGCTCAACCTCAGGGAGTGTTAGACCCATGCAATCTAATCTACAAAAAGTTTCAACTTACACCAGTCGACTCACCATCAGCAAAAAGTCTCCAAACAATAAATGCTGAAGGGGATTTAGAGAACTGTGTACCCTCTACCTGCTGGTGAGACGTAAAGGCGTAACAGCCAGTAATGAGAACAGAAAGGAGCTGTGTTTAAAAGTAAAAATGGAGGTACCATTCAATCCAGCAGGCGCACCATTGGACCTCTCACCTGAGAAGACAAGAATCGAGAAGACACAGGCCGCAAAAGCTGCAGTGCAGCCTCATTCACAATAGCCAAGACAGTGAAGCAATCAAAATGTCCAACAACAGGTGAGTGGATAAAGAAGAAGTGGTCCATGTACACAGTGGAATATTAGCCATGGAAAACAATGAACCATTGCTCTCTGAGGCACCACAAATGAGTCTGGAGATAATCACGAAATATGAGGTAAGTCGGAAAGCAAAAGACCTATATTCTATGATATGACTTACAGGCGTTATCTAATAACTGACACAAATGAACATATTTCCACAGAGAAAGACACTCCCAGACTTAGAAAACAAACTGTGCTCATCTAAAAGGAAAAGTGGGGGGAATGGATAAATTAAGATTAGTGTTACTATATGTATACAAACACATATTATATACATATCTCAAAAAGACCGACCATAGAGCAAGGGAGGTCTGCGGAACCCTCAGTAACATTTTACATGGGAAGAGGATCTGTACTTGAATAGACATACATAATGTACAAATGAACCAGATTGTGTACACCTAGGACAGACAATATTCTAAGCTTTACCCCAATTAAGAAAATTTTTAAAACCAAGAAGAATTAATGAGACATAAACTTATGGGGTTTCTCCATGCACATGCCAATGTAATTTACAACCTAGGACACGACTTCCAGAAAGGCTCTGCTGCCCTAGTACCCAGATTGGGGAATGGAGAAATGCTGCCTGCTTGAGGCCACTTCCCAGAACAGCAGCTTTAAACCCATTGCTAAAGGTCACTAAACATTCACCAAATTGCAGTTCGGTAAATGACACCTGCTATCTAAATAAATTCTGGGGTGGAAAATCGACCAAAAAATTAAAAAGAGGGCAAACCTCCAAGAAGACAATTTCAAGAGTTATATTGTACTCCCAATTGTTTCCTTTTTTTAACAGAGAAGAAAACGGCAGAGAAAAATGATGAGTTTTACGAATTTTCAAAGACATGCAAACTCAAATTACAAAAACCTATCAGCTCACAGCAGCCAGAAGGGCCATTAGCATAAGTGCTGCAAACAATAAATGCTGAAGCGATTGTGGAGAAATGCGTACCCTCGATTCTAAGGGGGACGTGGTAAGAGCCACTAATGAAAACACAAAGAAGGTGCTTTGAAAAGGGAAACTCCGTGCTACCAGTCAGTCAATCACACCCACTGCTGGGTCTATCACCTGAGAAAATGAGAATCAAAAAGTCACAGGCTGCCAATCCTGCACTCCAACAATATTTACCATAGCCAACACTTGGAAGCAATGAAAATGTCCATCAACCGAGGAATGCACCAAGTAGAAGTGGTCCACGTACACAGTGGAAATTTACTCCAATAAAAAATAAAAATTAAATTCAAAAATCCAACAAACGTAAGGAGACATCAGCTTGTCTGGGTTTGTCCGGGCACACTCCACTCTAATTTATACCCGAGAAACCCCACAGGCCGCAAGGGCTTTTCCCTAGATACCAGGGTGGGGGACATAGAAAGGCTGCCACCCTCTGGCAGTTACCTGCAAAAGCAGCTTTAAAGCCTGTGCTAATGGTCATTTCATAGGAACAAGTACTGCAGAACTGTAAATGAAACCTGCCCTCAAACTGTCTTGAGGGAGGTAACGGACAAAACATTTCAAAATGGGACACATACTTAAAGAGAACACTTTGAAGAACTAAGGGATAATCACAGCTTGAAAAATAAAAAAGACATGCCTTAAAGCTCAATTTCAACGGATTATGTGGCACATTCGAATTCAACCACAGAGAGGTACCAGCTCACACTTGTCAGAATAACCATCAGCAAGAAAACTACAGAACAATAAATGCTGAAGGTGTTGTGGAGAAATGCATACACTCAACTTCAAGTGGGACGTAAGTTGGAAAGGGCCACGAATGAGAACAGAATGGAGGTGCCTTAAAAAGGTAAACATTGAGCTACCATATGATCCAGCAGGCCCACTCCTCGACCTATAATCTAAGAAGAGAGAATTGGAAAGACACAGGCAGGCAAATCTGCATTGCACAGTATTACAATAGCCAAGATAGGGAAGTAACCAAAAAGTCCACCAACAGATGGGTGGACAAAGAAGAACTCTTCCGTGTACAGATGGCATGTTCCCTAGTGCAAAAATGAAACAATGCCATTTGCAGCACCATAGATGAGTCTAGACGTACTCACGCCACCTGTAGTAAGTGAGAAAGCAAAAGACACATATCCTGTCATATCCCTTTTAAGAGTTACTTAAAAATTGATACCAATGAAGATATTTCCACAGAGAAAGGCAATCACAGAATCGTTAAAAAGCTTATGGTTCACCACATAGAAAGGGATGAGGATTGGATACATTACCATATTGGGGTTAACAGAGATATACAAACCATGTGAAATACATAACCACCAAAGACGTACGGAAGACGAGGAGAAGACTACTCAACATTGTGTCATAACCTACATGGGAAAAGGATGGGAGGGAGAATAGATACATGTATATGTGTGAAAGAACCACATCTTGCACACCTAGAACAAACAAACCATTGTAATCATATTTGCTGGGATAAAAAATAAAAAGTAAATTACAAATATGAACAAGAAGTAATGAGACATAAACTTAAAGGGCTTTTTCCTGGCACATTCCATTCTAATTTACAACCTAGAACACCGCTTCCATTAAGGCTCTCTGTTTCCCTAGTAACCAAATTTGTTTACGGGGAAATGCTGCCACCTAGTGGCCGTTTCCTGCAAGAACAGCTTTAAACTCACAGCTAATGGTCACTTAACATTCACAAGGACTCAGGGCTGTAAAGGACACCTGCCCTAAAAAACTGTGCAGAAGTAGGGAATGGACAATAAAATTCAAAAGAGGCAAATGTTTCAAGAAGAGAGTATGAAGAGTTTAGGTTTACTCACGCTCTTTTTTAAAACAAGGAAAATGGACAAAAGCTCAACCTCAGGGAGTGTTAGACCCATGCAATCTAATCTACAAAAAGTTTCAACTTACACCAGTCGACTCACCATCAGCAAAAAGTCTCCAAACAATAAATGCTGAAGGGGATTTAGAGAACTGTGTACCCTCTACCTGCTGGTGAGACGTAAAGGCGTAACAGCCAGTAATGAGAACAGAAAGGAGCTGTGTTTAAAAGTAAAAATGGAGGTACCATTCAATCCAGCAGGCGCACCATTGGACCTCTCACCTGAGAAGACAAGAATCGAGAAGACACAGGCCGCAAAAGCTGCAGTGCAGCCTCATTCACAATAGCCAAGACAGTGAAGCAATCAAAATGTCCAACAACAGGTGAGTGGATAAAGAAGAAGTGGTCCATGTACACAGTGGAATATTAGCCATGGAAAACAATGAACCATTGCTCTCTGAGGCACCACAAATGAGTCTGGAGATAATCACGAAATATGAGGTAAGTCGGAAAGCAAAAGACCTATATTCTATGATATGACTTACAGGCGTTATCTAATAACTGACACAAATGAACATATTTCCACAGAGAAAGACACTCCCAGACTTAGAAAACAAACTGTGCTCATCTAAAAGGAAAAGTGGGGGGAATGGATAAATTAAGATTAGTGTTACTATATGTATACAAACACATATTATATACATATCTCAAAAAGACCGACCATAGAGCAAGGGAGGTCTGCGGAACCCTCAGTAACATTTTACATGGGAAGAGGATCTGTACTTGAATAGACATACATAATGTACAAATGAACCAGATTGTGTACACCTAGGACAGACAATATTCTAAGCTTTACCCCAATTAAGAAAATTTTTAAAACCAAGAAGAATTAATGAGACATAAACTTATGGGGTTTCTCCATGCACATGCCAATGTAATTTACAACCTAGGACACGACTTCCAGAAAGGCTCTGCTGCCCTAGTACCCAGATTGGGGAATGGAGAAATGCTGCCTGCTTGAGGCCACTTCCCAGAACAGCAGCTTTAAACCCATTGCTAAAGGTCACTAAACATTCACCAAATTGCAGTTCGGTAAATGACACCTGCTATCTAAATAAATTCTGGGGTGGAAAATCGACCAAAAAATTAAAAAGAGGGCAAACCTCCAAGAAGACAATTTCAAGAGTTATATTGTACTCCCAATTGTTTCCTTTTTTTAACAGAGAAGAAAACGGCAGAGAAAAATGATGAGTTTTACGAATTTTCAAAGACATGCAAACTCAAATTACAAAAACCTATCAGCTCACAGCAGCCAGAAGGGCCATTAGCATAAGTGCTGCAAACAATAAATGCTGAAGCGATTGTGGAGAAATGCGTACCCTCGATTCTAAGGGGGACGTGGTAAGAGCCACTAATGAAAACACAAAGAAGGTGCTTTGAAAAGGGAAACTCCGTGCTACCAGTCAGTCAATCACACCCACTGCTGGGTCTATCACCTGAGAAAATGAGAATCAAAAAGTCACAGGCTGCCAATCCTGCACTCCAACAATATTTACCATAGCCAACACTTGGAAGCAATGAAAATGTCCATCAACCGAGGAATGCACCAAGTAGAAGTGGTCCACGTACACAGTGGAAATTTACTCCAATAAAAAATAAAAATTAAATTCAAAAATCCAACAAACGTAAGGAGACATCAGCTTGTCTGGGTTTGTCCGGGCACACTCCACTCTAATTTATACCCGAGAAACCCCACAGGCCGCAAGGGCTTTTCCCTAGATACCAGGGTGGGGGACATAGAAAGGCTGCCACCCTCTGGCAGTTACCTGCAAAAGCAGCTTTAAAGCCTGTGCTAATGGTCATTTCATAGGAACAAGTACTGCAGAACTGTAAATGAAACCTGCCCTCAAACTGTCTTGAGGGAGGTAACGGACAAAACATTTCAAAATGGGACACATACTTAAAGAGAACACTTTGAAGAACTAAGGGATAATCACAGCTTGAAAAATAAAAAAGACATGCCTTAAAGCTCAATTTCAACGGATTATGTGGCACATTCGAATTCAACCACAGAGAGGTACCAGCTCACACTTGTCAGAATAACCATCAGCAAGAAAACTACAAAACAATAAATGCTGAAGGTGTTGTGGAGAAATGCATACACTCAACTTCAAGTGGGACGTAAGTTGGAAAGGGCCACGAATGAGAACAGAATGGAGGTGCCTTAAAAAGGTAAACATTGAGCTACCATATGATCCAGCAGGCCCACTCCTCGACCTATAATCTAAGAAGAGAGAATTGGAAAGACACAGGCAGGCAAATCTGCATTGCACAGTATTACAATAGCCAAGATAGGGAAGTAACCAAAAAGTCCACCAACAGATGGGTGGACAAAGAAGAACTCTTCCGTGTACAGATGGCATATTCGCTAGTGCAAAAATGAAACAATGCCATTTGCAGCACCATAGATGAGTCTAGACGTACTCACGCCACCTGTAGTAAGTGAGAAAGCAAAAGACACATATCCTGTCATATCCCTTTTAAGAGTTACTTAAAAATTGATACCAATGAAGATATTTCCACAGAGAAAGGCAATCACAGAATCGTTAAAAAGCTTATGGTTCACCACATAGAAAGGGATGAGGATTGGATACATTACCATATTGGGGTTAACAGAGATATACAAACCATGTGAAATACATAACCACCAAAGACGTACGGAAGACGAGGAGAAGACTACTCAACATTGTGTCATAACCTACATGGGAAAAGGATGGGAGGGAGAATAGATACATGTATATGTGTGAAAGAACCACATCTTGCACACCTAGAACAAACAAACCATTGCAATCATATTTGCTGGGATAAAAAATAAAAAGTAAATTACAAATATGAACAAGAAGTAATGAGACATAAACTTAAAGGGCTTTTTCCTGGCACATTCCATTCTAATTTACAACCTAGAACACCGCTTCCATTAAGGCTCTCTGTTTCCCTAGTAACCAAATTTGTTTACGGGGAAATGCTGCCACCTAGTGGCCGTTTCCTGCAAGAACAGCTTTAAACTCACAGCTAATGGTCACTTAACATTCACAAGGACTCAGGGCTGTAAAGGACACCTGCCCTAAAAAACTGTGCAGAAGTAGGGAATGGACAATAAAATTCAAAAGAGGCAAATGTTTCAAGAAGAGAGTATGAAGAGTTTAGGTTTACTCACGCTCTTTTTTAAAACAAGGAAAATGGACAAAAGCTCACCCTCAGGGAGTGTTAGACCCATGCAATCTAATCTACAAAAAGTTTCAACTTACACCAGTCGACTCACCATCAGCAAAAAGTCTCCAAACAATAAATGCTGAAGGGGATTTAGAGAACTGTGTACCCTCTACCTGCTGGTGAGACGTAAAGGCGTAACAGCCAATAATGAGAACAGAAAGGAGCTGTGTTTAAAAGTAAAAATGGAGGTACCATTCAATCCAGCAGGCGCACCATTGGACCTCTCACCTGAGAAGACAAGAATCGAGAAGACACAGGCCGCAAAAGCTGCAGTGCAGCCTCATTCACAATAGCCAAGACAGTGAAGCAATCAAAATGTCCAACAACAGGTGAGTGGATAAAGAAGAAGTGGTCCATGTACACAGTGGAATATTAGCCATGGAAAACAATGAACCATTGCTCTCTGAGGCACCACAAATGAGTCTGGAGATAATCACGAAATATGAGGTAAGTCGGAAAGCAAAAGACCTATATTCTATGATATGACTTACAGGCGTTATCTAATAACTGACACAAATGAACATATTTCCACAGAGAAAGACACTCCCAGACTTAGAAAACAAACTGTGCTCATCTAAAAGGAAAAGTGGGGGGAATGGATAAATTAAGATTAGTGTTACTATATGTATACAAACACATATTATATACATATCTCAAAAAGACCGACCATAGAGCAAGGGAGGTCTGCGGAACCCTCAGTAACATTTTACATGGGAAGAGGATCTGTACTTGAATAGACATACATAATGTACAAATGAACCAGATTGTGTACACCTAGGACAGACAATATTCTAAGCTTTACCCCAATTAAGAAAATTTTTAAAACCAAGAAGAATTAATGAGACATAAACTTATGGGGTTTCTCCATGCACATGCCAATGTAATTTACAACCTAGGACACGACTTCCAGAAAGGCTCTGCTGCCCTAGTACCCAGATTGGGGAATGGAGAAATGCTGCCTGCTTGAGGCCACTTCCCAGAACAGCAGCTTTAAACCCATTGCTAAAGGTCACTAAACATTCACCAAATTGCAGTTCGGTAAATGACACCTGCTATCTAAATAAATTCTGGGGTGGAAAATCGACCAAAAAATTAAAAAGAGGGCAAACCTCCAAGAAGACAATTTCAAGAATTATATTGTACTCCCAATTGTTTCCTTTTTTTAACAGAGAAGAAAACGGCAGAGAAAAATGATGAGTTTTACGAATTTTCAAAGACATGCAAACTCAAATTACAAAAACCTATCAGCTCACAGCAGCCAGAAGGGCCATTAGCATAAGTGCTGCAAACAATAAATGCTGAAGCGATTGTGGAGAAATGCGTACCCTCGATTCTAAGGGGGACGTGGTAAGAGCCACTAATGAAAACACAAAGAAGGTGCTTTGAAAAGGGAAACTCCGTGCTACCAGTCAGTCAATCACACCCACTGCTGGGTCTATCACCTGAGAAAATGAGAATCAAAAAGTCACAGGCTGCCAATCCTGCACTCCAACAATATTTACCATAGCCAACACTTGGAAGCAATGAAAATGTCCATCAACCGAGGAATGCACCAAGTAGAAGTGGTCCACGTACACAGTGGAAATTTACTCCAATAAAAAATAAAAATTAAATTCAAAAATCCAACAAACGTAAGGAGACATCAGCTTGTCTGGGTTTGTCCGGGCACACTCCACTCTAATTTATACCCGAGAAACCCCACAGGCCGCAAGGGCTTTTCCCTAGATACCAGGGTGGGGGACATAGAAAGGCTGCCACCCTCTGGCAGTTACCTGCAAAAGCAGCTTTAAAGCCTGTGCTAATGGTCATTTCATAGGAACAAGTACTGCAGAACTGTAAATGAAACCTGCCCTCAAACTGTCTTGAGGGAGGTAACGGACAAAACATTTCAAAATGGGACACATACTTAAAGAGAACACTTTGAAGAACTAAGGGATAATCACAGCTTGAAAAATAAAAAAGACATGCCTTAAAGCTCAATTTCAACGGATTATGTGGCACATTCGAATTCAACCACAGAGAGGTACCAGCTCACACTTGTCAGAATAACCATCAGCAAGAAAACTACAGAACAATAAATGCTGAAGGTGTTGTGGAGAAATGCATACACTCAACTTCAAGTGGGACGTAAGTTGGAAAGGGCCACGAATGAGAACAGAATGGAGGTGCCTTAAAAAGGTAAACATTGAGCTACCATATGATCCAGCAGGCCCACTCCTCGACCTATAATCTAAGAAGAGAGAATTGGAAAGACACAGGCAGGCAAATCTGCATTGCACAGTATTACAATAGCCAAGATAGGGAAGTAACCAAAAAGTCCACCAACAGATGGGTGGACAAAGAAGAACTCTTCCGTGTACAGATGGCATATTCGCTAGTGCAAAAATGAAACAATGCCATTTGCAGCACCATAGATGAGTCTAGACGTACTCACGCCACCTGTAGTAAGTGAGAAAGCAAAAGACACATATCCTGTCATATCCCTTTTAAGAGTTACTTAAAAATTGATACCAATGAAGATATTTCCACAGAGAAAGGCAATCACAGAATCGTTAAAAAGCTTATGGTTCACCACATAGAAAGGGATGAGGATTGGATACATTACCATATTGGGGTTAACAGAGATATACAAACCATGTGAAATACATAACCACCAAAGACGTACGGAAGACGAGGAGAAGACTACTCAACATTGTGTCATAACCTACATGGGAAAAGGATGGGAGGGAGAATAGATACATGTATATGTGTGAAAGAACCACATCTTGCACACCTAGAACAAACAAACCATTGCAATCATATTTGCTGGGATAAAAAATAAAAAGTAAATTACAAATATGAACAAGAAGTAATGAGACATAAACTTAAAGGGCTTTTTCCTGGCACATTCCATTCTAATTTACAACCTAGAACACCGCTTCCATTAAGGCTCTCTGTTTCCCTAGTAACCAAATTTGTTTACGGGGAAATGCTGCCACCTAGTGGCCGTTTCCTGCAAGAACAGCTTTAAACTCACAGCTAATGGTCACTTAACATTCACAAGGACTCAGGGCTGTAAAGGACACCTGCCCTAAAAAACTGTGCAGAAGTAGGGAATGGACAATAAAATTCAAAAGAGGCAAATGTTTCAAGAAGAGAGTATGAAGAGTTTAGGTTTACTCACGCTCTTTTTTAAAACAAGGAAAATGGACAAAAGCTCACCCTCAGGGAGTGTTAGACCCATGCAATCTAATCTACAAAAAGTTTCAACTTACACCAGTCGACTCACCATCAGCAAAAAGTCTCCAAACAATAAATGCTGAAGGGGATTTAGAGAACTGTGTACCCTCTACCTGCTGGTGAGACGTAAAGGCGTAACAGCCAATAATGAGAACAGAAAGGAGCTGTGTTTAAAAGTAAAAATGGAGGTACCATTCAATCCAGCAGGCGCACCATTGGACCTCTCACCTGAGAAGACAAGAATCGAGAAGACACAGGCCGCAAAAGCTGCAGTGCAGCCTCATTCACAATAGCCAAGACAGTGAAGCAATCAAAATGTCCAACAACAGGTGAGTGGATAAAGAAGAAGTGGTCCATGTACACAGTGGAATATTAGCCATGGAAAACAATGAACCATTGCTCTCTGAGGCACCACAAATGAGTCTGGAGATAATCACGAAATATGAGGTAAGTCGGAAAGCAAAAGACCTATATTCTATGATATGACTTACAGGCGTTATCTAATAACTGACACAAATGAACATATTTCCACAGAGAAAGACACTCCCAGACTTAGAAAACAAACTGTGCTCATCTAAAAGGAAAAGTGGGGGGAATGGATAAATTAAGATTAGTGTTACTATATGTATACAAACACATATTATATACATATCTCAAAAAGACCGACCATAGAGCAAGGGAGGTCTGCGGAACCCTCAGTAACATTTTACATGGGAAGAGGATCTGTACTTGAATAGACATACATAATGTACAAATGAACCAGATTGTGTACACCTAGGACAGACAATATTCTAAGCTTTACCCCAATTAAGAAAATTTTTAAAACCAAGAAGAATTAATGAGACATAAACTTATGGGGTTTCTCCATGCACATGCCAATGTAATTTACAACCTAGGACACGACTTCCAGAAAGGCTCTGCTGCCCTAGTACCCAGATTGGGGAATGGAGAAATGCTGCCTGCTTGAGGCCACTTCCCAGAACAGCAGCTTTAAACCCATTGCTAAAGGTCACTAAACATTCACCAAATTGCAGTTCGGTAAATGACACCTGCTATCTAAATAAATTCTGGGGTGGAAAATCGACCAAAAAATTAAAAAGAGGGCAAACCTCCAAGAAGACAATTTCAAGAGTTATATTGTACTCCCAATTGTTTCCTTTTTTTAACAGAGAAGAAAACGGCAGAGAAAAATGATGAGTTTGACGAATTTTCAAAGACATGCAAACTCAAATTACAAAAACCTATCAGCTCACAGCAGCCAGAAGGGCCATTAGCATAAGTGCTGCAAACAATAAATGCTGAAGCGATTGTGGAGAAATGCGTACCCTCGATTCTAAGGGGGACGTGGTAAGAGCCACTAATGAAAACACAAAGAAGGTGCTTTGAAAAGGGAAACTCCGTGCTACCAGTCAGTCAATCACACCCACTGCTGGGTCTATCACCTGAGAAAATGAGAATCAAAAAGTCACAGGCTGCCAATCCTGCACTCCAACAATATTTACCATAGCCAACACTTGGAAGCAATGAAAATGTCCATCAACCGAGGAATGCACCAAGTAGAAGTGGTCCACGTACACAGTGGAAATTTACTCCAATAAAAAATAAAAATTAAATTCAAAAATCCAACAAACGTAAGGAGACATCAGCTTGTCTGGGTTTGTCCGGGCACACTCCACTCTAATTTATACCCGAGAAACCCCACAGGCCGCAAGGGCTTTTCCCTAGATACCAGGGTGGGGGACATAGAAAGGCTGCCACCCTCTGGCAGTTACCTGCAAAAGCAGCTTTAAAGCCTGTGCTAATGGTCATTTCATAGGAACAAGTACTGCAGAACTGTAAATGAAACCTGCCCTCAAACTGTCTTGAGGGAGGTAACGGACAAAACATTTCAAAATGGGACACATACTTAAAGAGAACACTTTGAAGAACTAAGGGATAATCACAGCTTGAAAAATAAAAAAGACATGCCTTAAAGCTCAATTTCAACGGATTATGTGGCACATTCGAATTCAACCACAGAGAGGTACCAGCTCACACTTGTCAGAATAACCATCAGCAAGAAAACTACAGAACAATAAATGCTGAAGGTGTTGTGGAGAAATGCATACACTCAACTTCAAGTGGGACGTAAGTTGGAAAGGGCCACGAATGAGAACAGAATGGAGGTGCCTTAAAAAGGTAAACATTGAGCTACCATATGATCCAGCAGGCCCACTCCTCGACCTATAATCTAAGAAGAGAGAATTGGAAAGACACAGGCAGGCAAATCTGCATTGCACAGTATTACAATAGCCAAGATAGGGAAGTAACCAAAAAGTCCACCAACAGATGGGTGGACAAAGAAGAACTCTTCCGTGTACAGATGGCATATTCGCTAGTGCAAAAATGAAACAATGCCACTTGCAGCACCATAGATGAGTCTAGACGTACTCACGCCACCTGTAGTAAGTGAGAAAGCAAAAGACACATATCCTGTCATATCCCTTTTAAGAGTTACTTAAAAATTGATACCAATGAAGATATTTCCACAGAGAAAGGCAATCACAGAATCGTTAAAAAGCTTATGGTTCACCACATAGAAAGGGATGAGGATTGGATACATTACCATATTGGGGTTAACAGAGATATACAAACCATGTGAAATACATAACCACCAAAGACGTACGGAAGACGAGGAGAAGACTACTCAACATTGTGTCATAACCTACATGGGAAAAGGATGGGAGGGAGAATAGATACATGTATATGTGTGAAAGAACCACATCTTGCACACCTAGAACAAACAAACCATTGTAATCATATTTGCTGGGATAAAAAATAAAAAGTAAATTACAAATATGAACAAGAAGTAATGAGACATAAACTTAAAGGGCTTTTTCCTGGCACATTCCATTCTAATTTACAACCTAGAACACCGCTTCCATTAAGGCTCTCTGTTTCCCTAGTAACCAAATTTGTTTACGGGGAAATGCTGCCACCTAGTGGCCGTTTCCTGCAAGAACAGCTTTAAACTCACAGCTAATGGTCACTTAACATTCACAAGGACTCAGGGCTGTAAAGGACACCTGCCCTAAAAAACTGTGCAGAAGTAGGGAATGGACAATAAAATTCAAAAGAGGCAAATGTTTCAAGAAGAGAGTATGAAGAGTTTAGGTTTACTCACGCTCTTTTTTAAAACAAGGAAAATGGACAAAAGCTCACCCTCAGGGAGTGTTAGACCCATGCAATCTAATCTACAAAAAGTTTCAACTTACACCAGTCGACTCACCATCAGCAAAAAGTCTCCAAACAATAAATGCTGAAGGGGATTTAGAGAACTGTGTACCCTCTACCTGCTGGTGAGACGTAAAGGCGTAACAGCCAATAATGAGAACAGAAAGGAGCTGTGTTTAAAAGTAAAAATGGAGGTACCATTCAATCCAGCAGGCGCACCATTGGACCTCTCACCTGAGAAGACAAGAATCGAGAAGACACAGGCCGCAAAAGCTGCAGTGCAGCCTCATTCACAATAGCCAAGACAGTGAAGCAATCAAAATGTCCAACAACAGGTGAGTGGATAAAGAAGAAGTGGTCCATGTACACAGTGGAATATTAGCCATGGAAAACAATGAACCATTGCTCTCTGAGGCACCACAAATGAGTCTGGAGATAATCACGAAATATGAGGTAAGTCGGAAAGCAAAAGACCTATATTCTATGATATGACTTACAGGCGTTATCTAATAACTGACACAAATGAACATATTTCCACAGAGAAAGACACTCCCAGACTTAGAAAACAAACTGTGCTCATCTAAAAGGAAAAGTGGGGGGAATGGATAAATTAAGATTAGTGTTACTATATGTATACAAACACATATTATATACATATCTCAAAAAGACCGACCATAGAGCAAGGGAGGTCTGCGGAACCCTCAGTAACATTTTACATGGGAAGAGGATCTGTACTTGAATAGACATACATAATGTACAAATGAACCAGATTGTGTACACCTAGGACAGACAATATTCTAAGCTTTACCCCAATTAAGAAAATTTTTAAAACCAAGAAGAATTAATGAGACATAAACTTATGGGGTTTCTCCATGCACATGCCAATGTAATTTACAACCTAGGACACGACTTCCAGAAAGGCTCTGCTGCCCTAGTACCCAGATTGGGGAATGGAGAAATGCTGCCTGCTTGAGGCCACTTCCCAGAACAGCAGCTTTAAACCCATTGCTAAAGGTCACTAAACATTCACCAAATTGCAGTTCGGTAAATGACACCTGCTATCTAAATAAATTCTGGGGTGGAAAATCGACCAAAAAATTAAAAAGAGGGCAAACCTCCAAGAAGACAATTTCAAGAGTTATATTGTACTCCCAATTGTTTCCTTTTTTTAACAGAGAAGAAAACGGCAGAGAAAAATGATGAGTTTGACGAATTTTCAAAGACATGCAAACTCAAATTACAAAAACCTATCAGCTCACAGCAGCCAGAAGGGCCATTAGCATAAGTGCTGCAAACAATAAATGCTGAAGCGATTGTGGAGAAATGCGTACCCTCGATTCTAAGGGGGACGTGGTAAGAGCCACTAATGAAAACACAAAGAAGGTGCTTTGAAAAGGGAAACTCCGTGCTACCAGTCAGTCAATCACACCCACTGCTGGGTCTATCACCTGAGAAAATGAGAATCAAAAAGTCACAGGCTGCCAATCCTGCACTCCAACAATATTTACCATAGCCAACACTTGGAAGCAATGAAAATGTCCATCAACCGAGGAATGCACCAAGTAGAAGTGGTCCACGTACACAGTGGAAATTTACTCCAATAAAAAATAAAAATTAAATTCAAAAATCCAACAAACGTAAGGAGACATCAGCTTGTCTGGGTTTGTCCGGGCACACTCCACTCTAATTTATACCCGAGAAACCCCACAGGCCGCAAGGGCTTTTCCCTAGATACCAGGGTGGGGGACATAGAAAGGCTGCCACCCTCTGGCAGTTACCTGCAAAAGCAGCTTTAAAGCCTGTGCTAATGGTCATTTCATAGGAACAAGTACTGCAGAACTGTAAATGAAACCTGCCCTCAAACTGTCTTGAGGGAGGTAACGGACAAAACATTTCAAAATGGGACACATACTTAAAGAGAACACTTTGAAGAACTAAGGGATAATCACAGCTTGAAAAATAAAAAAGACATGCCTTAAAGCTCAATTTCAACGGATTATGTGGCACATTCGAATTCAACCACAGAGAGGTACCAGCTCACACTTGTCAGAATAACCATCAGCAAGAAAACTACAAAACAATAAATGCTGAAGGTGTTGTGGAGAAATGCATACACTCAACTTCAAGTGGGACGTAAGTTGGAAAGGGCCACGAATGAGAACAGAATGGAGGTGCCTTAAAAAGGTAAACATTGAGCTACCATATGATCCAGCAGGCCCACTCCTCGACCTATAATCTAAGAAGAGAGAATTGGAAAGACACAGGCAGGCAAATCTGCATTGCACAGTATTACAATAGCCAAGATAGGGAAGTAACCAAAAAGTCCACCAACAGATGGGTGGACAAAGAAGAACTCTTCCGTGTACAGATGGAATATTCGCTAGTGCAAAAATGAAACAATGCCACTTGCAGCACCATAGATGAGTCTAGACGTACTCACGCCACCTGTAGTAAGTGAGAAAGCAAAAGACACATATCCTGTCATATCCCTTTTAAGAGTTACTTAAAAATTGATACCAATGAAGATATTTCCACAGAGAAAGGCAATCACAGAATCGTTAAAAAGCTTATGGTTCACCACATAGAAAGGGATGAGGATTGGATACATTACCATATTGGGGTTAACAGAGATATACAAACCATGTGAAATACATAACCACCAAAGACGTACGGAAGACGAGGAGAAGACTACTCAACATTGTGTCATAACCTACATGGGAAAAGGATGGGAGGGAGAATAGATACATGTATATGTGTGAAAGAACCACATCTTGCACACCTAGAACAAACAAACCATTGCAATCATATTTGCTGGGATAAAAAATAAAAAGTAAATTACAAATATGAACAAGAAGTAATGAGACATAAACTTAAAGGGCTTTTTCCTGGCACATTCCATTCTAATTTACAACCTAGAACACCGCTTCCATTAAGGCTCTCTGTTTCCCTAGTAACCAAATTTGTTTACGGGGAAATGCTGCCACCTAGTGGCCGTTTCCTGCAAGAACAGCTTTAAACTCACAGCTAATGGTCACTTAACATTCACAAGGACTCAGGGCTGTAAAGGACACCTGCCCTAAAAAACTGTGCAGAAGTAGGGAATGGACAATAAAATTCAAAAGAGGCAAATGTTTCAAGAAGAGAGTATGAAGAGTTTAGGTTTACTCACGCTCTTTTTTAAAACAAGGAAAATGGACAAAAGCTCACCCTCAGGGAGTGTTAGACCCATGCAATCTAATCTACAAAAAGTTTCAACTTACACCAGTCGACTCACCATCAGCAAAAAGTCTCCAAACAATAAATGCTGAAGGGGATTTAGAGAACTGTGTACCCTCTACCTGCTGGTGAGACGTAAAGGCGTAACAGCCAATAATGAGAACAGAAAGGAGCTGTGTTTAAAAGTAAAAATGGAGGTACCATTCAATCCAGCAGGCGCACCATTGGACCTCTCACCTGAGAAGACAAGAATCGAGAAGACACAGGCCGCAAAAGCTGCAGTGCAGCCTCATTCACAATAGCCAAGACAGTGAAGCAATCAAAATGTCCAACAACAGGTGAGTGGATAAAGAAGAAGTGGTCCATGTACACAGTGGAATATTAGCCATGGAAAACAATGAACCATTGCTCTCTGAGGCACCACAAATGAGTCTGGAGATAATCACGAAATATGAGGTAAGTCGGAAAGCAAAAGACCTATATTCTATGATATGACTTACAGGCGTTATCTAATAACTGACACAAATGAACATATTTCCACAGAGAAAGACACTCCCAGACTTAGAAAACAAACTGTGCTCATCTAAAAGGAAAAGTGGGGGGAATGGATAAATTAAGATTAGTGTTACTATATGTATACAAACACATATTATATACATATCTCAAAAAGACCGACCATAGAGCAAGGGAGGTCTGCGGAACCCTCAGTAACATTTTACATGGGAAGAGGATCTGTACTTGAATAGACATACATAATGTACAAATGAACCAGATTGTGTACACCTAGGACAGACAATATTCTAAGCTTTACCCCAATTAAGAAAATTTTTAAAACCAAGAAGAATTAATGAGACATAAACTTATGGGGTTTCTCCATGCACATGCCAATGTAATTTACAACCTAGGACACGACTTCCAGAAAGGCTCTGCTGCCCTAGTACCCAGATTGGGGAATGGAGAAATGCTGCCTGCTTGAGGCCACTTCCCAGAACAGCAGCTTTAAACCCATTGCTAAAGGTCACTAAACATTCACCAAATTGCAGTTCGGTAAATGACACCTGCTATCTAAATAAATTCTGGGGTGGAAAATCGACCAAAAAATTAAAAAGAGGGCAAACCTCCAAGAAGACAATTTCAAGAGTTATATTGTACTCCCAATTGTTTCCTTTTTTTAACAGAGAAGAAAACGGCAGAGAAAAATGATGAGTTTGACGAATTTTCAAAGACATGCAAACTCAAATTACAAAAACCTATCAGCTCACAGCAGCCAGAAGGGCCATTAGCATAAGTGCTGCAAACAATAAATGCTGAAGCGATTGTGGAGAAATGCGTACCCTCGATTCTAAGGGGGACGTGGTAAGAGCCACTAATGAAAACACAAAGAAGGTGCTTTGAAAAGGGAAACTCCGTGCTACCAGTCAGTCAATCACACCCACTGCTGGGTCTATCACCTGAGAAAATGAGAATCAAAAAGTCACAGGCTGCCAATCCTGCACTCCAACAATATTTACCATAGCCAACACTTGGAAGCAATGAAAATGTCCATCAACCGAGGAATGCACCAAGTAGAAGTGGTCCACGTACACAGTGGAAATTTACTCCAATAAAAAATAAAAATTAAATTCAAAAATCCAACAAACGTAAGGAGACATCAGCTTGTCTGGGTTTGTCCGGGCACACTCCACTCTAATTTATACCCGAGAAACCCCACAGGCCGCAAGGGCTTTTCCCTAGATACCAGGGTGGGGGACATAGAAAGGCTGCCACCCTCTGGCAGTTACCTGCAAAAGCAGCTTTAAAGCCTGTGCTAATGGTCATTTCATAGGAACAAGTACTGCAGAACTGTAAATGAAACCTGCCCTCAAACTGTCTTGAGGGAGGTAACGGACAAAACATTTCAAAATGGGACACATACTTAAAGAGAACACTTTGAAGAACTAAGGGATAATCACAGCTTGAAAAATAAAAAAGACATGCCTTAAAGCTCAATTTCAACGGATTATGTGGCACATTCGAATTCAACCACAGAGAGGTACCAGCTCACACTTGTCAGAATAACCATCAGCAAGAAAACTACAAAACAATAAATGCTGAAGGTGTTGTGGAGAAATGCATACACTCAACTTCAAGTGGGACGTAAGTTGGAAAGGGCCACGAATGAGAACAGAATGGAGGTGCCTTAAAAAGGTAAACATTGAGCTACCATATGATCCAGCAGGCCCACTCCTCGACCTATAATCTAAGAAGAGAGAATTGGAAAGACACAGGCAGGCAAATCTGCATTGCACAGTATTACAATAGCCAAGATAGGGAAGTAACCAAAAAGTCCACCAACAGATGGGTGGACAAAGAAGAACTCTTCCGTGTACAGATGGAATATTCGCTAGTGCAAAAATGAAACAATGCCACTTGCAGCACCATAGATGAGTCTAGACGTACTCACGCCACCTGTAGTAAGTGAGAAAGCAAAAGACACATATCCTGTCATATCCCTTTTAAGAGTTACTTAAAAATTGATACCAATGAAGATATTTCCACAGAGAAAGGCAATCACAGAATCGTTAAAAAGCTTATGGTTCACCACATAGAAAGGGATGAGGATTGGATACATTACCATATTGGGGTTAACAGAGATATACAAACCATGTGAAATACATAACCACCAAAGACGTACGGAAGACGAGGAGAAGACTACTCAACATTGTGTCATAACCTACATGGGAAAAGGATGGGAGGGAGAATAGATACATGTATATGTGTGAAAGAACCACATCTTGCACACCTAGAACAAACAAACCATTGCAATCATATTTGCTGGGATAAAAAATAAAAAGTAAATTACAAATATGAACAAGAAGTAATGAGACATAAACTTAAAGGGCTTTTTCCTGGCACATTCCATTCTAATTTACAACCTAGAACACCGCTTCCATTAAGGCTCTCTGTTTCCCTAGTAACCAAATTTGTTTACGGGGAAATGCTGCCACCTAGTGGCCGTTTCCTGCAAGAACAGCTTTAAACTCACAGCTAATGGTCACTTAACATTCACAAGGACTCAGGGCTGTAAAGGACACCTGCCCTAAAAAACTGTGCAGAAGTAGGGAATGGACAATAAAATTCAAAAGAGGCAAATGTTTCAAGAAGAGAGTATGAAGAGTTTAGGTTTACTCACGCTCTTTTTTAAAACAAGGAAAATGGACAAAAGCTCACCCTCAGGGAGTGTTAGACCCATGCAATCTAATCTACAAAAAGTTTCAACTTACACCAGTCGACTCACCATCAGCAAAAAGTCTCCAAACAATAAATGCTGAAGGGGATTTAGAGAACTGTGTACCCTCTACCTGCTGGTGAGACGTAAAGGCGTAACAGCCAATAATGAGAACAGAAAGGAGCTGTGTTTAAAAGTAAAAATGGAGGTACCATTCAATCCAGCAGGCGCACCATTGGACCTCTCACCTGAGAAGACAAGAATCGAGAAGACACGGGCCGCAAAAGCTGCAGTGCAGCCTCATTCACAATAGCCAAGACAGTGAAGCAATCAAAATGTCCAACAACAGGTGAGTGGATAAAGAAGAAGTGGTCCATGTACACAGTGGAATATTAGCCATGGAAAACAATGAACCATTGCTCTCTGAGGCACCACAAATGAGTCTGGAGATAATCACGAAATATGAGGTAAGTCGGAAAGCAAAAGACCTATATTCTATGATATGACTTACAGGCGTTATCTAATAACTGACACAAATGAACATATTTCCACAGAGAAAGACACTCCCAGACTTAGAAAACAAACTGTGCTCATCTAAAAGGAAAAGTGGGGGGAATGGATAAATTAAGATTAGTGTTACTATATGTATACAAACACATATTATATACATATCTCAAAAAGACCGACCATAGAGCAAGGGAGGTCTGCGGAACCCTCAGTAACATTTTACATGGGAAGAGGATCTGTACTTGAATAGACATACATAATGTACAAATGAACCAGATTGTGTACACCTAGGACAGACAATATTCTAAGCTTTACCCCAATTAAGAAAATTTTTAAAACCAAGAAGAATTAATGAGACATAAACTTATGGGGTTTCTCCATGCACATGCCAATGTAATTTACAACCTAGGACACGACTTCCAGAAAGGCTCTGCTGCCCTAGTACCCAGATTGGGGAATGGAGAAATGCTGCCTGCTTGAGGCCACTTCCCAGAACAGCAGCTTTAAACCCATTGCTAAAGGTCACTAAACATTCACCAAATTGCAGTTCGGTAAATGACACCTGCTATCTAAATAAATTCTGGGGTGGAAAATCGACCAAAAAATTAAAAAGAGGGCAAACCTCCAAGAAGACAATTTCAAGAGTTATATTGTACTCCCAATTGTTTCCTTTTTTTAACAGAGAAGAAAACGGCAGAGAAAAATGATGAGTTTGACGAATTTTCAAAGACATGCAAACTCAAATTACAAAAACCTATCAGCTCACAGCAGCCAGAAGGGCCATTAGCATAAGTGCTGCAAACAATAAATGCTGAAGCGATTGTGGAGAAATGCGTACCCTCGATTCTAAGGGGGACGTGGTAAGAGCCACTAATGAAAACACAAAGAAGGTGCTTTGAAAAGGGAAACTCCGTGCTACCAGTCAGTCAATCACACCCACTGCTGGGTCTATCACCTGAGAAAATGAGAATCAAAAAGTCACAGGCTGCCAATCCTGCACTCCAACAATATTTACCATAGCCAACACTTGGAAGCAATGAAAATGTCCATCAACCGAGGAATGCACCAAGTAGAAGTGGTCCACGTACACAGTGGAAATTTACTCCAATAAAAAATAAAAATTAAATTCAAAAATCCAACAAACGTAAGGAGACATCAGCTTGTCTGGGTTTGTCCGGGCACACTCCACTCTAATTTATACCCGAGAAACCCCACAGGCCGCAAGGGCTTTTCCCTAGATACCAGGGTGGGGGACATAGAAAGGCTGCCACCCTCTGGCAGTTACCTGCAAAAGCAGCTTTAAAGCCTGTGCTAATGGTCATTTCATAGGAACAAGTACTGCAGAACTGTAAATGAAACCTGCCCTCAAACTGTCTTGAGGGAGGTAACGGACAAAACATTTCAAAATGGGACACATACTTAAAGAGAACACTTTGAAGAACTAAGGGATAATCACAGCTTGAAAAATAAAAAAGACATGCCTTAAAGCTCAATTTCAACGGATTATGTGGCACATTCGAATTCAACCACAGAGAGGTACCAGCTCACACTTGTCAGAATAACCATCAGCAAGAAAACTACAAAACAATAAATGCTGAAGGTGTTGTGGAGAAATGCATACACTCAACTTCAAGTGGGACGTAAGTTGGAAAGGGCCACGAATGAGAACAGAATGGAGGTGCCTTAAAAAGGTAAACATTGAGCTACCATATGATCCAGCAGGCCCACTCCTCGACCTATAATCTAAGAAGAGAGAATTGGAAAGACACAGGCAGGCAAATCTGCATTGCACAGTATTACAATAGCCAAGATAGGGAAGTAACCAAAAAGTCCACCAACAGATGGGTGGACAAAGAAGAACTCTTCCGTGTACAGATGGCATATTCCCTAGTGCAAAAATGAAACAATGCCATTTGCAGCACCATAGATGAGTCTAGACGTACTCACGCCACCTGTAGTAAGTGAGAAAGCAAAAGACACATATCCTGTCATATCCCTTTTAAGAGTTACTTAAAAATTGATACCAATGAAGATATTTCCACAGAGAAAGGCAATCACAGAATCGTTAAAAAGCTTATGGTTCACCACATAGAAAGGGATGAGGATTGGATACATTACCATATTGGGGTTAACAGAGATATACAAACCATGTGAAATACATAACCACCAAAGACGTACGGAAGACGAGGAGAAGACTACTCAACATTGTGTCATAACCTACATGGGAAAAGGATGGGAGGGAGAATAGATACATGTATATGTGTGAAAGAACCACATCTTGCACACCTAGAACAAACAAACCATTGTAATCATATTTGCTGGGATAAAAAATAAAAAGTAAATTACAAATATGAACAAGAAGTAATGAGACATAAACTTAAAGGGCTTTTTCCTGGCACATTCCATTCTAATTTACAACCTAGAACACCGCTTCCATTAAGGCTCTCTGTTTCCCTAGTAACCAAATTTGTTTACGGGGAAATGCTGCCACCTAGTGGCCGTTTCCTGCAAGAACAGCTTTAAACTCACAGCTAATGGTCACTTAACATTCACAAGGACTCAGGGCTGTAAAGGACACCTGCCCTAAAAAACTATGCAGAAGTAGGGAATGGACAATAAAATTCAAAAGAGGCAAATGTTTCAAGAAGAGAGTATGAAGAGTTTAGGTTTACTCACGCTCTTTTTTAAAACAAGGAAAATGGACAAAAGCTCAACCTCAGGGAGTGTTAGACCCATGCAATCTAATCTACAAAAAGTTTCAACTTACACCAGTCGACTCACCATCAGCAAAAAGTCTCCAAACAATAAATGCTGAAGGGGATTTAGAGAACTGTGTACCCTCTACCTGCTGGTGAGACGTAAAGGCGTAACAGCCAATGATGAGAACAGAAAGGAGCTGTGTTTAAAAGTAAAAATGGAGGTACCATTCAATCCAGCAGGCGCACCATTGGACCTCTCACCTGAGAAGACAAGAATCGAGAAGACACGGGCCGCAAAAGCTGCAGTGCAGCCTCATTCACAATAGCCAAGACAGTGAAGCAATCAAAATGTCCAACAACAGGTGAGTGGATAAAGAAGAAGTGGTCCATGTACACAGTGGAATATTAGCCATGGAAAACAATGAACCATTGCTCTCTGAGGCACCACAAATGAGTCTGGAGATAATCACGAAATATGAGGTAAGTCGGAAAGCAAAAGACCTATATTCTATGATATGACTTACAGGCGTTATCTAATAACTGACACAAATGAACATATTTCCACAGAGAAAGACACTCCCAGACTTAGAAAACAAACTGTGCTCATCTAAAAGGAAAAGTGGGGGGAATGGATAAATTAAGATTAGTGTTACTATATGTATACAAACACATATTATATACATATCTCAAAAAGACCGACCATAGAGCAAGGGAGGTCTGCGGAACCCTCAGTAACATTTTACATGGGAAGAGGATCTGTACTTGAATAGACATATATAATGTACAAATGAACCAGATTGTGTACACCTAGGACAGACAATATTCTAAGCTTTACCCCAATTAAGAAAATTTTTAAAACCAAGAAGAATTAATGAGACATAAACTTATGGGGTTTCTCCATGCACATGCCAATGTAATTTACAACCTAGGACACGACTTCCAGAAAGGCTCTGCTGCCCTAGTACCCAGATTGGGGAATGGAGAAATGCTGCCTGCTTGAGGCCACTTCCCAGAACAGCAGCTTTAAACCCATTGCTAAAGGTCACTAAACATTCACCAAATTGCAGTTCGGTAAATGACACCTGCTATCTAAATAAATTCTGGGGTGGAAAATCGACCAAAAAATTAAAAAGAGGGCAAACCTCCAAGAAGACAATTTCAAGAGTTATATTGTACTCCCAATTGTTTCCTTTTTTTAACAGAGAAGAAAACGGCAGAGAAAAATGATGAGTTTGACGAATTTTCAAAGACATGCAAACTCAAATTACAAAAACCTATCAGCTCACAGCAGCCAGAAGGGCCATTAGCATAAGTGCTGCAAACAATAAATGCTGAAGCGATTGTGGAGAAATGCGTACCCTCGATTCTAAGGGGGACGTGGTAAGAGCCACTAATGAAAACACAAAGAAGGTGCTTTGAAAAGGGAAACTCCGTGCTACCAGTCAGTCAATCACACCCACTGCTGGGTCTATCACCTGAGAAAATGAGAATCAAAAAGTCACAGGCTGCCAATCCTGCACTCCAACAATATTTACCATAGCCAACACTTGGAAGCAATGAAAATGTCCATCAACCGAGGAATGCACCAAGTAGAAGTGGTCCACGTACACAGTGGAAATTTACTCCAATAAAAAATAAAAATTAAATTCAAAAATCCAACAAACGTAAGGAGACATCAGCTTGTCTGGGTTTGTCCGGGCACACTCCACTCTAATTTATACCCGAGAAACCCCACAGGCCGCAAGGGCTTTTCCCTAGATACCAGGGTGGGGGACATAGAAAGGCTGCCACCCTCTGGCAGTTACCTGCAAAAGCAGCTTTAAAGCCTGTGCTAATGGTCATTTCATAGGAACAAGTACTGCAGAACTGTAAATGAAACCTGCCCTCAAACTGTCTTGAGGGAGGTAACGGACAAAACATTTCAAAATGGGACACATACTTAAAGAGAACACTTTGAAGAACTAAGGGATAATCACAGCTTGAAAAATAAAAAAGACATGCCTTAAAGCTCAATTTCAACGGATTATGTGGCACATTCGAATTCAACCACAGAGAGGTACCAGCTCACACTTGTCAGAATAACCATCAGCAAGAAAACTACAAAACAATAAATGCTGAAGGTGTTGTGGAGAAATGCATACACTCAACTTCAAGTGGGACGTAAGTTGGAAAGGGCCACGAATGAGAACAGAATGGAGGTGCCTTAAAAAGGTAAACATTGAGCTACCATATGATCCAGCAGGCCCACTCCTCGACCTATAATCTAAGAAGAGAGAATTGGAAAGACACAGGCAGGCAAATCTGCATTGCACAGTATTACAATAGCCAAGATAGGGAAGTAACCAAAAAGTCCACCAACAGATGGGTGGACAAAGAAGAACTCTTCCGTGTACAGATGGAATATTCGCTAGTGCAAAAATGAAACAATGCCACTTGCAGCACCATAGATGAGTCTAGACGTACTCACGCCACCTGTAGTAAGTGAGAAAGCAAAAGACACATATCCTGTCATATCCCTTTTAAGAGTTACTTAAAAATTGATACCAATGAAGATATTTCCACAGAGAAAGGCAATCACAGAATCGTTAAAAAGCTTATGGTTCACCACATAGAAAGGGATGAGGATTGGATACATTACCATATTGGGTTTAACAGAGATATACATACCATGTGAAATACATAACCACCAAAGACGTACGGAAGACGAGGAGAAGACTACTCAACATTGTGTCATAACCTACATGGGAAAAGGATGGGAGGGAGAATAGATACATGTATATGTGTGAAAGAACCACATCTTGCACACCTAGAACAAACAAACCATTGCAATCATATTTGCTGGGATAAAAAATAAAAAGTAAATTACAAATATGAACAAGAAGTAATGAGACATAAACTTAAAGGGCTTTTTCCTGGCACATTCCATTCTAATTTACAACCTAGAACACCGCTTCCATTAAGGCTCTCTGTTTCCCTAGTAACCAAATTTGTTTACGGGGAAATGCTGCCACCTAGTGGCCGTTTCCTGCAAGAACAGCTTTAAACTCACAGCTAATGGTCACTTAACATTCACAAGGACTCAGGGCTGTAAAGGACACCTGCCCTAGAAAACTGTGCAGAAGTAGGGAATGGACAATAAAATTCAAAAGAGGCAAATGTTTCAAGAAGAGAGTATGAAGAGTTTAGGTTTACTCACGCTCTTCTTTAAAACAAGGAAAATGGATAAAAGCTCACCCTCAGGGAGTGTTAGACCCATGCAATCTAATCTACAAAAAGTTTCAACTTACACCAGTCGACTCACCATCAGCAAAAAGTCTCCAAACAATAAATGCTGAAGGGGATTTAGAGAACTGTGTACCCTCTACCTGCTGGTGAGACGTAAAGGCGTAACAGCCAATGATGAGAACAGAAAGGAGCTGTGTTTAAAAGTAAAAATGGAGGTACCATTCAATCCAGCAGGCGCACCATTGGACCTCTCACCTGAGAAGACAAGAATCGAGAAGACACAGGCCGCAAAAGCTGCAGTGCAGCCTCATTCACAATAGCCAAGACAGTGAAGCAATCAAAATGTCCAACAACAGGTGAGTGGATAAAGAAGAAGTGGTCCATGTACACAGTGGAATATTAGCCATGGAAAACAATGAACCATTGCTCTCTGAGGCACCACAAATGAGTCTGGAGATAATCACGAAATATGAGGTAAGTCGGAAAGCAAAAGACCTATATTCTATGATATGACTTACAGGCGTTATCTAATAACTGACACAAATGAACATATTTCCACAGAGAAAGACACTCCCAGACTTAGAAAACAAACTGTGCTCATCTAAAAGGAAAAGTGGGGGGAATGGATAAATTAAGATTAGTGTTACTATATGTATACAAACACATATTATATACATATCTCAAAAAGACCGACCATAGAGCAAGGGAGGTCTGCGGAACCCTCAGTAACATTTTACATGGGAAGAGGATCTGTACTTGAATAGACATACATAATGTACAAATGAACCAGATTGTGTACACCTAGGACAGACAATATTCTAAGCTTTACCCCAATTAAGAAAATTTTTAAAACCAAGAAGAATTAATGAGACATAAACTTATGGGGTTTCTCCATGCACATGCCAATGTAATTTACAACCTAGGACACGACTTCCAGAAAGGCTCTGCTGCCCTAGTACCCAGATTGGGGAATGGAGAAATGCTGCCTGCTTGAGGCCACTTCCCAGAACAGCAGCTTTAAACCCATTGCTAAAGGTCACTAAACATTCACCAAATTGCAGTTCGGTAAATGACACCTGCTATCTAAATAAATTCTGGGGTGGAAAATCGACCAAAAAATTAAAAAGAGGGCAAACCTCCAAGAAGACAATTTCAAGAGTTATATTGTACTCCCAATTGTTTCCTTTTTTTAACAGAGAAGAAAACGGCAGAGAAAAATGATGAGTTTTACGAATTTTCAAAGACATGCAAACTCAAATTACAAAAACCTATCAGCTCACAGCAGCCAGAAGGGCCATTAGCATAAGTGCTGCAAACAATAAATGCTGAAGCGATTGTGGAGAAATGCGTACCCTCGATTCTAAGGGGGACGTGGTAAGAGCCACTAATGAAAACACAAAGAAGGTGCTTTGAAAAGGGAAACTCCGTGCTACCAGTCAGTCAATCACACCCACTGCTGGGTCTATCACCTGAGAAAATGAGAATCAAAAAGTCACAGGCTGCCAATCCTGCACTCCAACAATATTTACCATAGCCAACACTTGGAAGCAATGAAAATGTCCATCAACCGAGGAATGCACCAAGTAGAAGTGGTCCACGTACACAGTGGAAATTTACTCCAATAAAAAATAAAAATTAAATTCAAAAATCCAACAAACGTAAGGAGACATCAGCTTGTCTGGGTTTGTCCGGGCACACTCCACTCTAATTTATACCCGAGAAACCCCACAGGCCGCAAGGGCTTTTCCCTAGATACCAGGGTGGGGGACATAGAAAGGCTGCCACCCTCTGGCAGTTACCTGCAAAAGCAGCTTTAAAGCCTGTGCTAATGGTCATTTCATAGGAACAAGTACTGCAGAACTGTAAATGAAACCTGCCCTCAAACTGTCTTGAGGGAGGTAACGGACAAAACATTTCAAAATGGGACACATACTTAAAGAGAACACTTTGAAGAACTAAGGGATAATCACAGCTTGAAAAATAAAAAAGACATGCCTTAAAGCTCAATTTCAACGGATTATGTGGCACATTCGAATTCAACCACAGAGAGGTACCAGCTCACACTTGTCAGAATAACCATCAGCAAGAAAACTACAAAACAATAAATGCTGAAGGTGTTGTGGAGAAATGCATACACTCAACTTCAAGTGGGACGTAAGTTGGAAAGGGCCACGAATGAGAACAGAATGGAGGTGCCTTAAAAAGGTAAACATTGAGCTACCATATGATCCAGCAGGCCCACTCCTCGACCTATAATCTAAGAAGAGAGAATTGGAAAGACACAGGCAGGCAAATCTGCATTGCACAGTATTACAATAGCCAAGATAGGGAAGTAACCAAAAAGTCCACCAACAGATGGGTGGACAAAGAAGAACTCTTCCGTGTACAGATGGAATATTCGCTAGTGCAAAAATGAAACAATGCCACTTGCAGCACCATAGATGAGTCTAGACGTACTCACGCCACCTGTAGTAAGTGAGAAAGCAAAAGACACATATCCTGTCATATCCCTTTTAAGAGTTACTTAAAAATTGATACCAATGAAGATATTTCCACAGAGAAAGGCAATCACAGAATCGTTAAAAAGCTTATGGTTCACCACATAGAAAGGGATGAGGATTGGATACATTACCATATTGGGGTTAACAGAGATATACAAACCATGTGAAATACATAACCACCAAAGACGTACGGAAGACGAGGAGAAGACTACTCAACATTGTGTCATAACCTACATGGGAAAAGGATGGGAGGGAGAATAGATACATGTATATGTGTGAAAGAACCACATCTTGCACACCTAGAACAAACAAACCATTGCAATCATATTTGCTGGGATAAAAAATAAAAAGTAAATTACAAATATGAACAAGAAGTAATGAGACATAAACTTAAAGGGCTTTTTCCTGGCACATTCCATTCTAATTTACAACCTAGAACACCGCTTCCATTAAGGCTCTCTGTTTCCCTAGTAACCAAATTTGTTTACGGGGAAATGCTGCCACCTAGTGGCCGTTTCCTGCAAGAACAGCTTTAAACTCACAGCTAATGGTCACTTAACATTCACAAGGACTCAGGGCTGTAAAGGACACCTGCCCTAAAAAACTGTGCAGAAGTAGGGAATGGACAATAAAATTCAAAAGAGGCAAATGTTTCAAGAAGAGAGTATGAAGAGTTTAGGTTTACTCACGCTCTTTTTTAAAACAAGGAAAATGGACAAAAGCTCACCCTCAGGGAGTGTTAGACCCATGCAATCTAATCTACAAAAAGTTTCAACTTACACCAGTCGACTCACCATCAGCAAAAAGTCTCCAAACAATAAATGCTGAAGGGGATTTAGAGAACTGTGTACCCTCTACCTGCTGGTGAGACGTAAAGGCGTAACAGCCAATAATGAGAACAGAAAGGAGCTGTGTTTAAAAGTAAAAATGGAGGTACCATTCAATCCAGCAGGCGCACCATTGGACCTCTCACCTGAGAAGACAAGAATCGAGAAGACACAGGCCGCAAAAGCTGCAGTGCAGCCTCATTCACAATAGCCAAGACAGTGAAGCAATCAAAATGTCCAACAACAGGTGAGTGGATAAAGAAGAAGTGGTCCATGTACACAGTGGAATATTAGCCATGGAAAACAATGAACCATTGCTCTCTGAGGCACCACAAATGAGTCTGGAGATAATCACGAAATATGAGGTAAGTCGGAAAGCAAAAGACCTATATTCTATGATATGACTTACAGGCGTTATCTAATAACTGACACAAATGAACATATTTCCACAGAGAAAGACACTCCCAGACTTAGAAAACAAACTGTGCTCATCTAAAAGGAAAAGTGGGGGGAATGGATAAATTAAGATTAGTGTTACTATATGTATACAAACACATATTATATACATATCTCAAAAAGACCGACCATAGAGCAAGGGAGGTCTGCGGAACCCTCAGTAACATTTTACATGGGAAGAGGATCTGTACTTGAATAGACATACATAATGTACAAATGAACCAGATTGTGTACACCTAGGACAGACAATATTCTAAGCTTTACCCCAATTAAGAAAATTTTTAAAACCAAGAAGAATTAATGAGACATAAACTTATGGGGTTTCTCCATGCACATGCCAATGTAATTTACAACCTAGGACACGACTTCCAGAAAGGCTCTGCTGCCCTAGTACCCAGATTGGGGAATGGAGAAATGCTGCCTGCTTGAGGCCACTTCCCAGAACAGCAGCTTTAAACCCATTGCTAAAGGTCACTAAACATTCACCAAATTGCAGTTCGGTAAATGACACCTGCTATCTAAATAAATTCTGGGGTGGAAAATCGACCAAAAAATTAAAAAGAGGGCAAACCTCCAAGAAGACAATTTCAAGAGTTATATTGTACTCCCAATTGTTTCCTTTTTTTAACAGAGAAGAAAACGGCAGAGAAAAATGATGAGTTTTACGAATTTTCAAAGACATGCAAACTCAAATTACAAAAACCTATCAGCTCACAGCAGCCAGAAGGGCCATTAGCATAAATGCTGCAAACAATAAATGCTGAAGCGATTGTGGAGAAATGCGTACCCTCGATTCTAAGGGGGACGTGGTAAGAGCCACTAATGAAAACACAAAGAAGGTGCTTTGAAAAGGGAAACTCCGTGCTACCAGTCAGTCAATCACACCCACTGCTGGGTCTATCACCTGAGAAAATGAGAATCAAAAAGTCACAGGCTGCCAATCCTGCACTCCAACAATATTTACCATAGCCAACACTTGGAAGCAATGAAAATGTCCATCAACCGAGGAATGCACCAAGTAGAAGTGGTCCACGTACACAGTGGAAATTTACTCCAATAAAAAATAAAAATTAAATTCAAAAATCCAACAAACGTAAGGAGACATCAGCTTGTCTGGGTTTGTCCGGGCACACTCCACTCTAATTTATACCCGAGAAACCCCAC
The DNA here is from genome assembly GCF_965194805.1 of Balaenoptera borealis. Taxonomy (NCBI): domain Eukaryota; kingdom Metazoa; phylum Chordata; class Mammalia; order Artiodactyla; family Balaenopteridae; genus Balaenoptera; species Balaenoptera borealis. The sequence goes on from NW_028123792.1 coordinate 267,931, forward strand.
AGGCCGCAAGGGCTTTTCCCTAGATACCAGGGTGGGGGACATAGAAAGGCTGCCACCCTCTGGCAGTTACCTGCAAAAGCAGCTTTAAAGCCTGTGCTAATGGTCATTTCATAGGAACAAGTACTGCAGAACTGTAAATGAAACCTGCCCTCAAAATGTCTTGAGGGAGGTAACGGACAAAACATTTCAAAATGTGACACGTACTTAAAGAGAACACTTTGAAGAACTAAGGGATAATCACAGCTTGAAAAATAAAAAAGACATGCCTTAAAGCTCAATTTCAACGGATTATGTGGCACATTCGAATTCAACCACAGAGAGGTACCAGCTCACACTTGTCAGAATAACCATCAGCAAGAAAACTACAAAACAATAAATGCTGAAGGTGTTGTGGAGAAATGCATACACTCAACTTCAAGTGGGACGTAAGTTGGAAAGGGCCACGAATGAGAACAGAATGGAGGTGCCTTAAAAAGGTAAACATTGAGCTACCATATGATCCAGCAGGCCCACTCCTCGACCTATAATCTAAGAAGAGAGAATTGGAAAGACACAGGCAGGCAAATCTGCATTGCACAGTATTACAATAGCCAAGATAGGGAAGTAACCAAAAAGTCCACCAACAGATGGGTGGACAAAGAAGAACTCTTCCGTGTACAGATGGAATATTCGCTAGTGCAAAAATGAAACAATGCCACTTGCAGCACCATAGATGAGTCTAGACGTACTCACGCCACCTGTAGTAAGTGAGAAAGCAAAAGACACATATCCTGTCATATCCCTTTTAAGAGTTACTTAAAAATTGATACCAATGAAGATATTTCCACAGAGAAAGGCAATCACAGAATCGTTAAAAAGCTTATGGTTCACCACATAGAAAGGGATGAGGATTGGATACATTACCATATTGGGGTTAACAGAGATATACAAACCATGTGAAATACATAACCACCAAAGACGTACGGAAGACGAGGAGAAGACTACTCAACATTGTGTCATAACCTACATGGGAAAAGGATGGGAGGGAGAATAGATACATGTATATGTGTGAAAGAACCACATCTTGCACACCTAGAACAAACAAACCATTGCAATCATATTTGCTGGGATAAAAAATAAAAAGTAAATTACAAATATGAACAAGAAGTAATGAGACATAAACTTAAAGGGCTTTTTCCTGGCACATTCCATTCTAATTTACAACCTAGAACACCGCTTCCATTAAGGCTCTCTGTTTCCCTAGTAACCAAATTTGTTTACGGGGAAATGCTGCCACCTAGTGGCCGTTTCCTGCAAGAACAGCTTTAAACTCACAGCTAATGGTCACTTAACATTCACAAGGACTCAGGGCTGTAAAGGACACCTGCCCTAAAAAACTGTGCAGAAGTAGGGAATGGACAATAAAATTCAAAAGAGGCAAATGTTTCAAGAAGAGAGTATGAAGAGTTTAGGTTTACTCACGCTCTTTTTTAAAACAAGGAAAATGGACAAAAGCTCACCCTCAGGGAGTGTTAGACCCATGCAATCTAATCTACAAAAAGTTTCAACTTACACCAGTCGACTCACCATCAGCAAAAAGTCTCCAAACAATAAATGCTGAAGGGGATTTAGAGAACTGTGTACCCTCTACCTGCTGGTGAGACGTAAAGGCGTAACAGCCAATAATGAGAACAGAAAGGAGCTGTGTTTAAAAGTAAAAATGGAGGTACCATTCAATCCAGCAGGCGCACCATTGGACCTCTCACCTGAGAAGACAAGAATCGAGAAGACACGGGCCGCAAAAGCTGCAGTGCAGCCTCATTCACAATAGCCAAGACAGTGAAGCAATCAAAATGTCCAACAACAGGTGAGTGGATAAAGAAGAAGTGGTCCATGTACACAGTGGAATATTAGCCATGGAAAACAATGAACCATTGCTCTCTGAGGCACCACAAATGAGTCTGGAGATAATCACGAAATATGAGGTAAGTCGGAAAGCAAAAGACCTATATTCTATGATATGACTTACAGGCGTTATCTAATAACTGACACAAATGAACATATTTCCACAGAGAAAGACACTCCCAGACTTAGAAAACAAACTGTGCTCATCTAAAAGGAAAAGTGGGGGGAATGGATAAATTAAGATTAGTGTTACTATATGTATACAAACACATATTATATACATATCTCAAAAAGACCGACCATAGAGCAAGGGAGGTCTGCGGAACCCTCAGTAACATTTTACATGGGAAGAGGATCTGTACTTGAATAGACATACATAATGTACAAATGAACCAGATTGTGTACACCTAGGACAGACAATATTCTAAGCTTTACCCCAATTAAGAAAATTTTTAAAACCAAGAAGAATTAATGAGACATAAACTTATGGGGTTTCTCCATGCACATGCCAATGTAATTTACAACCTAGGACACGACTTCCAGAAAGGCTCTGCTGCCCTAGTACCCAGATTGGGGAATGGAGAAATGCTGCCTGCTTGAGGCCACTTCCCAGAACAGCAGCTTTAAACCCATTGCTAAAGGTCACTAAACATTCACCAAATTGCAGTTCGGTAAATGACACCTGCTATCTAAATAAATTCTGGGGTGGAAAATCGACCAAAAAATTAAAAAGAGGGCAAACCTCCAAGAAGACAATTTCAAGAGTTATATTGTACTCCCAATTGTTTCCTTTTTTTAACAGAGAAGAAAACGGCAGAGAAAAATGATGAGTTTTACGAATTTTCAAAGACATGCAAACTCAAATTACAAAAACCTATCAGCTCACAGCAGCCAGAAGGGCCACTAGCATAAGTGCTGCAAACAATAAATGCTGAAGCGATTGTGGAGAAATGCGTACCCTCGATTCTAAGGGGGACGTGGTAAGAGCCACTAATGAAAACACAAAGAAGGTGCTTTGAAAAGGGAAACTCCGTGCTACCAGTCAGTCAATCACACCCACTGCTGGGTCTATCACCTGAGAAAATGAGAATCAAAAAGTCACAGGCTGCCAATCCTGCACTCCAACAATATTTACCATAGCCAACACTTGGAAGCAATGAAAATGTCCATCAACCGAGGAATGCACCAAGTAGAAGTGGTCCACGTACACAGTGGAAATTTACTCCAATAAAAAATAAAAATTAAATTCAAAAATCCAACAAACGTAAGGAGACATCAGCTTGTCTGGGTTTGTCCGGGCACACTCCACTCTAATTTATACCCGAGAAACCCCACAGGCCGCAAGGGCTTTTCCCTAGATACCAGGGTGGGGGACATAGAAAGGCTGCCACCCTCTGGCAGTTACCTGCAAAAGCAGCTTTAAAGCCTGTGCTAATGGTCATTTCATAGGAACAAGTACTGCAGAACTGTAAATGAAACCTGCCCTCAAACTGTCTTGAGGGAGGTAACGGACAAAACATTTCAAAATGGGACACATACTTAAAGAGAACACTTTGAAGAACTAAGGGATAATCACAGCTTGAAAAATAAAAAAGACATGCCTTAAAGCTCAATTTCAACGGATTATGTGGCACATTCGAATTCAACCACAGAGAGGTACCAGCTCACACTTGTCAGAATAACCATCAGCAAGAAAACTACAAAACAATAAATGCTGAAGGTGTTGTGGAGAAATGCATACACTCAACTTCAAGTGGGACGTAAGTTGGAAAGGGCCACGAATGAGAACAGAATGGAGGTGCCTTAAAAAGGTAAACATTGAGCTACCATATGATCCAGCAGGCCCACTCCTCGACCTATAATCTAAGAAGAGAGAATTGGAAAGACACAGGCAGGCAAATCTGCATTGCACAGTATTACAATAGCCAAGATAGGGAAGTAACCAAAAAGTCCACCAACAGATGGGTGGACAAAGAAGAACTCTTCCGTGTACAGATGGAATATTCGCTAGTGCAAAAATGAAACAATGCCACTTGCAGCACCATAGATGAGTCTAGACGTACTCACGCCACCTGTAGTAAGTGAGAAAGCAAAAGACACATATCCTGTCATATCCCTTTTAAGAGTTACTTAAAAATTGATACCAATGAAGATATTTCCACAGAGAAAGGCAATCACAGAATCGTTAAAAAGCTTATGGTTCACCACATAGAAAGGGATGAGGATTGGATACATTACCATATTGGGTTTAACAGAGATATACATACCATGTGAAATACATAACCACCAAAGACGTACGGAAGACGAGGAGAAGACTACTCAACATTGTGTCATAACCTACATGGGAAAAGGATGGGAGGGAGAATAGATACATGTATATGTGTGAAAGAACCACATCTTGCACACCTAGAACAAACAAACCATTGTAATCATATTTGCTGGGATAAAAAATAAAAAGTAAATTACAAATATGAACAAGAAGTAATGAGACATAAACTTAAAGGGCTTTTTCCTGGCACATTCCATTCTAATTTACAACCTAGAACACCGCTTCCATTAAGGCTCTCTGTTTCCCTAGTAACCAAATTTGTTTACGGGGAAATGCTGCCACCTAGTGGCCGTTTCCTGCAAGAACAGCTTTAAACTCACAGCTAATGGTCACTTAACATTCACAAGGACTCAGGGCTGTAAAGGACACCTGCCCTAGAAAACTGTGCAGAAGTAGGGAATGGACAATAAAATTCAAAAGAGGCAAATGTTTCAAGAAGAGAGTATGAAGAGTTTAGGTTTACTCACGGTCTTCTTTAAAACAAGGAAAATGGATAAAAGCTCACCCTCAGGGAGTGTTAGACCCATGCAATCTAATCTACAAAAAGTTTCAACTTACACCAGTCGACTCACCATCAGCAAAAAGTCTCCAAACAATAAATGCTGAAGGGGATTTAGAGAACTGTGTACCCTCTACCTGCTGGTGAGACGTAAAGGCGTAACAGCCAATGATGAGAACAGAAAGGAGCTGTGTTTAAAAGTAAAAATGGAGGTACCATTCAATCCAGCAGGCGCAGCATTGGACCTCTCACCTGAGAAGACAAGAATCGAGAAGACACAGGCCGCAAAAGCTGCAGTGCAGCCTCATTCACAATAGCCAAGACAGTGAAGCAATCAAAATGTCCAACAACAGGTGAGTGGATAAAGAAGAAGTGGTCCATGTACACAGTGGAATATTAGCCATGGAAAACAATGAACCATTGCTCTCTGAGGCACCACAAATGAGTCTGGAGATAATCACGAAATATGAGGTAAGTCGGAAAGCAAAAGACCTATATTCTATGATATGACTTACAGGCGTTATCTAATAACTGACACAAATGAACATATTTCCACAGAGAAAGACACTCACAGACTTAGAAAACAAACTGTGCTCATCTAAAAGGAAAAGTGGGGGGAATGGATAAATTAAGATTAGTGTTACTATATGTATACAAACACATATTATATACATATCTCAAAAAGACCGACCATAGAGCAAGGGAGGTCTGCGGAACCCTCAGTAACATTTTACATGGGAAGAGGATCTGTACTTGAATAGACATATATAATGTACAAATGAACCAGATTGTGTACACCTAGGACAGACAATATTCTAAGCTTTACCCCAATTAAGAAAATTTTTAAAACCAAGAAGAATTAATGAGACATAAACTTATGGGGTTTCTCCATGCACATGCCAATGTAATTTACAACCTAGGACACGACTTCCAGAAAGGCTCTGCTGCCCTAGTACCCAGATTGGGGAATGGAGAAATGCTGCCTGCTTGAGGCCACTTCCCAGAACAGCAGCTTTAAACCCATTGCTAAAGGTCACTAAACATTCACCAAATTGCAGTTCGGTAAATGACACCTGCTATCTAAATAAATTCTGGGGTGGAAAATCGACCAAAAAATTAAAAAGAGGGCAAACCTCCAAGAAGACAATTTCAAGAGTTATATTGTACTCCCAATTGTTTCCTTTTTTTAACAGAGAAGAAAACGGCAGAGAAAAATGATGAGTTTTACGAATTTTCAAAGACATGCAAACTCAAATTACAAAAACCTATCAGCTCACAGCAGCCAGAAGGGCCATTAGCATAAGTGCTGCAAACAATAAATGCTGAAGCGATTGTGGAGAAATGCGTACCCTCGATTCTAAGGGGGACGTGGTAAGAGCCACTAATGAAAACACAAAGAAGGTGCTTTGAAAAGGGAAACTCCGTGCTACCAGTCAGTCAATCACACCCACTGCTGGGTCTATCACCTGAGAAAATGAGAATCAAAAAGTCACAGGCTGCCAATCCTGCACTCCAACAATATTTACCATAGCCAACACTTGGAAGCAATGAAAATGTCCATCAACCGAGGAATGCACCAAGTAGAAGTGGTCCACGTACACAGTGGAAATTTACTCCAATAAAAAATAAAAATTAAATTCAAAAATCCAACAAACGTAAGGAGACATCAGCTTGTCTGGGTTTGTCCGGGCACACTCCACTCTAATTTATACCCGAGAAACCCCACAGGCCGCAAGGGCTTTTCCCTAGATACCAGGGTGGGGGACATAGAAAGGCTGCCACCCTCTGGCAGTTACCTGCAAAAGCAGCTTTAAAGCCTGTGCTAATGGTCATTTCATAGGAACAAGTACTGCAGAACTGTAAATGAAACCTGCCCTCAAACTGTCTTGAGGGAGGTAACGGACAAAACATTTCAAAATGGGACACATACTTAAAGAGAACACTTTGAAGAACTAAGGGATAATCACAGCTTGAAAAATAAAAAAGACATGCCTTAAAGCTCAATTTCAACGGATTATGTGGCACATTCGAATTCAACCACAGAGAGGTACCAGCTCACACTTGTCAGAATAACCATCAGCAAGAAAACTACAAAACAATAAATGCTGAAGGTGTTGTGGAGAAATGCATACACTCAACTTCAAGTGGGACGTAAGTTGGAAAGGGCCACGAATGAGAACAGAATGGAGGTGCCTTAAAAAGGTAAACATTGAGCTACCATATGATCCAGCAGGCCCACTCCTCGACCTATAATCTAAGAAGAGAGAATTGGAAAGACACAGGCAGGCAAATCTGCATTGCACAGTATTACAATAGCCAAGATAGGGAAGTAACCAAAAAGTCCACCAACAGATGGGTGGACAAAGAAGAACTCTTCCGTGTACAGATGGAATATTCGCTAGTGCAAAAATGAAACAATGCCACTTGCAGCACCATAGATGAGTCTAGACGTACTCACGCCACCTGTAGTAAGTGAGAAAGCAAAAGACACATATCCTGTCATATCCCTTTTAAGAGTTACTTAAAAATTGATACCAATGAAGATATTTCCACAGAGAAAGGCAATCACAGAATCGTTAAAAAGCTTATGGTTCACCACATAGAAAGGGATGAGGATTGGATACATTACCATATTGGGGTTAACAGAGATATACAAACCATGTGAAATACATAACCACCAAAGACGTACGGAAGACGAGGAGAAGACTACTCAACATTGTGTCATAACCTACATGGGAAAAGGATGGGAGGGAGAATAGATACATGTATATGTGTGAAAGAACCACATCTTGCACACCTAGAACAAACAAACCATTGCAATCATATTTGCTGGGATAAAAAATAAAAAGTAAATTACAAATATGAACAAGAAGTAATGAGACATAAACTTAAAGGGCTTTTTCCTGGCACATTCCATTCTAATTTACAACCTAGAACACCGCTTCCATTAAGGCTCTCTGTTTCCCTAGTAACCAAATTTGTTTACGGGGAAATGCTGCCACCTAGTGGCCATTTCCTGCAAGAACAGCTTTAAACTCACAGCTAATGGTCACTTAACATTCACAAGGACTCAGGGCTGTAAAGGACACCTGCCCTAAAAAACTGTGCAGAAGTAGGGAATGGACAATAAAATTCAAAAGAGGCAAATGTTTCAAGAAGAGAGTATGAAGAGTTTAGGTTTACTCACGCTCTTTTTTAAAACAAGGAAAATGGACAAAAGCTCACCCTCAGGGAGTGTTAGACCCATGCAATCTAATCTACAAAAAGTTTCAACTTACACCAGTCGACTCACCATCAGCAAAAAGTCTCCAAACAATAAATGCTGAAGGGGATTTAGAGAACTGTGTACCCTCTACCTGCTGGTGAGACGTAAAGGCGTAACAGCCAATAATGAGAACAGAAAGGAGCTGTGTTTAAAAGTAAAAATGGAGGTACCATTCAATCCAGCAGGCGCACCATTGGACCTCTCACCTGAGAAGACAAGAATCGAGAAGACACGGGCCGCAAAAGCTGCAGTGCAGCCTCATTCACAATAGCCAAGACAGTGAAGCAATCAAAATGTCCAACAACAGGTGAGTGGATAAAGAAGAAGTGGTCCATGTACACAGTGGAATATTAGCCATGGAAAACAATGAACCATTGCTCTCTGAGGCACCACAAATGAGTCTGGAGATAATCACGAAATATGAGGTAAGTCGGAAAGCAAAAGACCTATATTCTATGATATGACTTACAGGCGTTATCTAATAACTGACACAAATGAACATATTTCCACAGAGAAAGACACTCCCAGACTTAGAAAACAAACTGTGCTCATCTAAAAGGAAAAGTGGGGGGAATGGATAAATTAAGATTAGTGTTACTATATGTATACAAACACATATTATATACATATCTCAAAAAGACCGACCATAGAGCAAGGGAGGTCTGCGGAACCCTCAGTAACATTTTACATGGGAAGAGGATCTGTACTTGAATAGACATACATAATGTACAAATGAACCAGATTGTGTACACCTAGGACAGACAATATTCTAAGCTTTACCCCAATTAAGAAAATTTTTAAAACCAAGAAGAATTAATGAGACATAAACTTATGGGGTTTCTCCATGCACATGCCAATGTAATTTACAACCTAGGACACGACTTCCAGAAAGGCTCTGCTGCCCTAGTACCCAGATTGGGGAATGGAGAAATGCTGCCTGCTTGAGGCCACTTCCCAGAACAGCAGCTTTAAACCCATTGCTAAAGGTCACTAAACATTCACCAAATTGCAGTTCGGTAAATGACACCTGCTATCTAAATAAATTCTGGGGTGGAAAATCGACCAAAAAATTAAAAAGAGGGCAAACCTCCAAGAAGACAATTTCAAGAGTTATATTGTACTCCCAATTGTTTCCTTTTTTTAACAGAGAAGAAAACGGCAGAGAAAAATGATGAGTTTTACGAATTTTCAAAGACATGCAAACTCAAATTACAAAAACCTATCAGCTCACAGCAGCCAGAAGGGCCATTAGCATAAGTGCTGCAAACAATAAATGCTGAAGCGATTGTGGAGAAATGCGTACCCTCGATTCTAAGGGGGACGTGGTAAGAGCCACTAATGAAAACACAAAGAAGGTGCTTTGAAAAGGGAAACTCCGTGCTACCAGTCAGTCAATCACACCCACTGCTGGGTCTATCACCTGAGAAAATGAGAATCAAAAAGTCACAGGCTGCCAATCCTGCACTCCAACAATATTTACCATAGCCAACACTTGGAAGCAATGAAAATGTCCATCAACCGAGGAATGCACCAAGTAGAAGTGGTCCACGTACACAGTGGAAATTTACTCCAATAAAAAATAAAAATTAAATTCAAAAATCCAACAAACGTAAGGAGACATCAGCTTGTCTGGGTTTGTCCGGGCACACTCCACTCTAATTTATACCCGAGAAACCCCACAGGCCGCAAGGGCTTTTCCCTAGATACCAGGGTGGGGGACATAGAAAGGCTGCCACCCTCTGGCAGTTACCTGCAAAAGCAGCTTTAAAGCCTGTGCTAATGGTCATTTCATAGGAACAAGTACTGCAGAACTGTAAATGAAACCTGCCCTCAAACTGTCTTGAGGGAGGTAACGGACAAAACATTTCAAAATGGGACACATACTTAAAGAGAACACTTTGAAGAACTAAGGGATAATCACAGCTTGAAAAATAAAAAAGACATGCCTTAAAGCTCAATTTCAACGGATTATGTGGCACATTCGAATTCAACCACAGAGAGGTACCAGCTCACACTTGTCAGAATAACCATCAGCAAGAAAACTACAAAACAATAAATGCTGAAGGTGTTGTGGAGAAATGCATACACTCAACTTCAAGTGGGACGTAAGTTGGAAAGGGCCACGAATGAGAACAGAATGGAGGTGCCTTAAAAAGGTAAACATTGAGCTACCATATGATCCAGCAGGCCCACTCCTCGACCTATAATCTAAGAAGAGAGAATTGGAAAGACACAGGCAGGCAAATCTGCATTGCACAGTATTACAATAGCCAAGATAGGGAAGTAACCAAAAAGTCCACCAACAGATGGGTGGACAAAGAAGAACTCTTCCGTGTACAGATGGAATATTCGCTAGTGCAAAAATGAAACAATGCCACTTGCAGCACCATAGATGAGTCTAGACGTACTCACGCCACCTGTAGTAAGTGAGAAAGCAAAAGACACATATCCTGTCATATCCCTTTTAAGAGTTACTTAAAAATTGATACCAATGAAGATATTTCCACAGAGAAAGGCAATCACAGAATCGTTAAAAAGCTTATGGTTCACCACATAGAAAGGGATGAGGATTGGATACATTACCATATTGGGGTTAACAGAGATATACAAACCATGTGAAATACATAACCACCAAAGACGTACGGAAGACGAGGAGAAGACTACTCAACATTGTGTCATAACCTACATGGGAAAAGGATGGGAGGGAGAATAGATACATGTATATGTGTGAAAGAACCACATCTTGCACACCTAGAACAAACAAACCATTGCAATCATATTTGCTGGGATAAAAAATAAAAAGTAAATTACAAATATGAACAAGAAGTAATGAGACATAAACTTAAAGGGCTTTTTCCTGGCACATTCCATTCTAATTTACAACCTAGAACACCGCTTCCATTAAGGCTCTCTGTTTCCCTAGTAACCAAATTTGTTTACGGGGAAATGCTGCCACCTAGTGGCCATTTCCTGCAAGAACAGCTTTAAACTCACAGCTAATGGTCACTTAACATTCACAAGGACTCAGGGCTGTAAAGGACACCTGCCCTAAAAAACTGTGCAGAAGTAGGGAATGGACAATAAAATTCAAAAGAGGCAAATGTTTCAAGAAGAGAGTATGAAGAGTTTAGGTTTACTCACGCTCTTTTTTAAAACAAGGAAAATGGACAAAAGCTCACCCTCAGGGAGTGTTAGACCCATGCAATCTAATCTACAAAAAGTTTCAACTTACACCAGTCGACTCACCATCAGCAAAAAGTCTCCAAACAATAAATGCTGAAGGGGATTTAGAGAACTGTGTACCCTCTACCTGCTGGTGAGACGTAAAGGCGTAACAGCCAATAATGAGAACAGAAAGGAGCTGTGTTTAAAAGTAAAAATGGAGGTACCATTCAATCCAGCAGGCGCACCATTGGACCTCTCACCTGAGAAGACAAGAATCGAGAAGACACGGGCCGCAAAAGCTGCAGTGCAGCCTCATTCACAATAGCCAAGACAGTGAAGCAATCAAAATGTCCAACAACAGGTGAGTGGATAAAGAAGAAGTGGTCCATGTACACAGTGGAATATTAGCCATGGAAAACAATGAACCATTGCTCTCTGAGGCACCACAAATGAGTCTGGAGATAATCACGAAATATGAGGTAAGTCGGAAAGCAAAAGACCTATATTCTATGATATGACTTACAGGCGTTATCTAATAACTGACACAAATGAACATATTTCCACAGAGAAAGACACTCCCAGACTTAGAAAACAAACTGTGCTCATCTAAAAGGAAAAGTGGGGGGAATGGATAAATTAAGATTAGTGTTACTATATGTATACAAACACATATTATATACATATCTCAAAAAGACCGACCATAGAGCAAGGGAGGTCTGCGGAACCCTCAGTAACATTTTACATGGGAAGAGGATCTGTACTTGAATAGACATACATAATGTACAAATGAACCAGATTGTGTACACCTAGGACAGACAATATTCTAAGCTTTACCCCAATTAAGAAAATTTTTAAAACCAAGAAGAATTAATGAGACATAAACTTATGGGGTTTCTCCATGCACATGCCAATGTAATTTACAACCTAGGACACGACTTCCAGAAAGGCTCTGCTGCCCTAGTACCCAGATTGGGGAATGGAGAAATGCTGCCTGCTTGAGGCCACTTCCCAGAACAGCAGCTTTAAACCCATTGCTAAAGGTCACTAAACATTCACCAAATTGCAGTTCGGTAAATGACACCTGCTATCTAAATAAATTCTGGGGTGGAAAATCGACCAAAAAATTAAAAAGAGGGCAAACCTCCAAGAAGACAATTTCAAGAGTTATATTGTACTCCCAATTGTTTCCTTTTTTTAACAGAGAAGAAAACGGCAGAGAAAAATGATGAGTTTTACGAATTTTCAAAGACATGCAAACTCAAATTACAAAAACCTATCAGCTCACAGCAGCCAGAAGGGCCATTAGCATAAGTGCTGCAAACAATAAATGCTGAAGCGATTGTGGAGAAATGCGTACCCTCGATTCTAAGGGGGACGTGGTAAGAGCCACTAATGAAAACACAAAGAAGGTGCTTTGAAAAGGGAAACTCCGTGCTACCAGTCAGTCAATCACACCCACTGCTGGGTCTATCACCTGAGAAAATGAGAATCAAAAAGTCACAGGCTGCCAATCCTGCACTCCAACAATATTTACCATAGCCAACACTTGGAAGCAATGAAAATGTCCATCAACCGAGGAATGCACCAAGTAGAAGTGGTCCACGTACACAGTGGAAATTTACTCCAATAAAAAATAAAAATTAAATTCAAAAATCCAACAAACGTAAGGAGACATCAGCTTGTCTGGGTTTGTCCGGGCACACTCCACTCTAATTTATACCCGAGAAACCCCACAGGCCGCAAGGGCTTTTCCCTAGATACCAGGGTGGGGGACATAGAAAGGCTGCCACCCTCTGGCAGTTACCTGCAAAAGCAGCTTTAAAGCCTGTGCTAATGGTCATTTCATAGGAACAAGTACTGCAGAACTGTAAATGAAACCTGCCCTCAAACTGTCTTGAGGGAGGTAACGGACAAAACATTTCAAAATGGGACACATACTTAAAGAGAACACTTTGAAGAACTAAGGGATAATCACAGCTTGAAAAATAAAAAAGACATGCCTTAAAGCTCAATTTCAACGGATTATGTGGCACATTCGAATTCAACCACAGAGAGGTACCAGCTCACACTTGTCAGAATAACCATCAGCAAGAAAACTACAAAACAATAAATGCTGAAGGTGTTGTGGAGAAATGCATACACTCAACTTCAAGTGGGACGTAAGTTGGAAAGGGCCACGAATGAGAACAGAATGGAGGTGCCTTAAAAAGGTAAACATTGAGCTACCATATGATCCAGCAGGCCCACTCCTCGACCTATAATCTAAGAAGAGAGAATTGGAAAGACACAGGCAGGCAAATCTGCATTGCACAGTATTACAATAGCCAAGATAGGGAAGTAACCAAAAAGTCCACCAACAGATGGGTGGACAAAGAAGAACTCTTCCGTGTACAGATGGAATATTCGCTAGTGCAAAAATGAAACAATGCCACTTGCAGCACCATAGATGAGTCTAGACGTACTCACGCCACCTGTAGTAAGTGAGAAAGCAAAAGACACATATCCTGTCATATCCCTTTTAAGAGTTACTTAAAAATTGATACCAATGAAGATATTTCCACAGAGAAAGGCAATCACAGAATCGTTAAAAAGCTTATGGTTCACCACATAGAAAGGGATGAGGATTGGATACATTACCATATTGGGGTTAACAGAGATATACAAACCATGTGAAATACATAACCACCAAAGACGTACGGAAGACGAGGAGAAGACTACTCAACATTGTGTCATAACCTACATGGGAAAAGGATGGGAGGGAGAATAGATACATGTATATGTGTGAAAGAACCACATCTTGCACACCTAGAACAAACAAACCATTGCAATCATATTTGCTGGGATAAAAAATAAAAAGTAAATTACAAATATGAACAAGAAGTAATGAGACATAAACTTAAAGGGCTTTTTCCTGGCACATTCCATTCTAATTTACAACCTAGAACACCGCTTCCATTAAGGCTCTCTGTTTCCCTAGTAACCAAATTTGTTTACGGGGAAATGCTGCCACCTAGTGGCCGTTTCCTGCAAGAACAGCTTTAAACTCACAGCTAATGGTCACTTAACATTCACAAGGACTCAGGGCTGTAAAGGACACCTGCCCTAAAAAACTGTGCAGAAGTAGGGAATGGACAATAAAATTCAAAAGAGGCAAATGTTTCAAGAAGAGAGTATGAAGAGTTTAGGTTTACTCACGCTCTTTTTTAAAACAAGGAAAATGGACAAAAGCTCACCCTCAGGGAGTGTTAGACCCATGCAATCTAATCTACAAAAAGTTTCAACTTACACCAGTCGACTCACCATCAGCAAAAAGTCTCCAAACAATAAATGCTGAAGGGGATTTAGAGAACTGTGTACCCTCTACCTGCTGGTGAGACGTAAAGGCGTAACAGCCAATAATGAGAACAGAAAGGAGCTGTGTTTAAAAGTAAAAATGGAGGTACCATTCAATCCAGCAGGCGCACCATTGGACCTCTCACCTGAGAAGACAAGAATCGAGAAGACACGGGCCGCAAAAGCTGCAGTGCAGCCTCATTCACAATAGCCAAGACAGTGAAGCAATCAAAATGTCCAACAACAGGTGAGTGGATAAAGAAGAAGTGGTCCATGTACACAGTGGAATATTAGCCATGGAAAACAATGAACCATTGCTCTCTGAGGCACCACAAATGAGTCTGGAGATAATCACGAAATATGAGGTAAGTCGGAAAGCAAAAGACCTATATTCTATGATATGACTTACAGGCGTTATCTAATAACTGACACAAATGAACATATTTCCACAGAGAAAGACACTCCCAGACTTAGAAAACAAACTGTGCTCATCTAAAAGGAAAAGTGGGGGGAATGGATAAATTAAGATTAGTGTTACTATATGTATACAAACACATATTATATACATATCTCAAAAAGACCGACCATAGAGCAAGGGAGGTCTGCGGAACCCTCAGTAACATTTTACATGGGAAGAGGATCTGTACTTGAATAGACATACATAATGTACAAATGAACCAGATTGTGTACACCTAGGACAGACAATATTCTAAGCTTTACCCCAATTAAGAAAATTTTTAAAACCAAGAAGAATTAATGAGACATAAACTTATGGGGTTTCTCCATGCACATGCCAATGTAATTTACAACCTAGGACACGACTTCCAGAAAGGCTCTGCTGCCCTAGTACCCAGATTGGGGAATGGAGAAATGCTGCCTGCTTGAGGCCACTTCCCAGAACAGCAGCTTTAAACCCATTGCTAAAGGTCACTAAACATTCACCAAATTGCAGTTCGGTAAATGACACCTGCTATCTAAATAAATTCTGGGGTGGAAAATCGACCAAAAAATTAAAAAGAGGGCAAACCTCCAAGAAGACAATTTCAAGAGTTATATTGTACTCCCAATTGTTTCCTTTTTTTAACAGAGAAGAAAACGGCAGAGAAAAATGATGAGTTTTACGAATTTTCAAAGACATGCAAACTCAAATTACAAAAACCTATCAGCTCACAGCAGCCAGAAGGGCCATTAGCATAAGTGCTGCAAACAATAAATGCTGAAGCGATTGTGGAGAAATGCGTACCCTCGATTCTAAGGGGGACGTGGTAAGAGCCACTAATGAAAACACAAAGAAGGTGCTTTGAAAAGGGAAACTCCGTGCTACCAGTCAGTCAATCACACCCACTGCTGGGTCTATCACCTGAGAAAATGAGAATCAAAAAGTCACAGGCTGCCAATCCTGCACTCCAACAATATTTACCATAGCCAACACTTGGAAGCAATGAAAATGTCCATCAACCGAGGAATGCACCAAGTAGAAGTGGTCCACGTACACAGTGGAAATTTACTCCAATAAAAAATAAAAATTAAATTCAAAAATCCAACAAACGTAAGGAGACATCAGCTTGTCTGGGTTTGTCCGGGCACACTCCACTCTAATTTATACCCGAGAAACCCCACAGGCCGCAAGGGCTTTTCCCTAGATACCAGGGTGGGGGACATAGAAAGGCTGCCACCCTCTGGCAGTTACCTGCAAAAGCAGCTTTAAAGCCTGTGCTAATGGTCATTTCATAGGAACAAGTACTGCAGAACTGTAAATGAAACCTGCCCTCAAACTGTCTTGAGGGAGGTAACGGACAAAACATTTCAAAATGGGACACATACTTAAAGAGAACACTTTGAAGAACTAAGGGATAATCACAGCTTGAAAAATAAAAAAGACATGCCTTAAAGCTCAATTTCAACGGATTATGTGGCACATTCGAATTCAACCACAGAGAGGTACCAGCTCACACTTGTCAGAATAACCATCAGCAAGAAAACTACAAAACAATAAATGCTGAAGGTGTTGTGGAGAAATGCATACACTCAACTTCAAGTGGGACGTAAGTTGGAAAGGGCCACGAATGAGAACAGAATGGAGGTGCCTTAAAAAGGTAAACATTGAGCTACCATATGATCCAGCAGGCCCACTCCTCGACCTATAATCTAAGAAGAGAGAATTGGAAAGACACAGGCAGGCAAATCTGCATTGCACAGTATTACAATAGCCAAGATAGGGAAGTAACCAAAAAGTCCACCAACAGATGGGTGGACAAAGAAGAACTCTTCCGTGTACAGATGGAATATTCGCTAGTGCAAAAATGAAACAATGCCACTTGCAGCACCATAGATGAGTCTAGACGTACTCACGCCACCTGTAGTAAGTGAGAAAGCAAAAGACACATATCCTGTCATATCCCTTTTAAGAGTTACTTAAAAATTGATACCAATGAAGATATTTCCACAGAGAAAGGCAATCACAGAATCGTTAAAAAGCTTATGGTTCACCACATAGAAAGGGATGAGGATTGGATACATTACCATATTGGGGTTAACAGAGATATACAAACCATGTGAAATACATAACCACCAAAGACGTACGGAAGACGAGGAGAAGACTACTCAACATTGTGTCATAACCTACATGGGAAAAGGATGGGAGGGAGAATAGATACATGTATATGTGTGAAAGAACCACATCTTGCACACCTAGAACAAACAAACCATTGCAATCATATTTGCTGGGATAAAAAATAAAAAGTAAATTACAAATATGAACAAGAAGTAATGAGACATAAACTTAAAGGGCTTTTTCCTGGCACATTCCATTCTAATTTACAACCTAGAACACCGCTTCCATTAAGGCTCTCTGTTTCCCTAGTAACCAAATTTGTTTACGGGGAAATGCTGCCACCTAGTGGCCGTTTCCTGCAAGAACAGCTTTAAACTCACAGCTAATGGTCACTTAACATTCACAAGGACTCAGGGCTGTAAAGGACACCTGCCCTAAAAAACTGTGCAGAAGTAGGGAATGGACAATAAAATTCAAAAGAGGCAAATGTTTCAAGAAGAGAGTATGAAGAGTTTAGGTTTACTCACGCTCTTTTTTAAAACAAGGAAAATGGACAAAAGCTCACCCTCAGGGAGTGTTAGACCCATGCAATCTAATCTACAAAAAGTTTCAACTTACACCAGTCGACTCACCATCAGCAAAAAGTCTCCAAACAATAAATGCTGAAGGGGATTTAGAGAACTGTGTACCCTCTACCTGCTGGTGAGACGTAAAGGCGTAACAGCCAATAATGAGAACAGAAAGGAGCTGTGTTTAAAAGTAAAAATGGAGGTACCATTCAATCCAGCAGGCGCACCATTGGACCTCTCACCTGAGAAGACAAGAATCGAGAAGACACGGGCCGCAAAAGCTGCAGTGCAGCCTCATTCACAATAGCCAAGACAGTGAAGCAATCAAAATGTCCAACAACAGGTGAGTGGATAAAGAAGAAGTGGTCCATGTACACAGTGGAATATTAGCCATGGAAAACAATGAACCATTGCTCTCTGAGGCACCACAAATGAGTCTGGAGATAATCACGAAATATGAGGTAAGTCGGAAAGCAAAAGACCTATATTCTATGATATGACTTACAGGCGTTATCTAATAACTGACACAAATGAACATATTTCCACAGAGAAAGACACTCCCAGACTTAGAAAACAAACTGTGCTCATCTAAAAGGAAAAGTGGGGGGAATGGATAAATTAAGATTAGTGTTACTATATGTATACAAACACATATTATATACATATCTCAAAAAGACCGACCATAGAGCAAGGGAGGTCTGCGGAACCCTCAGTAACATTTTACATGGGAAGAGGATCTGTACTTGAATAGACATATATAATGTACAAATGAACCAGATTGTGTACACCTAGGACAGACAATATTCTAAGCTTTACCCCAATTAAGAAAATTTTTAAAACCAAGAAGAATTAATGAGACATAAACTTATGGGGTTTCTCCATGCACATGCCAATGTAATTTACAACCTAGGACACGACTTCCAGAAAGGCTCTGCTGCCCTAGTACCCAGATTGGGGAATGGAGAAATGCTGCCTGCTTGAGGCCACTGCCCAGAACAGCAGCTTTAAACCCATTGCTAAAGGTCACTAAACATTCACCAAATTGCAGTTCGGTAAATGACACCTGCTATCTAAATAAATTCTGGGGTGGAAAATCGACCAAAAAATTAAAAAGAGGGCAAACCTCCAAGAAGACAATTTCAAGAGTTATATTGTACTCCCAATTGTTTCCTTTTTTTAACAGAGAAGAAAACGGCAGAGAAAAATGATGAGTTTTACGAATTTTCAAAGACATGCAAACTCAAATTACAAAAACCTATCAGCTCACAGCAGCCAGAAGGGCCATTAGCATAAGTGCTGCAAACAATAAATGCTGAAGCGATTGTGGAGAAATGCGTACCCTCGATTCTAAGGGGGACGTGGTAAGAGCCACTAATGAAAACACAAAGAAGGTGCTTTGAAAAGGGAAACTCCGTGCTACCAGTCAGTCAATCACACCCACTGCTGGGTCTATCACCTGAGAAAATGAGAATCAAAAAGTCACAGGCTGCCAATCCTGCACTCCAACAATATTTACCATAGCCAACACTTGGAAGCAATGAAAATGTCCATCAACCGAGGAATGCACCAAGTAGAAGTGGTCCACGTACACAGTGGAAATTTACTCCAATAAAAAATAAAAATTAAATTTAAAAATCCAACAAACGTAAGGAGACATCAGCTTGTCTGGGTTTGTCCGGGCACACTCCACTCTAATTTATACCCGAGAAACCCCACAGGCCGCAAGGGCTTTTCCCTAGATACCAGGGTGGGGGACATAGAAAGGCTGCCACCCTCTGGCAGTTACCTGCAAAAGCAGCTTTAAAGCCTGTGCTAATGGTCATTTCATAGGAACAAGTACTGCAGAACTGTAAATGAAACCTGCCCTCAAACTGTCTTGAGGGAGGTAACGGACAAAACATTTCAAAATGTGACACATACTTAAAGAGAACACTTTGAAGAACTAAGGGATAATCACAGCTTGAAAAATAAAAAAGACATGCCTTAAAGCTCAATTTCAACGGATTATGTGGCACATTCGAATTCAACCACAGAGAGGTACCAGCTCACACTTGTCAGAATAACCATCAGCAAGAAAACTACAAAACAATAAATGCTGAAGGTGTTGTGGAGAAATGCATACACTCAACTTCAAGTGGGACGTAAGTTGGAAAGGGCCACGAATGAGAACAGAATGGAGGTGCCTTAAAAAGGTAAACATTGAGCTACCATATGATCCAGCAGGCCCACTCCTCGACCTATAATCTAAGAAGAGAGAATTGGAAAGACACAGGCAGGCAAATCTGCATTGCACAGTATTACAATAGCCAAGATAGGGAAGTAACCAAAAAGTCCACCAACAGATGGGTGGACAAAGAAGAACTCTTCCGTGTACAGATGGAATATTCGCTAGTGCAAAAATGAAACAATGCCACTTGCAGCACCATAGATGAGTCTAGACGTACTCACGCCACCTGTAGTAAGTGAGAAAGCAAAAGACACATATCCTGTCATATCCCTTTTAAGAGTTACTTAAAAATTGATACCAATGAAGATATTTCCACAGAGAAAGGCAATCACAGAATCGTTAAAAAGCTTATGGTTCACCACATAGAAAGGGATGAGGATTGGATACATTACCATATTGGGGTTAACAGAGATATACAAACCATGTGAAATACATAACCACCAAAGACGTACGGAAGACGAGGAGAAGACTACTCAACATTGTGTCATAACCTACATGGGAAAAGGATGGGAGGGAGAATAGATACATGTATATGTGTGAAAGAACCACATCTTGCACACCTAGAACAAACAAACCATTGCAATCATATTTGCTGGGATAAAAAATAAAAAGTAAATTACAAATATGAACAAGAAGTAATGAGACATAAACTTAAAGGGCTTTTTCCTGGCACATTCCATTCTAATTTACAACCTAGAACACCGCTTCCATTAAGGCTCTCTGTTTCCCTAGTAACCAAATTTGTTTACGGGGAAATGCTGCCACCTAGTGGCCGTTTCCTGCAAGAACAGCTTTAAACTCACAGCTAATGGTCACTTAACATTCACAAGGACTCAGGGCTGTAAAGGACACCTGCCCTAAAAAACTGTGCAGAAGTAGGGAATGGACAATAAAATTCAAAAGAGGCAAATGTTTCAAGAAGAGAGTATGAAGAGTTTAGGTTTACTCACGCTCTTTTTTAAAACAAGGAAAATGGACAAAAGCTCAACCTCAGGGAGTGTTAGACCCATGCAATCTAATCTACAAAAAGTTTCAACTTACACCAGTCGACTCACCATCAGCAAAAAGTCTCCAAACAATAAATGCTGAAGGGGATTTAGAGAACTGTGTACCCTCTACCTGCTGGTGAGACGTAAAGGCGTAACAGCCAATAATGAGAACAGAAAGGAGCTGTGTTTAAAAGTAAAAATGGAGGTACCATTCAATCCAGCAGGCGCACCATTGGACCTCTCACCTGAGAAGACAAGAATCGAGAAGACACGGGCCGCAAAAGCTGCAGTGCAGCCTCATTCACAATAGCCAAGACAGTGAAGCAATCAAAATGTCCAACAACAGGTGAGTGGATAAAGAAGAAGTGGTCCATGTACACAGTGGAATATTAGCCATGGAAAACAATGAACCATTGCTCTCTGAGGCACCACAAATGAGTCTGGAGATAATCACGAAATATGAGGTAAGTCGGAAAGCAAAAGACCTATATTCTATGATATGACTTACAGGCGTTATCTAATAACTGACACAAATGAACATATTTCCACAGAGAAAGACACTCACAGACTTAGAAAACAAACTGTGCTCATCTAAAAGGAAAAGTGGGGGGAATGGATAAATTAAGATTAGTGTTACTATATGTATACAAACACATATTATATACATATCTCAAAAAGACCGACCATAGAGCAAGGGAGGTCTGCGGAACCCTCAGTAACATTTTACATGGGAAGAGGATCTGTACTTGAATAGACATATATAATGTACAAATGAACCAGATTGTGTACACCTAGGACAGACAATATTCTAAGCTTTACCCCAATTAAGAAAATTTTTAAAACCAAGAAGAATTAATGAGACATAAACTTATGGGGTTTCTCCATGCACATGCCAATGTAATTTACAACCTAGGACACGACTTCCAGAAAGGCTCTGCTGCCCTAGTACCCAGATTGGGGAATGGAGAAATGCTGCCTGCTTGAGGCCACTGCCCAGAACAGCAGCTTTAAACCCATTGCTAAAGGTCACTAAACATTCACCAAATTGCAGTTCGGTAAATGACACCTGCTATCTAAATAAATTCTGGGGTGGAAAATCGACCAAAAAATTAAAAAGAGGGCAAACCTCCAAGAAGACAATTTCAAGAGTTATATTGTACTCCCAATTGTTTCCTTTTTTTAACAGAGAAGAAAACGGCAGAGAAAAATGATGAGTTTTACGAATTTTCAAAGACATGCAAACTCAAATTACAAAAACCTATCAGCTCACAGCAGCCAGAAGGGCCATTAGCATAAGTGCTGCAAACAATAAATGCTGAAGCGATTGTGGAGAAATGCGTACCCTCGATTCTAAGGGGGACGTGGTAAGAGCCACTAATGAAAACACAAAGAAGGTGCTTTGAAAAGGGAAACTCCGTGCTACCAGTCAGTCAATCACACCCACTGCTGGGTCTATCACCTGAGAAAATGAGAATCAAAAAGTCACAGGCTGCCAATCCTGCACTCCAACAATATTTACCATAGCCAACACTTGGAAGCAATGAAAATGTCCATCAACCGAGGAATGCACAAAGTAGAAGTGGTCCACGTACACAGTGGAAATTTACTCCAATAAAAAATAAAAATTAAATTTAAAAATCCAACAAACGTAAGGAGACATCAGCTTGTCTGGGTTTGTCCGGGCACACTCCACTCTAATTTATACCCGAGAAACCCCACAGGCCGCAAGGGCTTTTCCCTAGATACCAGGGTGGGGGACATAGAAAGGCTGCCACCCTCTGGCAGTTACCTGCAAAAGCAGCTTTAAAGCCTGTGCTAATGGTCATTTCATAGGAACAAGTACTGCAGAACTGTAAATGAAACCTGCCCTCAAACTGTCTTGAGGGAGGTAACGGACAAAACATTTCAAAATGTGACACATACTTAAAGAGAACACTTTGAAGAACTAAGGGATAATCACAGCTTGAAAAATAAAAAAGACATGCCTTAAAGCTCAATTTCAACGGATTATGTGGCACATTCGAATTCAACCACAGAGAGGTACCAGCTCACACTTGTCAGAATAACCATCAGCAAGAAAACTACAAAACAATAAATGCTGAAGGTGTTGTGGAGAAATGCATACACTCAACTTCAAGTGGGACGTAAGTTGGAAAGGGCCACGAATGAGAACAGAATGGAGGTGCCTTAAAAAGGTAAACATTGAGCTACCATATGATCCAGCAGGCCCACTCCTCGACCTATAATCTAAGAAGAGAGAATTGGAAAGACACAGGCAGGCAAATCTGCATTGCACAGTATTACAATAGCCAAGATAGGGAAGTAACCAAAAAGTCCACCAACAGATGGGTGGACAAAGAAGAACTCTTCCGTGTACAGATGGAATATTCGCTAGTGCAAAAATGAAACAATGCCACTTGCAGCACCATAGATGAGTCTAGACGTACTCACGCCACCTGTAGTAAGTGAGAAAGCAAAAGACACATATCCTGTCATATCCCTTTTAAGAGTTACTTAAAAATTGATACCAATGAAGATATTTCCACAGAGAAAGGCAATCACAGAATCGTTAAAAAGCTTATGG
Organism: Balaenoptera borealis; assembly: GCF_965194805.1. Classification (NCBI taxonomy): domain Eukaryota; kingdom Metazoa; phylum Chordata; class Mammalia; order Artiodactyla; family Balaenopteridae; genus Balaenoptera; species Balaenoptera borealis. Next base: position 291,329 of record NW_028123792.1, read on the forward strand.
TTCACCACATAGAAAGGGATGAGGATTGGATACATTACCATATTGGGGTTAACAGAGATATACAAACCATGTGAAATACATAACCACCAAAGACGTACGGAAGACGAGGAGAAGACTACTCAACATTGTGTCATAACCTACATGGGAAAAGGATGGGAGGGAGAATAGATACATGTATATGTGTGAAAGAACCACATCTTGCACACCTAGAACAAACAAACCATTGCAATCATATTTGCTGGGATAAAAAATAAAAAGTAAATTACAAATATGAACAAGAAGTAATGAGACATAAACTTAAAGGGCTTTTTCCTGGCACATTCCATTCTAATTTACAACCTAGAACACCGCTTCCATTAAGGCTCTCTGTTTCCCTAGTAACCAAATTTGTTTACGGGGAAATGCTGCCACCTAGTGGCCGTTTCCTGCAAGAACAGCTTTAAACTCACAGCTAATGGTCACTTAACATTCACAAGGACTCAGGGCTGTAAAGGACACCTGCCCTAAAAAACTGTGCAGAAGTAGGGAATGGACAATAAAATTCAAAAGAGGCAAATGTTTCAAGAAGAGAGTATGAAGAGTTTAGGTTTACTCACGCTCTTTTTTAAAACAAGGAAAATGGACAAAAGCTCACCCTCAGGGAGTGTTAGACCCATGCAATCTAATCTACAAAAAGTTTCAACTTACACCAGTCGACTCACCATCAGCAAAAAGTCTCCAAACAATAAATGCTGAAGGGGATTTAGAGAACTGTGTACCCTCTACCTGCTGGTGAGACGTAAAGGCGTAACAGCCAATAATGAGAACAGAAAGGAGCTGTGTTTAAAAGTAAAAATGGAGGTACCATTCAATCCAGCAGGCGCACCATTGGACCTCTCACCTGAGAAGACAAGAATCGAGAAGACACGGGCCGCAAAAGCTGCAGTGCAGCCTCATTCACAATAGCCAAGACAGTGAAGCAATCAAAATGTCCAACAACAGGTGAGTGGATAAAGAAGAAGTGGTCCATGTACACAGTGGAATATTAGCCATGGAAAACAATGAACCATTGCTCTCTGAGGCACCACAAATGAGTCTGGAGATAATCACGAAATATGAGGTAAGTCGGAAAGCAAAAGACCTATATTCTATGATATGACTTACAGGCGTTATCTAATAACTGACACAAATGAACATATTTCCACAGAGAAAGACACTCACAGACTTAGAAAACAAACTGTGCTCATCTAAAAGGAAAAGTGGGGGGAATGGATAAATTAAGATTAGTGTTACTATATGTATACAAACACATATTATATACATATCTCAAAAAGACCGACCATAGAGCAAGGGAGGTCTGCGGAACCCTCAGTAACATTTTACATGGGAAGAGGATCTGTACTTGAATAGACATATATAATGTACAAATGAACCAGATTGTGTACACCTAGGACAGACAATATTCTAAGCTTTACCCCAATTAAGAAAATTTTTAAAACCAAGAAGAATTAATGAGACATAAACTTATGGGGTTTCTCCATGCACATGCCAATGTAATTTACAACCTAGGACATGACTTCCAGAAAGGCTCTGCTGCCCTAGTACCCAGATTGGGGAATGGAGAAATGCTGCCTGCTTGAGGCCACTTCCCAGAACAGCAGCTTTAAACCCATTGCTAAAGGTCACTAAACATTCACCAAATTGCAGTTCGGTAAATGACACCTGCTATCTAAATAAATTCTGGGGTGGAAAATCGACCAAAAAATTAAAAAGAGGGCAAACCTCCAAGAAGACAATTTCAAGAGTTATATTGTACTCCCAATTGTTTCCTTTTTTTAACAGAGAAGAAAACGGCAGAGAAAAATGATGAGTTTTACGAATTTTCAAAGACATGCAAACTCAAATTACAAAAACCTATCAGCTCACAGCAGCCAGAAGGGCCATTAGCATAAGTGCTGCAAACAATAAATGCTGAAGCGATTGTGGAGAAATGCGTACCCTCGATTCTAAGGGGGACGTGGTAAGAGCCACTAATGAAAACACAAAGAAGGTGCTTTGAAAAGGGAAACTCCGTGCTACCAGTCAGTCAATCACACCCACTGCTGGGTCTATCACCTGAGAAAATGAGAATCAAAAAGTCACAGGCTGCCAATCCTGCACTCCAACAATATTTACCATAGCCAACACTTGGAAGCAATGAAAATGTCCATCAACCGAGGAATGCACAAAGTAGAAGTGGTCCACGTACACAGTGGAAATTTACTCCAATAAAAAATAAAAATTAAATTTAAAAATCCAACAAACGTAAGGAGACATCAGCTTGTCTGGGTTTGTCCGGGCACACTCCACTCTAATTTATACCCGAGAAACCCCACAGGCCGCAAGGGCTTTTCCCTAGATACCAGGGTGGGGGACATAGAAAGGCTGCCACCCTCTGGCAGTTACCTGCAAAAGCAGCTTTAAAGCCTGTGCTAATGGTCATTTCATAGGAACAAGTACTGCAGAACTGTAAATGAAACCTGCCCTCAAAATGTCTTGAGGGAGGTAACGGACAAAACATTTCAAAATGTGACACGTACTTAAAGAGAACACTTTGAAGAACTAAGGGATAATCACAGCTTGAAAAATAAAAAAGACATGCCTTAAAGCTCAATTTCAACGGATTATGTGGCACATTCGAATTCAACCACAGAGAGGTACCAGCTCACACTTGTCAGAATAACCATCAGCAAGAAAACTACAAAACAATAAATGCTGAAGGTGTTGTGGAGAAATGCATACACTCAACTTCAAGTGGGACGTAAGTTGGAAAGGGCCACGAATGAGAACAGAATGGAGGTGCCTTAAAAAGGTAAACATTGAGCTACCATATGATCCAGCAGGCCCACTCCTCGACCTATAATCTAAGAAGAGAGAATTGGAAAGACACAGGCAGGCAAATCTGCATTGCACAGTATTACAATAGCCAAGATAGGGAAGTAACCAAAAAGTCCACCAACAGATGGGTGGACAAAGAAGAACTCTTCCGTGTACAGATGGAATATTCGCTAGTGCAAAAATGAAACAATGCCACTTGCAGCACCATAGATGAGTCTAGACGTACTCACGCCACCTGTAGTAAGTGAGAAAGCAAAAGACACATATCCTGTCATATCCCTTTTAAGAGTTACTTAAAAATTGATACCAATGAAGATATTTCCACAGAGAAAGGCAATCACAGAATCGTTAAAAAGCTTATGGTTCACCACATAGAAAGGGATGAGGATTGGATACATTACCATATTGGGGTTAACAGAGATATACAAACCATGTGAAATACATAACCACCAAAGACGTACGGAAGACGAGGAGAAGACTACTCAACATTGTGTCATAACCTACATGGGAAAAGGATGGGAGGGAGAATAGATACATGTATATGTGTGAAAGAACCACATCTTGCACACCTAGAACAAACAAACCATTGCAATCATATTTGCTGGGATAAAAAATAAAAAGTAAATTACAAATATGAACAAGAAGTAATGAGACATAAACTTAAAGGGCTTTTTCCTGGCACATTCCATTCTAATTTACAACCTAGAACACCGCTTCCATTAAGGCTCTCTGTTTCCCTAGTAACCAAATTTGTTTACGGGGAAATGCTGCCACCTAGTGGCCGTTTCCTGCAAGAACAGCTTTAAACTCACAGCTAATGGTCACTTAACATTCACAAGGACTCAGGGCTGTAAAGGACACCTGCCCTAAAAAACTGTGCAGAAGTAGGGAATGGACAATAAAATTCAAAAGAGGCAAATGTTTCAAGAAGAGAGTATGAAGAGTTTAGGTTTACTCACGCTCTTTTTTAAAACAAGGAAAATGGACAAAAGCTCACCCTCAGGGAGTGTTAGACCCATGCAATCTAATCTACAAAAAGTTTCAACTTACACCAGTCGACTCACCATCAGCAAAAAGTCTCCAAACAATAAATGCTGAAGGGGATTTAGAGAACTGTGTACCCTCTACCTGCTGGTGAGACGTAAAGGCGTAACAGCCAATAATGAGAACAGAAAGGAGCTGTGTTTAAAAGTAAAAATGGAGGTACCATTCAATCCAGCAGGCGCACCATTGGACCTCTCACCTGAGAAGACAAGAATCGAGAAGACACGGGCCGCAAAAGCTGCAGTGCAGCCTCATTCACAATAGCCAAGACAGTGAAGCAATCAAAATGTCCAACAACAGGTGAGTGGATAAAGAAGAAGTGGTCCATGTACACAGTGGAATATTAGCCATGGAAAACAATGAACCATTGCTCTCTGAGGCACCACAAATGAGTCTGGAGATAATCACGAAATATGAGGTAAGTCGGAAAGCAAAAGACCTATATTCTATGATATGACTTACAGGCGTTATCTAATAACTGACACAAATGAACATATTTCCACAGAGAAAGACACTCACAGACTTAGAAAACAAACTGTGCTCATCTAAAAGGAAAAGTGGGGGGAATGGATAAATTAAGATTAGTGTTACTATATGTATACAAACACATATTATATACATATCTCAAAAAGACCGACCATAGAGCAAGGGAGGTCTGCGGAACCCTCAGTAACATTTTACATGGGAAGAGGATCTGTACTTGAATAGACATATATAATGTACAAATGAACCAGATTGTGTACACCTAGGACAGACAATATTCTAAGCTTTACCCCAATTAAGAAAATTTTTAAAACCAAGAAGAATTAATGAGACATAAACTTATGGGGTTTCTCCATGCACATGCCAATGTAATTTACAACCTAGGACACGACTTCCAGAAAGGCTCTGCTGCCCTAGTACCCAGATTGGGGAATGGAGAAATGCTGCCTGCTTGAGGCCACTTCCCAGAACAGCAGCTTTAAACCCATTGCTAAAGGTCACTAAACATTCACCAAATTGCAGTTCGGTAAATGACACCTGCTATCTAAATAAATTCTGGGGTGGAAAATCGACCAAAAAATTAAAAAGAGGGCAAACCTCCAAGAAGACAATTTCAAGAGTTATATTGTACTCCCAATTGTTTCCTTTTTTTAACAGAGAAGAAAACGGCAGAGAAAAATGATGAGTTTTACGAATTTTCAAAGACATGCAAACTCAAATTACAAAAACCTATCAGCTCACAGCAGCCAGAAGGGCCATTAGCATAAGTGCTGCAAACAATAAATGCTGAAGCGATTGTGGAGAAATGCGTACCCTCGATTCTAAGGGGGACGTGGTAAGAGCCACTAATGAAAACACAAAGAAGGTGCTTTGAAAAGGGAAACTCCGTGCTACCAGTCAGTCAATCACACCCACTGCTGGGTCTATCACCTGAGAAAATGAGAATCAAAAAGTCACAGGCTGCCAATCCTGCACTCCAACAATATTTACCATAGCCAACACTTGGAACCAATGAAAATGTCCATCAACCGAGGAATGCACAAAGTAGAAGTGGTCCACGTACACAGTGGAAATTTACTCCAATAAAAAATAAAAATTAAATTTAAAAATCCAACAAACGTAAGGAGACATCAGCTTGTCTGGGTTTGTCCGGGCACACTCCACTCTAATTTATACCCGAGAAACCCCACAGGCCGCAAGGGCTTTTCCCTAGATACCAGGGTGGGGGACATAGAAAGGCTGCCACCCTCTGGCAGTTACCTGCAAAAGCAGCTTTAAAGCCTGTGCTAATGGTCATTTCATAGGAACAAGTACTGCAGAACTGTAAATGAAACCTGCCCTCAAACTGTCTTGAGGGAGGTAACGGACAAAACATTTCAAAATGGGACACATACTTAAAGAGAACACTTTGAAGAACTAAGGGATAATCACAGCTTGAAAAATAAAAAAGACATGCCTTAAAGCTCAATTTCAACGGATTATGTGGCACATTCGAATTCAACCACAGAGAGGTACCAGCTCACACTTGTCAGAATAACCATCAGCAAGAAAACTACAAAACAATAAATGCTGAAGGTGTTGTGGAGAAATGCATACACTCAACTTCAAGTGGGACGTAAGTTGGAAAGGGCCACGAATGAGAACAGAATGGAGGTGCCTTAAAAAGGTAAACATTGAGCTACCATATGATCCAGCAGGCCCACTCCTCGACCTATAATCTAAGAAGAGAGAATTGGAAAGACACAGGCAGGCAAATCTGCATTGCACAGTATTACAATAGCCAAGATAGGGAAGTAACCAAAAAGTCCACCAACAGATGGGTGGACAAAGAAGAACTCTTCCGTGTACAGATGGCATATTCGCTAGTGCAAAAATGAAACAATGCCACTTGCAGCACCATAGATGAGTCTAGACGTACTCACGCCACCTGTAGTAAGTGAGAAAGCAAAAGACACATATCCTGTCATATCCCTTTTAAGAGTTACTTAAAAATTGATACCAATGAAGATATTTCCACAGAGAAAGGCAATCACAGAATCGTTAAAAAGCTTATGGTTCACCACATAGAAAGGGATGAGGATTGGATACATTACCATATTGGGGTTAACAGAGATATACAAACCATGTGAAATACATAACCACCAAAGACGTACGGAAGACGAGGAGAAGACTACTCAACATTGTGTCATAACCTACATGGGAAAAGGATGGGAGGGAGAATAGATACATGTATATGTGTGAAAGAACCACATCTTGCACACCTAGAACAAACAAACCATTGCAATCATATTTGCTGGGATAAAAAATAAAAAGTAAATTACAAATATGAACAAGAAGTAATGAGACATAAACTTAAAGGGCTTTTTCCTGGCACATTCCATTCTAATTTACAACCTAGAACACCGCTTCCATTAAGGCTCTCTGTTTCCCTAGTAACCAAATTTGTTTACGGGGAAATGCTGCCACCTAGTGGCCGTTTCCTGCAAGAACAGCTTTAAACTCACAGCTAATGGTCACTTAACATTCACAAGGACTCAGGGCTGTAAAGGACACCTGCCCTAAAAAACTGTGCAGAAGTAGGGAATGGACAATAAAATTCAAAAGAGGCAAATGTTTCAAGAAGAGAGTATGAAGAGTTTAGGTTTACTCACGCTCTTTTTTAAAACAAGGAAAATGGACAAAAGCTCAACCTCAGGGAGTGTTAGACCCATGCAATCTAATCTACAAAAAGTTTCAACTTACACCAGTCGACTCACCATCAGCAAAAAGTCTCCAAACAATAAATGCTGAAGGGGATTTAGAGAACTGTGTACCCTCTACCTGCTGGTGAGACGTAAAGGCGTAACAGCCAATAATGAGAACAGAAAGGAGCTGTGTTTAAAAGTAAAAATGGAGGTACCATTCAATCCAGCAGGCGCACCATTGGACCTCTCACCTGAGAAGACAAGAATCGAGAAGACACGGGCCGCAAAAGCTGCAGTGCAGCCTCATTCACAATAGCCAAGACAGTGAAGCAATCAAAATGTCCAACAACAGGTGAGTGGATAAAGAAGAAGTGGTCCATGTACACAGTGGAATATTAGCCATGGAAAACAATGAACCATTGCTCTCTGAGGCACCACAAATGAGTCTGGAGATAATCACGAAATATGAGGTAAGTCGGAAAGCAAAAGACCTATATTCTATGATATGACTTACAGGCGTTATCTAATAACTGACACAAATGAACATATTTCCACAGAGAAAGACACTCCCAGACTTAGAAAACAAACTGTGCTCATCTAAAAGGAAAAGTGGGGGGAATGGATAAATTAAGATTAGTGTTACTATATGTATACAAACACATATTATATACATATCTCAAAAAGACCGACCATAGAGCAAGGGAGGTCTGCGGAACCCTCAGTAACATTTTACATGGGAAGAGGATCTGTACTTGAATAGACATATATAATGTACAAATGAACCAGATTGTGTACACCTAGGACAGACAATATTCTAAGCTTTACCCCAATTAAGAAAATTTTTAAAACCAAGAAGAATTAATGAGACATAAACTTATGGGGTTTCTCCATGCACATGCCAATGTAATTTACAACCTAGGACACGACTTCCAGAAAGGCTCTGCTGCCCTAGTACCCAGATTGGGGAATGGAGAAATGCTGCCTGCTTGAGGCCACTGCCCAGAACAGCAGCTTTAAACCCATTGCTAAAGGTCACTAAACATTCACCAAATTGCAGTTCGGTAAATGACACCTGCTATCTAAATAAATTCTGGGGTGGAAAATCGACCAAAAAATTAAAAAGAGGGCAAACCTCCAAGAAGACAATTTCAAGAGTTATATTGTACTCCCAATTGTTTCCTTTTTTTAACAGAGAAGAAAACGGCAGAGAAAAATGATGAGTTTTACGAATTTTCAAAGACATGCAAACTCAAATTACAAAAACCTATCAGCTCACAGCAGCCAGAAGGGCCATTAGCATAAGTGCTGCAAACAATAAATGCTGAAGCGATTGTGGAGAAATGCGTACCCTCGATTCTAAGGGGGACGTGGTAAGAGCCACTAATGAAAACACAAAGAAGGTGCTTTGAAAAGGGAAACTCCGTGCTACCAGTCAGTCAATCACACCCACTGCTGGGTCTATCACCTGAGAAAATGAGAATCAAAAAGTCACAGGCTGCCAATCCTGCACTCCAACAATATTTACCATAGCCAACACTTGGAAGCAATGAAAATGTCCATCAACCGAGGAATGCACAAAGTAGAAGTGGTCCACGTACACAGTGGAAATTTACTCCAATAAAAAATAAAAATTAAATTTAAAAATCCAACAAACGTAAGGAGACATCAGCTTGTCTGGGTTTGTCCGGGCACACTCCACTCTAATTTATACCCGAGAAACCCCACAGGCCGCAAGGGCTTTTCCCTAGATACCAGGGTGGGGGACATAGAAAGGCTGCCACCCTCTGGCAGTTACCTGCAAAAGCAGCTTTAAAGCCTGTGCTAATGGTCATTTCATAGGAACAAGTACTGCAGAACTGTAAATGAAACCTGCCCTCAAACTGTCTTGAGGGAGGTAACGGACAAAACATTTCAAAATGGGACACATACTTAAAGAGAACACTTTGAAGAACTAAGGGATAATCACAGCTTGAAAAATAAAAAAGACATGCCTTAAAGCTCAATTTCAACGGATTATGTGGCACATTCGAATTCAACCACAGAGAGGTACCAGCTCACACTTGTCAGAATAACCATCAGCAAGAAAACTACAAAACAATAAATGCTGAAGGTGTTGTGGAGAAATGCATACACTCAACTTCAAGTGGGACGTAAGTTGGAAAGGGCCACGAATGAGAACAGAATGGAGGTGCCTTAAAAAGGTAAACATTGAGCTACCATATGATCCAGCAGGCCCACTCCTCGACCTATAATCTAAGAAGAGAGAATTGGAAAGACACAGGCAGGCAAATCTGCATTGCACAGTATTACAATAGCCAAGATAGGGAAGTAACCAAAAAGTCCACCAACAGATGGGTGGACAAAGAAGAACTCTTCCGTGTACAGATGGCATATTCGCTAGTGCAAAAATGAAACAATGCCACTTGCAGCACCATAGATGAGTCTAGACGTACTCACGCCACCTGTAGTAAGTGAGAAAGCAAAAGACACATATCCTGTCATATCCCTTTTAAGAGTTACTTAAAAATTGATACCAATGAAGATATTTCCACAGAGAAAGGCAATCACAGAATCGTTAAAAAGCTTATGGTTCACCACATAGAAAGGGATGAGGATTGGATACATTACCATATTGGGGTTAACAGAGATATACAAACCATGTGAAATACATAACCACCAAAGACGTACGGAAGATGAGGAGAAGACTACTCAACATTGTGTCATAACCTACATGGGAAAAGGATGGGAGGGAGAATAGATACATGTATATGTGTGAAAGAACCACATCTTGCACACCTAGAACAAACAAACCATTGCAATCATATTTGCTGGGATAAAAAATAAAAAGTAAATTACAAATATGAACAAGAAGTAATGAGACATAAACTTAAAGGGCTTTTTCCTGGCACATTCCATTCTAATTTACAACCTAGAACACCGCTTCCATTAAGGCTCTCTGTTTCCCTAGTAACCAAATTTGTTTACGGGGAAATGCTGCCACCTAGTGGCCGTTTCCTGCAAGAACAGCTTTAAACTCACAGCTAATGGTCACTTAACATTCACAAGGACTCAGGGCTGTAAAGGACACCTGCCCTAAAAAACTGTGCAGAAGTAGGGAATGGACAATAAAATTCAAAAGAGGCAAATGTTTCAAGAAGAGAGTATGAAGAGTTTAGGTTTACTCACGCTCTTTTTTAAAACAAGGAAAATGGACAAAAGCTCAACCTCAGGGAGTGTTAGACCCATGCAATCTAATCTACAAAAAGTTTCAACTTACACCAGTCGACTCACCATCAGCAAAAAGTCTCCAAACAATAAATGCTGAAGGGGATTTAGAGAACTGTGTACCCTCTACCTGCTGGTGAGACGTAAAGGCGTAACAGCCAATAATGAGAACAGAAAGGAGCTGTGTTTAAAAGTAAAAATGGAGGTACCATTCAATCCAGCAGGCGCACCATTGGACCTCTCACCTGAGAAGACAAGAATCGAGAAGACACGGGCCGCAAAAGCTGCAGTGCAGCCTCATTCACAATAGCCAAGACAGTGAAGCAATCAAAATGTCCAACAACAGGTGAGTGGATAAAGAAGAAGTGGTCCATGTACACAGTGGAATATTAGCCATGGAAAACAATGAACCATTGCTCTCTGAGGCACCACAAATGAGTCTGGAGATAATCACGAAATATGAGGTAAGTCGGAAAGCAAAAGACCTATATTCTATGATATGACTTACAGGCGTTATCTAATAACTGACACAAATGAACATATTTCCACAGAGAAAGACACTCCCAGACTTAGAAAACAAACTGTGCTCATCTAAAAGGAAAAGTGGGGGGAATGGATAAATTAAGATTAGTGTTACTATATGTATACAAACACATATTATATACATATCTCAAAAAGACCGACCATAGAGCAAGGGAGGTCTGCGGAACCCTCAGTAACATTTTACATGGGAAGAGGATCTGTACTTGAATAGACATATATAATGTACAAATGAACCAGATTGTGTACACCTAGGACAGACAATATTCTAAGCTTTACCCCAATTAAGAAAATTTTTAAAACCAAGAAGAATTAATGAGACATAAACTTATGGGGTTTCTCCATGCACATGCCAATGTAATTTACAACCTAGGACACGACTTCCAGAAAGGCGCTGCTGCCCTAGTACCCAGATTGGGGAATGGAGAAATGCTGCCTGCTTGAGGCCACTTCCCAGAACAGCAGCTTTAAACCCATTGCTAAAGGTCACTAAACATTCACCAAATTGCAGTTCGGTAAATGACACCTGCTATCTAAATAAATTCTGGGGTGGAAAATCGACCAAAAAATTAAAAAGAGGGCAAACCTCCAAGAAGACAATTTCAAGAGTTATATTGTACTCCCAATTGTTTCCTTTTTTTAACAGAGAAGAAAACGGCAGAGAAAAATGATGAGTTTTACGAATTTTCAAAGACATGCAAACTCAAATTACAAAAACCTATCAGCTCACAGCAGCCAGAAGGGCCATTAGCATAAGTGCTGCAAACAATAAATGCTGAAGCGATTGTGGAGAAATGCGTACCCTCGATTCTAAGGGGGACGTGGTAAGAGCCACTAATGAAAACACAAAGAAGGTGCTTTGAAAAGGGAAACTCCGTGCTACCAGTCAGTCAATCACACCCACTGCTGGGTCTATCACCTGAGAAAATGAGAATCAAAAAGTCACAGGCTGCCAATCCTGCACTCCAACAATATTTACCATAGCCAACACTTGGAAGCAATGAAAATGTCCATCAACCGAGGAATGCACAAAGTAGAAGTGGTCCACGTACACAGTGGAAATTTACTCCAATAAAAAATAAAAATTAAATTCAAAAATCCAACAAACGTAAGGAGACATCAGCTTGTCTGGGTTTGTCCGGGCACACTCCACTCTAATTTATACCCGAGAAACCCCACAGGCCGCAAGGGCTTTTCCCTAGATACCAGGGTGGGGGACATAGAAAGGCTGCCACCCTCTGGCAGTTACCTGCAAAAGCAGCTTTAAAGCCTGTGCTAATGGTCATTTCATAGGAACAAGTACTGCAGAACTGTAAATGAAACCTGCCCTCAAACTGTCTTGAGGGAGGTAACGGACAAAACATTTCAAAATGGGACACATACTTAAAGAGAACACTTTGAAGAACTAAGGGATAATCACAGCTTGAAAAATAAAAAAGACATGCCTTAAAGCTCAATTTCAACGGATTATGTGGCACATTCGAATTCAACCACAGAGAGGTACCAGCTCACACTTGTCAGAATAACCATCAGCAAGAAAACTACAAAACAATAAATGCTGAAGGTGTTGTGGAGAAATGCATACACTCAACTTCAAGTGGGACGTAAGTTGGAAAGGGCCACGAATGAGAACAGAATGGAGGTGCCTTAAAAAGGTAAACATTGAGCTACCATATGATCCAGCAGGCCCACTCCTCGACCTATAATCTAAGAAGAGAGAATTGGAAAGACACAGGCAGGCAAATCTGCATTGCACAGTATTACAATAGCCAAGATAGGGAAGTAACCAAAAAGTCCACCAACAGATGGGTGGACAAAGAAGAACTCTTCCGTGTACAGATGGCATATTCGCTAGTGCAAAAATGAAACAATGCCACTTGCAGCACCATAGATGAGTCTAGACGTACTCACGCCACCTGTAGTAAGTGAGAAAGCAAAAGACACATATCCTGTCATATCCCTTTTAAGAGTTACTTAAAAATTGATACCAATGAAGATATTTCCACAGAGAAAGGCAATCACAGAATCGTTAAAAAGCTTATGGTTCACCACATAGAAAGGGATGAGGATTGGATACATTACCATATTGGGGTTAACAGAGATATACAAACCATGTGAAATACATAACCACCAAAGACGTACGGAAGACGAGGAGAAGACTACTCAACATTGTGTCATAACCTACATGGGAAAAGGATGGGAGGGAGAATAGATACATGTATATGTGTGAAAGAACCACATCTTGCACACCTAGAACAAACAAACCATTGCAATCATATTTGCTGGGATAAAAAATAAAAAGTAAATTACAAATATGAACAAGAAGTAATGAGACATAAACTTAAAGGGCTTTTTCCTGGCACATTCCATTCTAATTTATAACCTAGAACACCGCTTCCATTAAGGCTCTCTGTTTCCCTAGTAACCAAATTTGTTTACGGGGAAATGCTGCCACCTAGTGGCCGTTTCCTGCAAGAACAGCTTTAAACTCACAGCTAATGGTCACTTAACATTCACAAGGACTCAGGGCTGTAAAGGACACCTGCCCTAAAAAACTGTGCAGAAGTAGGGAATGGACAATAAAATTCAAAAGAGGCAAATGTTTCAAGAAGAGAGTATGAAGAGTTTAGGTTTACTCACGCTCTTTTTTAAAACAAGGAAAATGGACAAAAGCTCAACCTCAGGGAGTGTTAGACCCATGCAATCTAATCTACAAAAAGTTTCAACTTACACCAGTCGACTCACCATCAGCAAAAAGTCTCCAAACAATAAATGCTGAAGGGGATTTAGAGAACTGTGTACCCTCTACCTGCTGGTGAGACGTAAAGGCGTAACAGCCAATAATGAGAACAGAAAGGAGCTGTGTTTAAAAGTAAAAATGGAGGTACCATTCAATCCAGCAGGCGCACCATTGGACCTCTCACCTGAGAAGACAAGAATCGAGAAGACACGGGCCGCAAAAGCTGCAGTGCAGCCTCATTCACAATAGCCAAGACAGTGAAGCAATCAAAATGTCCAACAACAGGTGAGTGGATAAAGAAGAAGTGGTCCATGTACACAGTGGAATATTAGCCATGGAAAACAATGAACCATTGCTCTCTGAGGCACCACAAATGAGTCTGGAGATAATCACGAAATATGAGGTAAGTCGGAAAGCAAAAGACCTATATTCTATGATATGACTTACAGGCGTTATCTAATAACTGACACAAATGAACATATTTCCACAGAGAAAGACACTCCCAGACTTAGAAAACAAACTGTGCTCATCTAAAAGGAAAAGTGGGGGGAATGGATAAATTAAGATTAGTGTTACTATATGTATACAAACACATATTATATACATATCTCAAAAAGACCGACCATAGAGCAAGGGAGGTCTGCGGAACCCTCAGTAACATTTTACATGGGAAGAGGATCTGTACTTGAATAGACATATATAATGTACAAATGAACCAGATTGTGTACACCTAGGACAGACAATATTCTAAGCTTTACCCCAATTAAGAAAATTTTTAAAACCAAGAAGAATTAATGAGACATAAACTTATGGGGTTTCTCCATGCACATGCCAATGTAATTTACAACCTAGGACACGACTTCCAGAAAGGCTCTGCTGCCCTAGTACCCAGATTGGGGAATGGAGAAATGCTGCCTGCTTGAGGCCACTTCCCAGAACAGCAGCTTTAAACCCATTGCTAAAGGTCACTAAACATTCACCAAATTGCAGTTCGGTAAATGACACCTGCTATCTAAATAAATTCTGGGGTGGAAAATCGACCAAAAAATTAAAAAGAGGGCAAACCTCCAAGAAGACAATTTCAAGAGTTATATTGTACTCCCAATTGTTTCCTTTTTTTAACAGAGAAGAAAACGGCAGAGAAAAATGATGAGTTTTACGAATTTTCAAAGACATGCAAACTCAAATTACAAAAACCTATCAGCTCACAGCAGCCAGAAGGGCCATTAGCATAAGTGCTGCAAACAATAAATGCTGAAGCGATTGTGGAGAAATGCGTACCCTCGATTCTAAGGGGGACGTGGTAAGAGCCACTAATGAAAACACAAAGAAGGTGCTTTGAAAAGGGAAACTCCGTGCTACCAGTCAGTCAATCACACCCACTGCTGGGTCTATCACCTGAGAAAATGAGAATCAAAAAGTCACAGGCTGCCAATCCTGCACTCCAACAATATTTACCATAGCCAACACTTGGAAGCAATGAAAATGTCCATCAACCGAGGAATGCACAAAGTAGAAGTGGTCCACGTACACAGTGGAAATTTACTCCAATAAAAAATAAAAATTAAATTCAAAAATCCAACAAACGTAAGGAGACATCAGCTTGTCTGGGTTTGTCCGGGCACACTCCACTCTAATTTATACCCGAGAAACCCCACAGGCCGCAAGGGCTTTTCCCTAGATACCAGGGTGGGGGACATAGAAAGGCTGCCACCCTCTGGCAGTTACCTGCAAAAGCAGCTTTAAAGCCTGTGCTAATGGTCATTTCATAGGAACAAGTACTGCAGAACTGTAAATGAAACCTGCCCTCAAACTGTCTTGAGGGAGGTAACGGACAAAACATTTCAAAATGGGACACATACTTAAAGAGAACACTTTGAAGAACTAAGGGATAATCACAGCTTGAAAAATAAAAAAGACATGCCTTAAAGCTCAATTTCAACGGATTATGTGGCACATTCGAATTCAACCACAGAGAGGTACCAGCTCACACTTGTCAGAATAACCATCAGCAAGAAAACTACAAAACAATAAATGCTGAAGGTGTTGTGGAGAAATGCATACACTCAACTTCAAGTGGGACGTAAGTTGGAAAGGGCCACGAATGAGAACAGAATGGAGGTGCCTTAAAAAGGTAAACATTGAGCTACCATATGATCCAGCAGGCCCACTCCTCGACCTATAATCTAAGAAGAGAGAATTGGAAAGACACAGGCAGGCAAATCTGCATTGCACAGTATTACAATAGCCAAGATAGGGAAGTAACCAAAAAGTCCACCAACAGATGGGTGGACAAAGAAGAACTCTTCCGTGTACAGATGGCATATTCGCTAGTGCAAAAATGAAACAATGCCACTTGCAGCACCATAGATGAGTCTAGACGTACTCACGCCACCTGTAGTAAGTGAGAAAGCAAAAGACACATATCCTGTCATATCCCTTTTAAGAGTTACTTAAAAATTGATACCAATGAAGATATTTCCACAGAGAAAGGCAATCACAGAATCGTTAAAAAGCTTATGGTTCACCACATAGAAAGGGATGAGGATTGGATACATTACCATATTGGGGTTAACAGAGATATACAAACCATGTGAAATACATAACCACCAAAGACGTACGGAAGACGAGGAGAAGACTACTCAACATTGTGTCATAACCTACATGGGAAAAGGATGGGAGGGAGAATAGATACATGTATATGTGTGAAAGAACCACATCTTGCACACCTAGAACAAACAAACCATTGCAATCATATTTGCTGGGATAAAAAATAAAAAGTAAATTACAAATATGAACAAGAAGTAATGAGACATAAACTTAAAGGGCTTTTTCCTGGCACATTCCATTCTAATTTACAACCTAGAACACCGCTTCCATTAAGGCTCTCTGTTTCCCTAGTAACCAAATTTGTTTACGGGGAAATGCTGCCACCTAGTGGCCGTTTCCTGCAAGAACAGCTTTAAACTCACAGCTAATGGTCACTTAACATTCACAAGGACTCAGGGCTGTAAAGGACACCTGCCCTAAAAAACTGTGCAGAAGTAGGGAATGGACAATAAAATTCAAAAGAGGCAAATGTTTCAAGAAGAGAGTATGAAGAGTTTAGGTTTACTCACGCTCTTTTTTAAAACAAGGAAAATGGACAAAAGCTCAACCTCAGGGAGTGTTAGACCCATGCAATCTAATCTACAAAAAGTTTCAACTTACACCAGTCGACTCACCATCAGCAAAAAGTCTCCAAACAATAAATGCTGAAGGGGATTTAGAGAACTGTGTACCCTCTACCTGCTGGTGAGACGTAAAGGCGTAACAGCCAATAATGAGAACAGAAAGGAGCTGTGTTTAAAAGTAAAAATGGAGGTACCATTCAATCCAGCAGGCGCACCATTGGACCTCTCACCTGAGAAGACAAGAATCGAGAAGACACGGGCCGCAAAAGCTGCAGTGCAGCCTCATTCACAATAGCCAAGACAGTGAAGCAATCAAAATGTCCAACAACAGGTGAGTGGATAAAGAAGAAGTGGTCCATGTACACAGTGGAATATTAGCCATGGAAAACAATGAACCATTGCTCTCTGAGGCACCACAAATGAGTCTGGAGATAATCACGAAATATGAGGTAAGTCGGAAAGCAAAAGACCTATATTCTATGATATGACTTACAGGCGTTATCTAATAACTGACACAAATGAACATATTTCCACAGAGAAAGACACTCCCAGACTTAGAAAACAAACTGTGCTCATCTAAAAGGAAAAGTGGGGGGAATGGATAAATTAAGATTAGTGTTACTATATGTATACAAACACATATTATATACATATCTCAAAAAGACCGACCATAGAGCAAGGGAGGTCTGCGGAACCCTCAGTAACATTTTACATGGGAAGAGGATCTGTACTTGAATAGACATATATAATGTACAAATGAACCAGATTGTGTACACCTAGGACAGACAATATTCTAAGCTTTACCCCAATTAAGAAAATTTTTAAAACCAAGAAGAATTAATGAGACATAAACTTATGGGGTTTCTCCATGCACATGCCAATGTAATTTACAACCTAGGACACGACTTCCAGAAAGGCGCTGCTGCCCTAGTACCCAGATTGGGGAATGGAGAAATGCTGCCTGCTTGAGGCCACTTCCCAGAACAGCAGCTTTAAACCCATTGCTAAAGGTCACTAAACATTCACCAAATTGCAGTTCGGTAAATGACACCTGCTATCTAAATAAATTCTGGGGTGGAAAATCGACCAAAAAATTAAAAAGAGGGCAAACCTCCAAGAAGACAATTTCAAGAGTTATATTGTACTCCCAATTGTTTCCTTTTTTTAACAGAGAAGAAAACGGCAGAGAAAAATGATGAGTTTTACGAATTTTCAAAGACATGCAAACTCAAATTACAAAAACCTATCAG
The DNA here is from genome assembly GCF_965194805.1 of Balaenoptera borealis. NCBI lineage: Eukaryota > Metazoa > Chordata > Mammalia > Artiodactyla > Balaenopteridae > Balaenoptera > Balaenoptera borealis. The sequence continues at coordinate 309,324 of NW_028123792.1, forward strand.
CTCACAGCAGCCAGAAGGGCCATTAGCATAAGTGCTGCAAACAATAAATGCTGAAGCGATTGTGGAGAAATGCGTACCCTCGATTCTAAGGGGGACGTGGTAAGAGCCACTAATGAAAACACAAAGAAGGTGCTTTGAAAAGGGAAACTCCGTGCTACCAGTCAGTCAATCACACCCACTGCTGGGTCTATCACCTGAGAAAATGAGAATCAAAAAGTCACAGGCTGCCAATCCTGCACTCCAACAATATTTACCATAGCCAACACTTGGAAGCAATGAAAATGTCCATCAACCGAGGAATGCACCAAGTAGAAGTGGTCCACGTACACAGTGGAAATTTACTCCAATAAAAAATAAAAATTAAATTCAAAAATCCAACAAACGTAAGGAGACATCAGCTTGTCTGGGTTTGTCCGGGCACACTCCACTCTAATTTATACCCGAGAAACCCCACAGGCCGCAAGGGCTTTTCCCTAGATACCAGGGTGGGGGACATAGAAAGGCTGCCACCCTCTGGCAGTTACCTGCAAAAGCAGCTTTAAAGCCTGTGCTAATGGTCATTTCATAGGAACAAGTACTGCAGAACTGTAAATGAAACCTGCCCTCAAACTGTCTTGAGGGAGGTAACGGACAAAACATTTCAAAATGGGACACATACTTAAAGAGAACACTTTGAAGAACTAAGGGATAATCACAGCTTGAAAAATAAAAAAGACATGCCTTAAAGCTCAATTTCAACGGATTATGTGGCACATTCGAATTCAACCACAGAGAGGTACCAGCTCACACTTGTCAGAATAACCATCAGCAAGAAAACTACAAAACAATAAATGCTGAAGGTGTTGTGGAGAAATGCATACACTCAACTTCAAGTGGGACGTAAGTTGGAAAGGGCCACGAATGAGAACAGAATGGAGGTGCCTTAAAAAGGTAAACATTGAGCTACCATATGATCCAGCAGGCCCACTCCTCGACCTATAATCTAAGAAGAGAGAATTGGAAAGACACAGGCAGGCAAATCTGCATTGCACAGTATTACAATAGCCAAGATAGGGAAGTAACCAAAAAGTCCACCAACAGATGGGTGGACAAAGAAGAACTCTTCCGTGTACAGATGGCATATTCGCTAGTGCAAAAATGAAACAATGCCACTTGCAGCACCATAGATGAGTCTAGACGTACTCACGCCACCTGTAGTAAGTGAGAAAGCAAAAGACACATATCCTGTCATATCCCTTTTAAGAGTTACTTAAAAATTGATACCAATGAAGATATTTCCACAGAGAAAGGCAATCACAGAATCGTTAAAAAGCTTATGGTTCACCACATAGAAAGGGATGAGGATTGGATACATTACCATATTGGGGTTAACAGAGATATACAAACCATGTGAAATACATAACCACCAAAGACGTACGGAAGACGAGGAGAAGACTACTCAACATTGTGTCATAACCTACATGGGAAAAGGATGGGAGGGAGAATAGATACATGTATATGTGTGAAAGAACCACATCTTGCACACCTAGAACAAACAAACCATTGCAATCATATTTGCTGGGATAAAAAATAAAAAGTAAATTACAAATATGAACAAGAAGTAATGAGACATAAACTTAAAGGGCTTTTTCCTGGCACATTCCATTCTAATTTACAACCTAGAACACCGCTTCCATTAAGGCTCTCTGTTTCCCTAGTAACCAAATTTGTTTACGGGGAAATGCTGCCACCTAGTGGCCGTTTCCTGCAAGAACAGCTTTAAACTCACAGCTAATGGTCACTTAACATTCACAAGGACTCAGGGCTGTAAAGGACACCTGCCCTAAAAAACTGTGCAGAAGTAGGGAATGGACAATAAAATTCAAAAGAGGCAAATGTTTCAAGAAGAGAGTATGAAGAGTTTAGGTTTACTCACGCTCTTTTTTAAAACAAGGAAAATGGACAAAAGCTCAACCTCAGGGAGTGTTAGACCCATGCAATCTAATCTACAAAAAGTTTCAACTTACACCAGTCGACTCACCATCAGCAAAAAGTCTCCAAACAATAAATGCTGAAGGGGATTTAGAGAACTGTGTACCCTCTACCTGCTGGTGAGACGTAAAGGCGTAACAGCCAATAATGAGAACAGAAAGGAGCTGTGTTTAAAAGTAAAAATGGAGGTACCATTCAATCCAGCAGGCGCACCATTGGACCTCTCACCTGAGAAGACAAGAATCGAGAAGACACGGGCCGCAAAAGCTGCAGTGCAGCCTCATTCACAATAGCCAAGACAGTGAAGCAATCAAAATGTCCAACAACAGGTGAGTGGATAAAGAAGAAGTGGTCCATGTACACAGTGGAATATTAGCCATGGAAAACAATGAACCATTGCTCTCTGAGGCACCACAAATGAGTCTGGAGATAATCACGAAATATGAGGTAAGTCGGAAAGCAAAAGACCTATATTCTATGATATGACTTACAGGCGTTATCTAATAACTGACACAAATGAACATATTTCCACAGAGAAAGACACTCCCAGACTTAGAAAACAAACTGTGCTCATCTAAAAGGAAAAGTGGGGGGAATGGATAAATTAAGATTAGTGTTACTATATGTATACAAACACATATTATATACATATCTCAAAAAGACCGACCATAGAGCAAGGGAGGTCTGCGGAACCCTCAGTAACATTTTACATGGGAAGAGGATCTGTACTTGAATAGACATATATAATGTACAAATGAACCAGATTGTGTACACCTAGGACAGACAATATTCTAAGCTTTACCCCAATTAAGAAAATTTTTAAAACCAAGAAGAATTAATGAGACATAAACTTATGGGGTTTCTCCATGCACATGCCAATGTAATTTACAACCTAGGACATGACTTCCAGAAAGGCGCTGCTGCCCTAGTACCCAGATTGGGGAATGGAGAAATGCTGCCTGCTTGAGGCCACTTCCCAGAACAGCAGCTTTAAACCCATTGCTAAAGGTCACTAAACATTCACCAAATTGCAGTTCGGTAAATGACACCTGCTATCTAAATAAATTCTGGGGTGGAAAATCGACCAAAAAATTAAAAAGAGGGCAAACCTCCAAGAAGACAATTTCAAGAGTTATATTGTACTCCCAATTGTTTCCTTTTTTTAACAGAGAAGAAAACGGCAGAGAAAAATGATGAGTTTTACGAATTTTCAAAGACATGCAAACTCAAATTACAAAAACCTATCAGCTCACAGCAGCCAGAAGGGCCATTAGCATAAGTGCTGCAAACAATAAATGCTGAAGCGATTGTGGAGAAATGCGTACCCTCGATTCTAAGGGGGACGTGGTAAGAGCCACTAATGAAAACACAAAGAAGGTGCTTTGAAAAGGGAAACTCCGTGCTACCAGTCAGTCAATCACACCCACTGCTGGGTCTATCACCTGAGAAAATGAGAATCAAAAAGTCACAGGCTGCCAATCCTGCACTCCAACAATATTTACCATAGCCAACACTTGGAAGCAATGAAAATGTCCATCAACCGAGGAATGCACAAAGTAGAAGTGGTCCACGTACACAGTGGAAATTTACTCCAATAAAAAATAAAAATTAAATTTAAAAATCCAACAAACGTAAGGAGACATCAGCTTGTCTGGGTTTGTCCGGGCACACTCCACTCTAATTTATACCCGAGAAACCCCACAGGCCGCAAGGGCTTTTCCCTAGATACCAGGGTGGGGGACATAGAAAGGCTGCCACCCTCTGGCAGTTACCTGCAAAAGCAGCTTTAAAGCCTGTGCTAATGGTCATTTCATAGGAACAAGTACTGCAGAACTGTAAATGAAACCTGCCCTCAAACTGTCTTGAGGGAGGTAACGGACAAAACATTTCAAAATGGGACACATACTTAAAGAGAACACTTTGAAGAACTAAGGGATAATCACAGCTTGAAAAATAAAAAAGACATGCCTTAAAGCTCAATTTCAACGGATTATGTGGCACATTCGAATTCAACCACAGAGAGGTACCAGCTCACACTTGTCAGAATAACCATCAGCAAGAAAACTACAAAACAATAAATGCTGAAGGTGTTGTGGAGAAATGCATACACTCAACTTCAAGTGGGACGTAAGTTGGAAAGGGCCACGAATGAGAACAGAATGGAGGTGCCTTAAAAAGGTAAACATTGAGCTACCATATGATCCAGCAGGCCCACTCCTCGACCTATAATCTAAGAAGAGAGAATTGGAAAGACACAGGCAGGCAAATCTGCATTGCACAGTATTACAATAGCCAAGATAGGGAAGTAACCAAAAAGTCCACCAACAGATGGGTGGACAAAGAAGAACTCTTCCGTGTACAGATGGCATATTCGCTAGTGCAAAAATGAAACAATGCCACTTGCAGCACCATAGATGAGTCTAGACGTACTCACGCCACCTGTAGTAAGTGAGAAAGCAAAAGACACATATCCTGTCATATCCCTTTTAAGAGTTACTTAAAAATTGATACCAATGAAGATATTTCCACAGAGAAAGGCAATCACAGAATCGTTAAAAAGCTTATGGTTCACCACATAGAAAGGGATGAGGATTGGATACATTACCATATTGGGGTTAACAGAGATATACAAACCATGTGAAATACATAACCACCAAAGACGTACGGAAGACGAGGAGAAGACTACTCAACATTGTGTCATAACCTACATGGGAAAAGGATGGGAGGGAGAATAGATACATGTATATGTGTGAAAGAACCACATCTTGCACACCTAGAACAAACAAACCATTGCAATCATATTTGCTGGGATAAAAAATAAAAAGTAAATTACAAATATGAACAAGAAGTAATGAGACATAAACTTAAAGGGCTTTTTCCTGGCACATTCCATTCTAATTTACAACCTAGAACACCGCTTCCATTAAGGCTCTCTGTTTCCCTAGTAACCAAATTTGTTTACGGGGAAATGCTGCCACCTAGTGGCCGTTTCCTGCAAGAACAGCTTTAAACTCACAGCTAATGGTCACTTAACATTCACAAGGACTCAGGGCTGTAAAGGACACCTGCCCTAAAAAACTGTGCAGAAGTAGGGAATGGACAATAAAATTCAAAAGAGGCAAATGTTTCAAGAAGAGAGTATGAAGAGTTTAGGTTTACTCACGCTCTTTTTTAAAACAAGGAAAATGGACAAAAGCTCAACCTCAGGGAGTGTTAGACCCATGCAATCTAATCTACAAAAAGTTTCAACTTACACCAGTCGACTCACCATCAGCAAAAAGTCTCCAAACAATAAATGCTGAAGGGGATTTAGAGAACTGTGTACCCTCTACCTGCTGGTGAGACGTAAAGGCGTAACAGCCAATAATGAGAACAGAAAGGAGCTGTGTTTAAAAGTAAAAATGGAGGTACCATTCAATCCAGCAGGCGCACCATTGGACCTCTCACCTGAGAAGACAAGAATCGAGAAGACACGGGCCGCAAAAGCTGCAGTGCAGCCTCATTCACAATAGCCAAGACAGTGAAGCAATCAAAATGTCCAACAACAGGTGAGTGGATAAAGAAGAAGTGGTCCATGTACACAGTGGAATATTAGCCATGGAAAACAATGAACCATTGCTCTCTGAGGCACCACAAATGAGTCTGGAGATAATCACGAAATATGAGGTAAGTCGGAAAGCAAAAGACCTATATTCTATGATATGACTTACAGGCGTTATCTAATAACTGACACAAATGAACATATTTCCACAGAGAAAGACACTCCCAGACTTAGAAAACAAACTGTGCTCATCTAAAAGGAAAAGTGGGGGGAATGGATAAATTAAGATTAGTGTTACTATATGTATACAAACACATATTATATACATATCTCAAAAAGACCGACCATAGAGCAAGGGAGGTCTGCGGAACCCTCAGTAATATTTTACATGGGAAGAGGATCTGTACTTGAATAGACATATATAATGTACAAATGAACCAGATTGTGTACACCTAGGACAGACAATATTCTAAGCTTTACCCCAATTAAGAAAATTTTTAAAACCAAGAAGAATTAATGAGACATAAACTTATGGGGTTTCTCCATGCACATGCCAATGTAATTTACAACCTAGGACACGACTTCCAGAAAGGCTCTGCTGCCCTAGTACCCAGATTGGGGAATGGAGAAATGCTGCCTGCTTGAGGCCACTTCCCAGAACAGCAGCTTTAAACCCATTGCTAAAGGTCACTAAACATTCACCAAATTGCAGTTCGGTAAATGACACCTGCTATCTAAATAAATTCTGGGGTGGAAAATCGACCAAAAAATTAAAAAGAGGGCAAACCTCCAAGAAGACAATTTCAAGAGTTATATTGTACTCCCAATTGTTTCCTTTTTTTAACAGAGAAGAAAACGGCAGAGAAAAATGATGAGTTTTACGAATTTTCAAAGACATGCAAACTCAAATTACAAAAACCTATCAGCTCACAGCAGCCAGAAGGGCCATTAGCATAAGTGCTGCAAACAATAAATGCTGAAGCGATTGTGGAGAAATGCGTACCCTCGATTCTAAGGGGGACGTGGTAAGAGCCACTAATGAAAACACAAAGAAGGTGCTTTGAAAAGGGAAACTCCGTGCTACCAGTCAGTCAATCACACCCACTGCTGGGCCTATCACCTGAGAAAATGAGAATCAAAAAGTCACAGGCTGCCAATCCTGCACTCCAACAATATTTACCATAGCCAACACTTGGAAGCAATGAAAATGTCCATCAACCGAGGAATGCACAAAGTAGAAGTGGTCCACGTACACAGTGGAAATTTACTCCAATAAAAAATAAAAATTAAATTCAAAAATCCAACAAACGTAAGGAGACATCAGCTTGTCTGGGTTTGTCCGGGCACACTCCACTCTAATTTATACCCGAGAAACCCCACAGGCCGCAAGGGCTTTTCCCTAGATACCAGGGTGGGGGACATAGAAAGGCTGCCACCCTCTGGCAGTTACCTGCAAAAGCAGCTTTAAAGCCTGTGCTAATGGTCATTTCATAGGAACAAGTACTGCAGAACTGTAAATGAAACCTGCCCTCAAACTGTCTTGAGGGAGGTAACGGACAAAACATTTCAAAATGGGACACATACTTAAAGAGAACACTTTGAAGAACTAAGGGATAATCACAGCTTGAAAAATAAAAAAGACATGCCTTAAAGCTCAATTTCAACGGATTATGTGGCACATTCGAATTCAACCACAGAGAGGTACCAGCTCACACTTGTCAGAATAACCATCAGCAAGAAAACTACAAAACAATAAATGCTGAAGGTGTTGTGGAGAAATGCATACACTCAACTTCAAGGGGGACGTAAGTTGGAAAGGGCCACGAATGAGAACAGAATGGAGGTGCCTTAAAAAGGTAAACATTGAGCTACCATATGATCCAGCAGGCCCACTCCTCGACCTATAATCTAAGAAGAGAGAATTGGAAAGACACAGGCAGGCAAATCTGCATTGCACAGTATTACAATAGCCAAGATAGGGAAGTAACCAAAAAGTCCACCAACAGATGGGTGGACAAAGAAGAACTCTTCCGTGTACAGATGGCATATTCGCTAGTGCAAAAATGAAACAATGCCACTTGCAGCACCATAGATGAGTCTAGACGTACTCACGCCACCTGTAGTAAGTGAGAAAGCAAAAGACACATATCCTGTCATATCCCTTTTAAGAGTTACTTAAAAATTGATACCAATGAAGATATTTCCACAGAGAAAGGCAATCACAGAATCGTTAAAAAGCTTATGGTTCACCACATAGAAAGGGATGAGGATTGGATACATTACCATATTGGGGTTAACAGAGATATACAAACCATGTGAAATACATAACCACCAAAGACGTACGGAAGACGAGGAGAAGACTACTCAACATTGTGTCATAACCTACATGGGAAAAGGATGGGAGGGAGAATAGATACATGTATATGTGTGAAAGAACCACATCTTGCACACCTAGAACAAACAAACCATTGCAATCATATTTGCTGGGATAAAAAATAAAAAGTAAATTACAAATATGAACAAGAAGTAATGAGACATAAACTTAAAGGGCTTTTTCCTGGCACATTCCATTCTAATTTACAACCTAGAACACCGCTTCCATTAAGGCTCTCTGTTTCCCTAGTAACCAAATTTGTTTACGGGGAAATGCTGCCACCTAGTGGCCGTTTCCTGCAAGAACAGCTTTAAACTCACAGCTAATGGTCACTTAACATTCACAAGGACTCAGGGCTGTAAAGGACACCTGCCCTAAAAAACTGTGCAGAAGTAGGGAATGGACAATAAAATTCAAAAGAGGCAAATGTTTCAAGAAGAGAGTATGAAGAGTTTAGGTTTACTCACGCTCTTTTTTAAAACAAGGAAAATGGACAAAAGCTCACCCTCAGGGAGTGTTAGACCCATGCAATCTAATCTACAAAAAGTTTCAACTTACACCAGTCGACTCACCATCAGCAAAAAGTCTCCAAACAATAAATGCTGAAGGGGATTTAGAGAACTGTGTACCCTCTACCTGCTGGTGAGACGTAAAGGCGTAACAGCCAATAATGAGAACAGAAAGGAGCTGTGTTTAAAAGTAAAAATGGAGGTACCATTCAATCCAGCAGGCGCACCATTGGACCTCTCACCTGAGAAGACAAGAATCGAGAAGACACGGGCCGCAAAAGCTGCAGTGCAGCCTCATTCACAATAGCCAAGACAGTGAAGCAATCAAAATGTCCAACAACAGGTGAGTGGATAAAGAAGAAGTGGTCCATGTACACAGTGGAATATTAGCCATGGAAAACAATGAACCATTGCTCTCTGAGGCACCACAAATGAGTCTGGAGATAATCACGAAATATGAGGTAAGTCGGAAAGCAAAAGACCTATATTCTATGATATGACTTACAGGCGTTATCTAATAACTGACACAAATGAACATATTTCCACAGAGAAAGACACTCCCAGACTTAGAAAACAAACTGTGCTCATCTAAAAGGAAAAGTGGGGGGAATGGATAAATTAAGATTAGTGTTACTATATGTATACAAACACATATTATATACATATCTCAAAAAGACCGACCATAGAGCAAGGGAGGTCTGCGGAACCCTCAGTAACATTTTACATGGGAAGAGGATCTGTACTTGAATAGACATACATAATGTACAAATGAACCAGATTGTGTACACCTAGGACAGACAATATTCTAAGCTTTACCCCAATTAAGAAAATTTTTAAAACCAAGAAGAATTAATGAGACATAAACTTATGGGGTTTCTCCATGCACATGCCAATGTAATTTACAACCTAGGACACGACTTCCAGAAAGGCTCTGCTGCCCTAGTACCCAGATTGGGGAATGGAGAAATGCTGCCTGCTTGAGGCCACTTCCCAGAACAGCAGCTTTAAACCCATTGCTAAAGGTCACTAAACATTCACCAAATTGCAGTTCGGTAAATGACACCTGCTATCTAAATAAATTCTGGGGTGGAAAATCGACCAAAAAATTAAAAAGAGGGCAAACCTCCAAGAAGACAATTTCAAGAGTTATATTGTACTCCCAATTGTTTCCTTTTTTTAACAGAGAAGAAAACGGCAGAGAAAAATGATGAGTTTTACGAATTTTCAAAGACATGCAAACTCAAATTACAAAAACCTATCAGCTCACAGCAGCCAGAAGGGCCATTAGCATAAATGCTGCAAACAATAAATGCTGAAGCGATTGTGGAGAAATGCGTACCCTCGATTCTAAGGGGGACGTGGTAAGAGCCACTAATGAAAACACAAAGAAGGTGCTTTGAAAAGGGAAACTCCGTGCTACCAGTCAGTCAATCACACCCACTGCTGGGTCTATCACCTGAGAAAATGAGAATCAAAAAGTCACAGGCTGCCAATCCTGCACTCCAACAATATTTACCATAGCCAACACTTGGAAGCAATGAAAATGTCCATCAACCGAGGAATGCACCAAGTAGAAGTGGTCCACGTACACAGTGGAAATTTACTCCAATAAAAAATAAAAATTAAATTCAAAAATCCAACAAACGTAAGGAGACATCAGCTTGTCTGGGTTTGTCCGGGCACACTCCACTCTAATTTATACCCGAGAAACCCCACAGGCCGCAAGGGCTTTTCCCTAGATACCAGGGTGGGGGACATAGAAAGGCTGCCACCCTCTGGCAGTTACCTGCAAAAGCAGCTTTAAAGCCTGTGCTAATGGTCATTTCATAGGAACAAGTACTGCAGAACTGTAAATGAAACCTGCCCTCAAACTGTCTTGAGGGAGGTAACGGACAAAACATTTCAAAATGGGACACATACTTAAAGAGAACACTTTGAAGAACTAAGGGATAATCACAGCTTGAAAAATAAAAAAGACATGCCTTAAAGCTCAATTTCAACGGATTATGTGGCACATTCGAATTCAACCACAGAGAGGTACCAGCTCACACTTGTCAGAATAACCATCAGCAAGAAAACTACAGAACAATAAATGCTGAAGGTGTTGTGGAGAAATGCATACACTCAACTTCAAGTGGGACGTAAGTTGGAAAGGGCCACGAATGAGAACAGAATGGAGGTGCCTTAAAAAGGTAAACATTGAGCTACCATATGATCCAGCAGGCCCACTCCTCGACCTATAATCTAAGAAGAGAGAATTGGAAAGACACAGGCAGGCAAATCTGCATTGCACAGTATTACAATAGCCAAGATAGGGAAGTAACCAAAAAGTCCACCAACAGATGGGTGGACAAAGAAGAACTCTTCCGTGTACAGATGGCATATTCGCTAGTGCAAAAATGAAACAATGCCACTTGCAGCACCATAGATGAGTCTAGACGTACTCACGCCACCTGTAGTAAGTGAGAAAGCAAAAGACACATATCCTGTCATATCCCTTTTAAGAGTTACTTAAAAATTGATACCAATGAAGATATTTCCACAGAGAAAGGCAATCACAGAATCGTTAAAAAGCTTATGGTTCACCACATAGAAAGGGATGAGGATTGGATACATTACCATATTGGGGTTAACAGAGATATACAAACCATGTGAAATACATAACCACCAAAGACGTACGGAAGACGAGGAGAAGACTACTCAACATTGTGTCATAACCTACATGGGAAAAGGATGGGAGGGAGAATAGATACATGTATATGTGTGAAAGAACCACATCTTGCACACCTAGAACAAACAAACCATTGCAATCATATTTGCTGGGATAAAAAATAAAAAGTAAATTACAAATATGAACAAGAAGTAATGAGACATAAACTTAAAGGGCTTTTTCCTGGCACATTCCATTCTAATTTACAACCTAGAACACCGCTTCCATTAAGGCTCTCTGTTTCCCTAGTAACCAAATTTGTTTACGGGGAAATGCTGCCACCTAGTGGCCGTTTCCTGCAAGAACAGCTTTAAACTCACAGCTAATGGTCACTTAACATTCACAAGGACTCAGGGCTGTAAAGGACACCTGCCCTAAAAAACTGTGCAGAAGTAGGGAATGGACAATAAAATTCAAAAGAGGCAAATGTTTCAAGAAGAGAGTATGAAGAGTTTAGGTTTACTCACGCTCTTTTTTAAAACAAGGAAAATGGACAAAAGCTCAACCTCAGGGAGTGTTAGACCCATGCAATCTAATCTACAAAAAGTTTCAACTTACACCAGTCGACTCACCATCAGCAAAAAGTCTCCAAACAATAAATGCTGAAGGGGATTTAGAGAACTGTGTACCCTCTACCTGCTGGTGAGACGTAAAGGCGTAACAGCCAATAATGAGAACAGAAAGGAGCTGTGTTTAAAAGTAAAAATGGAGGTACCATTCAATCCAGCAGGCGCACCATTGGACCTCTCACCTGAGAAGACAAGAATCGAGAAGACACGGGCCGCAAAAGCTGCAGTGCAGCCTCATTCACAATAGCCAAGACAGTGAAGCAATCAAAATGTCCAACAACAGGTGAGTGGATAAAGAAGAAGTGGTCCATGTACACAGTGGAATATTAGCCATGGAAAACAATGAACCATTGCTCTCTGAGGCACCACAAATGAGTCTGGAGATAATCACGAAATATGAGGTAAGTCGGAAAGCAAAAGACCTATATTCTATGATATGACTTACAGGCGTTATCTAATAACTGACACAAATGAACATATTTCCACAGAGAAAGACACTCCCAGACTTAGAAAACAAACTGTGCTCATCTAAAAGGAAAAGTGGGGGGAATGGATAAATTAAGATTAGTGTTACTATATGTATACAAACACATATTATATACATATCTCAAAAAGACCGACCATAGAGCAAGGGAGGTCTGCGGAACCCTCAGTAACATTTTACATGGGAAGAGGATCTGTACTTGAATAGACATACATAATGTACAAATGAACCAGATTGTGTACACCTAGGACAGACAATATTCTAAGCTTTACCCCAATTAAGAAAATTTTTAAAACCAAGAAGAATTAATGAGACATAAACTTATGGGGTTTCTCCATGCACATGCCAATGTAATTTACAACCTAGGACACGACTTCCAGAAAGGCTCTGCTGCCCTAGTACCCAGATTGGGGAATGGAGAAATGCTGCCTGCTTGAGGCCACTTCCCAGAACAGCAGCTTTAAACCCATTGCTAAAGGTCACTAAACATTCACCAAATTGCAGTTCGGTAAATGACACCTGCTATCTAAATAAATTCTGGGGTGGAAAATCGACCAAAAAATTAAAAAGAGGGCAAACCTCCAAGAAGACAATTTCAAGAGTTATATTGTACTCCCAATTGTTTCCTTTTTTTAACAGAGAAGAAAACGGCAGAGAAAAATGATGAGTTTTACGAATTTTCAAAGACATGCAAACTCAAATTACAAAAACCTATCAGCTCACAGCAGCCAGAAGGGCCATTAGCATAAATGCTGCAAACAATAAATGCTGAAGCGATTGTGGAGAAATGCGTACCCTCGATTCTAAGGGGGACGTGGTAAGAGCCACTAATGAAAACACAAAGAAGGTGCTTTGAAAAGGGAAACTCCGTGCTACCAGTCAGTCAATCACACCCACTGCTGGGTCTATCACCTGAGAAAATGAGAATCAAAAAGTCACAGGCTGCCAATCCTGCACTCCAACAATATTTACCATAGCCAACACTTGGAAGCAATGAAAATGTCCATCAACCGAGGAATGCACCAAGTAGAAGTGGTCCACGTACACAGTGGAAATTTACTCCAATAAAAAATAAAAATTAAATTCAAAAATCCAACAAAAGTAAGGAGACATCAGCTTGTCTGGGTTTGTCCGGGCACACTCCACTCTAATTTATACCCGAGAAACCCCACAGGCCGCAAGGGCTTTTCCCTAGATACCAGGGTGGGGGACATAGAAAGGCTGCCACCCTCTGGCAGTTACCTGCAAAAGCAGCTTTAAAGCCTGTGCTAATGGTCATTTCATAGGAACAAGTACTGCAGAACTGTAAATGAAACCTGCCCTCAAACTGTCTTGAGGGAGGTAACGGACAAAACATTTCAAAATGTGACACATACTTAAAGAGAACACTTTGAAGAACTAAGGGGTAATCACAGCTTGAAAAATAAAAAAGACATGCCTTAAAGCTCAATTTCAACGGATTATGTGGCACATTCGAATTCAACCACAGAGAGGTACCAGCTCACACTTGTCAGAATAACCATCAGCAAGAAAACTACAAAACAATAAATGCTGAAGGTGTTGTGGAGAAATGCATACACTCAACTTCAAGGGGGACGTAAGTTGGAAAGGGCCACGAATGAGAACAGAATGGAGGTGCCTTAAAAAGGTAAACATTGAGCTACCATATGATCCAGCAGGCCCACTCCTCGACCTATAATCTAAGAAGAGAGAATTGGAAAGACACAGGCAGGCAAATCTGCATTGCACAGTATTACAATAGCCAAGATAGGGAAGTAACCAAAAAGTCCACCAACAGATGGGTGGACAAAGAAGAACTCTTCCGTGTACAGATGGAATATTCGCTAGTGCAAAAATGAAACAATGCCATTTGCAGCACCATAGATGAGTCTAGACGTACTCACGCCACCTGTAGTAAGTGAGAAAGCAAAAGACACATATCCTGTCATATCCCTTTTAAGAGTTACTTAAAAATTGATACCAATGAAGATATTTCCACAGAGAAAGGCAATCACAGAATCGTTAAAAAGCTTATGGTTCACCACATAGAAAGGGATGAGGATTGGATACATTACCATATTGGGGTTAACAGAGATATACAAACCATGTGAAATACATAACCACCAAAGACGTACGGAAGACGAGGAGAAGACTACTCAACATTGTGTCATAACCTACATGGGAAAAGGATGGGAGGGAGAATAGATACATGTATATGTGTGAAAGAACCACATCTTGCACACCTAGAACAAACAAACCATTGCAATCATATTTGCTGGGATAAAAAATAAAAAGTAAATTACAAATATGAACAAGAAGTAATGAGACATAAACTTAAAGGGCTTTTTCCTGGCACATTCCATTCTAATTTACAACCTAGAACACCGCTTCCATTAAGGCTCTCTGTTTCCCTAGTAACCAAATTTGTTTACGGGGAAATGCTGCCACCTAGTGGCCGTTTCCTGCAAGAACAGCTTTAAACTCACAGCTAATGGTCACTTAACATTCACAAGGACTCAGGGCTGTAAAGGACACCTGCCCTAAAAAACTGTGCAGAAGTAGGGAATGGACAATAAAATTCAAAAGAGGCAAATGTTTCAAGAAGAGAGTATGAAGAGTTTAGGTTTACTCACGCTCTTTTTTAAAACAAGGAAAATGGACAAAAGCTCAACCTCAGGGAGTGTTAGACCCATGCAATCTAATCTACCAAAAGTTTCAACTTACACCAGTCGACTCACCATCAGCAAAAAGTCTCCAAACAATAAATGCTGAAGGGGATTTAGAGAACTGTGTACCCTCTACCTGCTGGTGAGACGTAAAGGCGTAACAGCCAATAATGAGAACAGAAAGGAGCTGTGTTTAAAAGTAAAAATGGAGGTACCATTCAATCCAGCAGGCGCACCATTGGACCTCTCACCTGAGAAGACAAGAATCGAGAAGACACAGGCCGCAAAAGCTGCAGTGCAGCCTCATTCACAATAGCCAAGACAGTGAAGCAATCAAAATGTCCAACAACAGGTGAGTGGATAAAGAAGAAGTGGTCCATGTACACAGTGGAATATTAGCCATGGAAAACAATGAACCATTGCTCTCTGAGGCACCACAAATGAGTCTGGAGATAATCACGAAATATGAGGTAAGTCGGAAAGCAAAAGACCTATATTCTATGATATGACTTACAGGCGTTATCTAATAACTGACACAAATGAACATATTTCCACAGAGAAAGACACTCCCAGACTTAGAAAACAAACTATGCTCATCTAAAAGGAAAAGTGGGGGGAATGGATAAATTAAGATTAGTGTTACTATATGTATACAAACACATATTATATACATATCTCAAAAAGACCGACCATAGAGCAAGGGAGGTCTGCAGAAACCTCAGTAACATTTTACATGGGAAGAGGATCTGTACTTGAATAGACATATATAATGTACAAATGAACCAGATTGTGTACACCTAGGACAGACAATATTCTAAGCTTTACCCCAATTAAGAAAATTTTTAAAACCAAGAAGAATTAATGAGACATAAACTTATGGGGTTTCTCCATGCACATGCCAATGTAATTTACAACCTAGGACACGACTTCCAGAAAGGCTCTGCTGCCCTAGTACCCAGATTGGGGAATGGAGAAATGCTGCCTGCTTGAGGCCACTGCCCAGAACAGCAGCTTTAAACCCATTGCTAAAGGTCACTAAACATTCACCAAATTGCAGTTCGGTAAATGACACCTGCTATCTAAATAAATTCTGGGGTGGAAAATCGACCAAAAAATTAAAAAGAGGGCAAACCTCCAAGAAGACAATTTCAAGAGTTATATTGTACTCCCAATTGTTTCCTTTTTTTAACAGAAAAGAAAACGGCAGAGAAAAATGATGAGTTTTACGAATTTTCAAAGACATGCAAACTCAAATTACAAAAACCTATCAGCTCACAGCAGCCAGAAGGGCCATTAGCATAAATGCTGCAAACAATAAATGCTGAAGCGATTGTGGAGAAATGCGTACCCTCGATTCTAAGGGGGACGTGGTAAGAGCCACTAATGAAAACACGAAGAAGGTGCTTTGAAAAGGGTAACAGGGTGCTACCAGTCAATCAATCACACCCACTGCTGGGCCTATCACCTGAGAAAATGAGAATCAAAAAGTCACAGGCAGGCAATTCTGCACTCCAACAATATTTACCATAGCCAACACTTGGAAGCAATGAAAATGTCCATCAACCGAGGAATGCACAAAGTAGAAGTGGTCCACGTACACAGTGGAAAATTACTCCAATAAAAAATAAAAATTAAATTTAAAAATCCAACAAAAGTAAGGAGACATCAGCTTGTGTGGGTTTGTCCGGGCACACTCCACTCTAATTTATAACCGAGAAACACCACAGGCCGCAAGGGCTTTTCCCTAGTTACCAGGGTGGGGGACATAGAAAGGCTGCCGCCCTCTGGCAGTTACCTGCAAAAGCAGCTTTAAAGCCTGTGCTAAAGGTCACTTCATAGGAACAAGTACTGCAGAACTGTAAATGAAACAGGCCCTCAAAATGTCTTGAGGGAGGTAAAGGCCAAAACATTTCAAAATGTGACACATACTTAAAGAGAACACTTTGAAGAACTAAGGGGTAACCACAGCTTGAAACATAGAAAAGGACATGCCTTAAAGCTCAATTTCAACAGATTATGTGGCACATTCGAATTCAACCACAGAGAGGTACCAGCTCACGCTTGTCAGAATAACCATCAGCAAGAAAACTACAAACAATAAATGCTGAAGGTGTTGTGGAGAAATGCATACCCTCAAATTCAAAGGGGACGTAACTTGGAAAGGGCCACGAATGAGAACAGAATGGAGGTGCCTTAAAAAGGTAAACATTGAGCTACCATATGATCCAGCAGGCCCACTCCTCGACCTATAATCTAAGAAGAGAGAATTGGAAAGACACAGGCAGGCAAATCTGCATTGCACAGTATTACAATAGCCAAGATAGGGAAGTAACCAAAAAGTCCACCAACAGATGGGTGGACAAAGAAGAACTCTTCCGTGTACAGATGGAATATTCGCTAGTGCAAAAATGAAACAATGCCATTTGCAGCACCATAGATGAGTCTAGACGTACTCACGCCACCTGTAGTAAGTGAGAAAGCAAAAGACACATATCCTGTCATATCCCTTTTAAGAGTTACTTAAAAATTGATACCAATGAAGATATTTCCACAGAGAAAGGCAATCACAGAATCGTTAAAAAGCTTATGGTTCACCACATAGAAAGGGATGAGGATTGGATACATTACCATATTGGGGTTAACAGAGATATACAAACCATGTGAAATACATAACCACCAAAGACGTACGGAAGACGAGGAGAAGACTACTCAACATTGTGTCATAACCTACATGGGAAAAGGATGGGAGGGAGAATAGATACATGTATATGTGTGAAAGAACCACATCTTGCACACCTAGAACAAACAAACCATTGCAATCATATTTGCTGGGATAAAAAATAAAAAGTAAATTACAAATATGAACAAGAAGTAATGAGACATAAACTTAAAGGGCTTTTTCCTGGCACATTCCATTCTAATTTACAACCTAGAACACCGCTTCCATTAAGGCTCTCTGTTTCCCTAGTAACCAAATTTGTTTACGGGGAAATGCTGCCACCTAGTGGCCGTTTCCTGCAAGAACAGCTTTAAACTCACAGCTAATGGTCACTTAACATTCACAAGGACTCAGGGCTGTAAAGGACACCTGCCCTAAAAAACTGTGCAGAAGTAGGGAATGGACAATAAAATTCAAAAGAGGCAAATGTTTCAAGAAGAGAGTATGAAGAGTTTAGGTTTACTCACGCTCTTTTTTAAAACAAGGAAAATGGACAAAAGCTCAACCTCAGGGAGTGTTAGACCCATGCAATCTAATCTACAAAAAGTTTCAACTTACACCAGTCGACTCACCATCAGCAAAAAGTCTCCAAACAATAAATGCTGAAGGGGATTTAGAGAACTGTGTACCCTCTACCTGCTGGTGAGACGTAAAGGCGTAACAGCCAATAATGAGAACAGAAAGGAGCTGTGTTTAAAAGTAAAAATGGAGGTACCATTCAATCCAGCAGGCGCACCATTGGACCTCTCACCTGAGAAGACAAGAATCGAGAAGACACAGGCCGCAAAAGCTGCAGTGCAGCCTCATTCACAATAGCCAAGACAGTGAAGCAATCAAAATGTCCAACAACAGGTGAGTGGATAAAGAAGAAGTGGTCCATGTACACAGTGGAATATTAGCCATGGAAAACAATGAACCATTGCTCTCTGAGGCACCACAAATGAGTCTGGAGATAATCACGAAATATGAGGTAAGTCGGAAAGCAAAAGACCTATATTCTATGATATGACTTACAGGCGTTATCTAATAACTGACACAAATGAACATATTTCCACAGAGAAAGACACTCCCAGACTTAGAAAACAAACTATGCTCATCTAAAAGGAAAAGTGGGGGGAATGGATAAATTAAGATTAGTGTTACTATATGTATACAAACACATATTATATACATATCTCAAAAAGACCGACCATAGAGCAAGGGAGGTCTGCGGAACCCTCAGTAACATTTTACATGGGAAGAGGATCTGTACTTGAATAGACATATATAATGTACAAATGAACCAGATTGTGTACACCTAGGACAGACAATATTCTAAGCTTTACCCCAATTAAGAAAATTTTTAAAACCAAGAAGAATTAATGAGACATAAACTTATGGGGTTTCTCCATGCACATGCCAATGTAATTTACAACCTAGGACACGACTTCCAGAAAGGCTCTGCTGCCCTAGTACCCAGATTGGGGAATGGAGAAATGCTGCCTGCTTGAGGCCACTGCCCAGAACAGCAGCTTTAAACCCATTGCTAAAGGTCACTAAACATTCACCAAATTGCAGTTCGGTAAATGACACCTGCTATCTAAATAAATTCTGGGGTGGAAAATCGACCAAAAAATTAAAAAGAGGGCAAACCTCCAAGAAGACAATTTCAAGAGTTATATTGTACTCCCAATTGTTTCCTTTTTTTAACAGAAAAGAAAACGGCAAAGAAAAATGATGAGTTTTACGAATTTTCAAAGACATGCAAACTCAAATTACAAAAACCTATCAGCTCACAGCAGCCAGAAGGGCCATTAGCATAAATGCTGCAAACAATAAATGCTGAAGCGATTGTGGAGAAATGCGTACCCTCGATTCTAAGGGGGACGTGGTAAGAGCCACTAATGAAAACACGAAGAAGGTGCTTTGAAAAGGGTAACAGGGTGCTACCAGTCAATCAATCACACCCACTGCTGGGCCTATCACCTGAGAAAATGAGAATCAAAAAGTCACAGGCAGGCAATTCTGCACTCCAACAATATTTACCATAGCCAACACTTGGAAGCAATGAAAATGTCCATCAACTGAGGAATGCACAAAGTAGAAGTGGTCCACGTACACAGTGGAAAATTACTCCAATAAAAAATAAAAATTAAATTTAAAAATCCAACAAAAGTAAGGAGACATCAGCTTGTGTGGGTTTGTCCGGTCACACTCCACTCTAATTTATAACCGAGAAACACCACAGGCCGCAAGGGCTTTTCCCTAGTTACCAGGGTGGGGGACATAGAAAGGCTGCCGCCCTCTGGCAGTTACCTGCAAAAGCAGCTTTAAAGCCTGTGCTAAAGGTCACTTCATAGGAACAAGTACTGCAGAACTGTAAATGAAACAGGCCCTCAAAATGTCTTGAGGGAGGTAAAGGCCAAAACATTTCAAAATGTGACACATACTTAAAGAGAACACTTTGAAGAACTAAGGGGTAACCACAGCTTGAAACATAGAAAAGGACATGCCTTAAAGCTCAATTTCAACAGATTATGTGGCACATTCGAATTCAACCACAGAGAGGTATCAGCTCACACTTGTCAGAATAACCATCAGCAAGAAAACTACAAACAATAAATGCTGAAGGTGTTGTGGAGAAATGCATACCCTCAAATTCAAAGGGGACGTAACTTGGAAAGGGCCACGAATGAGAACAGAATGGAGGTGCCTTAAAAAGTTAAACATTCAGGTACTATATGATCCAGCAGTCCCACTACTCGACGTATAACCTAAGAAGAGAGAATTGGAAAGACACAGGCAGGCAAATCTGCACTGCACAGTATTACATTAGCCAAGATATGGAAGTAACCAAAAAGTCCACCAACAGATGGATGGACAAAGAAGAACTCCTCCATGTACAGATGGAATATTCGGTAGTGAAAAAAATGAAACAATGCCATTTGCAGCACCATAGATGAGTCTAGACGTAATCACGCCACGTTTACTAAGTGAGAAAGCAAAAGACACATATCCTATCATATCATATTTAAGAGTTACTTAAAAATTGATACCAATGAAGATATTTCCACAGAGAAAGGCAATCACAGATTCGTTAAAAAACTTATGGTTCACCAAATAGAAAGGGATGAGGATTGGATACATTACCACATTGGTGTTAACAGATATATACAAACCATGTGAAATATATAACCACCAAAGACGTACGGAAGACCAGGAGAAGACTACTCAACATTGTGTCATAACCTACATGGGAAAAGGATGCGAGGAAGAATAGATGCATGTATATGTGTGAAAGAACCACATCTTGCACACCTAGAACAAACAAACCATTGTAATCATATTTGCTGGGATAAAAAATAAAAAGTAAATTACAAATATGAACAAGAAGTAATGAGACATAAACTTAAAGGGCTTTTCCCTGGCACATTCCATTCTAATTTACAACCTACAACACCACTTCCATTAAGGCTCTGTTTCCCCAGTTACCAAATATGGTAAATGAGAAATGCTTCCAACTTGTGGCCGTTTCCTGCAAGAGCAGCTTTAAACTCACAGCGAATGGTCACTTAACTTTCACAAGGACTCAGGGCTGTAAAGGACACCTGCCCTAAAAAATTGTGCTGAAGGAGGGAATGGACAAAAAAATTCAAAACAGGCAAATGTTTCAAGAAGAGAGTATGAAGAATTAAGTTTTACTCACGCTCTTTTAAAAAAAAGGAAAATGGATAAAAGCTCAACCTCAGGGAGTGTTAGACCCATGCAATCTAATCTACAAAAAGTTTCAACTTACACCAGTCGACTGACCATGAGCAAAAAGTCTACAAACAACAAATGCTGAAGGGGTTTTAGGGAACTGTGTACCCTCTACCTGCTGGTGAGACGTAAAGGGGTAACGGCCAATAATGAGAACAGAAAGGAGCTGTGTTTAAAAGTAAAACTGCAGGTACCATTCAATACAGCAGGCGCACCATTGGACCTCTCACCTGAGAAGAGAAGTATCGAGAAGACACAGGCCGCAAAAGCTGCAGTGCAGCCTTATTCACAATAGCCAAGACAGTGGAGCAATCAAAATGTCCAACAACAGGTGAATGGATAAAGAAGAAGTGGTCCATGTACAGAATGGAATAATAGCCATGGAAAACAATGAACCACTGCTCTCTGAGGCACCACAAATGAGTCTGGAGATAATCACGAAACATGAGGTAAGTCGGAAAGCAAAAGACCTATATTCTATGATATCACTTATAGGCGTTATCTAATAACTGACACAAAGGAACATATTTCCACAGAGAAAGACACTCACAGACTCAGAAAACAAACTATGCTCATCTAAAAGGAAAGGTGGGGGGAATGTATAAATTAAGATTAGTGTTACTATACATATACAAACACATATTATATACATATCTCAAAAAGACCAACCATATAGCAAGGGAGGTCTGCGGAACCCTCAGTAACATTGTACATGAGAAGAGTATCTGTACTTGAATAGACATATATAATGTACAAACGAACCAGATTGTGTACACCTAGGACAAACAATATTCTAAGCTTTACCCCAATTAAAAAAAATTTTAAAACCAAGAAGAAATAATGAGACATGAACTTATGGGGCTTTCTCCATGCACATTCCAATGTAATTTACAAACTAAGAACACGACTTCCAGAAAGGCTCTGCTGCCCTAGTACCCAGATATGGGAATGGAGATATGCTGCCTGCTTGAGGCCACTTCCCACAACAGCAGCTTTAAACCCATTGCTAAAGGTCACTAAATATTCACCAAACTTGCAGTTCGGTAAATGACAGCTGCTCTCTAAAAAAATTCTGGGGTGGAAAATCGACCAAAAAATTCAAAAGAGGGCAACCTTCCAAGAACACAATTTCAAGAGTTATACTGTACTCCCAATTGTTTCCTTTTTTTAACAGAAATTAAAACGGCAGAGAAAAATGATGAGTTTTACGAATTTTCAAAGACATGCAAACCCAAGTTACAAAAACCTATCACCTCACAGCAGCCACAAGCGCCATTAGCATAAATGCTGCAAACAGTAAATGCTGAAGCAATTGTGGAGAAATGCGTACCCTCAATTCTAAGGGGGACGTGGTAAGAGCCACTAATGAAAACACAAAGAAGGTGCTTTGAAAAGGGAACCACGGTGCTACCAGTCAATGAATCACACTCACTGCTGGGCCTATCACCTGATAAAATGAGAATCAAATAGTCACAGGCTGGCAATCCTGCACTCCAACAATATTTCCAATAGCCAACACTTGGAAACAATGAAAATGTCCATCAACCAAGGAATACACAAAGTAGAAGTGGTCCACGTATACAGTGGAAAATTACTCCAATAAAAAATAAAAATTAAATGTAAAAATCCAACAAAAGTAAGGAGACATCAGCTTGTGTGGGTTTCTCCAGGCACACTCCACTCTAATTTATAACCGAGAAACACCACAGGCTGCAAGGGCTTTTCCATATGTACCAGGGTGGGGAACATAGAAAGGCTGCCACCCTCTGGCAGTTACCTGCAAAAGCAGCTTTAAGGCCTGTGCTAATGGTCATTTCCTAGGAACAAATACTGCAGGACTGTAAATGAAAGCTGCCCTCAAAATGTCTTGAGGGAGGTAATGGCCAAAACATGTCAAAATGTGACACATACTTTAAGAGAACACTTTGAAGAAATAAGGGGTAATCACAGCTTGAAAAGTAAAAAGGACATGCCTTAAAGCTCAATTTCAACGGATTATGAGGCCCATTCGAATTCAACCAGAAAGAGGTAGCAGCTCACACTTGTCAAAATAACCATCAGCAAGAAAACTACAAACAATAAATGCTGAAGTTGTTGTGGAGGAATGCATACCCTGAACTTTAAGTGGGATATAACTTGGAAAGAGGCACTAAAGAGAACAGAATGTAGGTGCCTTAAAAATGTGAACATTGAGCTACCATATGACCCAGCAATCCCACTACTGGGTATACACCCAGAGAAAACCATAATTCAAAAATACACTTGCACCCGAATGTTTATTACAGCACTATTTACAATAGCCTGGTCATGGAAGCAACCTAAATGCCCATCAACAGACGAATGGATAAAGAAGTTGTGGTACATATATAGAATGGAATATTACTCAGCCACAAAAAGGAACCAAATTGAGTCATTTGTTGAGACGTGGATGGATGTAGAGTCTGTCATACAGAGTGAAGTAAGTCAGAAAGAGAAAAACAAATACCGTATATTAACGCAGGTATGTGGAACCTAGGAAATTGGTACAGATGAGCCAGTTTGCAGGGCATAAGTTGAGACACAGATGTAGAGCGCAGACACATGGACACCAAGGGGGGGGGGAATGCGGTGGGGTGGGGATGGTGTTGTGCTGAATTGGGCTATTGGGATTGACATGTATACACTGATGTGTATAAAATTGATGACTGATAAGAACCTGCAGTATAAAAAAACAAACAAAACAACTAATACTAAACTTTCATTCGGTTTTTTGTATGGAAATATGTTAATATAAATGTTTCAGACATTACATGAAATTTCTAAAAATCTTATATGTTCTGGTATAATGTTATAATTCATAATCCTAGTTATTACTTTAAAATGTATATCTCAGAAATAACTAATTTTCTTGTCAACTGCATTATTATAAACTTTCATCAAATCTTTAACCGTGGTCATTTTTAAGTCTTTTGTCATTTACAGACAGTTCTGGGTGTACTCTGATGCTTTTGCAAATATGTTCCTATAAAAGGGTTTCATCTTCATGAAATTCATGGAAAAGACTCTGACAAGTACAGGTTTCTGGTAACTCTATTGTACTGCTGAAATGAATGAATAAGCATTTTCAGAACTCTAATGATAAAACTAATGAACTCATAAAAGTGCTAACAAAAGATCAAGATGAAAAAAAAATTAATTACATGGGACTGAGTGAACTGATGACGATAAGTATAATTTTTGTTACTTTCTGTTTGAATTAAAAAAAAATCCCACAAGGACTCAGAGGCAAAGAATATACAAATCAATTTTCACTGCAAAGTAAAGCAGCTGCTACAGTGAAGGATTACTGGACTGAATGTCAATATTTTGACATAGTATGAGTGTGTTTCATGTTTGGTAATTGCAATCATTGTTGCTTTTGTTGTGATCATCCATGTACAATGCTTGATGTCAGTCTATTTATCTCTTATAAAAATAAAATACAGTGTGTGTGTTTGGAAAAAAAAAAACGAATAAGAACTAATGAGACATAAACTTATGGGGATTTCTCCTGGCAAACTCCATTCTAATTTACAACCTAAGACAACGACTTCCAGAAAGGCTCTGCTGCCCTAGTACCTAGATTGGGGAATGGCGAAATGCTGCCTCCTTTTGGCCATTTCCCACAACAGCAGCTTTAAACCCACTGCAAACGGTCATTAATATTCAACAACTTGCAGTTCTGTAAATGACACCGGCCCTCCAAAAAAATTCTGGGGTCAAAAATCGAACAAAAAATTCAAAAGAGGGCAACCTTCGAAGAAGATAATTTCAAGAGGTATATTGTGCTCACAGATTATTCTTTTGATAAAAGAAAAAGATGTGGAAAAATGATGAATTTTAGGAATTTTGAAAGATATGCAAACCCAAATTACAAATACCTATCAGATCACAGCAGTCAGAATGGCCATCAGCAAAAATGGTGCAAACAATAAATGCTGAAGCGATTGTGGAGAAATGCGTACCCTCGGTTCTAAGGGGGACGTTGTAAAAGCCACTAATAAAAACACATTGGAGGTGCTTTGAAAAAGTAAACACTGAGTGACCAGTCCATCAATCACACCCACTGCTGGGCCTATCACCAGAGAAAATGAGAATCAAAAAGTCACAGGCTGGCAATCCTGCACTCCAACAATATTTACCATAGCCAACACTTGGAAGCAATGAAAATGTCCATCAACAGAGGAATGCACCAAGAAGTGGTCCATGTACAGAATAGAATATTAACTCCAATAATAAATATAAATTAAATTTAAAAATCCAACAAAAGTAAGGAATCATCAGCTTTTTTGTGTTTATCTGGGCACATTCTACTCTAATTTACAACCGAGGAACACCACTGGCCGTAAAGTCTGTTTCCCTAGTATCAGCGTGGGGAATGTAGAAAGGTAGCAGCCCTGTGGCCGTTACCTGCAAAAGCAGTTTAAAGCCTGTGCTAATGGTCACTTCATATGAACAAGTTCTGTAGGGCTGAAAATGAAACCTGCCCTCAAAATGTCTTGAGGGAGGTAATGGCCAAAACATTTCAAAATTTGACACATACTTTAAGAAAGCACTTTGAAGAACTAAGCTGTAATTACAGCTTGAAAAATAAAAATGACTTGCCTTAAAGCTCAATTGCAACGGAATATGAGACACATGCAAATTCAACCGTAAAGAGGTGTCAGCTCACACCCGTCAGAATAACCATCAGCAAAAACTACAAATAATAAATGCTGAAGGTGCTGTGGAGAAATGTATACCCTCAACTTTAAGTGGGACGTAACCTGGAAAGAGCCACTAATGATAACAGAATGGAGGTACCTTTAAAAGGTAAACACTGAGCTACCATATGACCTAGAAGACCTATTCCTGGACTATAACCGACGAAGACAGAATTGGAAGGACACAGGCAGGCAAATCTGCAATGCATACTATTACAATAGCCAATATATGGAAGTAACCAAAAAGTCCACTGACAAATGGGTGGACAAAGAAGAACTGCTACATGTACAGATGGAATATGAGCTAGTGACAAAATGAAACAATGCCATTTGCAGCACCATAGATGAGTCTAGAGGTAATCACACAACTTGTAGTAAGTGAGAAAGTGAAAGACACATATCCTATCATATCAGATATAGGTGTTACCTAAAAATTGATAGAAACGAAGATATTTCCACAGAGAAAGGCAATCACAGATTCATTAAAGAAACTTATGGTTCACCAGATGGAAAGGTGTGAGGATTGGATACATTACCATATTGAGGTTAACAGAGACATACAAACACATGTGAAATATATAATCACCAAAGACCTACAGAATACCAAGAGAAGACTACTCTACATTGTGTCATAACCTACATGGGAAAAGGATCCAAAGAAGAATAGATATATGTATATGTATATGTGTGAAAGAACCACATCTTGCACACCTAGAACAAACAAAACATTGTAATCAAGTTTGTTGTGACAAAAAATAAAAATTAACTTAAAAATATGAACAAGAAGTAATGAGACATAAACTTAAGGGGCTTTTTCCTGGCACATTCCATTCTAATTTGCAACCTAGACCATCACTTCCAGTAAGGCTCTGTTGCCATAGTAACCAGATTTGGTAAAGGAGAAATGCTGCCGCCTTGTGGCCGTTTCCCGCAAGAGCGGCTTTAAACCCACAGCTAATGGTCACTTAAAATTCACAAGGACTCAGGGCTGTAAAGGACACCTGCCGTCAAAAATTGTGCTGAGGTAGGGAACGGAAAAAAAAATTTAATACAGGCAAATTTTTCAATAAAATACTATAAAGAGGTAAGTATTACTCACCGTCTTTAAATAAAAGGAGAATGGATTAAGGCTCAACCTCAGGAATTATTAGACTCATGCAATCTAATCAACAAAAGGGTTTCCAATCACACCAGTCGACTGACCATCAGCAAAAAGTCTACAAAGCATAAGTGCTGATGCGGTTGTAGAGAATTGTGTATCCTCTAGCTGCTGGTGAGATGCAAAGTGGTTAACAGCCAGTAATGAGAACAGAAAAGAGCTGCGTTTAAAAGTAAAAATTTAGGTACCATTCAATCCAGCAGGCGCACCATTGGACCTCTCACCTGAGAAGACAAGTATCAAGAAGACACAGGTTGCAAAAGCTGCAGTGCAGCATTATTCACAATAGCCAAGGCAGTGAAGCGATAAAAATGTCCATCAACAAGTGAATGGATATAGAATAAGTGGTCCAGGTACACAATGGAGTATTAGCCATGGAAAACAAGGAAACCCTGCTCTTTGAGGCACCACAAATGAGCCTGGAGATAATCACAAATCATGAGGTAAGTCGGAAAGCAAAAGACTTATATCCTATGATATCACTAATAGGCGTTATCTAATAAACTGACACAAATGAACACAATTCACAGAGAAATACACTCACAAACTTAGAAAACCAACTTTGCTCATCTAAAGGGAAAGGTGGCGGGAATGGATAAATGAAGATTTGTGTTACTATATGATATGGATATGATCCAAATACATATTATATACATATTACAAAAAGACCGACCATATAACAAGGGAGGTCTACAGCTTAAACCTAGTGCTAATGGTCCCTAAATATTCACACTCATTGCAGGCCTGTAAATGACACCTACATTTCAAAACAATCCTGGGGTTGAAAATTGACCAAAATTTCAAAAGAGGGCAACGTTCCAGGAAGACACTTTCAAGATGGATATTGTACTCACAATTTTTTTTCTTTTTTCTTTTAACAGAAAAGAAAAAGGCGTGGAAAAATGATGAATTTTAGACTATTTAACGACATGCATACCCATATTACAAATACCTATCAGCTCACAGCAGTCAGAATGGCCATTAGCAAAAATGCTGCAAAAAATAAATGCTGAAGGGATTGTGGAGAAATGCGTACCCTCGGTTGTAAGGGGGGGCATGTTAAGAGTCACTAATGAAAACACAATGTAGGTGCTTTGAAAAGGGAAACATTGAGCTACCAGTCAATCAATCAAAACCACTGCTGGACCTATCACCTGAGAAAATGAGAATCAAAAAGTCACAGGCAGGGGCTTCCCTGGTGGTGCAGTGGTTGAGAGTCTGCCTGCCAATGCAGGGGACACAGGTTCGAGCCCTGGTCTGGGAAGATCCCATATGCCATGAAGCAACTGTGCCCGTGAGCCACAATTGCTGAGCCTGCGTGTCTGGAGCCTGTGCTCCACAACAAGAGAGGCCGCGATGGTGAGAGGCCCACGCACGGCGATGAAGAGTGACCCCCGCTTGCCGCAACTGGAGAGGGCCCTCTCACAGAAACGAAGACCCAACAGAGCCATAAATAATAAATAAATAAATAAATAAATTAATTAAAAAAAAAAGTCACAGGCTGGCAATCCTTCACTCCAGCAATATTTACCATAGTCAACACTTGGAAGCAATGAAAATGTCCATCAACCGAGGAATGCACCAAGAAGAAGTGGTCCATGTACACAATGGAATATTACTCCAATACTAAATATAAATTAAATTAAAAAAAAAACAAACAAAAGTAAGGAGACATCAGCATTTGTGGGTTTATCCGGGCACATTGCACTCTAATTTATAACCGAGGAACACCACAGGCCGAAAGGTCTGTTTCCCTAGTTACCAGAGTGGGGAACGTAGAAAGGCTGCCGCCCTCTGGCCGTTACCTGCAAAAGCAGCTTTAAAGCCTGTGCTAATGGTCACTTCATATGAACAAGTAATGCAGGGCTGTAAATGAAAACTGCCCTCAAAATGTCTCGAGGGAGGTAATGGCCAAAAATTTTCAAAATGTGACACATACTTTAAGAAAACACCTTGAAGAACTAAGCTGTAATCACTGTTTGATAAATAAAAAGGATATGCTTTAAAGCTCAATTTCAACAGATTATGGGATACATGCAAATTCAACCACAAAGGGGTATTAGCTCATACCTGTCAGAATAACCCTCAGCAAGAAAACTACAAACAATAAATACTGAAGGTGTTTTGGAGAAATGCATACCCTCAACTTTAAGTTGGACGTAACCTGGAAAGAGCCACTAATGAGAACTGAATGCTGGTGCCTTTAAAACGTACACACTGAGTTACCATATGATACAGCAAGCCCACTCCTTGGACTATAACATAAGAAGATAGAACTGGAAAGACACAGGCAAGCAAATGTGTATTGCAGCAGTATTACAATAGCCAAGACATGGAGACAACCAAAAGGTCCATCAAGAGGTGCGTGGCCAAAGAAGAACTGGTACACGTACAGATGGAATATTAGCCAGGGAAAAAAAATAAAACAATGCTATTTGCAGCACCATGTATGATTCTTGAGGTAATCAGGCAAATTGTACTAAGTCAGAAAGCAAAAGACACATATCCTATAATATCACTTATAGATCTTAGCTAAAAATTGATACCAATGAAGATATTTCCACAGAGAAATGCAATCACAGATTCACTAAACTAACTTATGGTTCACCAAATGGAAAGGTGTGAGGATTGGATACCTTAGGATATTGGGGTTAACATAGATATAGAAACAAATGTGAAATGTGTAATCACCAAAGACCTACGTAATACCAAAAGAAGATTACTCAACATTGTATCATAACCTACATGGGAAAATGATCCAAAGAAGAATAGATATATGTATATGTTTAAAAGAACCACATCTTGCACACCTAGAAGAAACAAAACATTTTAATCAAATTTGCTCTGATAAAAAATAAAAATTAAATTAAAAAAAGACCAAGAAGTAATGAGACATAAACTTAAGGGGCTATTTGCTGGCACATTGCATTCTAATTTACAACCAGAACATGACTTCCATTAAGGCTCTGTCATCACTAATAAAGCAGCTTTATAATCAATGTTGAAGGTAGCTTAAAAGAAGTCTCACTAATTATTGATAGTAACAAGAAAACAAAGAAAAGTAAAAATCTCACTGCAAAAAGTATACATAGAGTAAGTCAAGGTAGATCAAACACTTATTAAACTTCTGTAAAGAATAAAAGACAACAGTAGTATGTTCTTTTAAAAAGAGAGGGCCCAAATAAATCTGAAATGAAAGAGTTGATGTTACAACAGACCCCACAGAAATACAAAGTATCCTAAGATACACACAGGGTAACTCAGGGCTCAGATTGGACAGAGCCCACTCTCCAGTCCCCTGTACATGACTTACAGGAGCCTCAGGAACTGAGGAGGGGGTCCCTGAGGAGAGGCTCAAGATAGAATATGGTAGGCATTAACATGGCTCCATTCATCTTAAACATGCCTGAACTACATTCACACGAGATGATTTTGTCCTGTATGTACATCGGCACCTCTAGTCGGAACTGCAGATCTTTGGCTTCACCACCTCAACTGACAGCAATAGCTTCACCTGCTGTGGACCGTCTCCTATAGGATTTCTAGAACCACAAAGCATCGAAGCTTCACAGGACCCAGAGTCTGTGCGACTCCACGCAGAGTCTCAGAGTCTCAACTCCACTCAGATACTCCACTCTTGGAGGGCACACACAAAGTAGTGAGCACATCAGAACCCAGGGGAAGGAGCAGTGACCTCGTAGGAGAATGACCAGAACTACCTGATAGTTTTAGAGGGTCTCCTGCAGAGGCAGGTGGTAGCTGTGGCTGTGGCTCACCGTGAGGACAACGACACTGGCAGCAGAAGTTCTGGGAAATACTCCTTGGTGTGAGCCCTCCCAGAGTCCGCCATTAACCCCACCAAGAGCAAGGTAGGCTCCAGTGCTGGGTCACCTCAGGCAAAACTACCAACAGGGAGGGAACCCAGCCCCATGCATCAGCAGATAAGTGGATTAAACTTTTTATTAAAGTTTTATTTAATCTGCAGACAAGCAGATTAAAGCTTTGCCCACCAAAGCAACACCCAGCTCTACCCACCACCAGTCCCTCCCATCAGGAAGCTTGCACAAGCCTCTAAGATAGACTCATCCACTGGAGAGCAGACAGCAGAAGCAAGAAGAACTATAATTCTGCAGCCTGTGGAAGGAAAACCACATTCACAGAAAGATAGACAAAATGAAAAGGCAGAGGACTTTATACCAGATTAAGGAACAAGATAAAAACCTAGGAAAAAAAACGAAATGAGGTGGAGATAGGGAACCTTCCAGAAAAAGAATTCAGAATAATGATAGTGAACATGATCCAAGACCTTGGCAAAAGAATGGAGGCAAAGATCGAGAAGATGCAAGAAATGCTTAACAAAGACCTAGAAGAATTAAGGAGCAAACACCGAGAAGAATTAAAGAACAAACAAACAGAGGTGAACAATATAATAACTGAAATGAAAAATACACCAGAAGGAATCAGTAGCAGAATAACTGTGGCAGAAGAACGGATAGGTGGCCTGGAAGACAGAAAGGTGGAAATCACTGCCATGGAACAGAATAAAGAAAAAGAATGAAAATAAATGAAGACACCCTAAGAGTCCTCTGGGACAACATTTAACGCAACAACATTCACATCATAGGGGTCCCAGAAGGAGAAGAGAGAGAGAAAGGACCCGAGAATACATTTGAAGAGATTATAGTCGAAAACTTCGCTAGCATGGGAAAAGAAATAGCCACCCAAGTCCAGGAAGTGCAGAGAGTCCCAGGAAGGATAAATCAAAGGAGAAAAATGCCAAGACACATAGTAACCAAATTGACAAAAATTGAAGACAAAGAAAAATTATTGAAAGCAACAAGGGAAAAATGACAAATAACATACAAGGGAACTCCCATAAGGATAACATCTGATTTCTCAGCAGAAAATCTACAAGCCAGAAGGGAGTGGCATAAATTTAAAGTGATGAAAGGGAAGAACCTACAACCAAGAGTACTCCACCCAGCAAGGATCTCATTCAGATTTGACAGAGAAATCATAAGCCCTACAGACAAGCAAAAGCTAAGAGAATTCAGCACCATGAAACCAGCTCTACACCAAATGCTAAAGGAACTTCTCTAAGTGGGAAACACAAGAGAAGAAAAGGACCCACCAAGACAAACCCATAACAATTAAGAAAATAGTAATAGGGACATACATATCAATAATTACCTTAAACGTGAATGGACTAAATGTTCCAACCAAAAGACACAGGCTCCCTGAATGGATACAAAAACAAGACCCGTATATATGCTGTCTACAAGAGACCCATTTCAGACCTAGGGACACATACAGACTGAAAGTGAGGCGACGGAAAAATATATTCTATGCAAATGAAAATCAAAAGAAAGCTGGAGTAGCAATACTCATATCAGATAAAATAGACTTTAAAATAAAGAATGTTACAAGAGACAAGGAAAGACACTACATAATGGTCAAGGGATCAATCCAAGAAGAAGATATAACAATTATAGATATATATGTGCCCAACATAGGAGCACCTCAATACATAAGGCAACTGCTAACAGCTATAAAAGAGGAAATCAACAGTAACACAATAATAGCAGGGGACTTTAACAGCTCACTTACACCAGTGGAGATCATCCAGACAGAAAATTAATAAGGAAACACAAGCTTTAAATGACACAATAGACCAGATATAGTTAATTGATATTTATAGGACATTCCATCCAAAAACAGCAGATTACACGTTCTTCTCAACTGCACACGGAACATTCTCCAGGATAGATCACATCTTGGGTCACAAATAAAGCCTCAGTAAATTTAAGAAAACTGAAATCATATCAAGCAGCTGTTCCAACCACAATGCTATGAGATTAGAAATCAATAACAGGGACAAAACCGTAAAAAACACAAACACATGGAGGCTAAACAATACGTTACTAAATAACCAAGAGATCACTGAAGAAATAAAAGAGGAAATCAAAAACTACCTAGAGACAAATGACAAGAAACACACGATGATCCAAAACCTATGGGATGCAGCAAAAGCAGTTCTAAGAGGGAAGTTTATAGCAATACAAGCCTACCTCAGGAAACAAGAAAAATCTCAACTAAACAATCTAACCTTACACCTAGAGGAACTAGAGAAAGAAGAACAAAACCCAAAGTTAGTAGAATGAAAGAAATCATAAAGATCAAAGCAGAAATAAATGAAATAGAAGCAAAGAAAACGAAGGCAAAGATCAATAAAACTAAAAGCCGGTTCTTTGAGAAGATAAACAAAAATGATAAACCTTTAGCCAGACTCAAGAAAAAGAGGGAGAGGAATCAAATCAACAAAATTAGAAGTGAAAAAGGAGAAGTTACAACAGACACCACAGGAATACAAAGCATCCTAAGAGACTACTACAAGCAACTCTATGCCAATAAAATGGACAACCTGGAAGAAATGGACAAATTCTTAGAAAGGGATAACCTTCCAAGACTGAACCAGGAAGAAATAGAAAATATGAACAAACCTATCACAAGCAATGAAATTGAAACTGTGATTAAAAATCTTCCAACAAACAAAAGTCCAGAACCAGATGGCATCACAGGTGAATTCTGTCAAACATTTAGAGAAGAGCTAACACCCAACCTTCTCAAATTCTTCAAAACAATTGCAGGGGAAGGAACACTCCCAAACTCATTCTATGAGACCACCGTCACCCTGATACCAAAACCAGACAAAGATACTACAAGGAAAGAAAATTATAGACCAATATCACTGATGAATATAGATGTAAAAATCCTCAACAAAATACTAGCAAACAGAATCGAACAACACATTAAAAGGATCAAACACCATGATCAAGTGGGGTTTATCCCAGGGATGCAAGGATTCTTCAATACACACAAATCAATGTGATACACCATATTAACAAATTGTAGAATAAAACCATATGATCATCTCAATAGATGCAGGAAAAAATTTTGAGAAAATTCAACACCCATTTACGATAAAAACTCTGCAGAGTGTGGGCATAGAGGGAAACTACCTCAACATAATAAAGGCCATATATGACAAACCCACAGCAAACATCATTCTCAACGGTGAAAAACTGAAAACGTTTCCTCTAAGGTCAGGAACAAGACGAGGATGTCCACTCTCACCACTACTATTCAACATAGTTTTGGAAGTCCTAGCCATGGCAATCAGAGAAGAAAAAGAAATAAAAGAAATACAAAAAGGAAAAGAAGAAGTAAAATTGTCACTGTTTGCAAATGACATCATATCATAGATAGAGAATCCTAAAGATGCCACCAGAAAACCACTGGAGCTAATCAATGAATTTGGTAAAGTTGCAGGATACAAAATTAATGCACAGAAATTGCTTGCATTCCTATACACTAACAATGAAAGAACAGAAAGAGAAATTAAGGAAACAATCCCATTACCACTGCAACAAAAATAAAATACCTAGGAATAAACCTACCTAAGGAAGTAAAAGACCTGTACTCAGAAAACTATGACACTGATGAAAGAAATCAAAGATGATATAAACAGATGGAGACATATACCATGTTCTTGGATTAGAAGAATCAATATTGTGAAAATGACTATACTACCCAAAGCAATCTACAGATTCAATGCAATCCCTATCAAAATACCTTTGGCATTTTCTACAGAACTAGAAAAAAAATCTTAAAATTTGTAGGGAGACACAAAAGACCCCGGATAGCCAAAGCAGTCTTGAGGGGAAAAAAAAAGAGCTGGAGGAATCAGACTTCCAGACTTCAGACTATATTGCAAAGCTACAGTAATCAAGATAATATGGTAGTGGCACAAAAACAGAAATATAGATCAATAGAACAGGATAGAAAGCACAGAGATAAACCCACGTACCTACGGTCCACTAATCTATGACAAAGGAGGCAAGGGTATACAATGGAGAAAGACAGTGTCTTCAGTAAGTGGTGCTGGGAAAACTGGACAGCTACATGTAAAAGAATGAAATTAGAACACTCCCTAACACCATACACAAAAATAAACTCAAAATGGATTAGAGACCTAAATGTAAGACCAGCCACTATAAAACTCTTAGAGGAAAACATAAGCAGAACAGTCTATGACATAAATCACAGCAAGATCCTTTTTGACCCACCTCCTAGAGAAATGGAAATAAAAACAAAAATAAAAAAATGGGACTTAATGAAATTTAAAATCTTTTGCACAGCAAAGGAAAACATAAGCAAGATGAAAACACAACCATCAGAATGGGAGAAAATATTTTCAAATGAAGCAAATGGCAAAGGATTAACCTCCAAAAAGCAGCTCCTGTAGCTCAATATCACAAAACCAAACAACCCAATCCAAAAATGGGCAGAAGACCTAAATAGACATTTCTCCAAAGAAGATATACAGGTTGCCAACAAACACATGAAAGGATGTTGAACATCACTAATTATTAGAGAAATGCAAATCAAAACTACAATGAGGTATCACCTCACACCAGTCAGAATGGCCATCATCAAAAATTCTACCAACAATAAATGCTGGAGAGGCATTTATTGGAGAAAAGGGAACCCTCTTGCACTGTTGGTGGGAATGTAAATTGATATAGCCACTAGGGAGAACGGTATGGGGGTTCCTTAAAAACTAAAAATAGAACAACCGTACAACCCAGCAATCCCACTACTGGACATTTACCCTGAGAAAACCATAATTCAAAAAGAGTCATGTACCACAATGTTCATTGTAGCTCTATTTACAATAGCCAGGACATGGAAGCAACCTAAGTGTCCATCAACAGATAACTGGATAAAGAAGATGTGGCACATATATACAATGGAACATTATTCAGCCATAAAAAGAAACGAAACTGAGTTATTTGTAATGAGGTGGATGGATCTAGAGTCTGTCCTACAGAGTGAAGTAAGTCAGAAAGAGAAAAACAAATACCGTATGCTAACACATATATATGGAATCTAAAAGAAAAAAAGGTTATGAAGAACCTAGGGGCAGGAAAGGATTAAGGACACAGACGTAGAGAAAGGACTTGAGGACACGGGGAGGGGGAAGTGTAAGCTGGGACAAAGTGAGAGAGTGGTATGGACATATATACACTACCAAATGTAAAATTGATAGCTACTGGGAAGCAGCCACATAGCACAGGGAGATCAGCTCAGTGCTTTGTGACCACCTAAAGGGGTGGGATAAGGGAGTGAGAGGGAAGTGCAAGAGGGAGTGGATATGGTGTTATATGTATATGTATAGCTGATTCACTTTTTTATACAGCAGAAACTAACACACAATTGTAAAGCAATTATACGCCAATAAAGATGTAAAAGGAAAAAAAAAGAAAGCCCAGAGATAAACCTACACACCTATGGTCCACTAATCTATGACAAAGGAGGCAAGGATATACAATGGAGAAAAGACAGTCTCTTCAATAAGTGGTGCTGGGAAAAATGGACAGCTACATGTAAAAGAATGAAATTAGAACACTCCCTAACACCATACACAAAAAATAAACTCAAAATGGATTAGAGACCGAAATGTAAGACTGGACACTATAAAACTCTTAGAGGAAAACATAGGAAGAATACTCTTTGACATAAATCACAACAAGATCTTTTTTGATCCACCTACTAGAGTAATGGAATAAAAAACAAAAATAAACAAATGGGAGCAAATGAAACCTAAAAGCGTTTGCAAAGCAAAGGAAACTACAAACAAGACGAAAAGACAACCTCAGAATGGGAGAAAATATTTGCAAACGAATCAATGGACAAAGGATTAATCTCCAATATATATAAACAGCACATGCAGCTCAACAGTAAAAAAACAAACAACCCAATCCAAAAATGGGCAGATGACGTAAACAGACATTTGTCCCGAGAAGACATACAGATGGCCAAGAAGCACATGAAAAGCTGCTCAACATCACTAATTATTAGAGAAATATAAACCAAAACTACAATGAGGTATCACCTCACACAAGTTAGAATGGGCATCATCAGAAAATCTACAAACAACAAATGCTGGAGAGGGTGTGGAGAAAAGGGAACCCCCTTACACTATTTGTGGGAATGTAAATTGATACAGTCACTATGGAGAACAGTATGGAGGTTCCTTAAAAAACTAAAAATAGAATTACCATATGACCCAGCAATCCCACTACTGGGCATATACCCAGAGAAAACCATAACTCAAAAAGTCACATTCACCACAATGTTCATTGCAGCACTATTTACAATAGCCAGGTCATGGAAGCAACCTAAATGCCCATAGATAGACAAATGGAAAATATGTGGTACATATATAAAATGGAATATTACTCAGCCATAAAAAGGAATGAAATTGGGTCATTTATAGAGGCGTGGATAGATCTAGAGACTGTCATACAGAGTGAAGTAAGTCAGAAAAAGAAAAACAAATATCGTATATTAACGCACACATGTGGAACCTAGAAAAATGGTACAGATGAACCGGTTTGCAAGGCAGAAATAGAGACACAGATGTAGAGAACAAATGTATGGTCACCAAGGGGGGAAAGTGGCAGGGTGGTGGTGGTGGGATGAATTGCGAGCCTGGGATTGACATATATACACTTATATGTATAAAATAGATAACCAATAAGAACCTGCTGTATAAAAAAATGAATAAAATAAAACTTAAAAATTAAAAAATAATATTTAAAAACATAAAACAGAAAAAAAAGTTCTGTCCTTCCCATAGACGTATTTATATGAATGAATTATTTCCATGCTTATATCTATAAATACAAAAAGAGGAATAAAACCTACCTTGAACCAAAAAAGAAAAAAAAAAACAGAACCCACTGGTCATACAGAGGAAAACCCTATCAGGGCACTTGCTCCAGTGGTAAACAATTCTGAAGTTGGTCAGAGGTGGGGAATCGTCTCCCATGCAGCCAGCAGCTCCCCCGCAAGGAGCTTCCTCATTGCAAAGCTGAGGGACCGTGAGGAGGCGTCTCTGAGTAAATGTGAGCTGAGCCTCAGGCCAGCTGCTGCTGAACTTTTCCCACCCTTCCCAGGTAAAACACCCGAATGTGTACAAAGACTTTAAAGCCTAGAGGAAAGGTCTTGGAGTCACACCAGCGACAGCATGCAGGCCGACTTGGTGCCTGCAGGCCAGCCAGGACGGTCCTGGCCCCGGGCGCTCTTCTGGAAGCTTTCCATTTCCCTGCCTGAGGTACCCCTCCTGTCCCGGTCCCCACTGCTTTTTTCCTTCCTCACCTCTGCCCGGGGAGAAATTCCAGCAGCAGGTATGGGTGACACATCGTCTTCTTTAGCAGGTGGCAGCCCGGCAACTCCTGCAGAAAGTCCAGCAGAGCCCCACTCACACGGGGCCACTCATAGAGCCCTGGGCCCTACTCCCTCCCACCAGCACAACCCCGAGACTGCTGACGGGGCAGAGAATATGGCGTCAGGCACAGCTGCAGAGGCTTTTGCTGCCTGGAGGGGTGTTTATATTGACCTCAACCCAGGCACACCTGGGAAGGGCTGGCCGGCCAGGTCAGGCTGCCCAGGTCAGCCAATCCTCGCCCCTCAGGGGCTCAGAGTTGCAGATAATGGGCCTTGCTGCACCGGCCAGATCCAAAGAACAGGTGTAGGGTCCCGAGAGTCAGGATAGACAAGGGGCGGCAGCCCTGGCTTGTTTTCTAATCATTTTATCGGGTCCATGAGTGGAAGACAACTTCAAGAAGACCCTCTCCTAATGAGAGGAACCCAGGAGTCAGGGAGAGGAGGGGTGGTGGGTGGAGACAGAGGCCTGGTGCCCCGGCTGCAGTGGAAGCCCCTGGAAGACCAGGTGGAGGGAGGCCGCACAGAGTGAAGCCTAGGGTCACAGACATGTCGGCACTGCTGTTTGTTAGTTCAAGCCCTGCTCTGAGGTGCTCTGTGTCAGCTCTGAGCGACAGGTGTGCTGGGGGTGCTCTGCAATGAGGGCTATGTGCACGGTTCCTGTGTGCCCAGCTCTGCCGGGGTACCTGTCCAAGGGAGCTCCATATCCAGGGAGGGGCCTGCCCACGAGAGCCCCGTGAGCTGCTGGGTACCTGCCCAGGTGAGCTCCATATCCTGGGAGGGGCCTGACCACGAGAGCCCCGTGGGCTGCTGGGTACCTGCCCAGGTGAGCTCCATATCCTGGGAGGGGCCTGACAATGAGAGCCCCGTGGGCTGCTGGGTACCTGCACAGGTGAGCTCCATATCCTGGGAGGGGCCTGACAATGAGAGCCCCGTGGGCTGCTGGCTACCTGCCCAGGTGAGCTCCATATCCTGGGAGGGGCCTAACCACGAGAGCCCCGTGGGCTGCTGGCTACCTGCACAGGTGAGCTCCATATCCTGGGAGGGGCCTGACCATGAGAGCCCCGTGGGCTGCTGGGGACCTGGTAAAGGACGCCAGGACAGTCAGTGAAGCCACAGAGGATATACATCCAGTAGTTCCTAATTCCTACACCCTGCTGGTCATTCTACCATCCACCAGGACATGGTATTCTGTATTAGACTTCAATGATGCCTTCTTCTGTATTCCATTAGTCCCAGAGTCACAAGAAATTTTGGCTGTGAGTGGCAGGACTCAACATACAACAAAAACAATACTGCTTGGCCGTCCTGCCCCAGGGGTTCAAAAATTCCCACACCATCTTTGGGGAAACGTTAGCTAAAACCCTAAAAGATCTACCTCTGGAGAAGTGAACCCTCCTTCAATATGCAGACGACATTCTGGGCTTCCCTGGTGGCGCAGTGGTTGAGAATCTGCCTGCCAATGCAGGGGACACAGGTTCGAGCCCTGGTCTGAGAAGATCCCATATGCCGCGGAGCACCTAGGCCCGTGAGCCACAATTACTGAGCCTGCGCGTCTGGAGCCTGTGCTCCACAATAAGAGAGGCTGCGATAGTGAGAGGCCCGCACACCGTGATGAAGAGTGGCCCCCGCTTGCCGCAACTAGAGAAAGCCCTCGCACAGAAACGAAGACCCAACACAGCCATAAATAATAAATAAATAAATTAAAAAAAAATATGCAGACGACATTCTGATCGCCAGCCCTACTAAGGAGGCCTCTGGACTACCTAGCCAATAAAAGATAGAAGGTGTCCAAGAAAAAGGCTCAAATATCACAGACTAAGGTGACCTGCCTGGGCTTCATTCTCACAGAAGATCGGAGAAGCCCATCCCAGGAAAGGGAAGAAGCCATTTGCAGCCTCACCCTTCCTAAAACTAGAAGACAGCTTAGGGGTTCCTGGGGAGACCAGGGTTTGCTGCATCTGAATCCCTAACTACAGTCTAATACCTGGGCCTCTATATGAAACACTGAAAGGAAAAGATGATGATCCTTTTGAATAGAATCCAGAAGCGGCCTTTCAAGAATGGAAAGAGCAGTCAATTCAGACCCTTGCCCTGGACCTCCTTAATTTAGCTAAACCCTTTGACCTTTACATTCCTGGTCGAAGGCGAATCGCCCTTGGAGTTTTAGTGCCAAAACTGGGACCACTTGAAATGGAACAACGCAAGAATGCCCTCCAGGCATTGGCCAGCCACCCCATCCGACCAGGATACTGGGGGTATCTAAAAACCTGGAAATGAGCAGCCCGCAAGGCCAGCTCCCTCCTAAGGGTAAAGGACGCCACTTGGTGATCCTAACCACCCACCATGCCCTGAAGTTGCAGGGATCGCTCCGTGGGCACAATGACCTCGAGTGAGGAGACCCTCCAACTCCAACCTCCAGAGAGACAACCTGAGGCAACAGGCCCCCATGACGACTCGTGTGACCATCACTTGACCTGGAGCTTCTCTCAGAAAACCACAAGAGTGTGCCCCAAAAGAACAGACTATTGCTTGCAGGACTTACTGCACCCAGAGTGGAGCTAATAAACCTGGCAGGGGACCCGTAAATAACGCTGCCACCATAGAAAAGCCTACAGACACCATGGTGACGGCGACCAATGAGACCAGATGTACTCCTGGTTACTTCAAAAGGGTGGTGACTGAGTGGCCGTCATGGTCCTGGATCACCACCGGCCCTGGACTGTCTGGGAGTTGAGCAGGCAGGGCTCTGACACCTGGTGCTGTTTGTACGTTAATTCAGTGGCCTAACTGAAGAAAGCGCAGACTACTGGTCAGAGCATCTAGGCTGGCAGAAACCGTCAGCCTAAGGGGGCCGAACCAATGTGGAGCTGGGTAAAACCGGCCCCCCCAGCGTCCCTGCGCATCTCTTTCCTGGACCCTTAAAGGTCATTAGAATCTATAAAACTTCCAACGCTGGTGCTCAGGCAGACGAGCAGTGAGGGAGGAGGCCTGGGGACAATCAACCTCACCTGGAGGCTGCTGGGGAGAAGTCCTGCCCCTCCCCCCCGGGTATGAGGACACCCAACTCAGCACGAAGCATTTAGAGAAGAGTTGTCTGCACCCTCAGCGCCCCAAGAATGTGGAATAGGACAAGAGGCAGAGGAGGGGTTTGTCACCGGCAAAGCCCATTAAAAATTCCTGGGAGATAAAAATAGAATCTGGGCAATAAAATAAAGTCTAACCTTTTTTTCCTTTGTGCTTTTTCTAATTTCACTTGTTCCTAGGTTTCCACAGGCAGAGGTCCCACACCTGGCACTTCAGACCCGATTTCCTAGTGCAAAATGGCTGGGCCGACACCTCAGCTCTCGGGGCCCTGTGCAGACTCCGCCACATAGAGCCTGAGCTCCAGCCAACTCAGCCCTTGAGAGCTCCGCCCCATCCCTCCCGCTGACGCTGACGGGATCCCTACAGAGCAGCCCGGCCCACAGTCCGCGGGGGAGCGCAC
Source organism: Balaenoptera borealis (assembly GCF_965194805.1). Taxonomy (NCBI): domain Eukaryota; kingdom Metazoa; phylum Chordata; class Mammalia; order Artiodactyla; family Balaenopteridae; genus Balaenoptera; species Balaenoptera borealis. The sequence continues at coordinate 351,261 of NW_028123792.1, forward strand.
GCTCTCACCTCTCCATTCTCTGATCAAAATATAAAGTTTTCCTTTGCTTCTGAACCAAACTCAGTCTCGATCTGTTGGCTCCAATGACACTGGGCAGGGGGACCCTTGTTGGGGCCGACTCTGCAGGATCAGTAACAGAATTTGAGAACATTGTAACTTCAATGAACAGATGTGTGAGCCAAATATTGTAATTTCAATGAACAGATGTGTGAGCCAAATATTGTAACTTCAATGAACAGATGTGTGAGCCAAACTGTAGTTAACATAGAGCAGTGTATAAGGCTCGTGTAAAATAAGGTATTTCTAACACTTCCATTTGATATTTCCATCACTTTATTATAAGCAAGTTCAGAGGAGGGGTTTGTCGTATTTGTCAGGTCAACATTAGAGAAATGCAGTGATTTCTTTCCAAGGATGTGGATCTACTAATCTTGGCTGAAGTTTCAATCTTGTTTTGAATGATTTTCCATTGAAAATGATACCTCTCTTTCAGCTCCTAGATTTCTGAGAAGTATAAAATCTTGTATTTTTTTATTACCAAAGGGGAAAGGTGGGAGGAGGGATAAATTAACAGTTTCGGATTAACATATACACACTGCTATGTATAAAATATATCATCAACAAGGAACTGCTGTATAGCACAGGGAACTATACTCAATATTTTGTAATAACCCCTAAGGGGAAATAATCTGAAAAACAATAGATATCAATATCGACATCATCTATCAACTACAGATAAAATGGAAACTAAAGGAGGCCGATGGTGAGCATTTCTGACCATGAAGACTGCAATCCTCTAAAGTTCGGACTCTGCCTACAGCCCAGTCCCTTAATGAACATACATGTACCAGTAGCTTAAAAATTCCCCAGATTGGGGTTCGGGGAGACACTGATTTGAAAAAATCTTTGGAGTTCTCCTTACATACATGGGACCTTTCCTACAGCTAAAACATGCCTGTGACACCCAGAAGATGGTACACGGTTGGATCAGGAAGATTTTGGAAAACGCACCTCATCTCCTAATCACCTGGTTGTCGGGTTCACGCCTCCAGCCTCTTTCCTAACATTCTCCACACTTGAGGATGTCAGCACCTTCAACATCCTGTTGCACAGAGTTTGAAATTTGTCCAGAGGATGAAGGGGAATGAGGAGAAACAATGAGAGAAAAGCCCTAGATGTTCAGACAGGCACAGGTCACTCTACTTTCCCATCAAGAAGAAGAATTAAGTACAGGCTCAGCCTGCCCCACGGAACCAGTATAAGGCCTAAAGCAATCCTGTGGTTTTGCAGCCAGCTCACAAAAAAGCGAGTTGAAAAATGGAGCTCAGGGGCACTGCAATTCACAAACATGCAGAGTTATAAATGATCACTCTCATCCAAACATATATTGAGGGAAGGCAACGAAGAGGATTTGAAAGCAAGGCAGAATTGCAGAAAACAAATTTCAGGAGGTAGATTCGAATCGCCTTTAAAGCACATGAAAAGCGGTAAAACGTCGAAAATGATGCCCTTGGCCAAAGAGGGAGTATACCTTTTTTCCTGAATATATTCAGGAAAAAACGCATATGCCTTTTTTCGCCAATCAAGCAAGCCAGAAATGCAAATGAGCACTACAAAGAAGTCTCACTTCCCAGGGGTCAAAAGGGCCATTGTAAAAGAGTGTAAAACCCAGAAATGCAGGAAAGGCCATGGAGAAAAGAGAGCCTTGTAAGGCTGATGGGCGGGATGTAATTTGCTAACGGCCACTCTGGAGAAGTGTATGGTGTTTCCTAAAACATCTAAAAAACACAGCTAGAGAGCGTAGGGCACTTCAACTCATGGGCGTATAAAATGGGAAAAATAAAAATCAACAAGACACAGGCACCCGAAAGTTTACGGCTGCTCTGTTGACAAGAACCTCCACTTCGTTACACCTTAAATATCCCAGGAAAGAGAAAAATGGATAAAGAAGTGTGGTCCTTATGTACAATGGAATATCATTCAGCCATGAAATCAACTTCATAAGGCTAGTAGCAGAATGATGAGTGGATTTAGGTACGACGATTCTAAGTGAAATAAGTCACACAGAAAACGAAACTTATCATAAGATATCACTTATAGAGGGAATGTAAAAACCGCGAACTTGAACTGAATTACAAAACAGAACAGAGTCACACGTTTAGAAAACACACTATGGCTGCTTAACGGGTAAGGTGAGGTGGGGTGATGCATAAAACAAGGGTTTCAAATTAGCTCAGAGACCGTTCCATAAACCCAATATGTAATAGACAAGACCTACTCCTTGCTCAGTGAACTGGACTCAACACCCCCTATTCAACGCCCAAGAATATATCTGACTAGTAAGAATCTTAAAACCTATGTAACGATATCTCTCTGTAAGTGAGTCATGTGGGTGTAAAGCGGCATAAACACAGCAGTGAAAAGCAGCTAAACCCCTTTATAAATATCAATCACTTTTAAAAACCAGTGAAACAAAGACAGTGAAAGAGAGAGAAATTCTTACAAAATTCGTTCAAGGGCTGTGATGCCACCTGGATTGACCATATCTAGACCCACAGCTGATTGAGACATAAGAGTGGACACTCTTGGGGCTGAGAGGTTTGGTGAGGTTGGGTGAGCAAACGCAGACCCTTTAGAGTAATACTGCGTGGTACCCATCCCATGGGTCAAAAATCTCCAGGTTCAAGGGCATCTTCCTACATCGAAAACATGCATGAGAAACCCTGAAGATGGTACACCGTGTGATCGGGAAAGGTTTCTAAAACGCACCTCATTTCTCATCTCCTTGTGCTCGGGTTCGCCATTCCAGCCGCTTTACTAGCAATCTCCCTCCTTGGAGAATCAGCACCTTTAACCTCCTGTTCCGTACAGGTTGCAATTTGTCCTGAGGATGAACGGGAAGAGGGGGAACCAATGAGACAGTAGCTCTAGGTGTTGGGACAGGCACAGGTCACTCTATTTTCCCATCAGGAAGAAGAATTAACCACAGGCTCAGCCTGCCGCCCGGGACCAGAATAGGGCCTGAAGCAATCCTGCGCTTTTGCGGCCAGCTCCCAAGAAAGCGAGTTGAAAAATGGAGCTCAGGGGCACTGCAATTCACAAACCTGCAGAGTTATCAATGATAACTCTCGTCCACAAATATATTGACGGAAGACAACGAAGAGGATTTGAAAGCAAGGCAGAATTGCAGGAAACAGATTTCAGGAGGTAGATTCGAATCGCCTTTAAAGCACGGGAAAAGCGGCAAAACCTCGACAATGATGCCCTTGGCCAAAAAGGGCGCATGCGTTTTTTCCTGAATATATTCAGGAAAAAACGCATACGCCCTTTTTGGCCAACCAAGCAACCTGGAAAGGCAAATCAGCGCTACAAAGAATTCTCGCTTCCCATCGGTCAAAAGGGCCATGCTGAATAAAGTGTCAAAACCAGAAATGCAGGACAGGCCATGGAGAAACGGGAGCCTTGCTACGCTGATGGGCGGGATGTAAATTGCCAACAGCCACTCTGGAGAAGTGTACGGTGTGTCCTGAAACATCGAAAAAACTCAGCTTAGACAGCATAGGGCACTTCCACTCATGGGCGTATAAATTGGGAAAACTAAAAATCAGCAAGGCACAGGCACCCCAAAGTTTAGGGCTGCTCTGTGGACAAGAACCTCCACTTCGTTACACCTTAAATATCCCAGGAAAGAGAAAAATGGATAAAGAAGTTGTGGTCCTTTTGTACAATGGAATATCACTCAGCCATGAAATCAACGTCATAAGGCTAGTAGCAGCATGATGAGTGGATTTAGGTACGACGATTCTAAGTGAAATAAGTCACACAGAAAAAGACACTTATCATAAGATATCACTTATAGAGGGAATGTAAAAACCGCTACCCTTGAACTGAATTACAAAACAGAACAGAGTCCCACGTTTAGAAAACACACTATGGCTGCTTAACGGGAAAGGTGAGGTGGGGTGATGCATAAAAGAGGGGTTTCAAATTAGCTCAGAGACCGTTCCATAAACCCAATAAGTAATAGACACGACCTACTCCTTGCTCAGTGAACTGGACTCAACACCCCCTATTCACCGCCCAAGAATATATCTGACTAGTAAGAATCTTAAAACCTATGTATTGATATCTCTCTGTAAGTGAGTCAAGTGGGTGTAAAGCGGCATAAACACAGCCGTGAAAAGCAGCTAAACCCCTTTATAAAAATCAATCACTTTAAAAACCCGTGAAACAAAGACAGTGAAAGAGAGAGAAATTCTTACAAAATTCGTTCAAGGGCTGTGATGCCACCTGGATTGACCATATCTAGACCCACAGCTGATTGAGACATAAGGGTGGACACTCTTGGGGCTAAGAGGTTTGGTGAGGTTGGGTGAGCAAACGCAGACCCTTTAGAGTAATACTGCGTGGTACCCATCCCATGGGTCCCAAATCTCCAGGCTCAAGGGCATCTTCCTACATCGAAAACATGCATGAGAAACCCTGAAGATGGTACACCGTGTGATCGGGAAAGGTTTCTAAAACGCACCTCATTTCTCATCTCCTTGTGCTCGGGTTCGCCATTCCAGCCGCTTTACTAGCAATCTCCCTCCTTGGAGAATCAGCACCTTTAACCTCCTGTTCCGTACAGGTTGCAATTTGTCCTGAGGATGAACGGGAAGAGGGGGAACCAATGAGACACTAGCTCTAGGTGTTGGGACAGGCACAGGTCACTCTATTTTCCCATCAGGAAGAAGAATTAACCACAGGCTCAGCCTGCCGCCCGGGACCAGAATAGGGCCTGAAGCAATCCTGCGCTTTTGCGGCCAGCTCCCAAGAAAGCGAGTTGAAAAATGGAGCTCAGGGGCACTGCAATTCACAAACCTGCAGAGTTATCAATGATAACTCTCGTCCACAAATATATTGACGGAAGACAACGAAGAGGATTTGAAAGCAAGGCAGAATTGCAGGAAACAGATTTCAGGAGGTAGATTCGAATCGCCTTTAAAGCACGGGAAAAGCGGCAAAACCTCGACAATGATGCCCTTGGCCAAAAAGGGCGCATGCGTTTTTTCCTGAATATATTCAGGAAAAAACGCATGCGCCCTTTTTGGCCAACCAAGCAACCTGGAAAGGCAAATCAGCGCTACAAAGAAGTCTCGCTTCCCATCGGTCAAAAGGGCCATGCTGAATAAAGTGTCAAAACCAGAAATGCAGGACAGGCCATGGAGAAACGGGAGACTTGCTACGCTGATGGGCGGGATGTAAATTGCCAACAGCCACTCTGGAGAAGTGTACGGTGTGTCCTGAAACATCGAAAAAACTCAGCTTAGACAGCATAGGGCACTTCCACTCATGGGCGTATAAATTGGGAAAACTAAAAATCAGCAAGGCACAGGCACCCCAAAGTTTAGGGCTGCTCTGTGGACAAGAACCTCCACTTCGTTACACCTTAAATATCCCAGGAAAGAGAAAAATGGATAAAGAAGTTGTGGTCCTTTTGTACAATGGAATATCACTCAGCCATGAAATCAACGTCATAAGGCTAGTAGCAGCATGATGAGTGGATTTAGGTACGACGATTCTAAGTGAAATAAGTCACACAGAAAAAGACACTTATCATAAGATATCACTTATAGAGGGAATGTAAAAACCGCTACCCTTGAACTGAATTACAAAACAGAACAGAGTCCCACGTTTAGAAAACACACTATGGCTGCTTAACGGGAAAGGTGAGGTGGGGTGATGCATAAAAGAGGGGTTTCAAATTAGCTCAGAGACCGTTCCATAAACCCAATAAGTAATAGACACGACCTACTCCTTGCTCAGTGAACTGGACTCAACACCCCCTATTCACCGCCCAAGAATATATCTGACTAGTAAGAATCTTAAAACCTATGTATTGATATCTCTCTGTAAGTGAGTCAAGTGGGTGTAAAGCGGCATAAACACAGCCGTGAAAAGCAGCTAAACCCCTTTATAAAAATCAATCACTTTAAAAACCCGTGAAACAAAGACAGTGAAAGAGAGAGAAATTCTTACAAAATTCGTTCAAGGGCTGTGATGCCACCTGGATTGACCATATCTAGACCCACAGCTGATTGAGACATAAGGGTGGACACTCTTGGGGCTAAGAGGTTTGGTGAGGTTGGGTGAGCAAACGCAGACCCTTTAGAGTAATACTGCGTGGTACCCATCCCATGGGTCCCAAATCTCCAGGCTCAAGGGCATCTTCCTACATCGAAAACATGCATGAGAAACCCTGAAGATGGTACACCGTGTGATCGGGAAAGGTTTCTAAAACGCACCTCATTTCTCATCTCCTTGTGCTCGGGTTCGCCATTCCAGCCGCTTTACTAGCAATCTCCCTCCTTGGAGAATCAGCACCTTTAACCTCCTGTTCCGTACAGGTTGCAATTTGTCCTGAGGATGAACGGGAAGAGGGGGAACCAATGAGACACTAGCTCTAGGTGTTGGGACAGGCACAGGTCACTCTATTTTCCCATCAGGAAGAAGAATTAACCACAGGCTCAGCCTGCCGCCCGGGACCAGAATAGGGCCTGAAGCAATCCTGCGCTTTTGCGGCCAGCTCCCAAGAAAGCGAGTTGAAAAATGGAGCTCAGGGGCACTGCAATTCACAAACCTGCAGAGTTATCAATGATAACTCTCGTCCACAAATATATTGACGGAAGACAACGAAGAGGATTTGAAAGCAAGGCAGAATTGCAGGAAACAGATTTCAGGAGGTAGATTCGAATCGCCTTTAAAGCACGGGAAAAGCGGCAAAACCTCGACAATGATGCCCTTGGCCAAAAAGGGCGCATGCGTTTTTTCCTGAATATATTCAGGAAAAAACGCATACGCCCTTTTTGGCCAACCAAGCAACCTGGAAAGGCAAATCAGCGCTACAAAGAAGTCTCGCTTCCCATCGGTCAAAAGGGCCATGCTGAATAAAGTGTCAAAACCAGAAATGCAGGACAGGCCATGGAGAAACGGGAGACTTGCTACGCTGATGGGCGGGATGTAAATTGCCAACAGCCACTCTGGAGAAGTGTACGGTGTGTCCTGAAACATCGAAAAAACTCAGCTTAGACAGCATAGGGCACTTCCACTCACGGGCGTATAAATTGGGAAAACTAAAAATCAGCAAGGCACAGGCACCCCAAAGTTTAGGGCTGCTCTGTGGACAAGAACCTCCACTTCGTTACACCTTAAATATCCCAGGCAAGAGAAAAATGGATAAAGAAGTTGTGGTCCTTTTGTACAATGGAATATCACTCAGCCATGAAATCAACGTCATAAGGCTTGTAGCAGCATGATGAGTGGATTTAGGTACGACGATTCTAAGTGAAATAAGTCACACAGAAAAAGACACTTATCATAAGATATCACTTATAGAGGGAATGTAAAAACCGCTACCCTTGAACTGAATTACAAAACAGAACAGAGTCACACGTTTAGAAAACACACTATGGCTGCTTAACGGGAAAGGTGAGGTGGGGTGATGCATAAAACAAGGGTTTCAAATTAGCTCAGAGACCGTTCCATAAACCCAATATGTAATAGACAAGACCTACTCCTTGCTCAGTGATCTGGACTCAAAACCCCCTATTCACCGCCCAAGAATATATCTGACTAGTAAGAATCTTAAAACCTATGTATTGATATCTCTCTGTAAGTGAGTCAAGTGGGTGTAAAGCGGCATAAACACAGCAGTGAAAAGCAGCTAAACCCCTTTATAAAAATCAATCACTTTTAAAAACCCGTGAAACAAAGACAGTGAAAGAGAGAGAAATTCTTACAAAATTCGTTCAAGGGCTGTGATGCCACCTGGATTGACCATATCTAGACCCACAGCTGATTGAGACATAAGGGTGGACACTCTTGGGGTTGAGAGGTTTGGTGAGGTTGGGTGAGCAAACGCAGACCCTTTAGAGTAATACTGCGTGGTACCCATCCCATGGATCCCAAATCTCCAGGTTCAAGGGCATCTTCCTACATCGAAAACATGCATGAGAATCCCAGAGGATGGTACACCGTGTGATCGGGAAAGGTTTCTAAAACGCACCTCATTTCTCATCTCCTTGTGCTCGGGTTCGCCATTCCAGCCGCTTTACTAGCAATCTCCCTCCTTGGAGAATCAGCACCTTTAACCTCCTGTTCCGTACAGGTTGCAATTTGTCCTGAGGATGAACGGGAAGAGGGGGAACCAATGAGACACTAGCTCTAGGTGTTGGGACAGGCACAGGTCGCTCTATTTTCCCATCAGAAAGAAGAATTAACCACAGGCTCAGCCTGCCGCCCGGGACCAGAATAGGGCCTGAAGCAATCCTGCGCTTTTGCGGCCAGCTCCCAAGAAAGCGAGTTGAAAAATGGAGCTCAGGGGCACTGCAATTCACAAACCTGCAGAGTTATAAATGATAACTCTCGTCCACAAATATATTGAGGGAAGGCAACGAAGAGGATTTGAAAGCAAGGCAGAATTGCAGGAAACAGATTTCAGGAGGTAGATTCGAATCGCCTTTAAAGCACGGGAAAAGCGGCAAAACCTCGACAATGATGCCCTTGGCCAAAAAGGGCGTATGCGTTTTTTCCTGAATATATTCAGGAAAAAACGCATACGCCCTTTTTGGCCAACCAAGCAACCTGGAAAGGCAAATCAGCGCTACAAAGAAGTCTCGCTTCCCATCGGTCAAAAGGGCCATGCTGAATAAAGTGTCAACACCAGAAATGCAGGAAAGACCATGGAGAAACGGGAGACTTGCTATGCTGATGGGCGTGACGTAAATTGCCAACAGCCACTCTGGAGAAGTGTACGGTGTGTCCTGAAACATCGAAAAAACTCAGCTTAGAGAGCATAGGGCACTTCCACTCACGGGCGTATAAATTGGGAAAACTAAAAATCAGCAATACACAGGCACCCCAAAGTTTAGGGCTGCTCTGTTGACAAGAACCTCCACTTCGTTACACCTTAAATATCCCAGGAAAGAGAAAAATGGATAAAGAAGTTGTGGTCCTTTTGTACAATGGAATATCACTCAGCCATGAAATCAACGTCATAAGGCTAGTAGCAGCATGATGAGTGGATTTAGGTACGACGATTCTAAGTGAAATAAGTCACACAGAAAAAGACACTTATCATAAGATATCACTTATAGAGGGAATGTAAAAATCGCTACCCTTGAACTGAATTACAAAACAGAAGAGAGTCACACGTTTAGAAAGAACACTATGGCTGCTTAACGGGAAAGGTGAGGTGGGGTGATGCATAAAACAAGGGTTTCAAATTAGCTCAGAGACCGTTCCATAAACCCAATATGTAATAGACAAGACCTACTCCTTGCTCAGTGATCTGGACTCAAAACCCCCTATTCACCGCCCAAGAATATATCTGACTAGTAAGAATCTTAAAACCTATGTATTGATATCTCTCTGTAAGTGAGTCAAGTGGGTGTAAAGCGGCATAAACACAGCAGTGAAAAGCAGCTAAACCCCTTTATAAAAATCAATCACTTTTAAAAACCCGTGAAACAAAGACAGTGAAAGAGAGAGAAATTCTTACAAAATTCGTTCAAGGGCTGTGATGCCACCTGGATTGACCATATCTAGACCCACAGCTGATTGAGGCATAAGGGTGGACACTCTTGGGGTTGAGAGGTTTGGTGAGGTTGGGTGAGCAAACGCAGACCCTTTAGAGTAATACTGCGTGGTACCCATCCCATGGGTCCCAAATCTCCAGGTTCAAGGGCATCTTCCTACATCGAAAACATGCATGAGAATCCCAGAACATGGTACACCGTGTGATCGGGAAAGGTTTCTAAAACGCACCTCATTTCTCATCTCCTTGTGCTCGGGTTCGCCATTCCAGCCGCTTTACTAGCAATCTCCCTCCTTGGAGAATCAGCACCTTTAACCTCCTGTTCCGTACAGGTTGCAATTTGTCCTGAGGATGAACGGGAAGAGGGGGGACCAATGAGACACTAGCTCTAGGTGTTGGGACAGGCACAGGTCACTCTATTTTCCCATCAGGAAGAAGAATTAACCACAGGCTCAGCCTGCCGCCCGGGACCAGAATAGGGCCTGAAGCAATCCTGCGCTTTTGCGGCCAGCTCCCAAGAAAGCGAGTTGAAAAATGGAGCTCAGGGGCACTGCAATTCACAAACCTGCAGAGTTATAAATGATAACTCTCGTCCACAAATATATTGACGGAAGACAACGAAGAGGATTTGAAAGCAAGGCAGAATTGCAGGAAACAGATTTCAGGAGGTAGATTCGAATCGCCTTTAAAGCACGGGAAAAGCGGCAAAACCTCGACAATGATACCCTTGGCCAAAAAGGTCGCATGCCTTTTTTCCTGAATATATTCAGGAAAAAACGCATGCGCCCTTTTTGGCCAACCAAGCAACCTGGAAAGGCAAATCAGCGCTACAAAGAAGTCTCGCTTCCCATCGGTCAAAAGGGCCATGCTGAATAAAGTGTCAACACCAGAAATGCAGGACAGGCCATGGAGAAACGGGAGCCTTGCTACGCTGATGGGCGGGATGTAAATTGCCAACAGCCACTCTGCAGAAGTGTACGGTGTGTCCTGAAACATCGAAAAAACTCAGCTTAGAGAGCATAGGGCACTTCCACTCATGGGCGTATAAATTGGGAAAACTAAAAATCAGCAATGCACAGGCACCCCAAAGTTTAGGGCTGCTCTGTTGACAAGAACCTCCACTTCGTTACACCTTAAATATCCCAGGCAAGAGAAAAATGGATAAAGAAGTTGTGGTCCTTTTGTACAATGGAATATCACTCAGCCATGAAATCAACGTCATAAGGCTAGTAGCAGCATGATGAGTGGATTTAGGTACGACGATTCTAAGTGAAATAATTCACACAGAAAAATACACTTATCATAAGATATCACTTATAGAGGTAATGTAAAAACCGCTACCCTTGAACTGAATTACAAAACAGAACAGAGTCACACGTTTAGAAAGCACACTATGGCTGCTTAACGGGAAAGGTGAGGTGGGGTGATGCATAAAACAAGGGTTTCAAATTAGCTCAGAGACCGCTCCATAAACCGAATATGTAATAGACAAGACCTACTCCTTGCTCAGTGATCTGGACTCAAAACCCCCTATTCACTGCCCAAGAATATATATGACTAGTAAGAATCTTAAAACCTATGTATTGATATCCCTCTGTAAGTGAGTCAAGTGGGTGTAAAGCGGCATAAACACAGCAGTGAAAAGCAGCTAAACCCCTTTATAAAAATCAATCACTTTTAAAAACCCGTGAAACAAAGACAGTGAAAGAGAGAGAAATTCTTACAAAATTCGTTCAAGGGCTGTGATGCCACCTGGATTGACCATATCTAGACCCACAGCTGATTGAGGCATAAGAGTGGACACTCTTGGGGTTGAGAGGTTTGGTGAGGTTGGGTGAGCAAACGCAGACCCTTTAGAGTAATACTGCGTGGTACCCATCCCATGGGTCCCAAATCTCCAGGTTCAAGGGCATCTTCCTACATCGAAAACATGCATGAGAATCCCAGAGGATGGTACACCGTGTGATCGGGAAAGGTTTCTAAAACGCACCTCATTTCTCATCTCTTTGTGCTCGGGTACGCCATTCCAGCCGCTTTACTAGCAATCTCCCTCCTTGGAGAATCAGCACCTTTAACCTCCTGTTCCGTACAGGTTGCAATTGGTCCTGAGGATGAACGGGAAGAGGGGGGACCAATGAGACACTAGCTCTAGGTGTTGGGACAGGCACAGGTCACTCTATTTTCCCATCAGGAAGAAGAATTAACCACAGGCTCAGCCTGCCGCCCGGGACCAGAATAGGGCCTGAAGCAATCCTGCGCTTTTGCGGCCAGCTCCCAAGAAAGCGAGTTGAAAAATGGAGCTCAGGGGCACTGCAATTCACAAACCTGCAGAGTTATAAATGATAACTCTCGTCCACAAATATATTGACGGAAGACAACGAAGAGGATTTGAAAGCAAGGCAGAATTGCAGGAAACAGGTTTCAGGAGGTAGATTCGAATCGCCTTTAAAGCACGGGAAAAGCGGCAAAACCTCGACAATGATGCCCTTGGCCAAAAAGAGCGCATGCGTTTTTTCCTGAATATATTCAGGAAAAAACGCATGCGCCCCTTTTGGCCAACCAAGCAACCTGGAAACGCAAATCAGCGCTACAAAGAAGTCTCGCTTCCCATCGGTCAAAAGGGCCATGCTGAATAAAGTGTCAAAACCAGAAATGCAGGACAGGCCATGGAGAAACGGGAGCCTTGCTACGCTGATGGGCGGGATGTAAATTGCCAACAGCCACTCTGGAGAAGTGTACGGTGTGTCCTGAAACATCGAAAAAACTCAGCTTAGACAGCATAGGGCACTTCCACTCACGGGCGTATAAATTGGGAAAACTAAAAATCAGCAAGGCACAGGCACCCCAAAGTTTAGGGCTGCTCTGTGGACAAGAACCTCCACTTCGTTACACCTTAAATATCCCAGGCAAGAGAAAAATGGATAAAGAAGTTGTGGTCCTTTTGTACAATGGAATATCACTCAGCCATGAAATCAACGTCATAAGGCTAGTAGCAGCATGATGAGTGGATTTAGGTACGACGATTCTAAGTGAAATAAGTCACACAGAAAAAGACACTTATCATAAGATATCACTTATAGAGGGAATGTAAAAACCGCTACCCTTGAACTGAATTACAAAACAGAACAGAGTCACACGTTTAGAAAACACACTATGGCTGCTTAACGGGAAAGGTGAGGTGGGGTGATGCATAAAACAAGGGTTTCAAATTAGCTCAGAGACCGTTCCATAAACCCAATATGTAATAGACAAGACCTACTCCTTGCTCAGTGATCTGGACTCAAAACCCCCTATTCACCGCCCAAGAATATATCTGACTAGTAAGAATCTTAAAACCTATGTATTGATATCTCTCTGTAAGTGAGTCAAGTGGGTGTAAAGCGGCATAAACACAGCAGTGAAAAGCAGCTAAACCCCTTTATAAAAATCAATCACTTTTAAAAACCTGTGAAACAAAGACAGTGAAAGAGAGAGAAATTCTTACAAAATTCGTTCAAGGGCTGTGATGCCACCTGGATTGACCATATCTAGACCCACAGCTGATTGAGGCATGAGGGTGGACACTCTTGGGGTTGAGAGGTTTGGTGAGGTTGGGTGAGCAAACGCAGACCCTTTAGAGTAATACTGCGTGGTACCCATCCCATGGGTCCCAAATCTCCAGGTTCAAGGGCATCTTCCTACATCGAAAACATGCATGAGAATCCCAGAGGATGGTACACCGTGTGATCGGGAAAGGTTTCTAAAACGCACCTCATTTCTCATCTCCTTGTGCTCGGGTTCGCCATTCCAGCCGCTTTACTAGCAATCTCCCTCCTTGGAGAATCAGCACCTTTAACCTCCTGTTCCGTACAGGTTGCAATTTGTCCTGAGGATGAACGGGAAGAGGGGGGACCAATGAGACACTAGCTCTAGGTGTTGGGACAGGCACAGGTCACTCTATTTTCCCATCAGGAAGAAGAATTAACCACAGGCTCAGCCTGCCGCCCGGGACCAGAATAGGGTCTGAAGCAATCCTGCGCTTTTGCGGCCAGCTCCCAAGAAAGCGAGTTGAAAAATGGAGCTCAGGGGCACTGCAATTCACAAACCTGCAGAGTTATAAATGATAACTCTCGTCCACAAATATATTGACGGAAGACAACGAAGAGGATTTGAAAGCAAGGCAGAATTGCAGGAAACAGATTTCAGGAGGTAGATTCGAATCGCCTTTAAAGCACGGGAAAAGCGGCAAAACCTCGACAATGATGCCCTTGGCCAAAAAGGGCGCATGCGTTTTTTCCTGAATATATTCAGGAAAAAACGTATGCGCCCTTTTTGGCCAACCAAGCAACCTGGAAAGGCAAATCAGCGCTACAAAGAAGTCTCGCTTCCCATCGGTCAAAAGGGCCATGCTGAATAAAGTGTCAAAACCAGAAATGCAGGACAGACCATGGAGAAACGGGAGCCTTGCTACGCTGATGGGCGGGATGTAAATTGCCAACAGCCACTCTGGAGAAGTGTACGGTGTGTCCTGAAACATCGAAAAAACTCAGCTTAGACAGCATAGGGCACTTCCACTCACGGGCGTATAAATTGGGAAAACTAAAAATCAGCAAGGCACAGGCACCACAAGGTTTAGGGCTGCTCTGTGGACAAGAACCTCCACTTCGTTACACCTTAAATATCCCAGGAAAGAGAAAAATGGATAAAGAAGTTGTGGTCCTTTTGTACAATGGAATATCACTCAGCCATGAAATCAACGTCATAAGGCTAGTAGCAGCATGATGAGTGGATTTAGGTACGACGATTCTAAGTGAAATAAGTCACACAGAAAAAGACACTTATCATAAGATATCACTTATAGAGGGAATGTAAAAACCGCTACCCTTGCACTGAATTACAAAACAGAACAGAGTCACACGTTTAGAAAACACACTATGGCTGCTTAACGGGAAAGGTGAGGTGGGGTGATGCATAAAACAAGGGTTTCAAATTAGCTCAGAGACCGTTCCATAAACCCAATATGTAATAGACAAGACCTACTCCTTGCTCAGTGATCTGGACTCAAAACCCCCTATTCACCGCCCAAGAATATATATGACTAGTAAGAATCTTAAAACCTATGTATTGATATCTCTCTGTAAGTGAGTCAAGTGGGTGTAAAGCGGCATAAACACAGCAGTGAAAAGCAGCTAAACCCCTTTATAAAAATCAATCACTTTTAAAAACCCGTGAAACAAAGACAGTGAAAGAGAGAGAAATTCTTACAAAATTCGTTCAAGGGCTGTGATGCCACCTGGATTGACCATATCTAGACCCACAGCTGATTGAGGCATGAGGGTGGACACTCTTGGGGTTGAGAGGTTTGGTGAGGTTGGGTGAGCAAACGCAGACCCTTTAGAGTAATAGTGCGTGGTACCCATTCCATGGGTCCCAAATCTCCAGGTTCAAGGGCATCTTCCTACATCGAAAACATGCATGAGAATCCCAGAGGATGGTACACCGTGTGATCGGGAAAGGTTTCTAAAACGCACCTCATTTCTCATCTCCTTGTGCTCGGGTTCGCCATTCCAGCCGCTTTACTAGCAATCTCCCTCCTTGGAGAATCAGCACCTTTAACCTCCTGTTCCGTACAGGTTGCAATTTGTCCTGAGGATGAACGGGAAGAGGGGGTACCAATGAGACACTAGCTCTAGGTGTTGGGACAGGCACAGGTCACTCTATTTTCCCATCAGGAAGAAGAATTAACCACAGGCTCAGCCTGCCGCCCGAGACCAGAATAGGGTCTGAAGCAATCCTGTGCTTTTGCGGCCAGCTCCCAAGAAAGCGAGTTGAAAAATGGAGCTCAGGGGCACTGCAATTCACAAACCTGCAGAGTTATAAATGATAACTCTCGTCCACAAATATATTGACGGAAGACAACGAAGAGGATTTGAAAGCAAGGCAGAATTGCAGGAAACAGATTTCAGGAGGTAGATTCGAATCGCCTTTAAAGCACGGGAAAAGCGGCAAAACCTCGACAATGATGCCCTTGGCCAAAAAGAGCGCATGCGTTTTTTCCTGAATATATTCAGGAAAAAACGCATGCGCCCTTTTTGGCCAACCAAGCAACCTGGAAAGGCAAATCAGCGCTACAAAGAAGTCTCGCTTCCCATCGGTCAAAAGGGCCATGCTGAATAAAGTGTCAAAACCAGAAATGCAGGACAGACCATGGAGAAACGGGAGCCTTGCTACGCTGATGGGCGGGATGTAAATTGCCAACAGCCACTCTGGAGAAGTGTACGGTGTGTCCTGAAACATAGAAAAAACTCAGCTTAGACAGCATAGGGCACTTCCACTCACGGGCGTATAAATTGGGAAAACTAAAAATCAGCAAGGCACAGGCACCACAAGGTTTAGGGCTGCTCTGTGGACAAGAACCTCCACTTCGTTACACCTTAAATATCCCAGGAAAGAGAAAAATGGATAAAGAAGTTGTGGTCCTTTTGTACAATGGAATATCACTCAGCCATGAAATCAACGTCATAAGGCTAGTAGCAGCATGATGAGTGGATTTAGGTACGACGATTCTAAGTGAAATAAGTCACACAGAAAAAGACACTTATCATAAGATATCACTTATAGAGGGAATGTAAAAACCGCTACCCTTGCACTGAATTACAAAACAGAACAGAGTCACACGTTTAGAAAACACACTATGGCTGCTTAACGGGAAAGGTGAGGTGGGGTGATGCATAAAACAAGGGTTTCAAATTAGCTCAGAGACCGTTCCATAAACCCAATATGTAATAGACAAGACCTACTCCTTGCTCAGTGATCTGGACTCAAAACCTCTTATTCACCGCCCAAGAATATATATGCCTAGTAAGAATCTTAAAACCTATGTATTGATATCTCTCTGTAAGTGAGTCAAGTGGGTGTAAAGCGGCATAAACACAGCAGTGAAAAGCAGCTAAACCCCTTTATAAAAATCAATCACTTTTAAAAACCCGTGAAACAAAGACAGTGAAAGAGAGAGAAATTCTTACAAAATTCGTTCAAGGGCTGTGATGCCACCTGGATTGACCATATCTAGACCCACAGCTGATTGAGGCATGAGGGTGGACACTCTTGGGGTTGAGAGGTTTGGTGAGGTTGGGTGAGCAAACGCAGACCCTTTAGAGTAATACTGCGTGGTACCCATCCCATGGGTCCCAAATCTCCAGGTTCAAGGGCATCTTCCTACATCGAAAACATGCATGAGAATCCCAGAGGATGGTACACCGTGTGATCGGGAAAGGTTTCTAAAACGCACCTCATTTCTCATCTCCTTGTGCTCGGGTTCGCCATTCCAGCCGCTTTACTAGCAATCTCCCTCCTTGGAGAATCAGCACCTTTAACCTCCTGTTCCGTACAGGTTGCAATTTGTCCTGAGGATGAACGGGAAGAGGGGGGACCAATGAGACACTAGCTCTAGGTGTTGGGACAGGCACAGGTCACTCTATTTTCCCATCAGGAAGAAGAATTAACCACAGGCTCAGCCTGCCGCCCGGGACCAGAATAGGGTCTGAAGCAATCCTGCGCTTTTGCGGCCAGCTCCCAAGAAAGCGAGTTGAAAAATGGAGCTCAGGGGCACTGCAATTCACAAACCTGCAGAGTTATAAATGATAACTCTCGTCCACAAATATATTGACGGAAGACAACGAAGAGGATTTGAAAGCAAGGCAGAATTGCAGGAAACAGATTTCAGGAGGTAGATTCGAATCGCCTTTAAAGCACGGGAAAAGCGGCAAAACCTCGACAATGATGCCCTTGGCCAAAAAGGGCGCATGCGTTTTTTCCTGAATATATTCAGGAAAAAACGTATGCGCCCTTTTTGGCCAACCAAGCAACCTGGAAAGGCAAATCAGCGCTACAAAGAAGTCTCACTTCCCATCGGTCAAAAGGGCCATGCTGAATAAAGTGTCAAAACCAGAAATGCAGGACAGACCATGGAGAAACGGGAGCCTTGCTACGCTGATGGGCGGGATGTAAATTGCCAACAGCCACTCTGGAGAAGTGTACGGTGTGTCCTGAAACATCGAAAAAACTCAGCTTAGACAGCATAGGACACTTCCACTCACGGGCGTATAAATTGGGAAAACTAAAAATCAGCAAGGCACAGGCACCACAAGGTTTAGGGCTGCTCTGTGGACAAGAACCTCCACTTCGTTACACCTTAAATATCCCAGGAAAGAGAAAAATGGATAAAGAAGTTGTGGTCCTTTTGTACAATGGAATATCACTCAGCCATGAAATCAACGTCATAAGGCTAGTAGCAGCATGATGAGTGGATTTAGGTACGACGATTCTAAGTGAAATAAGTCACACAGAAAAAGACACTTATCATAAGATATCACTTATAGAGGGAATGTAAAAACCGCTACCCTTGCACTGAATTACAAAACAGAACAGAGTCACACGTTTAGAAAACACACTATGGCTGCTTAACGGGAAAGGTGAGGTGGGGTGATGCATAAAACAAGGGTTTCAAATTAGCTCAGAGACCGTTCCATAAACCCAATATGTAATAGACAAGACCTACTCCTTGCTCAGTGATCTGGACTCAAAACCCTCTATTCACCGCCCAAGAATATATATGACTAGTAAGAATCTTAAAACCTATGTATTGATATCTCTCTGTAAGTGAGTCAAGTGGGTGTAAAGCGGCATAAACACAGCAGTGAAAAGCAGCTAAACCCCTTTATAAAAATCAATCACTTTTAAAAACCCGTGAAACAAAGACAGTGAAAGAGAGAGAAATTCTTACAAAATTCGTTCAAGGGCTGTGATGCCACCTGGATTGAACATATCTAGACCCACAGCTGATTGAGGCATGAGGGTGGACACTCTTGGGGTTGAGAGGTTTGGTGAGGTTGGGTGAGCAAACGCAGACCCTTTAGAGTAATACTGCGTGGTACCCATCCCATGGGTCCCAAATCTCCAGGTTCAAGGGCATCTTCCTACATCGAAAACATGCATGAGAATCCCAGAGGATGGTACACCGTGTGATCGGGAAAGGTTTCTAAAACGCACCTCATTTCTCATCTCCTTGTGCTCGGGTTCGCCATTCCAGCCGCTTTACTAGCAATCTCCCTCCTTGGAGAATCAGCACCTTTAACCTCCTGTTCCGTACAGGTTGCAATTTGTCCTGAGGATGAACGGGAAGAGGGGGGACCAATGAGACACTAGCTCTAGGTGTTGGGACAGGCACAGGTCACTCTATTTTCCCATCAGGAAGAAGAATTAACCACAGGCTCAGCCTGCCGCCCGGGACCAGAATAGGGCCTGAAGCAATCCTGCGCTTTTGCGGCCAGCTCCCAAGAAAGCGAGTTGAAAAATGGAGCTCAGGGGCACTGCAATTCACAAACCTGCAGAGTTATAAATGATAACTCTCGTCCACAAATATATTGACGGAAGACAACGAAGAGGATTTGAAAGCAAGGCAGAATTGCAGGAAACAGATTTCAGGAGGTAGATTCGAATCGCCTTTAAAGCACGGGAAAAGCGGCAAAACCTCGACAATGATGCCCTTGGCCAAAAAGGGCGCATGCGTTTTTTCCTGAATATATTCAGGAAAAAACGCATGCGCCCTTTTTGGCCAACCAAGCAACCTGGAAAGGCAAATCAGCGCTACAAAGAAGTCTCGCTTCCCATCGGTCAAAAGGGCCATGCTGAATAAAGTGTCAAAACCAGAAATGCAGGACAGACCATGGAGAAACGGGAGCCTTGCTACGCTGATGGGCGGGATGTAAATTGCCAACAGCCACTCTGGAGAAGTGTACGGTGTGTCCTGAAACATCGAAAAAACTCAGCTTAGACAGCATAGGGCACTTCCACTCACGGGCGTATAAATTGGGAAAACTAAAAATCAGCAAGGCACAGGCACCCCAAGGTTTAGGGCTGCTCTGTGGACAAGAACCTCCACTTCGTTACACCTTAAATATCCCAGGAAAGAGAAAAATGGATAAAGAAGTTGTGGTCCTTTTGTACAATGGAATATCACTCAGCCATGAAATCAACG
Source organism: Balaenoptera borealis (assembly GCF_965194805.1). Classification (NCBI taxonomy): domain Eukaryota; kingdom Metazoa; phylum Chordata; class Mammalia; order Artiodactyla; family Balaenopteridae; genus Balaenoptera; species Balaenoptera borealis. Next base: position 370,856 of record NW_028123792.1, read on the forward strand.
TCATAAGGCTAGTAGCAGCATGATGAGTGGATTTAGGTACGACGATTCTAAGTGAAATAAGTCACACAGAAAAAGACACTTATCATAAGATATCACTTATAGAGGGAATGTAAAAACCGCTACCCTTGCACTGAATTACAAAACAGAACAGAGTCACACGTTTAGAAAACACACTATGGCTGCTTAACGGGAAAGGTGAGGTGGGGTGATGCATAAAACAAGGGTTTCAAATTAGCTCAGAGACCGTTCCATAAACCCAATATGTAATAGACAAGACCTACTCCTTGCTCAGTGATCTGGACTCAAAACCCTCTATTCACCGCCCAAGAATATATATGACTAGTAAGAATCTTAAAACCTATGTATTGATATCTCTCTGTAAGTGAGTCAAGTGGGTGTAAAGCGGCATAAACACAGCAGTGAAAAGCAGCTAAACCCCTTTATAAAAATCAATCACTTTTAAAAACCCGTGAAACAAAGACAGTGAAAGAGAGAGAAATTCTTACAAAATTCGTTCAAGGGCTGTGATGCCACCTGGATTGAACATATCTAGACCCACAGCTGATTGAGGCATGAGGGTGGACACTCTTGGGGTTGAGAGGTTTGGTGAGGTTGGGTGAGCAAACGCAGACCCTTTAGAGTAATACTGCGTGGTACCCATCCCATGGGTCCCAAATCTCCAGGTTCAAGGGCATCTTCCTACATCGAAAACATGCATGAGAATCCCAGAGGATGGTACACCGTGTGATCGGGAAAGGTTTCTAAAACGCACCTCATTTCTCATCTCCTTGTGCTCGGGTTCGCCATTCCAGCCGCTTTACTAGCAATCTCCCTCCTTGGAGAATCAGCACCTTTAACCTCCTGTTCCGTACAGGTTGCAATTTGTCCTGAGGATGAACGGGAAGAGGGGGGACCAATGAGACACTAGCTCTAGGTGTTGGGACAGGCACAGGTCGCTCTATTTTCCCATCAGGAAGAAGAATTAACCACAGGCTCAGCCTGCCGCCCGGGACCAGAATAGGGCCTGAAGCAATCCTGCGCTTTTGCGGCCAGCTCCCAAGAAAGCGAGTTGAAAAATGGAGCTCAGGGGCACTGCAATTCACAAACCTGCAGAGTTATAAATGATAACTCTCGTCCACAAATATATTGACGGAAGACAACGAAGAGGATTTGAAAGCAAGGCAGAATTGCAGGAAACAGATTTCAGGAGGTAGATTCGAATCGCCTTTAAAGCACGGGAAAAGCGGCAAAACCTCGACAATGATGCCCTTGGCCAAAAAGGGCGCATGCGTTTTTTCCTGAATATATTCAGGAAAAAACGCATGCGCCCTTTTTGGCCAACCAAGCAACCTGGAAAGGCAAATCAGCGCTACAAAGAAGTCTCGCTTCCCATCGGTCAAAAGGGCCATGCTGAATAAAGTGTCAAAACCAGAAATGCAGGACAGACCATGGAGAAACGGGAGCCTTGCTACGCTGATGGGCGGGATGTAAATTGCCAACAGCCACTCTGGAGAAGTGTACGGTGTGTCCTGAAACATCGAAAAAACTCAGCTTAGACAGCATAGGGCACTTCCACTCACGGGCGTATAAATTGGGAAAACTAAAAATCAGCAAGGCACAGGCACCCCAAGGTTTACGGCTGCTCTGTGGACAAGAACCTCCACTTCGTTACACCTTAAATATCCCAGGAAAGAGAAAAATGGATAAAGAAGTTGTGGTCCTTTTGTACAATGGAATATCACTCAGCCATGAAATCAACGTCATAAGGCTAGTAGCAGCATGATGAGTGGATTTAGGTACGACGATTCTAAGTGAAATAAGTCACACAGAAAAAGACACTTATCATAAGATATCACTTATAGAGGGAATGTAAAAACCGCTACCCTTGAACTGAATTACAAAACAGAACAGAGTCACACGTTTAGAAAACACACTATGGCTGCTTAACGGGAAAGGTGAGGTGGGGTGATGCATAAAACAAGGGTTTCAAATTAGCTCAGAGACCGTTCCATAAACCCAATATGTAATAGACAAGACCTACTCCTTGCTCAGTGATCTGGACTCAAAACCCCTTATTCACCGCCCAAGAATATATATGCCTAGTAAGAATCTTAAAACCTATGTATTGATATCTCTCTGTAAGTGAGTCAAGTGGGTGTAAAGCGGCATAAACACAGCAGTGAAAAGCAGCTAAACCCCTTTATAAAAATCAATCACTTTTAAAAACCCGTGAAACAAAGACAGTGAAAGAGAGAGAAATTCTTACAAAATTCGTTCAAGGGCTGTGATGCCACCTGGATTGACCATATCTAGACCCACAGCTGATTGAGGCATAAGGGTGGACACTCTTGGGGCTGAGAGGTTTGGTGAGGTTGGGTGAGCAAACGCAGACCCTTTAGAGTAATACTGCGTGGTACCCATCCCATGGGTCCCAAATCTCCAGGTTCAAGGGCATCTTCCTACATCGAAAACATGCATGAGAATCCCAGAGGATGGTACACCGTGTGATCGGGAAAGGTTTCTAAAACGCACCTCATTTCTCATCTCCTTGTGCTCGGGTTCGCCATTCCAGCCGCTTTACTAACAATCTCCCTCCTTGGAGAATCAGCACCTTTAACCTCCTGTTCCGTACAGGTTGCAATTTGTCCTGAGGATGAACGGGAAGAGGGGGAACCAATGAGACACTAGCTCTAGGTGTTGGGACAGGCACAGGTCGCTCTATTTTCCCATCAGGAAGAAGAATTAACCGCAGGCTCAGCCTGCCGCCCGGGACCAGAATAGGGCCTGAAGCAATCCTGCGCTTTTGCGGCCAGCTCCCAAGAAAGCGAGTTGAAAAATGGAGCTCAGGGGCACTGCAATTCACAAACCTGCAGAGTTATAAATGATAACTCTCGTCCACAAATATATTGACGGAAGACAACGAAGAGGATTTGAAAGCAAGGCAGAATTGCAGGAAACAGATTTCAGGAGGTAGATTCGAATCGCCTTTAAAGCACGGGAAAAGCGGCAAAACCTCGACAATGATGCCCTTGGCCAAAAAGAGCGCATGCGTTTTTTCCTGAATATATTCAGGACAAAACGCATGCGCCCCTTTTGGCCAACCAAGCAACCTGGAAAGGCAAATCAGCGCTACAAAGAAGTCTCGCTTCCCATCGGTCAAAAGGGCCATGCTGAATAAAGTGTCAAAACCAGAAATGCAGGACAGGTCATGGAGAAACGGGAGCCTTGCTACGCTGATGGGCGGGATGTAAATTGCCAACAGCCACTCTGGAGAAGTGTACGGTGTGTCCTGAAACATCGAAAAAACTCAGCTTAGACAGCATAGGGCACTTCCACTCACGGGCGTATAAATTGGGAAAACTAAAAATCAGCAAGACACAGGCACCCCAAAGTTTAGGGCTGCTCTGTGGACAAGAACCTCCACTTCGTTACACCTTAAATATCCCAGGAAAGAGAAAAATGGATAAAGAAGTTGTGGTCCTTTTGTACAATGGAATATCACTCAGCCATGAAATCAACGTCATAAGGCTAGTAGCAGCATGAGGAGTGGATTTAGGTACGACGATTCTAAGTGAAATAAGTCACACAGAAAAAGACACTTATCATAAGATATCACTTATAGAGGGAATGTAAAAACCGCTACCCTTGAACTGAATTACAAAACAGAACAGAGTCACACGTTTAGAAAACACACTATGGCTGCTTAACGGGAAAGGTGAGGTGGGGTGATGCATAAAACAAGGGTTTCAAATTAGCTCAGAGACCATTCCATAAACCCAATATGTAATAGACAAGACCTACTCCTTGCTCAGTGATCTGGACTCAAAACCCCCTATTCACCGCCCAAGAATATATCTGACTAGTAAGAATCTTAAAACCTATGTATTGATATCTCTCTGTAAGTGAGTCAAGTGGGTGTAAAGCGGCATAAACACAGCAGTGAAAAGCAGCTAAACCCCTTTATAAAAATCAATCACTTTTAAAAACCCGTGAAACAAAGACAGTGAAAGAGAGAGAAATTCTTACAAAATTCGTTCAAGGGCTGTGATGCCACCTGGATTGACCATATCTAGACCCACAGCTGATTGAGGCATGAGGGTGGACACTCTTGGGGCTGAGAGGTTTGGTGAGGTTGGGTGAGCAAACGCAGACCCTTTAGAGTAATACTGCGTGGTACCCATCCCATGGGTCCCAAATCTCCAGGTTCAAGGGCATCTTCCTACATCGAAAACATGCATGAGAATCCCAGAGGATGGTACACCGTGTGATCGGGAAAGGTTTCTAAAACGCACCTCATTTCTCATCTCCTTGTGCTCGGGTTCGCCATTCCAGCCGCTTTACTAGCAATCTCCCTCCTTGGAGAATCAGCACCTTTAACCTCCTGTTCCGTACAGGTTGCAATTTGTCCTGAGGATGAACGGGAAGAGGGGGAACCAATGAGACACTAGCTCTAGGTGTTGGGACAGGCACAGGTCGCTCTATTTTCCCATCAGGAAGAAGAATTAACCACAGGCTCAGCCTGCCGCCCGGGACCAGAATAGGGCCTGAAGCAATCCTGCGCTTTTGCGGCCAGCTCCCAAGAAAGCGAGTTGAAAAATGGAGCTCAGGGGCACTGCAATTCACAAACCTGCAGAGTTATAAATGATAACTCTCGTCCACAAATATATTGACGGAAGACAACGAAGAGGATTTGAAAGCAAGGCAGAATTGCAGGAAACAGATTTCAGGAGGTAGATTCGAATCGCCTTTAAAGCACGGGAAAAGCGGCAAAACCTCGACAATGATGCCCTTGGCCAAAAAGAGCGCATGCGTTTTTTCCTGAATATATTCAGGAAAAAACGCATGCGCTCTTTTTGGCCAACCAAGCAACCTGGAAAGGCAAATCAGCGCTACAAAGAAGTCTCGCTTCCCATCGGTCAAAAGGGCCATGCTGAATAAAGTGTCAAAACCAGAAATGCAGGAAAGGCCATGGAGAAACGGGAGCCTTGCTACGCTGATGGGCGTGACGTAAATTGCCAACAGCCACTCTGGAGAAGTGTACGGTGTGTCCTGAAACATAGAAAAAACTCAGCTTAGACAGCATAGGTCACTTCCAATCATGGGCGTATAAATTGGGAAAACTAAAAATCAGCAAGGCACAGGCACCCCAAAGTTTAGGGCTGCTCTGTGGACAAGAACCTCCACTTCGTTACACCTTAAATATCCCAGGAAAGAGAAAAATGGATAAAGAAGTTGTGGTCCTTTTGTACAATGGAATATCACTCAGCCATGAAATCAACGTCATAAGGCTAGTAGCAGCATGATGAGTGGATTTAGGTACGACGATTCTAAGTGAAATAAGTCACACAGAAAAAGACACTTATCATAAGATATCACTTATAGAGAGAATGTAAAAACCGCTACCCTTGCACTGAATTACAAAACAGAACAGAGTCACACGTTTAGAAAACACACTATGGCTGCTTAACGGGAAAGGTGAGGTGGGGTGATGCATAAAACAAGGGTTTCAAATTAGCTCAGAGACCGTTCCATAAACCCAATATGTAATAGACAAGACCTACTCCTTGCTCAGTGATCTGGACTCAAAACCCCCTATTCACCGCCCAAGAATATATCTGACTAGTAAGAATCTTAAAACCTATGTATTGATATCTCTCTGTAAGTGAGTCAAGTGGGTGTAAAGCGGCATAAACACAGCAGTGAAAAGCAGCTAAACCCCTTTATAAAAATCAATCACTTTTAAAAACCCGTGAAACAAAGACAGTGAAAGAGAGAGAAATTCTTACAAAATTCGTTCAAGGGCTGTGATGCCACCTGGATTGACCATATCTAGACCCACAGCTGATTGAGGCATGAGGGTGGGCACTCTTGGGGTTGAGAGGTTTGGTGAGGTTGGGTGAGCAAACGCAGACCCTTTAGAGTAATACTGCGTGGTACCCATCCCATGGGTCCCAAATCTCCAGGTTCAAGGGCATCTTCCTACATCGAAAACATGCATGAGAATCCCAGAGGATGGTACACCGTGTGATCGGGAAAGGTTTCTAAAACGCACCTCATTTCTCATCTCCTTGTGCTCGGGTTCGCCATTCCAGCCGCTTTACTAGCAATCTCCCTCCTTGGAGAATCAGCACCTTTAACCTCCTGTTCCGTACAGGTTGCAATTTGTCCTGAGGATGAACGGGAAGAGGGGGGACCAATGAGACACTAGCTCTAGGTGTTGGGAAAGGCACAGGTCACTCTATTTTCCCATCAGGAAGAAGAATTAACCACAGGCTCAGCCTGCCGCCCGGGACCAGAATAGGGTCTGAAGCAATCCTGCGCTTTTGCGGCCAGCTCCCAAGAAAGCGAGTTGAAAAATGGAGCTCAGGGGCACTGCAATTCACAAACCTGCAGAGTTATAAATGATAACTCTCGTCCACAAATATATTGACGGAAGACAACGAAGAGGATTTGAAAGCAAGGCAGAATTGCAGGAAACAGATTTCAGGAGGTAGATTCGAATCGCCTTTAAAGCACGGGAAAAGCGGCAAAACCTCGACAATGATGCCCTTGGCCAAAAAGGGCGCATGCGTTTTTTCCTGAATATATTCAGGAAAAAACGTATGCGCCCTTTTTGGCCAACCAAGCAACCTGGAAAGGCAAATCAGCGCTACAAAGAAGTCTCACTTCCCATCGGTCAAAAGGGCCATGCTGAATAAAGTGTCAAAACCAGAAATGCAGGACAGACCATGGAGAAACGGGAGCCTTGCTACGCTGATGGGCGGGATGTAAATTGCCAACAGCCACTCTGGAGAAGTGTACGGTGTGTCCTGAAACATCGAAAAAACTCAGCTTAGACAGCATAGGACACTTCCACTCACGGGCGTATAAATTGGGAAAACTAAAAATCAGCAAGGCACAGGCACCACAAGGTTTAGGGCTGCTCTGTGGACAAGAACCTCCACTTCGTTACACCTTAAATATCCCAGGAAAGATAAAAATGGATAAAGAAGTTGTGGTCCTTTTGTACAATGGAATATCACTCAGCCATGAAATCAACGTCATAAGGCTAGTAGCAGCATGATGAGTGGATTTAGGTACGACGATTCTAAGTGAAATAAGTCACACAGAAAAAGACACTTATCATAAGATATCACTTATAGAGGGAATGTAAAAACCGCTACCCTTGCACTGAATTACAAAACAGAACAGAGTCACACGTTTAGAAAACACACTATGGCTGCTTAACGGGAAAGGTGAGGTGGGGTGATGCATAAAACAAGGGTTTCAAATTAGCTCAGAGACCGTTCCATAAACCCAATATGTAATAGACAAGACCTACTCCTTGCTCAGTGATCTGGACTCAAAACCCTCTATTCACCGCCCAAGAATATATATGACTAGTAAGAATCTTAAAACCTATGTATTGATATCTCTCTGTAAGTGAGTCAAGTGGGTGTAAAGCGGCATAAACACAGCAGTGAAAAGCAGCTAAACCCCTTTATAAAAATCAATCACTTTTAAAAACCCGTGAAACAAAGACAGTGAAAGAGAGAGAAATTCTTACAAAATTCGTTCAAGGGCTGTGATGCCACCTGGATTGACCATATCTAGACCCACAGCTGATTGAGGCATGAGGGTGGACACTCTTGGGGTTGAGAGGTTTGGTGAGGTTGGGTGAGCAAACGCAGACCCTTTAGAGTAATACTGCGTGGTACCCATCCCATGGGTCCCAAATCTCCAGGTTCAAGGGCATCTTCCTACATCGAAAACATGCATGAGAATCCCAGAGGATGGTACACCGTGTGATCGGGAAAGGTTTCTAAAACGCACCTCATTTCTCATCTCCTTGTGCTCGGGTTCGCCATTCCAGCCGCTTTACTAGCAATCTCCCTCCTTGGAGAATCAGCACCTTTAACCTCCTGTTCCGTACAGGTTGCAATTTGTCCTGAGGATGAACGGGAAGAGGGGGGACCAATGAGACACTAGCTCTAGGTGTTGGGACAGGCACAGGTCACTCTATTTTCCCATCAGGAAGAAGAATTAACCACAGGCTCAGCCTGCCGCCCAGGACCAGAATAGGGCCTGAAGCAATCCTGCGCTTTTGCGGCCAGCTCCCAAGAAAGCGAGTTGAAAAATGGAGCTCAGGGGCACTGCAATTCACAAACCTGCAGAGTTATAAATGATAACTCTCGTCCACAAATATATTGACGGAAGACAACGAAGAGGATTTGAAAGCAAGGCAGAATTGCAGGAAACAGATTTCAGGAGGTAGATTCGAATCGCCTTTAAAGCACGGGAAAAGCGGCAAAACCTCGACAATGATGCCCTTGGCCAAAAAGGGCGCATGCGTTTTTTCCTGAATATATTCAGGAAAAAACGCATGCGCCCTTTTTGGCCAACCAAGCAACCTGGAAAGGCAAATCAGCGCTACAAAGAAGTCTCGCTTCCCATCGGTCAAAAGGGCCATGCTGAATAAAGTGTCAAAACCAGAAATGCAGGACAGACCATGGAGAAACGGGAGCCTTGCTACGCTGATGGGCGGGATGTAAATTGCCAACAGCCACTCTGGAGAAGTGTACGGTGTGTCCTGAAACATCGAAAAAACTCAGCTTAGACAGCATAGGGCACTTCCACTCACGGGCGTATAAATTGGGAAAACTAAAAATCAGCAAGGCACAGGCACCCCAAGGTTTAGGGCTGCTCTGTGGACAAGAACCTCCACTTCGTTACACCTTAAATATCCCAGGAAAGAGAAAAATGGATAAAGAAGTTGTGGTCCTTTTGTACAATGGAATATCACTCAGCCATGAAATCAACGTCATAAGGCTAGTAGCAGCATGATGAGTGGATTTAGGTACGACGATTCTAAGTGAAATAAGTCACACAGAAAAAGACACTTATCATAAGATATCACTTATAGAGGGAATGTAAAAACCGCTACCCTTGCACTGAATTACAAAACAGAACAGAGTCACACGTTTAGAAAACACACTATGGCTGCTTAACGGGAAAGGTGAGGTGGGGTGATGCATAAAAAAAGGGTTTCAAATTAGCTCAGAGACCGTTCCATAAACCCAATATGTAATAGACAAGACCTACTCCTTGCTCAGTGATCTGGACTCAAAACCCTCTATTCACCGCCCAAGAATATATATGACTAGTAAGAATCTTAAAACCTATGTATTGATATCTCTCTGTAAGTGAGTCAAGTGGGTGTAAAGCGGCATAAACACAGCAGTGAAAAGCAGCTAAACCCCTTTATAAAAATCAATCACTTTTAAAAACCCGTGAAACAAAGACAGTGAAAGAGAGAGAAATTCTTACAAAATTCGTTCAAGGGCTGTGATGCCACCTGGATTGAACATATCTAGACCCACAGCTGATTGAGGCATGAGGGTGGACACTCTTGGGGTTGAGAGGTTTGGTGAGGTTGGGTGAGCAAACGCAGACCCTTTAGAGTAATACTGCGTGGTACCCATCCCATGGGTCCCAAATCTCCAGGTTCAAGGGCATCTTCCTACATCGAAAACATGCATGAGAATCCCAGAGGATGGTACACCGTGTGATCGGGAAAGGTTTCTAAAACGCACCTCATTTCTCATCTCCTTGTGCTCGGGTTCGCCATTCCAGCCGCTTTACTAGCAATCTCCCTCCTTGGAGAATCAGCACCTTTAACCTCCTGTTCCGTACAGGTTGCAATTTGTCCTGAGGATGAACGGGAAGAGGGGGGACCAATGAGACACTAGCTCTAGGTGTTGGGACAGGCACAGGTCACTCTATTTTCCCATCAGGAAGAAGAATTAACCACAGGCTCAGCCTGCCGCCCGGGACCAGAATAGGGCCTGAAGCAATCCTGCGCTTTTGCGGCCAGCTCCCAAGAAAGCGAGTTGAAAAATGGAGCTCAGGGGCACTGCAATTCACAAACCTGCAGAGTTATAAATGATAACTCTCGTCCACAAATATATTGACGGAAGACAACGAAGAGGATTTGAAAGCAAGGCAGAATTGCAGGAAACAGATTTCAGGAGGTAGATTCGAATCGCCTTTAAAGCACGGGAAAAGCGGCAAAACCTCGACAATGATGCCCTTGGCCAAAAAGGGCGCATGCGTTTTTTCCTGAATATATTCAGGAAAAAACGCATGCGCCCTTTTTGGCCAACCAAGCAACCTGGAAAGGCAAATCAGCGCTACAAAGAAGTCTCGCTTCCCATCGGTCAAAAGGGCCATGCTGAATAAAGTGTCAAAACCAGAAATGCAGGACAGACCATGGAGAAACGGGAGCCTTGCTACGCTGATGGGCGGGATGTAAATTGCCAACAGCCACTCTGGAGAAGTGTACGGTGTGTCCTGAAACATCGAAAAAACTCAGCTTAGACAGCATAGGGCACTTCCACTCACGGGCGTATAAATTGGGAAAACTAAAAATCAGCAAGGCACAGGCACCCCAAGGTTTACGGCTGCTCTGTGGACAAGAACCTCCACTTCGTTACACCTTAAATATCCCAGGAAAGAGAAAAATGGATAAAGAAGTTGTGGTCCTTTTGTACAATGGAATATCACTCAGCCATGAAATCAACGTCATAAGGCTAGTAGCAGCATGATGAGTGGATTTAGGTACGACGATTCTAAGTGAAATAAGTCACACAGAAAAAGACACTTATCATAAGATATCACTTATAGAGGGAATGTAAAAACCGCTACCCTTGAACTGAATTACAAAACAGAACAGAGTCACACGTTTAGAAAACACACTATGGCTGCTTAACGGGAAAGGTGAGGTGGGGTGATGCATAAAACAAGGGTTTCAAATTAGCTCAGAGACCGTTCCATAAACCCAATATGTAATAGACAAGACCTACTCCTTGCTCAGTGATCTGGACTCAAAACCCCTTATTCACCGCCCAAGAATATATATGCCTAGTAAGAATCTTAAAACCTATGTATTGATATCTCTCTGTAAGTGAGTCAAGTGGGTGTAAAGCGGCATAAACACAGCAGTGAAAAGCAGCTAAACCCCTTTATAAAAATCAATCACTTTTAAAAACCCGTGAAACAAAGACAGTGAAAGAGAGAGAAATTCTTACAAAATTCGTTCAAGGGCTGTGATGCCACCTGGATTGACCATATCTAGACCCACAGCTGATTGAGGCATAAGGGTGGACACTCTTGGGGCTGAGAGGTTTGGTGAGGTTGGGTGAGCAAACGCAGACCCTTTAGAGTAATACTGCGTGGTACCCATCCCATGGGTCCCAAATCTCCAGGTTCAAGGGCATCTTCCTACATCGAAAACATGCATGAGAATCCCAGAGGATGGTACACCGTGTGATCGGGAAAGGTTTCTAAAACGCACCTCATTTCTCATCTCCTTGTGCTCGGGTTCGCCATTCCAGCCGCTTTACTAACAATCTCCCTCCTTGGAGAATCAGCACCTTTAACCTCCTGTTCCGTACAGGTTGCAATTTGTCCTGAGGATGAACGGGAAGAGGGGGAACCAATGAGACACTAGCTCTAGGTGTTGGGACAGGCACAGGTCGCTCTATTTTCCCATCAGGAAGAAGAATTAACCGCAGGCTCAGCCTGCCGCCCGGGACCAGAATAGGGCCTGAAGCAATCCTGCGCTTTTGCGGCCAGCTCCCAAGAAAGCGAGTTGAAAAATGGAGCTCAGGGGCACTGCAATTCACAAACCTGCAGAGTTATAAATGATAACTCTCGTCCACAAATATATTGACGGAAGACAACGAAGAGGATTTGAAAGCAAGGCAGAATTGCAGGAAACAGATTTCAGGAGGTAGATTCGAATCGCCTTTAAAGCACGGGAAAAGCGGCAAAACCTCGACAATGATGCCCTTGGCCAAAAAGAGCGCATGCGTTTTTTCCTGAATATATTCAGGACAAAACGCATGCGCCCCTTTTGGCCAACCAAGCAACCTGGAAAGGCAAATCAGCGCTACAAAGAAGTCTCGCTTCCCATCGGTCAAAAGGGCCATGCTGAATAAAGTGTCAAAACCAGAAATGCAGGACAGGTCATGGAGAAACGGGAGCCTTGCTACGCTGATGGGCGGGATGTAAATTGCCAACAGCCACTCTGGAGAAGTGTACGGTGTGTCCTGAAACATCGAAAAAACTCAGCTTAGACAGCATAGGGCACTTCCACTCACGGGCGTATAAATTGGGAAAACTAAAAATCAGCAAGACACAGGCACCCCAAAGTTTAGGGCTGCTCTGTGGACAAGAACCTCCACTTCGTTACACCTTAAATATCCCAGGAAAGAGAAAAATGGATAAAGAAGTTGTGGTCCTTTTGTACAATGGAATATCACTCAGCCATGAAATCAACGTCATAAGGCTAGTAGCAGCATGAGGAGTGGATTTAGGTACGACGATTCTAAGTGAAATAAGTCACACAGAAAAAGACACTTATCATAAGATATCACTTATAGAGGGAATGTAAAAACCGCTACCCTTGAACTGAATTACAAAACAGAACAGAGTCACACGTTTAGAAAACACACTATGGCTGCTTAACGGGAAAGGTGAGGTGGGGTGATGCATAAAACAAGGGTTTCAAATTAGCTCAGAGACCATTCCATAAACCCAATATGTAATAGACAAGACCTACTCCTTGCTCAGTGATCTGGACTCAAAACCCCCTATTCACCGCCCAAGAATATATCTGACTAGTAAGAATCTTAAAACCTATGTATTGATATCTCTCTGTAAGTGAGTCAAGTGGGTGTAAAGCGGCATAAACACAGCAGTGAAAAGCAGCTAAACCCCTTTATAAAAATCAATCACTTTTAAAAACCCGTGAAACAAAGACAGTGAAAGAGAGAGAAATTCTTACAAAATTCGTTCAAGGGCTGTGATGCCACCTGGATTGACCATATCTAGACCCACAGCTGATTGAGGCATGAGGGTGGACACTCTTGGGGCTGAGAGGTTTGGTGAGGTTGGGTGAGCAAACGCAGACCCTTTAGAGTAATACTGCGTGGTACCCATCCCATGGGTCCCAAATCTCCAGGTTCAAGGGCATCTTCCTACATCGAAAACATGCATGAGAATCCCAGAGGATGGTACACCGTGTGATCGGGAAAGGTTTCTAAAACGCACCTCATTTCTCATCTCCTTGTGCTCGGGTTCGCCATTCCAGCCGCTTTACTAGCAATCTCCCTCCTTGGAGAATCAGCACCTTTAACCTCCTGTTCCGTACAGGTTGCAATTTGTCCTGAGGATGAACGGGAAGAGGGGGAACCAATGAGACACTAGCTCTAGGTGTTGGGACAGGCACAGGTCGCTCTATTTTCCCATCAGGAAGAAGAATTAACCACAGGCTCAGCCTGCCGCCCGGGACCAGAATAGGGCCTGAAGCAATCCTGCGCTTTTGCGGCCAGCTCCCAAGAAAGCGAGTTGAAAAATGGAGCTCAGGGGCACTGCAATTCACAAACCTGCAGAGTTATAAATGATAACTCTCGTCCACAAATATATTGACGGAAGACAACGAAGAGGATTTGAAAGCAAGGCAGAATTGCAGGAAACAGATTTCAGGAGGTAGATTCGAATCGCCTTTAAAGCACGGGAAAAGCGGCAAAACCTCGACAATGATGCCCTTGGCCAAAAAGAGCGCATGCGTTTTTTCCTGAATATATTCAGGAAAAAACGCATGCGCTCTTTTTGGCCAACCAAGCAACCTGGAAAGGCAAATCAGCGCTACAAAGAAGTCTCGCTTCCCATCGGTCAAAAGGGCCATGCTGAATAAAGTGTCAAAACCAGAAATGCAGGAAAGGCCATGGAGAAACGGGAGCCTTGCTACGCTGATGGGCGTGACGTAAATTGCCAACAGCCACTCTGGAGAAGTGTACGGTGTGTCCTGAAACATAGAAAAAACTCAGCTTAGACAGCATAGGTCACTTCCAATCATGGGCGTATAAATTGGGAAAACTAAAAATCAGCAAGGCACAGGCACCCCAAAGTTTAGGGCTGCTCTGTGGACAAGAACCTCCACTTCGTTACACCTTAAATATCCCAGGAAAGAGAAAAATGGATAAAGAAGTTGTGGTCCTTTTGTACAATGGAATATCACTCAGCCATGAAATCAACGTCATAAGGCTAGTAGCAGCATGATGAGTGGATTTAGGTACGACGATTCTAAGTGAAATAAGTCACACAGAAAAAGACACTTATCATAAGATATCACTTATAGAGGGAATGTAAAAACCGCTACCCTTGCACTGAATTACAAAACAGAACAGAGTCACACGTTTAGAAAACACACTATGGCTGCTTAACGGGAAAGGTGAGGTGGGGTGATGCATAAAACAAGGGTTTCAAATTAGCTCAGAGACCGTTCCATAAACCCAATATGTAATAGACAAGACCTACTCCTTGCTCAGTGATCTGGACTCAAAACCCCCTATTCACCGCCCAAGAATATATCTGACTAGTAAGAATCTTAAAACCTATGTATTGATATCTCTCTGTAAGTGAGTCAAGTGGGTGTAAAGCGGCATAAACACAGCAGTGAAAAGCAGCTAAACCCCTTTATAAAAATCAATCACTTTTAAAAACCCGTGAAACAAAGACAGTGAAAGAGAGAGAAATTCTTACAAAATTCGTTCAAGGGCTGTGATGCCACCTGGATTGACCATATCTAGACCCACAGCTGATTGAGGCATGAGGGTGGGCACTCTTGGGGTTGAGAGGTTTGGTGAGGTTGGGTGAGCAAACGCAGACCCTTTAGAGTAATACTGCGTGGTACCCATCCCATGGGTCCCAAATCTCCAGGTTCAAGGGCATCTTCCTACATCGAAAACATGCATGAGAATCCCAGAGGATGGTACACCGTGTGATCGGGAAAGGTTTCTAAAACGCACCTCATTTCTCATCTCCTTGTGCTCGGGTTCGCCATTCCAGCCGCTTTACTAGCAATCTCCCTCCTTGGAGAATCAGCACCTTTAACCTCCTGTTCCGTACAGGTTGCAATTTGTCCTGAGGATGAACGGGAAGAGGGGGGACCAATGAGACACTAGCTCTAGGTGTTGGGACAGGCACAGGTCACTCTATTTTCCCATCAGGAAGAAGAATTAACCACAGGCTCAGCCTGCCACCCGGGACCAGAATAGGGCCTGAAGCAATCCTGCGCTTTTGCGGCCAGCTCCCAAGAAAGCGAGTTGAAAAATGGAGCTCAGGGGCACTGCAATTCACAAACCTGCAGAGTTATAAATGATAACTCTCGTCCACAAATATATTGACGGAAGACAACGAAGAGGATTTGAAAGCAAGGCAGAATTGCAGGAAACAGATTTCAGGAGGTAGATTCGAATCGCCTTTAAAGCACGGGAAAAGCGGCAAAACCTCGACAATGATGCCCTTGGCCAAAAAGGGCGCATGCGTTTTTTCCTGAATATATTCAGGAAAAAACGCATGCGCCCTTTTTGGCCAACCAAGCAACCTGGAAAGGCAAATCAGCGCTACAAAGAAGTCTCGCTTCCCATCGGTCAAAAGGGCCATGCTGAATAAAGTGTCAAAACCAGAAATGCAGGACAGGCCATGGAGAAACGGGAGCCTTGCTACGCTGATGGGCGGGATGTAAATTGCCAACAGCCACTCTGGAGAAGTGTACGGTGTGTCCTGAAACATCGAAAAAACTCAGCTTAGACAGCATAGGGCACTTCCACTCACGGGCGTATAAATTGGGAAAACTAAAAATCAGCAAGGCACAGGCACCCCAAAGTTTAGGGCTGCTCTGTGGACAAGAACCTCCACTTCGTTACACCTTAAATATCCCAGGAAAGAGAAAAATGGATAAAGAAGTTGTGGTCCTTTTGTACAATGGAATATCACTCAGCCATGAAATCAACGTCATAAGGCTAGTAGCAGCATGATGAGTGGATTTAGGTACGACGATTCTAAGTGAAATAAGTCACACAGAAAAAGACAATTATCATAAGATATCACTTATAGAGGGAATGTAAAAACCGCTAACCTTGAACTGAATTACAAAACAGAACAGAGTCACACGTTTAGAAAACACACTATGGCTGCTTAACGGGAAAGGTGAGGTGGGGTGATGCATAAAACAAGGGTTTCAAATTAGCTCAGAGACCGTTCCATAAACCCAATATGTAATAGACAAGACCTACTCCTTGCTCAGTGATCTGGACTCAAAACCCCCTATTCACCGCCCAAGAATATATCTGACTAGTAAGAATCTTAAAACCTATGTATTGATATCTCTCTGTAAGTGAGTCAAGTGGGTGTAAAGCGGCATAAACACAGCAGTGAAAAGCAGCTAAACCCCTTTATAAAAATCAATCACTTTTAAAAACCCGTGAAACAAAGACAGTGAAAGAGAGAGAAATTCTTACAAAATTCGTTCAAGGGCTGTGATGCCACCTGGATTGACCATATCTAGACCCACAGCTGATTGAGGCATGAGGGTGGACACTCTTGGGGTTGAGAGGTTTGGTGAGGTTGGGTGAGCAAACGCAGACCCTTTAGAGTAATACTGCGTGGTACCCATCCCATGGGTCCCAAATCTCCAGGTTCAAGGGCATCTTCCTACATCGAAAACATGCATGAGAATCCCAGAGGATGGTACACCGTGTGATCGGGAAAGGTTTCTAAAACGCACCTCATTTCTCATCTCCTTGTGCTCGGGTTCGCCATTCCAGCCGCTTTACTAGCAATCTCCCTCCTTGGAGAATCAGCACCTTTAACCTCCTGTTCCGTACAGGTTGCAATTTGTCCTGAGGATGAACGGGAAGACGGGGGACCAATGAGACACTAGCTCTAGGTGTTGGGACAGGCACAGGTCACTCTATTTTCCCATCAGGAAGAAGAATTAACCACAGGCTCAGCCTGCCGCCCGGGACCAGAATAGGGCCTGAAGCAATCCTGCGCTTTTGCGGCCAGCTCCCAAGAAAGCGAGTTGAAAAATGGAGCTCAGGGGCACTGCAATTCACAAACCTGCAGAGTTATAAATGATAACTCTCGTCCACAAATATATTGACGGAAGACAACGAAGAGGATTTGAAAGCAAGGCAGAATTGCAGGAAACAGATTTCAGGAGGTAGATTCGAATCGCCTTTAAAGCACGGGAAAAGCGGCAAAACCTCGACAATGATGCCCTTGGCCAAAAAGAGCGCATGCGTTTTTTCCTGAATATATTCAGGAAAAAACGCATGCGCCCCTTTTGGCCAACCAAGCAACCTGGAAACGCAAATCAGCGCTACAAAGAAGTCTCGCTTCCCATCGGTCAAAAGGGCCATGCTGAATAAAGTGTCAAAACCAGAAATGCAGGACAGGTCATGGAGAAACGGGAGCCTTGCTACGCTGATGGGCGGGATGTAAATTGCCAACAGCCACTCTGGAGAAGTGTACGGTGTGTCCTGAAACATCGAAAAAACTCAGCTTAGACAGCATAGGGCACTTCCACTCACGGGCGTATAAATTGGGAAAACTAAAAATCAGCAAGGCACAGGCACCCCAAAGTTTAGGGCTGCTCTGTGGACAAGAACCTCCACTTCGTTACACCTTAAATATCCCAGGAAAGAGAAAAATGGATAAAGAAGTTGTGGTCCTTTTGTACAATGGAATATCACTCAGCCATGAAATCAACGTCATAAGGCTAGTAGCAGCATGATGAGTGGATTTAGGTACGACGATTCTAAGTGAAATAAGTCACACAGAAAAAGACACTTATCATAAGATATCACTTATAGAGGGAATGTAAAAACCGCTACCCTTGCACTGAATTTCAAAACAGAACAGAGTCACACGTTTAGAAAACACACTATGGCTGCTTAACGGGAAAGGTGAGGTGGGGTGATGCATAAAACAAGGGTTTCAAATTAGCTCAGAGACCGTTCCATAAACCCAATATGTAATAGACAAGACCTACTCCTTGCTCAGTGATCTGGACTCAAAACCCCCTATTCACCGCCCAAGAATATATCTGACTAGTAAGAATCTTAAAACCTATGTATTGATATCTCTCTGTAAGTGAGTCAAGTGGGTGTAAAGCGGCATAAACACAGCAGTGAAAAGCAGCTAAACCCCTTTATAAAAATCAATCACTTTTAAAAACCCGTGAAACAAAGACAGTGAAAGAGAGAGAAATTCTTACAAAATTCGTTCAAGGGCTGTGATGCCACCTGGATTGACCATATCTAGACCCACAGCTGATTGAGGCATGAGGGTGGGCACTCTTGGGGTTGAGAGGTTTGGTGAGGTTGGGTGAGCAAACGCAGACCCTTTAGAGTAATACTGCGTGGTACCCATCCCATGGGTCCCAAATCTCCAGGTTCAAGGGCATCTTCCTACATCGAAAACATGCATGAGAATCCCAGAGGATGGTACACCGTGTGATCGGGAAAGGTTTCTAAAACGCACCTCTTTTCTCATCTCCTTGTGCTCGGGTTCGCCATTCCAGCCGCTTTACTAGCAATCTCCCTCCTTGGAGAATCAGCACCTTTAACCTCCTGTTCCGTACAGGTTGCAATTGGTCCTGAGGATGAACGGGAAGAGGGGGGACCAATGAGACACTAGCTCTAGGTGTTGGGACAGGCACAGGTCACTCTATTTTCCCATCAGGAAGAAGAATTAACCACAGGCTCAGCCTGCCGCCCGGGACCAGAATAGGGCCTGAAGCAATCCTGCGCTTTTGCGGCCAGCTCCCAAGAAAGCGAGTTGAAAAATGGAGCTCAGGGGCACTGCAATTCACAAACCTGCAGAGTTATAAATGATAACTCTCGTCCACAAATATATTGACGGAAGACAACGAAGAGGATTTGAAAGCAAGGCAGAATTGCAGGAAACAGATTTCAGGAGGTAGATTCGAATCGCCTTTAAAGCACGGGAAAAGCGGCAAAACCTCGACAATGATGCCCTTGGCCAAAAAGGGCGCATGCGTTTTTTCCTGAATATATTCAGGAAAAAACGTATGCGCCCTTTTTGGCCAACCAAGCAACCTGGAAAGGCAAATCAGCGCTACAAAGAAGTCTCGCTTCCCATCGGTCAAAAGGGCCATGCTGAATAAAGTGTCAAAACCAGAAATGCAGGACAGACCATGGAGAAACGGGAGCCTTGCTACGCTGATGGGCGGGATGTAAATTGCCAACAGCCACTCTGGAGAAGTGTACGGTGTGTCCTGAAACATCGAAAAAACTCAGCTTAGACAGCATAGGGCACTTCCACTCACGGGCGTATAAATTGGGAAAACTAAAAATCAGCAAGGCACAGGCACCACATGGTTTACGGCTGCTCTGTGGACAAGAACCTCCACTTCGTTACACCTTAAATATCCCAGGAAAGAGAAAAATGGATAAAGAAGTTGTGGTCCTTTTGTACAATGGAATATCACTCAGCCATGAAATCAACGTCATAAGGCTAGTAGCAGCATGATGAGTGGATTTAGGTACGACGATTCTAAGTGAAATAAGTCACACAGAAAAAGACACTTATCATAAGATATCACTTATAGAGGGAATGTAAAAACCGCTACCCTTGAACTGAATTACAAAACAGAACAGAGTCACACGTTTAGAAAACACACTATGGCTGCTTAACGGGAAAGGTGAGGTGGGGTGATGCATAAAACAAGGGTTTCAAATTAGCTCAGAGACCGTTCCATAAACCCAATATGTAATAGACAAGACCTACTCCTTGCTCAGTGATCTGGACTCAAAACCCCCTATTCACCGCCCAAGAATATATCTGACTAGTAAGAATCTTAAAACCTATGTATTGATATCTCTCTGTAAGTGAGTCAAGTGGGTGTAAAGCGGCATAAACACAGCAGTGAAAAGCAGCTAAACCCCTTTATAAAAATCAATCACTTTTAAAAACCCGTGAAACAAAGACAGTGAAAGAGAGAGAAATTCTTACAAAATTCGTTCAAGGGCTGTGATGCCACCTGGATTGACCATATCTAGACCCACAGCTGATTGAGGCATGAGGGTGGGCACTCTTGGGGTTGAGAGGTTTGGTGAGGTTGGGTGAGCAAACGCAGACCCTTTAGAGTAATACTGCGTGGTACCCATCCCATGGGTCCCAAATCTCCAGGTTCAAGGGCATCTTCCTACATCGAAAACATGCATGAGAATCCCAGAGGATGGTACACCGTGTGATCGGGAAAGGTTTCTAAAACGCACCTCATTTCTCATCTCCTTGTGCTCGGGTTCGCCATTCCAGCCGCTTTACTAGCAATCTCCCTCCTTGGAGAATCAGCACCTTTAACCTCCTGTTCCGTACAGGTTGCAATTTGTCCTGAGGATGAACGGGAAGAGGGGGGACCAATGAGACACTAGCTCTAGGTGTTGGGACAGGCACAGGTCACTCTATTTTCCCATCAGGAAGAAGAATTAACCACAGGCTCAGCCTGCCGCCCGGGACCAGAATAGGGCCTGAAGCAATCCTGCGCTTTTGCGGCCAGCTCCCAAGAAAGCGAGTTGAAAAATGGAGCTCAGGGGCACTGCAATTCACAAACCTGCAGAGTTATAAATGATAACTCTCGTCCACAAATATATTGACGGAAGACAACGAAGAGGATTTGAAAGCAAGGCAGAATTGCAGGAAACAGATTTCAGGAGGTAGATTCGAATCGCCTTTAAAGCACGGGAAAAGCGGCAAAACCTCGACAATGATGCCCTTGGCCAAAAAGGGCGCATGCGTTTTTTCCTGAATATATTCAGGAAAAAACGTATGCGCCCTTTTTGGCCAACCAAGCAACCTGGAAAGGCAAATCAGCGCTACAAAGAAGTCTCGCTTCCCATCGGTCAAAAGGGCCATGCTGAATAAAGTGTCAAAACCAGAAATGCAGGACAGACCATGGAGAAACGGGAGCCTTGCTACGCTGATGGGCGGGATGTAAATTGCCAACAGCCACTCTGGAGAAGTGTACGGTGTGTCCTGAAACATCGAAAAAACTCAGCTTAGACAGCATAGGGCACTTCCACTCACGGGCGTATAAATTGGGAAAACTAAAAATCAGCAAGGCACAGGCACCACATGGTTTACGGCTGCTCTGTGGACAAGAACCTCCACTTCGTTACACCTTAAATATCCCAGGAAAGAGAAAAATGGATAAAGAAGTTGTGGTCCTTTTGTACAATGGAATATCACTCAGCCATGAAATCAACGTCATAAGGCTAGTAGCAGCATGATGAGTGGATTTAGGTACGACGATTCTAAGTGAAATAAGTCACACAGAAAAAGACACTTATCATAAGATATCACTTATAGAGGGAATGTAAAAACCGCTACCCTTGAACTGAATTACAAAACAGAACAGAGTCACACGTTTAGAAAACACACTATGGCTGCTTAACGGGAAAGGTGAGGTGGGGTGATGCATAAAACAAGGGTTTCAAATTAGCTCAGAGACCGTTCCATAAACCCAATATGTAATAGACAAGACCTACTCCTTGCTCAGTGATCTGGACTCAAAACCCCCTATTCACCGCCCAAGAATATATCTGACTAGTAAGAATCTTAAAACCTATGTATTGATATCTCTCTGTAAGTGAGTCAAGTGGGTGTAAAGCGGCATAAACACAGCAGTGAAAAGCAGCTAAACCCCTTTATAAAAATCAATCACTTTTAAAAACCCGTGAAACAAAGACAGTGAAAGAGAGAGAAATTCTTACAAAATTCGTTCAAGGGCTGTGATGCCACCTGGATTGACCATATCTAGACCCACAGCTGATTGAGGCATGAGGGTGGGCACTCTTGGGGTTGAGAGGTTTGGTGAGGTTGGGTGAGCAAACGCAGACCCTTTAGAGTAATACTGCGTGGTACCCATCCCATGGGTCCCAAATCTCCAGGTTCAAGGGCATCTTCCTACATCGAAAACATGCATGAGAATCCCAGAGGATGGTACACCGTGTGATCGGGAAAGGTTTCTAAAACGCACCTCATTTCTCATCTCCTTGTGCTCGGGTTCGCCATTCCAGCCGCTTTACTAGCAATCTCCCTCCTTGGAGAATCAGCACCTTTAACCTCCTGTTCCGTACAGGTTGCAATTTGTCCTGAGGATGAACGGGAAGAGGGGGGACCAATGAGACACTAGCTCTAGGTGTTGGGACAGGCACAGGTCACTCTATTTTCCCATCAGGAAGAAGAATTAACCACAGGCTCAGCCTGCCGCCCGGGACCAGAATAGGGCCTGAAGCAATCCTGCGCTTTTGCGGCCAGCTCCCAAGAAAGCGAGTTGAAAAATGGAGCTCAGGGGCACTGCAATTCACAAACCTGCAGAGTTATAAATGATAACTCTCGTCCACAAATATATTGACGGAAGACAACGAAGAGGATTTGAAAGCAAGGCAGAATTGCAGGAAACAGATTTCAGGAGGTAGATTCGAATCGCCTTTAAAGCACGGGAAAAGCGGCAAAACCTCGACAATGATGCCCTTGGCCAAAAAGGGCGCATGCGTTTTTTCCTGAATATATTCAGGAAAAAACGTATGCGCCCTTTTTGGCCAACCAAGCAACCTGGAAAGGCAAATCAGCGCTACAAAGAAGTCTCGCTTCCCATCGGTCAAAAGGGCCATGCTGAATAAAGTGTCAAAACCAGAAATGCAGGACAGACCATGGAGAAACGGGAGCCTTGCTACGCTGATGGGCGGGATGTAAATTGCCAACAGCCACTCTGGAGAAGTGTACGGTGTGTCCTGAAACATCGAAAAAACTCAGCTTAGACAGCATAGGGCACTTCCACTCACGGGCGTATAAATTGGGAAAACTAAAAATCAGCAAGGCACAGGCACCACATGGTTTACGGCTGCTCTGTGGACAAGAACCTCCACTTCGTTACACCTTAAATATCCCAGGAAAGAGAAAAATGGATAAAGAAGTTGTGGTCCTTTTGTACAATGGAATATCACTCAGCCATGAAATCAACGTCATAAGGCTAGTAGCAGCATGATGAGTGGATTTAGGTACGACGATTCTAAGTGAAATAAGTCACACAGAAAAAGACACTTATCATAAGATATCACTTATAGAGGGAATGTAAAAACCGCTACCCTTGAACTGAATTACAAAACAGAACAGAGTCACACGTTTAGAAAACACACTATGGCTGCTTAACGGGAAAGGTGAGGTGGGGTGATGCATAAAACAAGGGTTTCAAATTAGCTCAGAGACCGTTCCATAAACCCAATATGTAATAGACAAGACCTACTCCTTGCTCAGTGATCTGGACTCAAAACCCCCTATTCACCGCCCAAGAATATATCTGACTAGTAAGAATCTTAAAACCTATGTATTGATATCTCTCTGTAAGTGAGTCAAGTGGGTGTAAAGCGGCATAAACACAGCAGTGAAAAGCAGCTAAACCCCTTTATAAAAATCAATCACTTTTAAAAACCCGTGAAACAAAGACAGTGAAAGAGAGAGAAATTCTTACAAAATTCGTTCAAGGGCTGTGATGCCACCTGGATTGACCATATCTAGACCCACAGCTGATTGAGGCATGAGGGTGGGCACTCTTGGGGTTGAGAGGTTTGGTGAGGTTGGGTGAGCAAACGCAGACCCTTTAGAGTAATACTGCGTGGTACCCATCCCATGGGTCCCAAATCTCCAGGTTCAAGGGCATCTTCCTACATCGAAAACATGCATGAGAATCCCAGAGGATGGTACACCGTGTGATCGGGAAAGGTTTCTAAAACGCACCTCATTTCTCATCTCCTTGTGCTCGGGTTCGCCATTCCAGCCGCTTTACTAGCAATCTCCCTCCTTGGAGAATCAGCACCTTTAACCTCCTGTTCCGTACAGGTTGCAATTTGTCCTGAGGATGAACGGGAAGAGGGGGGACCAATGAGACACTAGCTCTAGGTGTTGGGACAGGCACAGGTCACTCTATTTTCCCATCAGGAAGAAGAATTAACCACAGGCTCAGCCTGCCGCCCGGGACCAGAATAGGGCCTGAAGCAATCCTGCGCTTTTGCGGCCAGCTCCCAAGAAAGCGAGTTGAAAAATGGAGCTCAGGGGCACTGCAATTCACAAACCTGCAGAGTTATAAATGATAACTCTCGTCCACAAATATATTGACGGAAGACAACGAAGAGGATTTGAAAGCAAGGCAGAATTGCAGGAAACAGATTTCAGGAGGTAGATTCGAATCGCCTTTAAAGCACGGGAAAAGCGGCAAAACCTCGACAATGATGCCCTTGGCCAAAAAGGGCGCATGCGTTTTTTCCTGAATATATTCAGGAAAAAACGTATGCGCCCTTTTTGGCCAACCAAGCAACCTGGAAAGGCAAATCAGCGCTACAAAGAAGTCTCGCTTCCCATCGGTCAAAAGGGCCATGCTGAATAAAGTGTCAAAACCAGAAATGCAGGACAGACCATGGAGAAACGGGAGCCTTGCTACGCTGATGGGCGGGATGTAAATTGCCAACAGCCACTCTGGAGAAGTGTACGGTGTGTCCTGAAACATCGAAAAAACTCAGCTTAGACAGCATAGGGCACTTCCACTCACGGGCGTATAAATTGGGAAAACTAAAAATCAGCAAGGCACAGGCACCACATGGTTTACGGCTGCTCTGTGGACAAGAACCTCCACTTCGTTACACCTTAAATATCCCAGGAAAGAGAAAAATGGATAAAGAAGTTGTGGTCCTTTTGTACAATGGAATATCACTCAGCCATGAAATCAACGTCATAAGGCTAGTAGCAGCATGATGAGTGGATTTAGGTACGACGATTCTAAGTGAAATAAGTCACACAGAAAAAGACACTTATCATAAGATATCACTTATAGAGGGAATGTAAAAACCGCTACCCTTGAACTGAATTACAAAACAGAACAGAGTCACACGTTTAGAAAACACACTATGGCTGCTTAACGGGAAAGGTGAGGTGGGGTGATGCATAAAACAAGGGTTTCAAATTAGCTCAGAGACCGTTCCATAAACCCAATATGTAATAGACAAGACCTACTCCTTGCTCAGTGATCTGGACTCAAAACCCCCTATTCACCGCCCAAGAATATATCTGACTAGTAAGAATCTTAAAACCTATGTATTGATATCTCTCTGTAAGTGAGTCAAGTGGGTGTAAAGCGGCATAAACACAGCAGTGAAAAGCAGCTAAACCCCTTTATAAAAATCAATCACTTTTAAAAACCCGTGAAACAAAGACAGTGAAAGAGAGAGAAATTCTTACAAAATTCGTTCAAGGGCTGTGATGCCACCTGGATTGACCATATCTAGACCCACAGCTGATTGAGGCATAAGGGTGGACACTCTTGGGGTTGAGAGGTTGGGTGAGGTTGGGTGAGCAAACGCAGACCCTTTAGAGTAATACTGCGTGGTACCCATCCCATGGGTCCCAAATCTCCAGGTTCAAGGGCATCTTCCTACATCGAAAACATGCATGAGAATCCTAGAGGATGGTACACCGTGTGATCGGGAAAGGTTTCTAAAACGCACCTCATTTCTCATCTCCTTGTGCTCGGGTTCGCCATTCCAGCCGCTTTACTAGCAATCTCCCTCCTTGGAGAATCAGCACCTTTAACCTCCTGTTCCGTACAGGTTGCAATTGGTCCTGAGGATGAACGGGAAGAGGGGGGACCAATGAGACACTAGCTCTAGGTGTTGGGACAGGCACAGGTCACTCTATTTTCCCATCAGGAAGAAGAATTAACCACAGGCTCAGCCTGCCGCCCGGGACCAGAATAGGGCCTGAAGCAATCCTGCGCTTTTGCGGCCAGCTCCCAAGAAAGCGAGTTGAAAAATGGAGCTCAGGGGCACTGCAATTCACAAACCTGCAGAGTTATAAATGATAACTCTCGTCCACAAATATATTGACGGAAGACAATGAAGAGGATTTGAAAGCAAGGCAGAATTGCAGGAAACAGATTTCAGGAGGTAGATTCGAATCGCCTTTAAAGCACGGGAAAAGCGGCAAAACCTCGACAATGATGCCCTTGGCCAAAAAGGGCGCATGCGTTTTTTCCTGAATATATTCAGGAAAAAACGTATGCGCCCTTTTTGGCCAACCAAGCAACCTGGAAAGGCAAATCAGCGCTACAAAGAAGTCTCGCTTCCCATCGGTCAAAAGGGCCATGCTGAATAAAGTGTCAAAACCAGAAATGCAGGACAGACCATGGAGAAACGGGAGCCTTGCTACGCTGATGGGCGGGATGTAAATTGCCAACAGCCACTCTGGAGAAGTGTACGGTGTGTCCTGAAACATCGAAAAAACTCAGCTTAGACAGCATAGGGCACTTCCACTCACGGGCGTATAAATTGGGAAAACTAAAAATCAGCAAGGCACAGGCACCCCAAGGTTTACGGCTGCTCTGTGGACAAGAACCTCCACTTCGTTACACCTTAAATATCCCAGGAAAGAGAAAAATGGATAAAGAAGTTGTGGTCCTTTTGTACAATGGAATATCACTCAGCCATGAAATCAACGTCATAAGGCTAGTAGCAGCATGATGAGTGGATTTAGGTACGACGATTCTAAGTGAAATAAGTCACACAGAAAAAGACACTTATCATAAGATATCACTTATAGAGGGAATGTAAAAACCGCTACCCTTGAACTGAATTACAAAACAGAACAGAGTCACACGTTTAGAAAACACACTATGGCTGCTTAACGGGAAAGGTGAGGTGGGGTGATGCATAAAACAAGGGTTTCAAATTAGCTCAGAGACCGTTCCATAAACCCAATATGTAATAGACAAGACCTACTCCTTGCTCAGTGATCTGGACTCAAAACCCCCTATTCACCGCCCAAGAATATATCTGACTAGTAAGAATCTTAAAACCTATGTATTGATATCTCTCTGTAAGTGAGTCAAGTGGGTGTAAAGCGGCATAAACACAGCAGTGAAAAGCAGCTAAACCCCTTTATAAAAATCAATCACTTTTAAAAACCCGTGAAACAAAGACAGTGAAAGAGAGAGAAATTCTTACAAAATTCGTTCAAGGGCTGTGATGCCACCTGGATTGACCATATCTAGACCCACAGCTGATTGAGACATAAGGGTGGACACTCTTGGGGCTGAGAGGTTTGGTGAGGTTGGGTGAGCAAACGCAGACGCTTTAGAGTAATACTGCGTGGTACCCATCCCATGGGTCCCAAATCTCCAGGTTCAAGGGCATCTTCCTACATCGAAAACATGCATGAGAATCCCAGAAGATGGTACACCGTGTGATCGGGAAAGGTTTCTAAAACGCACCTCATTTCTCATCTCCTTGTGCTCGGGTTCGCCATTCCAGCCGCTTTACTAGCAATCTCCCTCCTTGGAGAATCAGCACCTTTAACCTCCTGTTCCGTACAGGTTGCAATTTGTCCTGAGGATGAACGGGAAGAGGGGGAACCAATGAGACACTAGCTCTAGGTGTTGGGACAGGCACAGGTCACTCTATTTTCCCATCAGGAAGAAGAATTAACCACAGGCTCAGCCTGCCGCCCGGGACCAGAATAGGGCCTGAAGCAATCCTGCGCTTTTGCGGCCAGCTCCCAAGAAAGCGAGTTGAAAAATGGAGCTCAGGGGCACTGCAATTCACAAACCTGCAGAGTTATAAATGATAACTCTCGTCCACAAATATATTGACGGAAGACAACGAAGAGGATTTGAAAGCAAGGCAGAATTGCAGGAAACAGATTTCAGGAGGTAGATTCGAATCGCCTTTAAAGCACGGGAAAAGCGGCAAAACCTCGACAATGATGCCCTTGGCCAAAAAGGGCGCATGCGTTTTTTCCTGAATATATTTAGGAAAAAACGCATGCGCCCTTTTTGGCCAACCAAGCAACCTGGAAAGGCAAATCAGCGCTACAAAGAAGTCTCGCTTCCCATCGGTCAAAAGGGCCATGCTGAATAAAGTGTCAAAACCAGAAATGCAGGACAGGCCATGGAGAAACGGGAGCCTTGCTACGCTGATGGGCGGGATGTAAATTGCCAACAGCCACTCTGCAGAAGTGTACGGTGTGTCCTGAAACATCGAAAAAACTCAGCTTAGACAGCATAGGGCACTTCCACTCACGGGCGTATAAATTGGGAAAACTAAAAATCAGCAAGGCACAGGCACCCCAAAGTTTAGGGCTGCTCTGTGGACAAGAACCTCCACTTCGTTACACCTTAAATATCCCAGGAAAGAGAAAAATGGATAAAGAAGTTGTGGTCCTTTTGTACAATGGAATATCACTCAGCCATGAAATCAACGTCATAAGGCTAGTAGCAGCATGATGAGTGGATTTAGGTACGACGATTCTAAGTGAAATAAGTCACACAGAAAAAGACACTTATCATAAGATATCACTTATAGAGGGAATGTAAAAACCGCTACCCTTGAACTGAATTACAAAACAGAACAGAGTCACACGTTTAGAAAACACACTATGGCTGCTTAACGGGAAAGGTGAGGTGGGGTGATGCATAAAACAAGGGTTTCAAATTAGCTCAGAGACCGTTCCATAAACCCAATATGTAATAGACAAGACCTACTCCTTGCTCAGTGATCTGGACTCAAAACCCCCTATTCACCGCCCAAGAATATATCTGACTAGTAAGAATCTTAAAACCTATGTATTGATATCTCTCTTTAATGAGTCAAGTGGGTGTAAAGCGGCATAAACACAGCAGTGAAAAGCAGCTAAACCCCTTTATAAAAATCAATCACTTTTAAAAACCCGTGAAACAAAGACAGTGAAAGAGAGAGAAATTCTTACAAAATTCGTTCAAGGGCTGTGATGCCACCTGGATTGACCATATGTAGACCCACAGCTGATTGAGGCATAAGGGTGGACACTCTTGGGGTTGAGAGGTTTGGTGAGGTTGGGTGAGCAAACGCAGACCCTTTAGAGTAATACTGCGTGGTACCCATCCCATGGGTCCCAAATCTCCAGGTTCAAGGGCATCTTCCTACATCGAAAACATGCATGAGAATCCCAGAGGATGGTACACCGTGTGATCGGGAAAGGTTTCTAAAACGCACCTCATTTCTCATCTCCTTGTGCTCGGGTTCGCCATTCCAGCCGCTTTACAAACAATCTCCCTCCTTGGAGAATCAGCACCTTTAACCTCCTGTTCCGTACAGGTTGCAATTTGTCCTGAGGATGAACGGGAAGAGGGGGAACCAATGAGACACTAGCTCTAGGTGTTGGGACAGGCACAGGTCACTCTATTTTCCCATCAGGAAGAAGAATTAACCACAGGCTCAGCCTGCCGCCCGGGACCAGAATAGGGTCTGAAGCAATCCTGCGCTTTTGCGGCCAGCTCCCAAGAAAGCGAGTTGAAAAATGGAGCTCAGGGGCACTGCAATTCACAAACCTGCAGAGTTATAAATGATAACTCTCGTCCACAAATATATTGACGGAAGACAACGAAGAGGATTTGAAAGCAAGGAAGAATTGCAGGAAACAGATTTCAGGAGGTAGATTCGAATCGCCTTTAAAGCACGGGAAAAGCGGCAAAACCTCGACAATGATGCCCTTGGCCAAAAAGAGCGCATGCGTTTTTTCCTGAATATATTCAGGAAAAAACGCATGCGCCCCTTTTGGCCAACCAAGCAACCTGGAAACGCAAATCAGCGCTACAAAGAAGTCTCGCTTCCCATCGGTCAAAAGGGCCATGCTGAATAAAGTGTCAAAACCAGAAATGCAGGACAGGCCATGGAGAAACGGGAGCCTTGCTACGCTGATGGGCGGGATGTAAATTGCCAACAGCCACTCTGCAGAAGTGTACGGTGTGTCCTGAAACATCGAAAAAACTCAGCTTAGACAGCATAGGGCACTTCCACTCACGGGCGTATAAATTGGGAAAACTAAAAATCAGCAAGGCACAGGCACCCCAAGGTTTAGGGCTGCTCTGTGGACAAGAACCTCCACTTCGTTACACCTTAAATATCCCAGGAAAGAGAAAAATGGATAAAGAAGTTGTGGTCCTTTTGTACAATGGAATATCACTCAGCCATGAAATCAACGTCATAAGGCTAGTAGCAGCATGATGAGTGGATTTAGGTACGACGATTCTAAGTGAAATAAGTCACACAGAAAAAGACACTTATCATAAGATATCACTTATAGAGGGAATGTAAAAACCGCTACCCTTGAACTGAATTACAAAACAGAACAGAGTCACACGTTTAGAAAACACACTATGGCTGCTTAACGGGAAAGGTGAGGTGGGGTGATGCATAAAACAAGGGTTTCAAATTAGCTCAGAGACCGTTCCATAAACCCAATATGTAATAGACAAGACCTACTCCTTGCTCAGTGATCTGGACTCAAAACCCCCTATTCACCGCCCAAGAATATATCTGACTAGTAAGAATCTTAAAACCTATGTATTGATATCTCTCTGTAAGTGAGTCAAGTGGGTGT
Organism: Balaenoptera borealis; assembly: GCF_965194805.1. Classification (NCBI taxonomy): domain Eukaryota; kingdom Metazoa; phylum Chordata; class Mammalia; order Artiodactyla; family Balaenopteridae; genus Balaenoptera; species Balaenoptera borealis. The sequence continues at coordinate 401,174 of NW_028123792.1, forward strand.
AAAGCGGCATAAACACAGCAGTGAAAAGCAGCTAAACCCCTTTATAAAAATCAATCACTTTTAAAAACCCGTGAAACAAAGACAGTGAAAGAGAGAGAAATTCTTACAAAATTCGTTCAAGGGCTGTGATGCCACCTGGATTGACCATATGTAGACCCACAGCTGATTGAGGCATAAGGGTGGACACTCTTGGGGTTGAGAGGTTTGGTGAGGTTGGGTGAGCAAACGCAGACCCTTTAGACTAATACTGCGTGGTACCCATCCCATGGGTCCCAAATCTCCAGGTTCAAGGGCATCTTCCTACATCGAAAACATGCATGAGAATCCCAGAGGATGGTACACCGTGTGATCGGGAAAGGTTTCTAAAACGCACCTCATTTCTCATCTCCTTGTGCTCGGGTTCGCCATTCCAGCCGCTTTACTAGCAATCTCCCTCCTTGGAGAATCAGCACCTTTAACCTCCTGTTCCGTACAGGTTGCAATTTGTCCTGAGGATGAACGGGAAGAGGGGGAACCAATGACACACTAGCTCTAGGTGTTGGGACAGGCACAGGTCACTCTATTTTCCCATCAGGAAGAAGAATTAACCGCAGGCTCAGCCTGCCGCCCGGGACCAGAATAGGGCCTGAAGCAATCCTGCGCTTTTGCAGCCAGCTCCCAAGAAAGCGAGTTGAAAAATGGAGCTCAGGGGCACTGCAATTCACAAACCTGCAGAATTATAAATGATAACTCTCGTCCACAAATATATTGACGGAAGACAACGAAGAGGATTTGAAAGCAAGGCAGAATTGCAGGAAACAGATTTCAGGAGGTAGATTCGAATCGCCTTTAAAGCACGGGAAAAGCGGCAAAACCTCGACAATGATGCCCTTGGCCAAAAAGGGCGTATGCGTTTTTTCCTGAATATATTCAGGAAAAAGCGCATACGCCCTTTTTGGCCAACCAAGCAACCTGGAAAGGCAAATCAGCGCTACAAAGAAGTCTCGCTTCCCATCGGTCAAAAGGGCCATGCTGAATAAAGTGTCAAAACCAGAAATGCAGGAAAGGCCATGGAGAAACGGGAGACTTGCTACGCTGATGGGCGTGACGTAAATTGCCAACAGCCACTCTGGAGAAGTGTACGGTGTGTTCTGAAACATAGAAAAATCTCAGCTTAGACAGCATAGGGCACTTCCACTCACGGGCGTATAAATTGGGAAAACTAAAAATCAGCAAGGCACAGGCACCCCAAAGTTTAGGGCTGCTCTGTTGACAAGAACCTCCACTTCGTTACACCTTAAATATCCCAGGAAAGAGAAAAATGGATAAAGAAGTTGTGGTCCTTTTGTACAATGGAATATCACTCAGCCATGAAATCAACGTCATAAGGCTAGTAGCAGCATGATGAGTGGATTTAGGTACGACGATTCTAAGTGAAATAAGTCACACAGAAAAAGACACTTATCATAAGATATCACTTATAGAGGGAATGTAAAAATCGCTACCCTTGAACTGAATTACAAAACAGAAGAGAGTCACACGTTTAGAAAGCACACTATGGCTGCTTAACAGGAAAGGTGAGGTGGGGTGATGCATAAAACAAGGGTTTCAAATTAGCTCAGAGACCGTTCCATAAACCCAATATGTAATAGACAAGACCTACTCCTTGCTCAGTGATCTGGACTCAAAACCCCCTACTCACCGCCCAAGAATATATCTGACTAGTAAGAATCTTAAAACCTATGTATTGATATCTCTCTGTAAGTGAGTCAAGTGGGTGTAAAGCGGCATAAACACAGCAGTGAAAAGCAGCTAAACCCCTTTATAAAAATCAATCACTTTTAAAAACCCGTGAAACAAAGACAGTGAAAGAGAGAGAAATTCTTACAAAATTCGTTCAAGGGCTGTGATGCCACCTGGATTGACCATATCTAGACCCACAGCTGATTGAGGCATACGGGTGGACACTCTTGGGGCTGAGAGGTTTGGTGAGGTTGGGTGAGCAAACGCAGACGCTTTAGAGTAATACTGCGTGGTACCCATCCCATGGGTCCCAAATCTCCAGGTTCAAGGGCATCTTCCTATATCGAAAACATGCATGAGAATCCCAGAACATGGTACACCGTGTGATCGGGAAAGGTTTCTAAAACGCACCTCATTTCTCATCTCCTTGTGCTCGGGTTCGCCATTCCAGCCGCTTTACTAGCAATCTCCCTCCTTGGAGAATCAGCACCTTTAACCTCCTGTTCCGTACACGTTGCAATTTGTCCTGAGGATGAACGGGAAGAGGGGGAACCAATGAGACACTAGCTCTAGGTGTTGGGACAGGCACAGGTCACTCTATTTTCCCATCAGGAAGAAGAATTAACCACAGGCTCAGCCTGCCGCCCGGGACCAGAATAGGGCCTGAAGCAATCCTGCGCTTTTGCGGCCAGCTCCCAAGAAAGCGAGTTGAAAAATGGAGCTCAGGGGCACTGCAATTCACAAACCTGCAGAGTTATAAATGATAACTCTCGTCCACAAATATATTGACGGAAGACAACGAAGAGGATTTGAAAGCAAGGCAGAATTGCAGGAAACAGATTTCAGGAGGTAGATTCGAATCGCCTTTAAAGCACGGGAAAAGCGGCAAAACCTCGACAATGATGCCCTTGGCCACAAAGGGCGTATGCGTTTTTTCCTGAATATATTCAGGAAAAAACGCATACGCCCTTTTTGGCCAACCAAGCAACCTGGAAAGGCAAATCAGCGCTACAAAGAAGTCTCGCTTCCCATCGGTCAAAAGGGCCATGCTGAATAAAGTGTCAAAACCAGAAATGCAGGACAGGCCATGGAGAAACGGGAGCCTTGCTACGCTGATGGGCGGGATGTAAATTGCCAACAGCCACTCTGGAGAAGTGTACGGTGTGTCCTGAAACATCGAAAAAACTCAGCTTAGACAGCATAGGGCACTTCCACTCACGGGCGTATAAATTGGGAAAACTAAAAATCAGCAAGGCACAGGCACCCCAAGGTTTAGGGCTGCTCTGTGGACAAGAACCTCCACTTCGTTACACCTTAAATATCCCAGGAAAGAGAAAAATGGATAAAGAAGTTGTGGTCCTTTTGTACAATGGAATATCACTCAGCCATGAAATCAACGTCATAAGGCTAGTAGCAGCATGATGAGTGGATTTAGGTACGACGATTCTAAGTGAAATAAGTCACACAGAAAAAGACACTTATCATAAGATATCACTTATAGAGGGAATGTAAAAACCGCTACCCTTGAACTGAATTACAAAACAGAACAGAGTCACACGTTTAGAAAACACACTATGGCTGCTTAACGGGAAAGGTGAGGTGGGGTGATGCATAAAACAAGGGTTTCAAATTAGCTCAGAGACCATTCCATAAACCCAATATGTAATAGACAAGACCTACTCCTTGCTCAGTGATCTGGACTCAAAACCCCGTATTCACCGCCCAAGAATATATCTGACTAGTAAGAATCTTAAAACCTATGTATTGATATCTCTCTGTAAGTGAGTCAAGTGGGTGTAAAGCGGCATAAACACAGCAGTGAAAAGCAGCTAAACCCCTTTATAAAAATCAATCACTTTTAAAAACCCGTGAAACAAAGACAGTGAAAGAGAGAGAAATTCTTACAAAATTCGTTCAAGGGCTGTGATGCCACCTGGATTGACCATATCTAGACCCACAGCTGATTGAGGCATAAGGGTGGACACTCTTGGGGCTGAGAGGTTTGGTGAGGTTGGGTGAGCAAACGCAGACCCTTTAGAGTAATACTGCGTGGTACCCATCCCATGGGTCCCAAATCTCCAGGTTCAAGGGCATCTTCCTACATCGAAAACATGCATGAGAATCCCAGAGGATGGTACACCGTGTGATCGGGAAAGGTTTCTAAAACGCACCTCATTTCTCATCTCCTTGTGCTCGGGTTCGCCATTCCAGCCGCTTTACTAGCAATCTCCCTCCTTGGAGAATCAGCACCTTTAACCTCCTGTTCCGTACAGGTTGCAATTTGTCCTGAGGATGAACGGGAAGAGGGGGAACCAATGAGACACTAGCTCTAGGTGTTGGGACAGGCACAGGTCGCTCTATTTTCCCATCAGGAAGAAGAATTAACCACAGGCTCAGCCTGCCGCCCGGGACCAGAATAGGGCCTGAAGCAATCCTGCGCTTTTGCGGCCAGCTCCCAAGAAAGCGAGTTGAAAATTGGAGCTCAGGGGCACTGCAATTCACAAACCTGCAGAGTTATAAATGATAACTCTCGTCCACAAATATATTGACGGAAGACAACGAAGAGGATTTGAAAGCAAGGCAGAATTGCAGGAAACAGATTTCAGGAGGTAGATTCGAATCGCCTTTAAAGCACGGGAAAAGCGGCAAAACCTCGACAATGATGCCCTTGGCCAAAAAGGGCGCATGCGTTTTTTCCTGAATATATTCAGGAAAAAACGCATGCGCCCTTTTTGGCCAACCAAGCAACCTGGAAAGGCAAATCAGCGCTACAAAGAAGTCTCGCTTCCCATCGGTCAAAAGGGCCATGCTGAATAAAGTGTCAAAACCAGAAATGCAGGAAAGGCCATGGAGAAACGGGAGCCTTGCTACGCTGATGGGCGTGACGTAAATTGCCAACAGCCACTCTGGAGAAGTGTACGGTGTGTCCTGAAACATAGAAAAAACTCAGCTTAGACAGCATAGGGCACTTCCACTCATGGGCGTATAAATTGGGAAAACTAAAAATCAGCAAGGCACAGGCACCCCAAAGTTTAGGGCTGCTCTGTTGACAAGAACCTCCACTTCGTTACACCTTAAATATCCCAGGAAAGAGAAAAATGGATAAAGAAGTTGTGGTCCTTTTGTACAATGGAATATCACTCAGCCATGAAATCAACGTCATAAGGCTAGTAGCAGCATGATGAGTGGATTTAGGTACGACGATTCTAAGTGAAATAAGTCACACAGAAAAAGACACTTATCATAAGATATCACTTATAGAGGGAATGTAAAAACCGCTACCCTTGAACTGAATTACAAAACAGAACAGAGTCACACGTTTAGAAAACACACTATGGCTGCTTAACGGGAAAGGTGAGGTGGGGTGATGCATAAAACAAGGGTTTCAAATTAGCTCAGAGACCGTTCCATAAACCCAATATGGAATAGACAAGACCTACTCCTTGCTCAGTGATCTGGACTCAAAACCCCCTACTCACCGCCCAAGAATATATCTGACTAGTAAGAATCTTAAAACCTATGTATTGATATCTCTCTGTATGTGAGTCAAGTGGGTGTAAAGCGGCATAAACACAGCAGTAAAAAACAGCTAAACCCCTTTATAAAAATCAATTACTTTTAAAAACCCGTGAAACAAAGACAGTGAAAGAGAGAGAAATTCTTACAAAATTCGTTCAAGGGCTGTGATGCCACCTGGATTGACCATATCTAGACCCACAGCTGATTGAGGCATACGGGTGGACACTCTTGGGGCTGAGAGGTTTGGTGAGGTTGGGTGAGCAAACGCAGACGCTTTAGAGTAATACTGCGTGGTACCCATCCCATGGGTCCCAAATCTCCAGGTTCAAGGGCATCTTCCTACATCGAAAACATGCATGAGATTCCCAGAAGATGGTACACCGTGTGATCGGGAAAGGTTTCTAAAACGCACCTCATTTCTCATCTCCTTGTGCTCGGGTTCGCCATTCCAGCCGCTTTACTAACAATCTCCCTCCTTGGAGAATCAGCACCTTTAACCTCCTGTTCCGTACAGGTTGCAATTTGTCCTGAGGATGAACGGGAAGAGGGGGAACCAATGAGACACTAGCTCTAGGTGTTGGGACAGGCACACGTCACTCTATTTTCCCATCAGGAAGAAGAATTAACCACAGGCTCAGCCTGCCGCCCGGGACCAGAATAGGGCCTGAAGCAATCCTGCGCTTTTGCGGCCAGCTCCCAAGAAAGCGAGTTGAAAAATGGAGCTCAGGGGCACTGCAATTCACAAACCTGCAGAGTTATAAATGATAACTCTCGTCCACAAATATATTGACGGAAGACAACGAAGAGGATTTGAAAGCAAGGCAGAATTGCAGGAAACAGATTTCAGGAGGTAGATTCGAATCGCCTTTAAAGCACGGGAAAAGCGGCAAAACCTCGACAATGATGCCCTTGGCCAAAAAGAGCGCATGCGTTTTTTCCTGAATATATTCAGGAAAAAACGCATGCGCCCCTTTTGGCCAACCAAGCAACCTGGAAACGCAAATCAGCGCTACAAAGAAGTCTCGCTTCCCATCGGTCAAAAGGGCCATGCTGAATAAAGTGTCAAAACCAGAAATGCAGGACAGGCCATGGAGAAACGGGAGCCTTGCTACGCTGATGGGCGGGATGTAAATTGCCAACAGCCACTCTGCAGAAGTGTACGGTGTGTCCTGAAACATCGAAAAAACTCAGCTTAGACAGCATAGGGCACTTCCACTCACGGGCGTATAAATTGGGAAAACTAAAAATCAGCAAGGCACAGGCACCCCAAGGTTTAGGGCTGCTCTGTGGACAAGAACCTCCACTTCGTTACACCTTAAATATCCCAGGAAAGAGAAAAATGGATAAAGAAGTTGTGGTCCTTTTGTACAATGGAATATCACTCAGCCATGAAATCAACGTCATAAGGCTAGTAGCAGCATGATGAGTGGATTTAGGTACGACGATTCTAAGTGAAATAAGTCACACAGAAAAAGACACTTATCATAAGATATCACTTATAGAGGGAATGTAAAAACCGCTACCCTTGAACTGAATTACAAAACAGAACAGAGTCACACGTTTAGAAAACACACTATGGCTGCTTAACGGGAAAGGTGAGGTGGGGTGATGCATAAAACAAGGGTTTCAAATTAGCTCAGAGACCGTTCCATAAACCCAATATGTAATAGAAAAGACCTACTCCTTGCTCAGTGATCTGGACTCAAAACCCCCTATTCACCGCCCAAGAATATATCTGACTAGTAAGAATCTTAAAACCTATGTATTGATATCTCTCTGTAAGTGAGTCAAGTGGGTGTAAAGCGGCATAAACACAGCAGTGAAAAGCAGCTAAACCCCTTTATAAAAATCAATCACTTTTAAAAACCCGTGAAACAAAGACAGTGAAAGAGAGAGAAATTCTTACAAAATTCGTTCAAGGGCTGTGATGCCACCTGGATTGACCATATCTAGACCCACAGCTGATTGAGGCATAAGGGTGGACACTCTTGGGGCTGAGAGGTTTGGTGAGGTTGGGTGAGCAAACGCAGACCCTTTAGAGTAATACTGCGTGGTACCCATCCCATGGGTCCCAAATCTCCAGGTTCAAGGGCATCTTCCTACATCGAAAACATGCATGAGAATCCCAGAGGATGGTACACCGTGTGATCGGGAAAGGTTTCTAAAACGCACCTCATTTCTCATCTCCTTGTGCTCGGGTTCGCCATTCCAGCCGCTTTACTAGCAATCTCCCTCCTTGGAGAATCAGCACCTTTAACCTCCTGTTCCGTACAGGTTGCAATTTGTCCTGAGGATGAACGGGAAGAGGGGGAACCAATGAGACACTAGCTCTAGGTGTTGGGACAGGCACAGGTCGCTCTATTTTCCCATCAGGAAGAAGAATTAACCACAGGCTCAGCCTGCCGCCCGGGACCAGAATAGGGCCTGAAGCAATCCTGCGCTTTTGCGGCCAGCTCCCAAGAAAGCGAGTTGAAAATTGGAGCTCAGGGGCACTGCAATTCACAAACCTGCAGAGTTATAAATGATAACTCTCGTCCACAAATATATTGACGGAAGACAACGAAGAGGATTTGAAAGCAAGGCAGAATTGCAGGAAACAGATTTCAGGAGGTAGATTCGAATCGCCTTTAAAGCACGGGAAAAGCGGCAAAACCTCGACAATGATGCCCTTGGCCAAAAAGGGCGCATGCGTTTTTTCCTGAATATATTCAGGAAAAAACGCATGCGCCCTTTTTGGCCAACCAAGCAACCTGGAAAGGCAAATCAGCGCTACAAAGAAGTCTCGCTTCCCATCGGTCAAAAGGGCCATGCTGAATAAAGTGTCAAAACCTGAAATGCAGGAAAGGCCATGGAGAAACGGGAGCCTTGCTACGCTGATGGGCGTGACGTAAATTGCCAACAGCCACTCTGGAGAAGTGTACGGTGTGTCCTGAAACATAGAAAAAACTCAGCTTAGACAGCATAGGGCACTTCCACTCATGGGCGTATAAATTGGGAAAACTAAAAATCAGCAAGGCACAGGCACCCCAAAGTTTAGGGCTGCTCTGTTGACAAGAACCTCCACTTCGTTACACCTTAAATATCCCAGGAAAGAGAAAAATGGATAAAGAAGTTGTGGTCCTTTTGTACAATGGAATATCACTCAGCCATGAAATCAACGTCATAAGGCTAGTAGCAGCATGATGAGTGGATTTAGGTACGACGATTCTAAGTGAAATAAGTCACACAGAAAAAGACACTTATCATAAGATATCACTTATAGAGGGAATGTAAAAACCGCTACCCTTGAACTGAATTACAAAACAGAACAGAGTCACACGTTTAGAAAACACACTATGGCTGCTTAACGGGAAAGGTGAGGTGGGGTGATGCATAAAACAAGGGTTTCAAATTAGCTCAGAGACCGTTCCATAAACCCAATATGGAATAGAAAAGACCTACTCCTTGCTCAGTGATCTGGACTCAAAACCCCCTATTCACCGCCCAAGAATATATCTGACTAGTAAGAATCTTAAAACCTATGTATTGATATCTCTCTGTATGTGAGTCAAGTGGGTGTAAAGCGGCATAAACACAGCAGTAAAAAACAGCTAAACCCCTTTATAAAAATCAATTACTTTTAAAAACCCGTGAAACAAAGACAGTGAAAGAGAGAGAAATTCTTACAAAATTCGTTCAAGGGCTGTGATGCCACCTGGATTGACCATATCTAGACCCACAGCTGATTGAGGCATACGGGTGGACACTCTTGGGGCTGAGAGGTTTGGTGAGGTTGGGTGAGCAAACGCAGACGCTTTAGAGTAATACTGCGTGGTACCCATCCCATGGGTCCCAAATATACAGGTTCAAGGGCATCTTCCTACATCGAAAACATGCATGAGATTCCCAGAAGATGGTACACCGTGTGATCGGGAAAGGTTTCTAAAACGCACCTCATTTCTCATCTCCTTGTGCTCGGGTTCGCCATTCCAGCCGCTTTACTAACAATCTCCCTCCTTGGAGAATCAGCACCTTTAACCTCCTGTTCCGTACAGGTTGCAATTTGTCCTGAGGATGAACGGGAAGAGGGGGAACCAATGAGACACTAGCTCTAGGTGTTGGGACAGGCACACGTCACTCTATTTTCCCATCAGGAAGAAGAATTAACCACAGGCTCAGCCTGCCGCCCGGGACCAGAATAGGGCCTGAAGCAATCCTGCGCTTTTGCGGCCAGCTCCCAAGAAAGCGAGTTGAAAAATGGAGCTCAGGGGCACTGCAATTCACAAACCTGCAGAGTTATAAATGATAACTCTCGTCCACAAATATATTGACGGAAGACAACGAAGAGGATTTGAAAGCAAGGCAGAATTGCAGGAAACAGATTTCAGGAGGTAGATTCGAATCGCCTTTAAAGCACGGGAAAAGCGGCAAAACCTCGACAATGATGCCCTTGGCCAAAAAGGGCGCATGCGTTTTTTCCTGAATATATTCAGGAAAAAACGTATGCGCCCTTTTTGGCCAACCAAGCAACCTGGAAAGGCAAATCAGCGCACAACGAAGTCTCGCTTCCCATCGGTCAAAAGGGCCATGCTGAATAAAGTGTCAAAACCAGAAATGCAGGACAGGCCATGGAGAAACGGGAGCCTTGCTACGCTGATGGGCGGGATGTAAATTGCCAACAGCCACTCTGGAGAAGTGTACGGTGTGTCCTGAAACATCGAAAAAACTCAGCTTAGACAGCATAGGGCACTTCCACTCACGGGCGTATAAATTGGGAAAACTAAAAATCAGCAAGGCACAGGCACCCCAAGGTTTAGGGCTGCTCTGTGGACAAGAACCTCCACTTCGTTACACCTTAAATATCCCAGGAAAGAGAAAAATGGATAAAGAAGTTGTGGTCCTTTTGTACAATGGAATATCACTCAGCCATGAAATCAACGTCATAAGGCTAGTAGCAGCATGATGAGTGGATTTAGGTACGACGATTCTAAGTGAAATAAGTCACACAGAAAAAGACACTTATCATAAGATATCACTTATAGAGGGAATGTAAAAACCGCTACCCTTGAACTGAATTACAAAACAGAACAGAGTCACACGTTTAGAAAACACACTATGGCTGCTTAACGGGAAAGGTGAGGTGGGGTGATGCATAAAACAAGGGTTTCAAATTGGCTCAGAGACCGTTCCATAAACCCAATATGTAATAGACAAGACCTACTCCTTGCTCAGTGATCTGGACTCAAAACCCCCTATTCACCGCCCAAGAATATATCTGACTAGTAAGAATCTTAAAACCTATGTATTGATATCTCTCTGTAAGTGAGTCAAGTGGGTGTAAAGCGGCATAAACACAGCAGTGAAAAGCAGCTAAACCCCTTTATAAAAATCAATCACTTTTAAAAACCCGTGAAACAAAGACAGTGAAAGAGAGAGAAATTCTTACAAAATTCGTTCAAGGGCTGTGATGCCACCTGGATTGACCATATCTAGACCCACAGCTGATTGAGGCATAAGGGTGGACACTCTTGGGGTTGAGAGGTTTGGTGAGGTTGGGTGAGCAAACGCAGACCCTTTAGACTAATACTGCGTGGTACCCATCCCATGGGTCCCAAATCTCCAGGTTCAAGGGCATCTTCCTACATCGAAAACATGCATGAGAATCCCAGAGGATGGTACACCGTGTGATCGGGAAAGGTTTTTAAAACGCACCTCATTTCTCATCTCCTTGTGCTCGGGTTCGCCATTCCAGCCGCTTTACTAGCAATCTCCCTCCTTGGAGAATCAGCACCTTTAACCTCCTGTTCCGTACAGGTTGCAATTTGTCCTGAGGATGAACGGGAAGAGGGGGAACCAATGAGACACTAGCTCTAGGTGTTGGGACAGGCACAGGTCACTCTATTTTCCCATCAGGAAGAAGAATTAACCGCAGGCTCAGCCTGCCGCCCGGGACCAGAATAGGGCCTGAAGCAATCCTGCGCTTTTGCGGCCAGCTCCCAAGAAAGCGAGTTGAAAAATGGAGCTCAGGGGCACTGCAATTCACAAACCTGCAGAGTTATAAATGATAACTCTCGTCCACAAATATATTGACGGAAGACAACGAAGAGGATTTGAAAGCAAGGCAGAATTGCAGGAAACAGATTTCAGGAGGTAGATTCGAATCGCCTTTAAAGCACGGGAAAAGCGGCAAAACCTCGACAATGATGCCCTTGGCCAAAAAGGGCGTATGCGTTTTTTCCTGAATATATTCAGGAAAAAGCGCATACGCCCTTTTTGGCCAACCAAGCAACCTGGAAAGGCAAATCAGCGCTACAAAGAAGTCTCGCTTCCCATCGGTCAAAAGGGCCATGCTGAATAAAGTGTCAAAACCAGAAATGCAGGAAAGGCCATGGAGAAACGGGAGACTTGCTACGCTGATGGGCGTGACGTAAATTGCCAACAGCCACTCTGGAGAAGTGTACGGTGTGTCCTGAAACATCGAAAAAACTCAGCTTAGACAGCATAGGGCACTTCCACTCATGGGCGTATAAATTGGGAAAACTAAAAATCAGCAAGGCACAGGCACCCCAAAGTTTAGGGCTGCTCTGTTGACAAGAACCTCCACTTCGTTACACCTTAAATATCCCAGGAAAGAGAAAAATGGATAAAGAAGTTGTGGTCCTTTTGTACAAGGGAATATCACTCAGCCATGAAATCAACGTCATAAGGCTAGTAGCAGCATGATGAGTGGATTTAGGTACGACGATCCTAAGTGAAATAAGTCACACAGAAAAAGACACTTATCATAAGATATCACTTATAGAGGGAATGTAAAAATCGCTACCCTTGAACTGAATTACAAAACAGAAGAGAGTCACACGTTTAGAAAGCACACTATGGCTGCTTAACGGGAAAGGTGAGGTGGGGTGATGCATAAAACAAGGGTTTCAAATTAGCTCAGAGACCGTTCCATAAACCCAATATGTAATAGACAAGACCTACTCCTTGCTCAGTGATCTGGACTCAAAACCCCCTATTCACCGCCCAAGAATATATCTGACTAGTAAGAATCTTAAAACCTATGTATTGATATCTCTCTGTAAGTGAGTCAAGTGGGTGTAAAGCGGCATAAACACAGCAGTGAAAAGCAGCTAAACCCCTTTATAAAAATCAATCACTTTTAAAAACCCGTGAAACAAAGACAGTGAAAGAGAGAGAAATTCTTACAAAATTCGTTCAAGGGCTGTGATGCCACCTGGATTGACCATATCTAGACCCACAGCTGATTGAGGCATAAGGGTGGACACTCTTGGGGCTGAGAGGTTTGGTGAGGTTGGGTGAGCAAACGCAGACGCTTTAGAGTAATACTGCGTGGTACCCATCCCATGGGTCCCAAATCTCCAGGTTCAAGGGCATCTTCCTACATCGAAAACATGCATGAGAATCCCAGAGGATGGTACACCGTGTGATCGGGAAAGGTTTCTAAAACGCACCTCATTTCTCATCTCCTTGTGCTCGGGTTCGCCATTCCAGCCGCTTTACTAACAATCTCCCTCCTTGGAGAATCAGCACCTTTAACCTCCTGTTCCGTACAGGTTGCAATTTGTCCTGAGGATGAACGGGAAGAGGGGGAACCAATGAGACACTAGCTCTAGGTGTTGGGACAGGCACACGTCACTCTATTTTCCCATCAGGAAGAAGAATTAACCACAGGCTCAGCCTGCCGCCCGGGACCAGAATAGGGCCTGAAGCAATCCTGCGCTTTTGCGGCCAGCTCCCAAGAAAGCGAGTTGAAAAATGGAGCTCAGGGGCACTGCAATTCACAAACCTGCAGAGTTATAAATGATAACTCTCGTCCACAAATATATTGACGGAAGACAACGAAGAGGATTTGAAAGCAAGGCAGAATTGCAGGAAACAGATTTCAGGAGGTAGATTCGAATCGCCTTTAAAGCACGGGAAAAGCGGCAAAACCTCGACAATGATGCCCTTGGCCAAAAAGAGCGCATGCGTTTTTTCCTGAATATATTCAGGAAAAAACGCATGCGCCCCTTTTGGCCAACCAAGCAACCTGGAAACGCAAATCAGCGCTACAAAGAAGTCTCGCTTCCCATCGGTCAAAAGGGCCATGCTGAATAAAGTGTCAAAACCAGAAATGCAGGACAGGCCATGGAGAAACGGGAGCCTTGCTACGCTGATGGGCGGGATGTAAATTGCCAACAGCCACTCTGCAGAAGTGTACGGTGTGTCCTGAAACATCGAAAAAACTCAGCTTAGACAGCATAGGGCACTTCCACTCACGGGCGTATAAATTGGGAAAACTAAAAATCAGCAAGGCACAGGCACCCCAAGGTTTAGGGCTGCTCTGTGGACAAGAACCTCCACTTCGTTACACCTTAAATATCCCAGGAAAGAGAAAAATGGATAAAGAAGTTGTGGTCCTTTTGTACAATGGAATATCACTCAGCCATGAAATCAACGTCATAAGGCTAGTAGCAGCATGATGAGTGGATTTAGGTACGACGATTCTAAGTGAAATAAGTCACACAGAAAAAGACACTTATCATAAGATATCACTTATAGAGGGAATGTAAAAACCGCTACCCTTGAACTGAATTACAAAACAGAACAGAGTCACACGTTTAGAAAACACACTATGGCTGCTTAACGGGAAAGGTGAGGTGGGGTGATGCATAAAACAAGGGTTTCAAATTGGCTCAGAGACCGTTCCATAAACCCAATATGTAATAGACAAGACCTACTCCTTGCTCAGTGATCTGGACTCAAAACCCCCTATTCACCGCCCAAGAATATATCTGACTAGTAAGAATCTTAAAACCTATGTATTGATATCTCTCTGTAAGTGAGTCAAGTGGGTGTAAAGCGGCATAAACACAGCAGTGAAAAGCAGCTAAACCCCTTTATAAAAATCAATCACTTTTAAAAACCCGTGAAACAAAGACAGTGAAAGAGAGAGAAATTCTTACAAAATTCGTTCAAGGGCTGTGATGCCACCTGGATTGACCATATCTAGACCCACAGCTGATTGAGGCATAAGGGTGGACACTCTTGGGGTTGAGAGGTTTGGTGAGGTTGGGTGAGCAAACGCAGACCCTTTAGAGTAATACTGCGTGGTACCCATCCCATGGGTCCCAAATCTCCAGGTTCAAGGGCATCTTCCTACATCGAAAACATGCATGAGAATCCCAGAGGATGGTACACCGTGTGATCGGGAAAGGTTTCTAAAACGCACCTCATTTCTCATCTCCTTGTGCTCGGGTTCGCCATTCCAGCCGCTTTACTAGCAATCTCCCTCCTTGGAGAATCAGCACCTTTAACCTCCTGTTCCGTACAGGTTGCAATTTGTCCTGAGGATGAACGGGAAGAGGGGGGACCAATGAGACACTAGCTCTAGGTGTTGGGACAGGCACAGGTCACTCTATTTTCCCATCAGGAAGAAGAATTAACCACAGGCTCAGCCTGCCGCCCGGGACCAGAATAGGGCCTGAAGCAATCCTGCGCTTTTGCGGCCAGCTCCCAAGAAAGCGAGTTGAAAAATGGAGCTCAGGGGCACTGCAATTCACAAACCTGCAGAGTTATAAATGATAACTCTCGTCCACAAATATATTGACGGAAGACAACGAAGAGGATTTGAAAGCAAGGCAGAATTGCAGGAAACAGATTTCAGGAGGTAGATTCGAATCGCCTTTAAAGCACGGGAAAAGCGGCAAAACCTCGACAATGATGCCCTTGGCCAAAAAGGGCGCATGCGTTTTTTCCTGAATATATTCAGGAAAAAACGTATGCGCCCTTTTTGGCCAACCAAGCAACCTGGAAAGGCAAATCAGCGCACAACGAAGTCTCGCTTCCCATCGGTCAAAAGGGCCATGCTGAATAAAGTGTCAAAACCAGAAATGCAGGACAGGCCATGGAGAAACGGGAGCCTTGCTACGCTGATGGGCGGGATGTAAATTGCCAACAGCCACTCTGGAGAAGTGTACGGTGTGTCCTGAAACATCGAAAAAACTCAGCTTAGACAGCATAGGGCACTTCCACTCACGGGCGTATAAATTGGGAAAACTAAAAATCAGCAAGGCACAGGCACCCCAAGGTTTAGGGCTGCTCTGTGGACAAGAACCTCCACTTCGTTACACCTTAAATATCCCAGGAAAGAGAAAAATGGATAAAGAAGTTGTGGTCCTTTTGTACAATGGAATATCACTCAGCCATGAAATCAACGTCATAAGGCTAGTAGCAGCATGATGAGTGGATTTAGGTACGACGATTCTAAGTGAAATAAGTCACACAGAAAAAGACACTTATCATAAGATATCACTTATAGAGGGAATGTAAAAACCGCTACCCTTGAACTGAATTACAAAACAGAACAGAGTCACACGTTTAGAAAACACACTATGGCTGCTTAACGGGAAAGGTGAGGTGGGGTGATGCATAAAACAAGGGTTTCAAATTAGCTCAGAGACCATTCCATAAACCCAATATGTAATAGACAAGACCTACTCCTTGCTCAGTGATCTGGACTCAAAACCCCGTATTCACCGCCCAAGAATATATCTGACTAGTAAGAATCTTAAAACCTATGTATTGATATCTCTCTGTAAGTGAGTCAAGTGGGTGTAAAGCGGCATAAACACAGCAGTGAAAAGCAGCTAAACCCCTTTATAAAAATCAATCACTTTTAAAAACCCGTGAAACAAAGACAGTGAAAGAGAGAGAAATTCTTACAAAATTCGTTCAAGGGCTGTGATGCCACCTGGATTGACCATATCTAGACCCACAGCTGATTGAGGCATAAGGGTGGACACTCTTGGGGCTGAGAGGTTTGGTGAGGTTGGGTGAGCAAACGCAGACCCTTTAGAGTAATACTGCATGGTACCCATCCCATGGGTCCCAAATCTCCAGGTTCAAGGGCATCTTCCTACATCGAAAACATGCATGAGAATCCCAGAGGATGGTACACCGTGTGATCGGGAAAGGTTTCTAAAACGCACCTCATTTCTCATCTCCTTGTGCTCGGGTTCGCCATTCCAGCCGCTTTACTAGCAATCTCCCTCCTTGGAGAATCAGCACCTTTAACCTCCTGTTCCGTACAGGTTGCAATTTGTCCTGAGGATGAACGGGAAGAGGGGGAACCAATGAGACACTAGCTCTAGGTGTTGGGACAGGCACAGGTCGCTCTATTTTCCCATCAGGAAGAAGAATTAACCACAGGCTCAGCCTGCCGCCCGGGACCAGAATAGGGCCTGAAGCAATCCTGCGCTTTTGCGGCCAGCTCCCAAGAAAGCGAGTTGAAAATTGGAGCTCAGGGGCACTGCAATTCACAAACCTGCAGAGTTATAAATGATAACTCTCGTCCACAAATATATTGACGGAAGACAACGAAGAGGATTTGAAAGCAAGGCAGAATTGCAGGAAACAGATTTCAGGAGGTAGATTCGAATCGCCTTTAAAGCACGGGAAAAGCGGCAAAACCTCGACAATGATGCCCTTGGCCAAAAAGGGCGCATGCGTTTTTTCCTGAATATATTCAGGAAAAAACGCATGCGCCCTTTTTGGCCAACCAAGCAACCTGGAAAGGCAAATCAGCGCTACAAAGAAGTCTCGCTTCCCATCGGTCAAAAGGGCCATGCTGAATAAAGTGTCAAAACCAGAAATGCAGGAAAGGCCATGGAGAAACGGGAGCCTTGCTACGCTGATGGGCGTGACGTAAATTGCCAACAGCCACTCTGGAGAAGTGTACGGTGTGTCCTGAAACATAGAAAAAACTCAGCTTAGACAGCATAGGGCACTTCCACTCATGGGCGTATAAATTGGGAAAACTAAAAATCAGCAAGGCACAGGCACCCCAAAGTTTAGGGCTGCTCTGTTGACAAGAACCTCCACTTCGTTACACCTTAAATATCCCAGGAAAGAGAAAAATGGATAAAGAAGTTGTGGTCCTTTTGTACAATGGAATATCACTCAGCCATGAAATCAACGTCATAAGGCTAGTAGCAGCATGATGAGTGGATTTAGGTACGACGATTCTAAGTGAAATAAGTCACACAGAAAAAGACACTTATCATAAGATATCACTTATAGAGGGAATGTAAAAACCGCTACCCTTGAACTGAATTACAAAACAGAACAGAGTCACACGTTTAGAAAACACACTATGGCTGCTTAACGGGAAAGGTGAGGTGGGGTGATGCATAAAACAAGGGTTTCAAATTAGCTCAGAGACCGTTCCATAAACCCAATATGGAATAGACAAGACCTACTCCTTGCTCAGTGATCTGGACTCAAAACCCCCTACTCACCGCCCAAGAATATATCTGACTAGTAAGAATCTTAAAACCTATGTATTGATATCTCTCTGTATGTGAGTCAAGTGGGTGTAAAGCGGCATAAACACAGCAGTAAAAAACAGCTAAACCCCTTTATAAAAATCAATTACTTTTAAAAACCCGTGAAACAAAGACAGTGAAAGAGAGAGAAATTCTTACAAAATTCGTTCAAGGGCTGTGATGCCACCTGGATTGACCATATCTAGACCCACAGCTGATTGAGGCATACGGGTGGACACTCTTGGGGCTGAGAGGTTTGGTGAGGTTGGGTGAGCAAACGCAGACGCTTTAGAGTAATACTGCGTGGTACCCATCCCATGGGTCCCAAATCTCCAGGTTCAAGGGCATCTTCCTACATCGAAAACATGCATGAGATTCCCAGAAGATGGTACACCGTGTGATCGGGAAAGGTTTCTAAAACGCACCTCATTTCTCATCTCCTTGTGCTCGGGTTCGCCATTCCAGCCGCTTTACTAACAATCTCCCTCCTTGGAGAATCAGCACCTTTAACCTCCTGTTCCGTACAGGTTGCAATTTGTCCTGAGGATGAACGGGAAGAGGGGGAACCAATGAGACACTAGCTCTAGGTGTTGGGACAGGCACACGTCACTCTATTTTCCCATCAGGAAGAAGAATTAACCACAGGCTCAGCCTGCCGCCCGGGACCAGAATAGGGCCTGAAGCAATCCTGCGCTTTTGCGGCCAGCTCCCAAGAAAGCGAGTTGAAAAATGGAGCTCAGGGGCACTGCAATTCACAAACCTGCAGAGTTATAAATGATAACTCTCGTCCACAAATATATTGACGGAAGACAACGAAGAGGATTTGAAAGCAAGGCAGAATTGCAGGAAACAGATTTCAGGAGGTAGATTCGAATCGCCTTTAAAGCACGGGAAAAGCGGCAAAACCTCGACAATGATGCCCTTGGCCAAAAAGAGCGCATGCGTTTTTTCCTGAATATATTCAGGAAAAAACGCATGCGCCCCTTTTGGCCAACCAAGCAACCTGGAAACGCAAATCAGCGCTACAAAGAAGTCTCGCTTCCCATCGGTCAAAAGGGCCATGCTGA
This sequence comes from Balaenoptera borealis, assembly GCF_965194805.1. NCBI lineage: Eukaryota > Metazoa > Chordata > Mammalia > Artiodactyla > Balaenopteridae > Balaenoptera > Balaenoptera borealis. The sequence goes on from NW_028123792.1 coordinate 419,787, forward strand.
ATAAAGTGTCAAAACCAGAAATGCAGGACAGGCCATGGAGAAACGGGAGCCTTGCTACGCTGATGGGCGGGATGTAAATTGCCAACAGCCACTCTGCAGAAGTGTACGGTGTGTCCTGAAACATCGAAAAAACTCAGCTTAGACAGCATAGGGCACTTCCACTCACGGGCGTATAAATTGGGAAAACTAAAAATCAGCAAGGCACAGGCACCACAAGGTTTACGGCTGCTCTGTGGACAAGAACCTCCACTTCGTTACACCTTAAATATCCCAGGAAAGAGAAAAATGGATAAAGAAGTTGTGGTCCTTTTGTACAATGGAATATCACTCAGCCATGAAATCAACGTCATAAGGCTAGTAGCAGCATGATGAGTGGATTTAGGTACGACGATTCTAAGTGAAATAAGTCACACAGAAAAAGACACTTATCATAAGATATCACTTATAGAGGGAATGTAAAAACCGCTACCCTTGAACTGAATTACAAAACAGAACAGAGTCACACGTTTAGAAAACACACTATGGCTGCTTAACGGGAAAGGTGAGGTGGGGTGATGCATAAAACAAGGGTTTCAAATTAGCTCAGAGACCGTTCCATAAACCCAATATGTAATAGAAAAGACCTACTCCTTGCTCAGTGATCTGGACTCAAAACCCCCTATTCACCGCCCAAGAATATATCTGACTAGTAAGAATCTTAAAACCTATGTATTGATATCTCTCTGTAAGTGAGTCAAGTGGGTGTAAAGCGGCATAAACACAGCAGTGAAAAGCAGCTAAACCCCTTTATAAAAATCAATCACTTTTAAAAACCCGTGAAACAAAGACAGTGAAAGAGAGAGAAATTCTTACAAAATTCCTTCAAGGGCTGTGATGCCACCTGGATTGACCATATCTAGACCCACAGCTGATTGAGGCATAAGGGTGGACACTCTTGGGGCTGAGAGGTTTGGTGAGGTTGGGTGAGCAAACGCAGACCCTTTAGAGTAATACTGCGTGGTACCCATCCCATGGGTCCCAAATCTCCAGGTTCAAGGGCATCTTCCTACATCGAAAACATGCATGAGAATCCCAGAGGATGGTACACCGTGTGATCGGGAAAGGTTTCTAAAACGCACCTCATTTCTCATCTCCTTGTGCTCGGGTTCGCCATTCCAGCCGCTTTACTAGCAATCTCCCTCCTTGGAGAATCAGCACCTTTAACCTCCTGTTCCGTACAGGTTGCAATTTGTCCTGAGGATGAACGGGAAGAGGGGGAACCAATGAGACACTAGCTCTAGGTGTTGGGACAGGCACAGGTCGCTCTATTTTCCCATCAGGAAGAAGAATTAACCACAGGCTCAGCCTGCCGCCCGGGACCAGAATAGGGCCTGAAGCAATCCTGCGCTTTTGCGGCCAGCTCCCAAGAAAGCGAGTTGAAAATTGGAGCTCAGGGGCACTGCAATTCACAAACCTGCAGAGTTATAAATGATAACTCTCGTCCACAAATATATTGACGGAAGACAACGAAGAGGATTTGAAAGCAAGGCAGAATTGCAGGAAACAGATTTCAGGAGGTAGATTCGAATCGCCTTTAAAGCACGGGAAAAGCGGCAAAACCTCGACAATGATGCCCTTGGCCAAAAAGGGCGCATGCGTTTTTTCCTGAATATATTCAGGAAAAAACGCATGCGCCCTTTTTGGCCAACCAAGCAACCTGGAAAGGCAAATCAGCGCTACAAAGAAGTCTCGCTTCCCATCGGTCAAAAGGGCCATGCTGAATAAAGTGTCAAAACCTGAAATGCAGGAAAGGCCATGGAGAAACGGGAGCCTTGCTACGCTGATGGGCGTGACGTAAATTGCCAACAGCCACTCTGGAGAAGTGTACGGTGTGTCCTGAAACATAGAAAAAACTCAGCTTAGACAGCATAGGGCACTTCCACTCATGGGCGTATAAATTGGGAAAACTAAAAATCAGCAAGGCACAGGCACCCCAAAGTTTAGGGCTGCTCTGTTGACAAGAACCTCCACTTCGTTACACCTTAAATATCCCAGGAAAGAGAAAAATGGATAAAGAAGTTGTGGTCCTTTTGTACAATGGAATATCACTCAGCCATGAAATCAACGTCATAAGGCTAGTAGCAGCATGATGAGTGGATTTAGGTACGACGATTCTAAGTGAAATAAGTCACACAGAAAAAGACACTTATCATAAGATATCACTTATAGAGGGAATGTAAAAACCGCTACCCTTGCACTGAATTACAAAACAGAACAGAGTCACACGTTTAGAAAACACACTATGGCTGCTTAACGGGAAAGGTGAGGTGGGGTGATGCATAAAACAAGGGTTTCAAATTAGCTCAGAGACCGTTCCATAAACCCAATATGGAATAGAAAAGACCTACTCCTTGCTCAGTGATCTGGACTCAAAACCCCCTATTCACCGCCCAAGAATATATCTGACTAGTAAGAATCTTAAAACCTATGTATTGATATCTCTCTGTATGTGAGTCAAGTGGGTGTAAAGCGGCATAAACACAGCAGTAAAAAACAGCTAAACCCCTTTATAAAAATCAATTACTTTTAAAAACCCGTGAAACAAAGACAGTGAAAGAGAGAGAAATTCTTACAAAATTCGTTCAAGGGCTGTGATGCCACCTGGATTGACCATATCTAGACCCACAGCTGATTGAGGCATACGGGTGGACACTCTTGGGGCTGAGAGGTTTGGTGAGGTTGGGTGAGCAAACGCAGACGCTTTAGAGTAATACTGCGTGGTACCCATCCCATGGGTCCCAAATATACAGGTTCAAGGGCATCTTCCTACATCGAAAACATGCATGAGATTCCCAGAAGATGGTACACCGTGTGATCGGGAAAGGTTTCTAAAACGCACCTCATTTCTCATCTCCTTGTGCTCGGGTTCGCCATTCCAGCCGCTTTACTAACAATCTCCCTCCTTGGAGAATCAGCACCTTTAACCTCCTGTTCCGTACAGGTTGCAATTTGTCCTGAGGATGAACGGGAAGAGGGGGAACCAATGAGACACTAGCTCTAGGTGTTGGGACAGGCACACGTCACTCTATTTTCCCATCAGGAAGAAGAATTAACCACAGGCTCAGCCTGCCGCCCGGGACCAGAATAGGGCCTGAAGCAATCCTGCGCTTTTGCGGCCAGCTCCCAAGAAAGCGAGTTGAAAAATGGAGCTCAGGGGCACTGCAATTCACAAACCTGCAGAGTTATAAATGATAACTCTCGTCCACAAATATATTGACGGAAGACAACGAAGAGGATTTGAAAGCAAGGCAGAATTGCAGGAAACAGATTTCAGGAGGTAGATTCGAATCGCCTTTAAAGCACGGGAAAAGCGGCAAAACCTCGACAATGATGCCCTTGGCCAAAAAGGGCGCATGCGTTTTTTCCTGAATATATTCAGGAAAAAACGTATGCGCCCTTTTTGGCCAACCAAGCAACCTGGAAAGGCAAATCAGCGCACAACGAAGTCTCGCTTCCCATCGGTCAAAAGGGCCATGCTGAATAAAGTGTCAAAACCAGAAATGCAGGACAGGCCATGGAGAAACGGGAGCCTTGCTACGCTGATGGGCGGGATGTAAATTGCCAACAGCCACTCTGGAGAAGTGTACGGTGTGTCCTGAAACATCGAAAAAACTCAGCTTAGACAGCATAGGGCACTTCCACTCACGGGCGTATAAATTGGGAAAACTAAAAATCAGCAAGGCACAGGCACCCCAAGGTTTAGGGCTGCTCTGTGGACAAGAACCTCCACTTCGTTACACCTTAAATATCCCAGGAAAGAGAAAAATGGATAAAGAAGTTGTGGTCCTTTTGTACAATGGAATATCACTCAGCCATGAAATCAACGTCATAAGGCTAGTAGCAGCATGATGAGTGGATTTAGGTACGACGATTCTAAGTGAAATAAGTCACACAGAAAAAGACACTTATCATAAGATATCACTTATAGAGGGAATGTAAAAACCGCTACCCTTGAACTGAATTACAAAACAGAACAGAGTCACACGTTTAGAAAACACACTATGGCTGCTTAACGGGAAAGGTGAGGTGGGGTGATGCATAAAACAAGGGTTTCAAATTGGCTCAGAGACCGTTCCATAAACCCAATATGTAATAGACAAGACCTACTCCTTGCTCAGTGATCTGGACTCAAAACCCCCTATTCACCGCCCAAGAATATATCTGACTAGTAAGAATCTTAAAACCTATGTATTGATATCTCTCTGTAAGTGAGTCAAGTGGGTGTAAAGCGGCATAAACACAGCAGTGAAAAGCAGCTAAACCCCTTTATAAAAATCAATCACTTTTAAAAACCCGTGAAACAAAGACAGTGAAAGAGAGAGAAATTCTTACAAAATTCGTTCAAGGGCTGTGATGCCACCTGGATTGACCATATCTAGACCCACAGCTGATTGAGGCATAAGGGTGGACACTCTTGGGGTTGAGAGGTTTGGTGAGGTTGGGTGAGCAAACGCAGACCCTTTAGACTAATACTGCGTGGTACCCATCCCATGGGTCCCAAATCTCCAGGTTCAAGGGCATCTTCCTACATCGAAAACATGCATGAGAATCCCAGAGGATGGTACACCGTGTGATCGGGAAAGGTTTTTAAAACGCACCTCATTTCTCATCTCCTTGTGCTCGGGTTCGCCATTCCAGCCGCTTTACTAGCAATCTCCCTCCTTGGAGAATCAGCACCTTTAACCTCCTGTTCCGTACAGGTTGCAATTTGTCCTGAGGATGAACGGGAAGAGGGGGAACCAATGAGACACTAGCTCTAGGTGTTGGGACAGGCACAGGTCACTCTATTTTCCCATCAGGAAGAAGAATTAACCGCAGGCTCAGCCTGCCGCCCGGGACCAGAATAGGGCCTGAAGCAATCCTGCGCTTTTGCGGCCAGCTCCCAAGAAAGCGAGTTGAAAAATGGAGCTCAGGGGCACTGCAATTCACAAACCTGCAGAGTTATAAATGATAACTCTCGTCCACAAATATATTGACGGAAGACAACGAAGAGGATTTGAAAGCAAGGCAGAATTGCAGGAAACAGATTTCAGGAGGTAGATTCGAATCGCCTTTAAAGCACGGGAAAAGCGGCAAAACCTCGACAATGATGCCCTTGGCCAAAAAGGGCGTATGCGTTTTTTCCTGAATATATTCAGGAAAAAGCGCATACGCCCTTTTTGGCCAACCAAGCAACCTGGAAAGGCAAATCAGCGCTACAAAGAAGTCTCGCTTCCCATCGGTCAAAAGGGCCATGCTGAATAAAGTGTCAAAACCAGAAATGCAGGAAAGGCCATGGAGAAACGGGAGACTTGCTACGCTGATGGGCGTGACGTAAATTGCCAACAGCCACTCTGGAGAAGTGTACGGTGTGTCCTGAAACATCGAAAAAACTCAGCTTAGACAGCATAGGGCACTTCCACTCATGGGCGTATAAATTGGGAAAACTAAAAATCAGCAAGGCACAGGCACCCCAAAGTTTAGGGCTGCTCTGTTGACAAGAACCTCCACTTCGTTACACCTTAAATATCCCAGGAAAGAGAAAAATGGATAAAGAAGTTGTGGTCCTTTTGTACAAGGGAATATCACTCAGCCATGAAATCAACGTCATAAGGCTAGTAGCAGCATGATGAGTGGATTTAGGTACGACGATCCTAAGTGAAATAAGTCACACAGAAAAAGACACTTATCATAAGATATCACTTATAGAGGGAATGTAAAAATCGCTACCCTTGAACTGAATTACAAAACAGAAGAGAGTCACACGTTTAGAAAGCACACTATGGCTGCTTAACGGGAAAGGTGAGGTGGGGTGATGCATAAAACAAGGGTTTCAAATTAGCTCAGAGACCGTTCCATAAACCCAATATGTAATAGACAAGACCTACTCCTTGCTCAGTGATCTGGACTCAAAACCCCCTATTCACCGCCCAAGAATATATCTGACTAGTAAGAATCTTAAAACCTATGTATTGATATCTCTCTGTAAGTGAGTCAAGTGGGTGTAAAGCGGCATAAACACAGCAGTGAAAAGCAGCTAAACCCCTTTATAAAAATCAATCACTTTTAAAAACCCGTGAAACAAAGACAGTGAAAGAGAGAGAAATTCTTACAAAATTCGTTCAAGGGCTGTGATGCCACCTGGATTGACCATATCTAGACCCACAGCTGATTGAGGCATAAGGGTGGACACTCTTGGGGCTGAGAGGTTTGGTGAGGTTGGGTGAGCAAACGCAGACGCTTTAGAGTAATACTGCGTGGTACCCATCCCATGGGTCCCAAATCTCCAGGTTCAAGGGCATCTTCCTACATCGAAAACATGCATGAGAATCCCAGAGGATGGTACACCGTGTGATCGGGAAAGGTTTCTAAAACGCACCTCATTTCTCATCTCCTTGTGCTCGGGTTCGCCATTCCAGCCGCTTTACTAACAATCTCCCTCCTTGGAGAATCAGCACCTTTAACCTCCTGTTCCGTACAGGTTGCAATTTGTCCTGAGGATGAACGGGAAGAGGGGGAACCAATGAGACACTAGCTCTAGGTGTTGGGACAGGCACACGTCACTCTATTTTCCCATCAGGAAGAAGAATTAACCACAGGCTCAGCCTGCCGCCCGGGACCAGAATAGGGCCTGAAGCAATCCTGCGCTTTTGCGGCCAGCTCCCAAGAAAGCGAGTTGAAAAATGGAGCTCAGGGGCACTGCAATTCACAAACCTGCAGAGTTATAAATGATAACTCTCGTCCACAAATATATTGACGGAAGACAACGAAGAGGATTTGAAAGCAAGGCAGAATTGCAGGAAACAGATTTCAGGAGGTAGATTCGAATCGCCTTTAAAGCACGGGAAAAGCGGCAAAACCTCGACAATGATGCCCTTGGCCAAAAAGAGCGCATGCGTTTTTTCCTGAATATATTCAGGAAAAAACGCATGCGCCCCTTTTGGCCAACCAAGCAACCTGGAAACGCAAATCAGCGCTACAAAGAAGTCTCGCTTCCCATCGGTCAAAAGGGCCATGCTGAATAAAGTGTCAAAACCAGAAATGCAGGACAGGCCATGGAGAAACGGGAGCCTTGCTACGCTGATGGGCGGGATGTAAATTGCCAACAGCCACTCTGCAGAAGTGTACGGTGTGTCCTGAAACATCGAAAAAACTCAGCTTAGACAGCATAGGGCACTTCCACTCACGGGCGTATAAATTGGGAAAACTAAAAATCAGCAAGGCACAGGCACCCCAAGGTTTAGGGCTGCTCTGTGGACAAGAACCTCCACTTCGTTACACCTTAAATATCCCAGGAAAGAGAAAAATGGATAAAGAAGTTGTGGTCCTTTTGTACAATGGAATATCACTCAGCCATGAAATCAACGTCATAAGGCTAGTAGCAGCATGATGAGTGGATTTAGGTACGACGATTCTAAGTGAAATAAGTCACACAGAAAAAGACACTTATCATAAGATATCACTTATAGAGGGAATGTAAAAACCGCTACCCTTGAACTGAATTACAAAACAGAACAGAGTCACACGTTTAGAAAACACACTATGGCTGCTTAACGGGAAAGGTGAGGTGGGGTGATGCATAAAACAAGGGTTTCAAATTGGCTCAGAGACCGTTCCATAAACCCAATATGTAATAGACAAGACCTACTCCTTGCTCAGTGATCTGGACTCAAAACCCCCTATTCACCGCCCAAGAATATATCTGACTAGTAAGAATCTTAAAACCTATGTATTGATATCTCTCTGTAAGTGAGTCAAGTGGGTGTAAAGCGGCATAAACACAGCAGTGAAAAGCAGCTAAACCCCTTTATAAAAATCAATCACTTTTAAAAACCCGTGAAACAAAGACAGTGAAAGAGAGAGAAATTCTTACAAAATTCGTTCAAGGGCTGTGATGCCACCTGGATTGACCATATCTAGACCCACAGCTGATTGAGGCATAAGGGTGGACACTCTTGGGGCTGAGAGGTTTGGTGAGGTTGGGTGAGCAAACGCAGACCCTTTAGAGTAATACTGCGTGGTACCCATCCCATGGGTCCCAAATCTCCAGGTTCAAGGGCATCTTCCTACATCGAAAACATGCATGAGAATCCCAGAGGATGGTACACCGTGTGATCGGGAAAGGTTTCTAAAACGCACCTCATTTCTCATCTCCTTGTGCTCGGGTTCGCCATTCCAGCCGCTTTACTAGCAATCTCCCTCCTTGGAGAATCAGCACCTTTAACCTCCTGTTCCGTACAGGTTGCAATTTGTCCTGAGGATGAACGGGAAGAGGGGGGACCAATGAGACACTAGCTCTAGGTGTTGGGACAGGCACAGGTCACTCTATTTTCCCATCAGGAAGAAGAATTAACCACAGGCTCAGCCTGCCGCCCGGGACCAGAATAGGGCCTGAAGCAATCCTGCGCTTTTGCGGCCAGCTCCCAAGAAAGCGAGTTGAAAAATGGAGCTCAGGGGCACTGCAATTCACAAACCTGCAGAGTTATAAATGATAACTCTCGTCCACAAATATATTGACGGAAGACAACGAAGAGGATTTGAAAGCAAGGCAGAATTGCAGGAAACAGATTTCAGGAGGTAGATTCGAATCGCCTTTAAAGCACGGGAAAAGCGGCAAAACCTCGACAATGATGCCCTTGGCCAAAAAGGGCGCATGCGTTTTTTCCTGAATATATTCAGGAAAAAACGTATGCGCCCTTTTTGGCCAACCAAGCAACCTGGAAAGGCAAATCAGCGCACAACGAAGTCTCGCTTCCCATCGGTCAAAAGGGCCATGCTGAATAAAGTGTCAAAACCAGAAATGCAGGACAGGCCATGGAGAAACGGGAGCCTTGCTACGCTGATGGGCGGGATGTAAATTGCCAACAGCCACTCTGGAGAAGTGTACGGTGTGTCCTGAAACATCGAAAAAACTCAGCTTAGACAGCATAGGGCACTTCCACTCACGGGCGTATAAATTGGGAAAACTAAAAATCAGCAAGGCACAGGCACCCCAAGGTTTAGGGCTGCTCTGTGGACAAGAACCTCCACTTCGTTACACCTTAAATATCCCAGGAAAGAGAAAAATGGATAAAGAAGTTGTGGTCCTTTTGTACAATGGAATATCACTCAGCCATGAAATCAACGTCATAAGGCTAGTAGCAGCATGATGAGTGGATTTAGGTACGACGATTCTAAGTGAAATAAGTCACACAGAAAAAGACACTTATCATAAGATATCACTTATAGAGGGAATGTAAAAACCGCTACCCTTGAACTGAATTACAAAACAGAACAGAGTCACACGTTTAGAAAACACACTATGGCTGCTTAACGGGAAAGGTGAGGTGGGGTGATGCATAAAACAAGGGTTTCAAATTGGCTCAGAGACCGTTCCATAAACCCAATATGTAATAGACAAGACCTACTCCTTGCTCAGTGATCTGGACTCAAAACCCCCTATTCACCGCCCAAGAATATATCTGACTAGTAAGAATCTTAAAACCTATGTATTGATATCTCTCTGTAAGTGAGTCAAGTGGGTGTAAAGCGGCATAAACACAGCAGTGAAAAGCAGCTAAACCCCTTTATAAAAATCAATCACTTTTAAAAACCCGTGAAACAAAGACAGTGAAAGAGAGAGAAATTCTTACAAAATTCGTTCAAGGGCTGTGATGCCACCTGGATTGACCATATCTAGACCCACAGCTGATTGAGGCATAAGGGTGGACACTCTTGGGGTTGAGAGGTTTGGTGAGGTTGGGTGAGCAAACGCAGACCCTTTAGACTAATACTGCGTGGTACCCATCCCATGGGTCCCAAATCTCCAGGTTCAAGGGCATCTTCCTACATCGAAAACATGCATGAGAATCCCAGAGGATGGTACACCGTGTGATCGGGAAAGGTTTTTAAAACGCACCTCATTTCTCATCTCCTTGTGCTCGGGTTCGCCATTCCAGCCGCTTTACTAGCAATCTCCCTCCTTGGAGAATCAGCACCTTTAACCTCCTGTTCCGTACAGGTTGCAATTTGTCCTGAGGATGAACGGGAAGAGGGGGAACCAATGAGACACTAGCTCTAGGTGTTGGGACAGGCACAGGTCACTCTATTTTCCCATCAGGAAGAAGAATTAACCGCAGGCTCAGCCTGCCGCCCGGGACCAGAATAGGGCCTGAAGCAATCCTGCGCTTTTGCGGCCAGCTCCCAAGAAAGCGAGTTGAAAAATGGAGCTCAGGGGCACTGCAATTCACAAACCTGCAGAGTTATAAATGATAACTCTCGTCCACAAATATATTGACGGAAGACAACGAAGAGGATTTGAAAGCAAGGCAGAATTGCAGGAAACAGATTTCAGGAGGTAGATTCGAATCGCCTTTAAAGCACGGGAAAAGCGGCAAAACCTCGACAATGATGCCCTTGGCCAAAAAGGGCGTATGCGTTTTTTCCTGAATATATTCAGGAAAAAGCGCATACGCCCTTTTTGGCCAACCAAGCAACCTGGAAAGGCAAATCAGCGCTACAAAGAAGTCTCGCTTCCCATCGGTCAAAAGGGCCATGCTGAATAAAGTGTCAAAACCAGAAATGCAGGAAAGGCCATGGAGAAACGGGAGACTTGCTACGCTGATGGGCGTGACGTAAATTGCCAACAGCCACTCTGGAGAAGTGTACGGTGTGTCCTGAAACATCGAAAAAACTCAGCTTAGACAGCATAGGGCACTTCCACTCATGGGCGTATAAATTGGGAAAACTAAAAATCAGCAAGGCACAGGCACCCCAAAGTTTAGGGCTGCTCTGTTGACAAGAACCTCCACTTCGTTACACCTTAAATATCCCAGGAAAGAGAAAAATGGATAAAGAAGTTGTGGTCCTTTTGTACAAGGGAATATCACTCAGCCATGAAATCAACGTCATAAGGCTAGTAGCAGCATGATGAGTGGATTTAGGTACGACGATCCTAAGTGAAATAAGTCACACAGAAAAAGACACTTATCATAAGATATCACTTATAGAGGGAATGTAAAAATCGCTACCCTTGAACTGAATTACAAAACAGAAGAGAGTCACACGTTTAGAAAGCACACTATGGCTGCTTAACGGGAAAGGTGAGGTGGGGTGATGCATAAAACAAGGGTTTCAAATTAGCTCAGAGACCGTTCCATAAACCCAATATGTAATAGACAAGACCTACTCCTTGCTCAGTGATCTGGACTCAAAACCCCCTATTCACCGCCCAAGAATATATCTGACTAGTAAGAATCTTAAAACCTATGTATTGATATCTCTCTGTAAGTGAGTCAAGTGGGTGTAAAGCGGCATAAACACAGCAGTGAAAAGCAGCTAAACCCCTTTATAAAAATCAATCACTTTTAAAAACCCGTGAAACAAAGACAGTGAAAGAGAGAGAAATTCTTACAAAATTCGTTCAAGGGCTGTGATGCCACCTGGATTGACCATATCTAGACCCACAGCTGATTGAGGCATAAGGGTGGACACTCTTGGGGCTGAGAGGTTTGGTGAGGTTGGGTGAGCAAACGCAGACGCTTTAGAGTAATACTGCGTGGTACCCATCCCATGGGTCCCAAATCTCCAGGTTCAAGGGCATCTTCCTACATCGAAAACATGCATGAGAATCCCAGAGGATGGTACACCGTGTGATCGGGAAAGGTTTCTAAAACGCACCTCATTTCTCATCTCCTTGTGCTCGGGTTCGCCATTCCAGCCGCTTTACTAGCAATCTCCCTCCTTGGAGAATCAGCACCTTTAACCTCCTGTTCCGTACAGGTTGCAATTTGTCCTGAGGATGAACGGGAAGAGGGGGAACCAATGAGACACTAGCTCTAGGTGTTGGGACAGGCACAGGTCACTCTATTTTCCCATCAGGAAGAAGAATTAACCACAGGCTCAGCCTGCCGCCCGGGACCAGAATAGGGCCTGAAGCAATCCTGCGCTTTTGCGGCCAGCTCCCAAGAAAGCGAGTTGAAAAATGGAGCTCAGGGGCACTGCAATTCACAAACCTGCAGAGTTATAAATGATAACTCTCGTCCACAAATATATTGACGGAAGACAACGAAGAGGATTTGAAAGCAAGGCAGAATTGCAGGAAACAGATTTCAGGAGGTAGATTCGAATCGCCTTTAAAGCACGGGAAAAGCGGCAAAACTTCGACAATGATGCCCTTGGCCAAAAAGGGCGTATGCGTTTTTTCCTGAATATATTCAGGAAAAAACGCATACGCCCTTTTTGGCCAACCAAGCAACCTGGAAAGGCAAATCAGCGCTACAAAGAAGTCTCGCTTCCCATCGGTCAAAAGGGCCATGCTGAATAAAGTGTCAAAACCAGAAATGCAGGAAAGGCCATGGAGAATCGGGAGACTTGCTATGCTGATGGGCGTGACGTAAATTGCCAACAGCCACTCTGGAGAAGTGTACGGTGTGTCCTGAAACATCGAAAAAACTCAGCTTAGACAGCATAGGGCACTTCCACTCATGGGCGTATAAATTGGGAAAACTAAAAATCAGCAAGGCACAGGCACCCCAAAGTTTAGGGCTGCTCTGTTGACAAGAACCTCCACTTCGTTACACCTTAAATATCCCAGGAAAGAGAAAAATGGATAAAGAAGTTGTGGTCCTTTTGTACAATGAAATATCACTCAGCCATGAAATCAACGACATAAGGCTAGTAGCAGCATGATGAGTGGATTTAGGTACGACGATCCTAAGTGAAATAAGTCACACAGAAAAAGACACTTATCATAAGATATCACTTATAGAGGGAATGTAAAAATCGCTACCCTTGAACTGAATTACAAAACAGAAGAGAGTCACACGTTTAGAAAGCACACTATGGCTGCTTAACGGGAAAGGTGAGGTGGGGTGATGCATAAAACAAGGGTTTCAAATTAGCTCAGAGACCGTTCCATAAACCCAATATGTAATAGACAAGACCTACTCCTTGCTCAGTGATCTGGACTCAAAACCCCCTATTCACCGCCCAAGAATATATCTGACTAGTAAGAATCTTAAAACCTATGTATTGATATCTCTCTGTAAGTGAGTCAAGTGGGTGTAAAGCGGCATAAACACAGCAGTGAAAAGCAGCTAAACCCCTTTATAAAAATCAATCACTTTTAAAAACCCGTGAAACAAAGACAGTGAAAGAGAGAGAAATTCTTACAAAATTCGTTCAAGGGCTGTGATGCCACCTGGATTGACCATATCTAGACCCACAGCTGATTGAGGCATAAGGGTGGACACTCTTGGGGCTGAGAGGTTTGGTGAGGTTGGGTGAGCAAACGCAGACGCTTTAGAGTAATACTGCGTGGTACCCATCCCATGGGTCCCAAATCTCCAGGTTCAAGGGCATCTTCCTACATCGAAAACATGCATGAGAATCCCAGAGGATGGTACACCGTGTGATCGGGAAAGGTTTCTAAAACGCACCTCATTTCTCATCTCCTTGTTCTCGGGTTCGCCATTCCAGCCGCTTTACTAGCAATCTCCCTCCTTGGAGAATCAGCACCTTTAACCTCCTGTTCCGTACAGGTTGCAATTTGTCCTGAGGATGAACGGGAAGAGGGGGAACCAATGAGACACTAGCTCTAGGTGTTGGGACAGGCACAGGTCACTCTATTTTCCCATCAGGAAGAAGAATTAACCACAGGCTCAGCCTGCCGCCCGGGACCAGAATAGGGCCTGAAGCAATCCTGCGCTTTTGCGGCCAGCTCCCAAGAAAGCGAGTTGAAAAATGGAGCTCAGGGGCACTGCAATTCACAAACCTGCAGAGTTATAAATGATAACTCTCGTCCACAAATATATTGACGGAAGACAACGAAGAGGATTTGAAAGCAAGGCAGAATTGCAGGAAACAGATTTCAGGAGGTAGATTCGAATCGCCTTTAAAGCACGGGAAAAGCGGCAAAACCTCGACAATGATGCCCTTGGCCAAAAAGAGCGCATGCGTTTTTTCCTGAATATATTCAGGAAAAAACGCATGCGCCCTTTTTGGCCAACCAAGCAACCTGGAAAGGCAAATCAGCGCTACAAAGAAGTCTCGCTTCCCATCGGTCAAAAGGGCCATGCTGAATAAAGTGTCAAAACCAGAAATGCAGGACAGGCCATGGAGAAACGGGAGCCTTGCTACGCTGATGGGCGGGATGTAAATTGCCAACAGCCACTCTGGAGAAGTGTACGGTGTGTCCTGAAACATCGAAAAAACTCAGCTTAGACAGCATAGGGCACTTCCACTCACGGGCGTATAAATTGGGAAAACTAAAAATCAGCAAGGCACAGGCACCCCAAAGTTTAGGGCTGCTCTGTGGACAAGAACCTCCACTTCGTTACACCTTAAATATCCCAGGAAAGAGAAAAATGGATAAAGAAGTTGTGGTCCTTTTGTACAATGGAATATCACTCAGCCATGAAATCAACGTCATAAGGCTAGTAGCAGCATGATGAGTGGATTTAGGTACGACGATTCTAAGTGAAATAAGTCACACAGAAAAAGACAATTATCATAAGATATCACTTATAGAGGGAATGTAAAAACCGCTAACCTTGAACTGAATTACAAAACAGAACAGAGTCACACGTTTAGAAAACACACTATGGCTGCTTAACGGGAAAGGTGAGGTGGGGTGATGCATAAAACAAGGGTTTCAAATTAGCTCAGAGACCGTTCCATAAACCCAATATGTAATAGACAAGACCTACTCCTTGCTCAGTGATCTGGACTCAAAACCCCCTATTCACCGCCCAAGAATATATCTGACTAGTAAGAATCTTAAAACCTATGTATTGATATCTCTCTGTAAGTGAGTCAAGTGGGTGTAAAGCGGCATAAACACAGCAGTGAAAAGCAGCTAAACCCCTTTATAAAAATCAATCACTTTTAAAAACCCGTGAAACAAAGACAGTGAAAGAGAGAGAAATTCTTACAAAATTCGTTCAAGGGCTGTGATGCCACCTGGATTTACCATATCTAGACCCACAGCTGATTGAGGCATGAGGGTGGACACTCTTGGGGTTGAGAGGTTTGGTGAGGTTGGGTGAGCAAACGCAGACCCTTTAGAGTAATACTGCGTGGTACCCATCCCATGGGTCCCAAATCTCCAGGTTCAAGGGCATCTTCCTACATCGAAAACATGCATGAGAATCCCAGAGGATGGTACACCGTGTGATCGGGAAAGGTTTCTAAAACGCACCTCATTTCTCATCTCCTTGTGCTCGGGTTCGCCATTCCAGCCGCTTTACTAGCAATCTCCCTCCTTGGAGAATCAGCACCTTTAACCTCCTGTTCCGTACAGGTTGCAATTTGTCCTGAGGATGAACGGGAAGACGGGGGACCAATGAGACACTAGCTCTAGGTGTTGGGACAGGCACAGGTCACTCTATTTTCCCATCAGGAAGAAGAATTAACCACAGGCTCAGCCTGCCGCCCGGGACCAGAATAGGGCCTGAAGCAATCCTGCGCTTTTGCGGCCAGCTCCCAAGAAAGCGAGTTGAAAAATGGAGCTCAGGGGCACTGCAATTCACAAACCTGCAGAGTTATAAATGATAACTCTCGTCCACAAATATATTGACGGAAGACAACGAAGAGGATTTGAAAGCAAGGCAGAATTGCAGGAAACAGATTTCAGGAGGTAGAATCGAATCGCCTTTAAAGCACGGGAAAAGCGGCAAAACCTCGACAATGATGCCCTTGGCCAAAAAGAGCGCATGCGTTTTTTCCTGAATATATTCAGGAAAAAACGCATGCGCCCCTTTTGGCCAACCAAGCAACCTGGAAACGCAAATCAGCGCTACAAAGAAGTCTCGCTTCCCATCGGTCAAAAGGGCCATGCTGAATAAAGTGTCAAAACCAGAAATGCAGGACAGGTCATGGAGAAACGGGAGCCTTGCTACGCTGATGGGCGGGATGTAAATTGCCAACAGCCACTCTGGAGAAGTGTACGGTGTGTCCTGAAACATCGAAAAAACTCAGCTTAGACAGCATAGGGCACTTCCACTCACGGGCGTATAAATTGGGAAAACTAAAAATCAGCAAGGCACAGGCACCACATGGTTTACGGCTGCTCTGTGGACAAGAACCTCCACTTCGTTACACCTTAAATATCCCAGGAAAGAGAAAAATGGATAAAGAAGTTGTGGTCCTTTTGTACAATGGAATATCACTCAGCCATGAAATCAACGTCATAAGGCTAGTAGCAGCATGATGAGTGGATTTAGGTACGACGATTCTAAGTGAAATAAGTCACACAGAAAAAGACACTTATCATAAGATATCACTTATAGAGGGAATGTAAAAACCGCTACCCTTGCACTGAATTTCAAAACAGAACAGAGTCACACGTTTAGAAAACACACTATGGCTGCTTAACGGGAAAGGTGAGGTGGGGTGATGCATAAAACAAGGGTTTCAAATTAGCTCAGAGACCGTTCCATAAACCCAATATGTAATAGACAAGACCTACTCCTTGCTCAGTGATCTGGACTCAAAACCCCCTATTCACCGCCCAAGAATATATCTGACTAGTAAGAATCTTAAAACCTATGTATTGATATCTCTCTGTAAGTGAGTCAAGTGGGTGTAAAGCGGCATAAACACAGCAGTGAAAAGCAGCTAAACCCCTTTATAAAAATCAATCACTTTTAAAAACCCGTGAAACAAAGACAGTGAAAGAGAGAGAAATTCTTACAAAATTCGTTCAAGGGCTGTGATGCCACCTGGATTGACCATATCTAGACCCACAGCTGATTGAGGCATAAGGGTGGACACTCTTGGGGCTGAGAGGTTTGGTGAGGTTGGGTGAGCAAACGCAGACGCTTTAGAGTAATACTGCGTGGTACCCATCCCATGGGTCCCAAATCTCCAGGTTCAAGGGCATCTTCCTACATCGAAAACATGCATGAGAATCCCAGAGGATGGTACACCGTGTGATCGGGAAAGGTTTCTAAAACGCACCTCATTTCTCATCTCCTTGTTCTCGGGTTCGCCATTCCAGCCGCTTTACTAGCAATCTCCCTCCTTGGAGAATCAGCACCTTTAACCTCCTGTTCCGTACAGGTTGCAATTTGTCCTGAGGATGAACGGGAAGAGGGGGAACCAATGAGACACTAGCTCTAGGTGTTGGGACAGGCACAGGTCACTCTATTTTCCCATCAGGAAGAAGAATTAACCACAGGCTCAGCCTGCCGCCCGGGACCAGAATAGGGCCTGAAGCAATCCTGCGCTTTTGCGGCCAGCTCCCAAGAAAGCGAGTTGAAAAATGGAGCTCAGGGGCACTGCAATTCACAAACCTGCAGAGTTATAAATGATAACTCTCGTCCACAAATATATTGACGGAAGACAACGAAGAGGATTTGAAAGCAAGGCAGAATTGCAGGAAACAGATTTCAGGAGGTAGATTCGAATCGCCTTTAAAGCACGGGAAAAGCGGCAAAACCTCGACAATGATGCCCTTGGCCAAAAAGAGCGCATGCGTTTTTTCCTGAATATATTCAGGAAAAAACGCATGCGCCCTTTTTGGCCAACCAAGCAACCTGGAAAGGCAAATCAGCGCTACAAAGAAGTCTCGCTTCCCATCGGTCAAAAGGGCCATGCTGAATAAAGTGTCAAAACCAGAAATGCAGGACAGGCCATGGAGAAACGGGAGCCTTGCTACGCTGATGGGCGGGATGTAAATTGCCAACAGCCACTCTGGAGAAGTGTACGGTGTGTCCTGAAACATCGAAAAAACTCAGCTTAGACAGCATAGGGCACTTCCACTCACGGGCGTATAAATTGGGAAAACTAAAAATCAGCAAGGCACAGGCACCCCAAAGTTTAGGGCTGCTCTGTGGACAAGAACCTCCACTTCGTTACACCTTAAATATCCCAGGAAAGAGAAAAATGGATAAAGAAGTTGTGGTCCTTTTGTACAATGGAATATCACTCAGCCATGAAATCAACGTCATAAGGCTAGTAGCAGCATGATGAGTGGATTTAGGTACGACGATTCTAAGTGAAATAAGTCACACAGAAAAAGACAATTATCATAAGATATCACTTATAGAGGGAATGTAAAAACCGCTAACCTTGAACTGAATTACAAAACAGAACAGAGTCACACGTTTAGAAAACACACTATGGCTGCTTAACGGGAAAGGTGAGGTGGGGTGATGCATAAAACAAGGGTTTCAAATTAGCTCAGAGACCGTTCCATAAACCCAATATGTAATAGACAAGACCTACTCCTTGCTCAGTGATCTGGACTCAAAACCCCCTATTCACCGCCCAAGAATATATCTGACTAGTAAGAATCTTAAAACCTATGTATTGATATCTCTCTGTAAGTGAGTCAAGTGGGTGTAAAGCGGCATAAACACAGCAGTGAAAAGCAGCTAAACCCCTTTATAAAAATCAATCACTTTTAAAAACCCGTGAAACAAAGACAGTGAAAGAGAGAGAAATTCTTACAAAATTCGTTCAAGGGCTGTGATGCCACCTGGATTTACCATATCTAGACCCACAGCTGATTGAGGCATGAGGGTGGACACTCTTGGGGTTGAGAGGTTTGGTGAGGTTGGGTGAGCAAACGCAGACCCTTTAGAGTAATACTGCGTGGTACCCATCCCATGGGTCCCAAATCTCCAGGTTCAAGGGCATCTTCCTACATCGAAAACATGCATGAGAATCCCAGAGGATGGTACACCGTGTGATCGGGAAAGGTTTCTAAAACGCACCTCATTTCTCATCTCCTTGTGCTCGGGTTCGCCATTCCAGCCGCTTTACTAGCAATCTCCCTCCTTGGAGAATCAGCACCTTTAACCTCCTGTTCCGTACAGGTTGCAATTTGTCCTGAGGATGAACGGGAAGACGGGGGACCAATGAGACACTAGCTCTAGGTGTTGGGACAGGCACAGGTCACTCTATTTTCCCATCAGGAAGAAGAATTAACCACAGGCTCAGCCTGCCGCCCGGGACCAGAATAGGGCCTGAAGCAATCCTGCGCTTTTGCGGCCAGCTCCCAAGAAAGCGAGTTGAAAAATGGAGCTCAGGGGCACTGCAATTCACAAACCTGCAGAGTTATAAATGATAACTCTCGTCCACAAATATATTGACGGAAGACAACGAAGAGGATTTGAAAGCAAGGCAGAATTGCAGGAAACAGATTTCAGGAGGTAGAATCGAATCGCCTTTAAAGCACGGGAAAAGCGGCAAAACCTCGACAATGATGCCCTTGGCCAAAAAGAGCGCATGCGTTTTTTCCTGAATATATTCAGGAAAAAACGCATGCGCCCCTTTTGGCCAACCAAGCAACCTGGAAACGCAAATCAGCGCTACAAAGAAGTCTCGCTTCCCATCGGTCAAAAGGGCCATGCTGAATAAAGTGTCAAAACCAGAAATGCAGGACAGGTCATGGAGAAACGGGAGCCTTGCTACGCTGATGGGCGGGATGTAAATTGCCAACAGCCACTCTGGAGAAGTGTACGGTGTGTCCTGAAACATCGAAAAAACTCAGCTTAGACAGCATAGGGCACTTCCACTCACGGGCGTATAAATTGGGAAAACTAAAAATCAGCAAGGCACAGGCACCACATGGTTTACGGCTGCTCTGTGGACAAGAACCTCCACTTCGTTACACCTTAAATATCCCAGGAAAGAGAAAAATGGATAAAGAAGTTGTGGTCCTTTTGTACAATGGAATATCACTCAGCCATGAAATCAACGTCATAAGGCTAGTAGCAGCATGATGAGTGGATTTAGGTACGACGATTCTAAGTGAAATAAGTCACACAGAAAAAGACACTTATCATAAGATATCACTTATAGAGGGAATGTAAAAACCGCTACCCTTGCACTGAATTTCAAAACAGAACAGAGTCACACGTTTAGAAAACACACTATGGCTGCTTAACGGGAAAGGTGAGGTGGGGTGATGCATAAAACAAGGGTTTCAAATTAGCTCAGAGACCGTTCCATAAACCCAATATGTAATAGACAAGACCTACTCCTTGCTCAGTGATCTGGACTCAAAACCCCCTATTCACCGCCCAAGAATATATCTGACTAGTAAGAATCTTAAAACCTATGTATTGATATCTCTCTGTAAGTGAGTCAAGTGGGTGTAAAGCGGCATAAACACAGCAGTGAAAAGCAGCTAAACCCCTTTATAAAAATCAATCACTTTTAAAAACCCGTGAAACAAAGACAGTGAAAGAGAGAGAAATTCTTACAAAATTCGTTCAAGGGCTGTGATGCCACCTGGATTGACCATATCTAGACCCACAGCTGATTGAGGCATGAGGGTGGGCACTCTTGGGGTTGAGAGGTTTGGTGAGGTTGGGTGAGCAAACGCAGACCCTTTAGAGTAATACTGCGTGGTACCCATCCCATGGGTCCCAAATCTCCAGGTTCAAGGGCATCTTCCTACATCGAAAACATGCATGAGAATCCCAGAGGATGGTACACCGTGTGATCGGGAAAGGTTTCTAAAACGCACCTCATTTCTCATCTCCTTGTGCTCGGGTTCGCCATTCCAGCCGCTTTACTAGCAATCTCCCTCCTTGGAGAATCAGCACCTTTAACCTCCTGTTCCGTACAGGTTGCAATTGGTCCTGAGGATGAACGGGAAGAGGGGGGACCAATGAGACACTAGCTCTAGGTGTTGGGACAGGCACAGGTCACTCTATTTTCCCATCAGGAAGAAGAATTAACCACAGGCTCAGCCTGCCGCCCGGGACCAGAATAGGGCCTGAAGCAATCCTGCGCTTTTGCGGCCAGCTCCCAAGAAAGCGAGTTGAAAAATGGAGCTCAGGGGCACTGCAATTCACAAACCTGCAGAGTTATAAATGATAACTCTCGTCCACAAATATATTGACGGAAGACAACGAAGAGGATTTGAAAGCAAGGCAGAAATGCAGGAAACAGATTTCAGGAGGTAGATTCGAATCGCCTTTAAAGCACGGGAAAAGCGGCAAAACCTCGACAATGATGCCCTTGGCCAAAAAGGGCGCATGCGTTTTTTCCTGAATATATTCAGGAAAAAACGTATGCGCCCTTTTTGGCCAACCAAGCAACCTGGAAAGGCAAATCAGCGCTACAAAGAAGTCTCGCTTCCCATCGGTCAAAAGGGCCATGCTGAATAAAGTGTCAAAACCAGAAATGCAGGACAGACCATGGAGAAACGGGAGCCTTGCTACGCTGATGGGCGGGATGTAAATTGCCAACAGCCACTCTGGAGAAGTGTACGGTGTGTCCTGAAACATCGAAAAAACTCAGCTTAGACAGCATAGGGCACTTCCACTCACGGGCGTATAAATTGGGAAAACTAAAAATCAGCAAGGCACAGGCACCACATGGTTTACGGCTGCTCTGTGGACAAGAACCTCCACTTCGTTACACCTTAAATATCCCAGGAAAGAGAAAAATGGATAAAGAAGTTGTGGTCCTTTTGTACAATGGAATATCACTCAGCCATGAAATCAACGTCATAAGGCTAGTAGCAGCATGATGAGTGGATTTAGGTACGACGATTCTAAGTGAAATAAGTCACACAGAAAAAGACACTTATCATAAGATATCACTTATAGAGGGAATGTAAAAACCGCTACCCTTGAACTGAATTACAAAACAGAACAGAGTCACACGTTTAGAAAACACACTATGGCTGCTTAACGGGAAAGGTGAGGTGGGGTGATGCATAAAACAAGGGTTTCAAATTAGCTCAGAGACCGTTCCATAAACCCAATATGTAATAGACAAGACCTACTCCTTGCTCAGTGATCTGGACTCAAAACCCCCTATTCACCGCCCAAGAATATATCTGACTAGTAAGAATCTTAAAACCTATGTATTGATATCTCTCTGTAAGTGAGTCAAGTGGGTGTAAAGCGGCATAAACACAGCAGTGAAAAGCAGCTAAACCCCTTTATAAAAATCAATCACTTTTAAAAACCCGTGAAACAAAGACAGTGAAAGAGAGAGAAATTCTTACAAAATTCGTTCAAGGGCTGTGATGCCACCTGGATTGACCATATCTAGACCCACAGCTGATTGAGGCATGAGGGTGGGCACTCTTGGGGTTGAGAGGTTTGGTGAGGTTGGGTGAGCAAACGCAGACCCTTTAGAGTAATACTGCGTGGTACCCATCCCATGGGTCCCAAATCTCCAGGTTCAAGGGCATCTTCCTACATCGAAAACATGCATGAGAATCCCAGAGGATGGTACACCGTGTGATCGGGAAAGGTTTCTAAAACGCACCTCATTTCTCATCTCCTTGTGCTCGGGTTCGCCATTCCAGCCGCTTTACTAGCAATCTCCCTCCTTGGAGAATCAGCACCTTTAACCTCCTGTTCCGTACAGGTTGCAATTTGTCCTGAGGATGAACGGGAAGAGGGGGGACCAATGAGACACTAGCTCTAGGTGTTGGGACAGGCACAGGTCACTCTATTTTCCCATCAGGAAGAAGAATTAACCACAGGCTCAGCCTGCCGCCCGGGACCAGAATAGGGCCTGAAGCAATCCTGCGCTTTTGCGGCCAGCTCCCAAGAAAGCGAGTTGAAAAATGGAGCTCAGGGGCACTGCAATTCACAAACCTGCAGAGTTATAAATGATAACTCTCGTCCACAAATATATTGACGGAAGACAACGAAGAGGATTTGAAAGCAAGGCAGAATTGCAGGAAACAGATTTCAGGAGGTAGATTCGAATCGCCTTTAAAGCACGGGAAAAGCGGCAAAACCTCGACAATGATGCCCTTGGCCAAAAAGGGCGCATGCGTTTTTTCCTGAATATATTCAGGAAAAAACGTATGCGCCCTTTTTGGCCAACCAAGCAACCTGGAAAGGCAAATCAGCGCTACAAAGAAGTCTCGCTTCCCATCGGTCAAAAGGGCCATGCTGAATAAAGTGTCAAAACCAGAAATGCAGGACAGACCATGGAGAAACGGGAGCCTTGCTACGCTGATGGGCGGGATGTAAATTGCCAACAGCCACTCTGGAGAAGTGTACGGTGTGTCCTGAAACATCGAAAAAACTCAGCTTAGACAGCATAGGGCACTTCCACTCACGGGCGTATAAATTGGGAAAACTAAAAATCAGCAAGGCACAGGCACCACATGGTTTACGGCTGCTCTGTGGACAAGAACCTCCACTTCGTTACACCTTAAATATCCCAGGAAAGAGAAAAATGGATAAAGAAGTTGTGGTCCTTTTGTACAATGGAATATCACTCAGCCATGAAATCAACGTCATAAGGCTAGTAGCAGCATGATGAGTGGATTTAGGTACGACGATTCTAAGTGAAATAAGTCACACAGAAAAAGACACTTATCATAAGATATCACTTATAGAGGGAATGTAAAAACCGCTACCCTTGAACTGAATTACAAAACAGAACAGAGTCACACGTTTAGAAAACACACTATGGCTGCTTAACGGGAAAGGTGAGGTGGGGTGATGCATAAAACAAGGGTTTCAAATTAGCTCAGAGACCGTTCCATAAACCCAATATGTAATAGACAAGACCTACTCCTTGCTCAGTGATCTGGACTCAAAACCCCCTATTCACCGCCCAAGAATATATCTGACTAGTAAGAATCTTAAAACCTATGTATTGATATCTCTCTGTAAGTGAGTCAAGTGGGTGTAAAGCGGCATAAACACAGCAGTGAAAAGCAGCTAAACCCCTTTATAAAAATCAATCACTTTTAAAAACCCGTGAAACAAAGACAGTGAAAGAGAGAGAAATTCTTACAAAATTCGTTCAAGGGCTGTGATGCCACCTGGATTGACCATATCTAGACCCACAGCTGATTGAGGCATGAGGGTGGGCACTCTTGGGGTTGAGAGGTTTGGTGAGGTTGGGTGAGCAAACGCAGACCCTTTAGAGTAATACTGCGTGGTACCCATCCCATGGGTCCCAAATCTCCAGGTTCAAGGGCATCTTCCTACATCGAAAACATGCATGAGAATCCCAGAGGATGGTACACCGTGTGATCGGGAAAGGTTTCTAAAACGCACCTCATTTCTCATCTCCTTGTGCTCGGGTTCGCCATTCCAGCCGCTTTACTAGCAATCTCCCTCCTTGGAGAATCAGCACCTTTAACCTCCTGTTCCGTACAGGTTGCAATTTGTCCTGAGGATGAACGGGAAGAGGGGGGACCAATGAGACACTAGCTCTAGGTGTTGGGACAGGCACAGGTCACTCTATTTTCCCATCAGGAAGAAGAATTAACCACAGGCTCAGCCTGCCGCCCGGGACCAGAATAGGGCCTGAAGCAATCCTGCGCTTTTGCGGCCAGCTCCCAAGAAAGCGAGTTGAAAAATGGAGCTCAGGGGCACTGCAATTCACAAACCTGCAGAGTTATAAATGATAACTCTCGTCCACAAATATATTGACGGAAGACAACGAAGAGGATTTGAAAGCAAGGCAGAATTGCAGGAAACAGATTTCAGGAGGTAGATTCGAATCGCCTTTAAAGCACGGGAAAAGCGGCAAAACCTCGACAATGATGCCCTTGGCCAAAAAGGGCGCATGCGTTTTTTCCTGAATATATTCAGGAAAAAACGTATGCGCCCTTTTTGGCCAACCAAGCAACCTGGAAAGGCAAATCAGCGCTACAAAGAAGTCTCGCTTCCCATCGGTCAAAAGGGCCATGCTGAATAAAGTGTCAAAACCAGAAATGCAGGACAGACCATGGAGAAACGGGAGCCTTGCTACGCTGATGGGCGGGATGTAAATTGCCAACAGCCACTCTGGAGAAGTGTACGGTGTGTCCTGAAACATCGAAAAAACTCAGCTTAGACAGCATAGGGCACTTCCACTCACGGGCGTATAAATTGGGAAAACTAAAAATCAGCAAGGCACAGGCACCACATGGTTTACGGCTGCTCTGTGGACAAGAACCTCCACTTCGTTACACCTTAAATATCCCAGGAAAGAGAAAAATGGATAAAGAAGTTGTGGTCCTTTTGTACAATGGAATATCACTCAGCCATGAAATCAACGTCATAAGGCTAGTAGCAGCATGATGAGTGGATTTAGGTACGACGATTCTAAGTGAAATAAGTCACACAGAAAAAGACACTTATCATAAGATATCACTTATAGAGGGAATGTAAAAACCGCTACCCTTGAACTGAATTACAAAACAGAACAGAGTCACACGTTTAGAAAACACACTATGGCTGCTTAACGGGAAAGGTGAGGTGGGGTGATGCATAAAACAAGGGTTTCAAATTAGCTCAGAGACCGTTCCATAAACCCAATATGTAATAGACAAGACCTACTCCTTGCTCAGTGATCTGGACTCAAAACCCCCTATTCACCGCCCAAGAATATATCTGACTAGTAAGAATCTTAAAACCTATGTATTGATATCTCTCTGTAAGTGAGTCAAGTGGGTGTAAAGCGGCATAAACACAGCAGTGAAAAGCAGCTAAACCCCTTTATAAAAATCAATCACTTTTAAAAACCCGTGAAACAAAGACAGTGAAAGAGAGAGAAATTCTTACAAAATTCGTTCAAGGGCTGTGATGCCACCTGGATTGACCATATCTAGACCCACAGCTGATTGAGGCATAAGGGTGGACACTCTTGGGGTTGAGAGGTTGGGTGAGGTTGGGTGAGCAAACGCAGACCCTTTAGAGTAATACTGCGTGGTACCCATCCCATGGGTCCCAAATCTCCAGGTTCAAGGGCATCTTCCTACATCGAAAACATGCATGAGAATCCTAGAGGATGGTACACCGTGTGATCGGGAAAGGTTTCTAAAACGCACCTCATTTCTCATCTCCTTGTGCTCGGGTTCGCCATTCCAGCCGCTTTACTAGCAATCTCCCTCCTTGGAGAATCAGCACCTTTAACCTCCTGTTCCGTACAGGTTGCAATTGGTCCTGAGGATGAACGGGAAGAGGGGGGACCAATGAGACACTAGCTCTAGGTGTTGGGACAGGCACAGGTCACTCTATTTTCCCATCAGGAAGAAGAATTAACCACAGGCTCAGCCTGCCGCCCGGGACCAGAATAGGGCCTGAAGCAATCCTGCGCTTTTGCGGCCAGCTCCCAAGAAAGCGAGTTGAAAAATGGAGCTCAGGGGCACTGCAATTCACAAACCTGCAGAGTTATAAATGATAACTCTCGTCCACAAATATATTGACGGAAGACAATGAAGAGGATTTGAAAGCAAGGCAGAATTGCAGGAAACAGATTTCAGGAGGTAGATTCGAATCGCCTTTAAAGCACGGGAAAAGCGGCAAAACCTCGACAATGATGCCCTTGGCCAAAAAGGGCGCATGCGTTTTTTCCTGAATATATTCAGGAAAAAACGTATGCGCCCTTTTTGGCCAACCAAGCAACCTGGAAAGGCAAATCAGCGCTACAAAGAAGTCTCGCTTCCCATCGGTCAAAAGGGCCATGCTGAATAAAGTGTCAAAACCAGAAATGCAGGACAGACCATGGAGAAACGGGAGCCTTGCTACGCTGATGGGCGGGATGTAAATTGCCAACAGCCACTCTGGAGAAGTGTACGGTGTGTCCTGAAACATCGAAAAAACTCAGCTTAGACAGCATAGGGCACTTCCACTCACGGGCGTATAAATTGGGAAAACTAAAAATCAGCAAGGCACAGGCACCCCAAGGTTTACGGCTGCTCTGTGGACAAGAACCTCCACTTCGTTACACCTTAAATATCCCAGGAAAGAGAAAAATGGATAAAGAAGTTGTGGTCCTTTTGTACAATGGAATATCACTCAGCCATGAAATCAACGTCATAAGGCTAGTAGCAGCATGATGAGTGGATTTAGGTACGACGATTCTAAGTGAAATAAGTCACACAGAAAAAGACACTTATCATAAGATATCACTTATAGAGGGAATGTAAAAACCGCTACCCTTGAACTGAATTACAAAACAGAACAGAGTCACACGTTTAGAAAACACACTATGGCTGCTTAACGGGAAAGGTGAGGTGGGGTGATGCATAAAACAAGGGTTTCAAATTAGCTCAGAGACCGTTCCATAAACCCAATATGTAATAGACAAGACCTACTCCTTGCTCAGTGATCTGGACTCAAAACCCCCTATTCACCGCCCAAGAATATATCTGACTAGTAAGAATCTTAAAACCTATGTATTGATATCTCTCTGTAAGTGAGTCAAGTGGGTGTAAAGCGGCATAAACACAGCAGTGAAAAGCAGCTAAACCCCTTTATAAAAATCAATCACTTTTAAAAACCCGTGAAACAAAGACAGTGAAAGAGAGAGAAATTCTTACAAAATTCGTTCAAGGGCTGTGATGCCACCTGGATTGACCATATCTAGACCCACAGCTGATTGAGACATAAGGGTGGACACTCTTGGGGCTGAGAGGTTTGGTGAGGTTGGGTGAGCAAACGCAGACGCTTTAGAGTAATACTGCGTGGTACCCATCCCATGGGTCCCAAATCTCCAGGTTCAAGGGCATCTTCCTACATCGAAAACATGCATGAGAATCCCAGAAGATGGTACACCGTGTGATCGGGAAAGGTTTCTAAAACGCACCTCATTTCTCATCTCCTTGTGCTCGGGTTCGCCATTCCAGCCGCTTTACTAGCAATCTCCCTCCTTGGAGAATCAGCACCTTTAACCTCCTGTTCCGTACAGGTTGCAATTTGTCCTGAGGATGAACGGGAAGAGGGGGAACCAATGAGACACTAGCTCTAGGTGTTGGGACAGGCACAGGTCACTCTATTTTCCCATCAGGAAGAAGAATTAACCACAGGCTCAGCCTGCCGCCCGGGACCAGAATAGGGCCTGAAGCAATCCTGCGCTTTTGCGGCCAGCTCCCAAGAAAGCGAGTTGAAAAATGGAGCTCAGGGGCACTGCAATTCACAAACCTGCAGAGTTATAAATGATAACTCTCGTCCACAAATATATTGACGGAAGACAACGAAGAGGATTTGAAAGCAAGGCAGAATTGCAGGAAACAGATTTCAGGAGGTAGATTCGAATCCCCTTTAAAGCACGGGAAAAGCGGCAAAACCTCGACAATGATGCCCTTGGCCAAAAAGGGCGCATGCGTTTTTTCCTGAATATATTCAGGAAAAAACGCATGCGCCCTTTTTGGCCAACCAAGCAACCTGGAAAGGCAAATCAGCGCTACAAAGAAGTCTCGCTTCCCATCGGTCAAAAGGGCCATGCTGAATAAAGTGTCAAAACCAGAAATGCAGGACAGGCCATGGAGAAACGGGAGCCTTGCTACGCTGATGGGCGGGATGTAAATTGCCAACAGCCACTCTGCAGAAGTGTACGGTGTGTCCTGAAACATCGAAAAAACTCAGCTTAGACAGCATAGGGCACTTCCACTCACGGGCGTATAAATTGGGAAAACTAAAAATCAGCAAGGCACAGGCACCCCAAAGTTTAGGGCTGCTCTGTGGACAAGAACCTCCACTTCGTTACACCTTAAATATCCCAGGAAAGAGAAAAATGGATAAAGAAGTTGTGGTCCTTTTGTACAATGGAATATCACTCAGCCATGAAATCAACGTCATAAGGCTAGTAGCAGCATGATGAGTGGATTTAGGTACGACGATTCTAAGTGAAATAAGTCACACAGAAAAAGACACTTATCATAAGATATCACTTATAGAGGGAATGTAAAAACCGCTACCCTTGAACTGAATTACAAAACAGAACAGAGTCACACGTTTAGAAAACACACTATGGCTGCTTAACGGGAAAGGTGAGGTGGGGTGATGCATAAAACAAGGGTTTCAAATTAGCTCAGAGACCGTTCCATAAACCCAATATGTAATAGACAAGACCTACTCCTTGCTCAGTGATCTGGACTCAAAACCCCCTATTCACCGCCCAAGAATATATCTGACTAGTAAGAATCTTAAAACCTATGTATTGATATCTCTCTGTAAGTGAGTCAAGTGGGTGTAAAGCGGCATAAACACAGCAGTGAAAAGCAGCTAAACCCCTTTATAAAAATCAATCACTTTTAAAAACCCGTGAAACAAAGACAGTGAAAGAGAGAGAAATTCTTACAAAATTCGTTCAAGGGCTGTGATGCCACCTGGATTGACCATATCTAGACCCACAGCTGATTGAGGCATAAGGGTGGACACTCTTGGGGTTGAGAGGTTTGGTGAGGTTGGGTGAGCAAACGCAGACCCTTTAGAGTAATACTGCGTGGTACCCATCCCATGGGTCCCAAATCTCCAGGTTCAAGGGCATCTTCCTACATCGAAAACATGCATGAGAATCCCAGAGGATGGTACACCGTGTGATCGGGAAAGGTTTCTAAAACGCACCTCATTTCTCATCTCCTTGTGCTCGGGTTCGCCATTCCAGCCGCTTTACAAACAATCTCCCTCCTTGGAGAATCAGCACCTTTAACCTCCTGTTCCGTACAGGTTGCAATTTGTCCTGAGGATGAACGGGAAGAGGGGGAACCAATGAGACACTAGCTCTAGGTGTTGGGACAGGCACAGGTCACTCTATTTTCCCATCAGGAAGAAGAATTAACCACAGGCTCAGCCTGCCGCCCGGGACCAGAATAGGGTCTGAAGCAATCCTGCGCTTTTGCGGCCAGCTCCCAAGAAAGCGAGTTGAAAAATGGAGCTCAGGGGCACTGCAATTCACAAACCTGCAGAGTTATAAATGATAACTCTCGTCCACAAATATATTGACGGAAGACAACGAAGAGGATTTGAAAGCAAGGAAGAATTGCAGGAAACAGATTTCAGGAGGTAGATTCGAATCGCCTTTAAAGCACGGGAAAAGCGGCAAAACCTCGACAATGATGCCCTTGGCCAAAAAGAGCGCATGCGTTTTTTCCTGAATATATTCAGGAAAAAACGCATGCGCCCCTTTTGGCCAACCAAGCAACCTGGAAACGCAAATCAGCGCTACAAAGAAGTCTCGCTTCCCATCGGTCAAAAGGGCCATGCTGAATAAAGTGTCAAAACCAGAAATGCAGGACAGGCCATGGAGAAACGGGAGCCTTGCTACGCTGATGGGCGGGATGTAAATTGCCAACAGCCACTCTGCAGAAGTGTACGGTGTGTCCTGAAACATCGAAAAAACTCAGCTTAGACAGCATAGGGCACTTCCACTCACGGGCGTATAAATTGGGAAAACTAAAAATCAGCAAGGCACAGGCACCCCAAGGTTTAGGGCTGCTCTGTGGACAAGAACCTCCACTTCGTTACACCTTAAATATCCCAGGAAAGAGAAAAATGGATAAAGAAGTTGTGGTCCTTTTGTACAATGGAATATCACTCAGCCATGAAATCAACGTCATAAGGCTAGTAGCAGCATGATGAGTGGATTTAGGTACGACGATTCTAAGTGAAATAAGTCACACAGAAAAAGACACTTATCATAAGATATCACTTATAGAGGGAATGTAAAAACCGCTACCCTTGAACTGAATTACAAAACAGAACAGAGTCACACGTTTAGAAAACACACTATGGCTGCTTAACGGGAAAGGTGAGGTGGGGTGATGCATAAAACAAGGGTTTCAAATTAGCTCAGAGACCGTTCCATAAACCCAATATGTAATAGACAAGACCTACTCCTTGCTCAGTGATCTGGACTCAAAACCCCCTATTCACCGCCCAAGAATATATCTGACTAGTAAGAATCTTAAAACCTATGTATTGATATCTCTCTGTAAGTGAGTCAAGTGGGTGTAAAGCGGCATAAACACAGCAGTGAAAAGCAGCTAAACCCCTTTATAAAAATCAATCACTTTTAAAAACCCGTGAAACAAAGACAGTGAAAGAGAGAGAAATTCTTACAAAATTCGTTCAAGGGCTGTGATGCCACCTGGATTGACCATATGTAGACCCACAGCTGATTGAGGCATAAGGGTGGACACTCTTGGGGTTGAGAGGTTTGGTGAGGTTGGGTGAGCAAACGCAGACCCTTTAGACTAATACTGCGTGGTACCCATCCCATGGGTCCCAAATCTCCAGGTTCAAGGGCATCTTCCTACATCGAAAACATGCATGAGAATCCCAGAGGATGGTACACCGTGTGATCGGGAAAGGTTTCTAAAACGCACCTCATTTCTCATCTCCTTGTGCTCGGGTTCGCCATTCCAGCCGCTTTACTAGCAATCTCCCTCCTTGGAGAATCAGCACCTTTAACCTCCTGTTCCGTACAGGTTGCAATTTGTCCTGAGGATGAACGGGAAGAGGGGGAACCAATGACACACTAGCTCTAGGTGTTGGGACAGGCACAGGTCACTCTATTTTCCCATCAGGAAGAAGAATTAACCGCAGGCTCAGCCTGCCGCCCGGGACCAGAATAGGGCCTGAAGCAATCCTGCGCTTTTGCAGCCAGCTCCCAAGAAAGCGAGTTGAAAAATGGAGCTCAGGGGCACTGCAATTCACAAACCTGCAGAGTTATAAATGATAACTCTCGTCCACAAATATATTGACGGAAGACAACGAAGAGGATTTGAAAGCAAGGCAGAATTGCAGGAAACAGATTTCAGGAGGTAGATTCGAATCGCCTTTAAAGCACGGGAAAAGCGGCAAAACCTCGACAATGATGCCCTTGGCCAAAAAGGGCGTATGCGTTTTTTCCTGAATATATTCAGGAAAAAGCGCATACGCCCTTTTTGGCCAACCAAGCAACCTGGAAAGGCAAATCAGCGCTACAAAGAAGTCTCGCTTCCCATCGGTCAAAAGGGCCATGCTGAATAAAGTGTCAAAACCAGAAATGCAGGAAAGGCCATGGAGAAACGGGAGACTTGCTACGCTGATGGGCGTGACGTAAATTGCCAACAGCCACTCTGGAGAAGTGTACGGTGTGTTCTGAAACATAGAAAAATCTCAGCTTAGACAGCATAGGGCACTTCCACTCATGGGCGTATAAATTGGGAAAACTAAAAATCAGCAAGGCACAGGCACCCCAAAGTTTAGGGCTGCTCTGTTGACAAGAACCTCCACTTCGTTACACCTTAAATATCCCAGGAAAGAGAAAAATGGATAAAGAAGTTGTGGTCCTTTTGTACAATGGAATATCACTCAGCCATGAAATCAACGTCATAAGGCTAGTAGCAGCATGATGAGTGGATTTAGGTACGACGATTCTAAGTGAAATAAGTCACACAGAAAAAGACACTTATCATAAGATATCACTTATAGAGGGAATGTAAAAATCGCTACCCTTGAACTGAATTACAAAACAGAAGAGAGTCACACGTTTAGAAAGCACACTATGGCTGCTTAACAGGAAAGGTGAGGTGGGGTGATGCATAAAACAAGGGTTTCAAATTAGCTCAGAGACCGTTCCATAAACCCAATATGTAATAGACAAGACCTACTCCTTGCTCAGTGATCTGGACTCAAAACCCCCTATTCACCGCCCAAGAATATATCTGACTAGTAAGAATCTTAAAACCTATGTATTGATATCTCTCTGTAAGTGAGTCAAGTGGGTGTAAAGCGGCATAAACACAGCAGTGAAAAGCAGCTAAACCCCTTTATAAAAATCAATCACTTTTAAAAACCCGTGAAACAAAGACAGTGAAAGAGAGAGAAATTCTTACAAAATTCGTTCAAGGGCTGTGATGCCACCTGGATTGACCATATCTAGACCCACAGCTGATTGAGGCATACGGGTGGACACTCTTGGGGCTGAGAGGTTTGGTGAGGTTGGGTGAGCAAACGCAGACGCTTTAGAGTAATACTGCGTGGTACCCATCCCATGGGTCCCAAATCTCCAGGTTCAAGGGCATCTTCCTATATCGAAAACATGCATGAGAATCCCAGAACATGGTACACCGTGTGATCGGGAAAGGTTTCTAAAACGCACCTCATTTCTCATCTCCTTGTGCTCGGGTTCGCCATTCCAGCCGCTTTACTAGCAATCTCCCTCCTTGGAGAATCAGCACCTTTAACCTCCTGTTCCGTACACGTTGCAATTTGTCCTGAGGATGAACGGGAAGAGGGGGAACCAATGAGACATTAGCTCTAGGTGTTGGGACAGGCACAGGTCACTCTATTTTCCCATCAGGAAGAAGAATTAACCACAGGCTCAGCCTGCCGCCCGGGACCAGAATAGGGCCTGAAGCAATCCTGCGCTTTTGCGGCCAGCTCCCAAGAAAGCGAGTTGAAAAATGGAGCTCAGGGGCACTGCAATTCACAAACCTGCAGAGTTATAAATGATAACTCTCGTCCACAAATATATTGACGGAAGACAACGAAGAGGATTTGAAAGCAAGGCAGAATTGCAGGAAACAGATTTCAGGAGGTAGATTCGAATCGCCTTTAAAGCACGGGAAAAGCGGCAAAACCTCGACAATGATGCCCTTGGCCACAAAGGGCGTATGCGTTTTTTCCTGAATATATTCAGGAAAAAACGCATACGCCCTTTTTGGCCAACCAAGCAACCTGGAAAGGCAAATCAGCGCTACAAAGAAGTCTCGCTTCCCATCGGTCAAAAGGGCCATGCTGAATAAAGTGTCAAAACCAGAAATGCAGGACAGGCCATGGAGAAACGGGAGCCTTGCTACGCTGATGGGCGGGATGTAAATTGCCAACAGCCACTCTGGAGAAGTGTACGGTGTGTCCTGAAACATCGAAAAAACTCAGCTTAGACAGCATAGGGCACTTCCACTCACGGGCGTATAAATTGGGAAAACTAAAAATCAGCAAGGCACAGGCACCCCAAGGTTTAGGGCTGCTCTGTGGACAAGAACCTCCACTTCGTTACACCTTAAATATCCCAGGAAAGAGAAAAATGGATAAAGAAGTTGTGGTCCTTTTGTACAATGGAATATCACTCAGCCATGAAATCAACGTCATAAGGCTAGTAGCAGCATGATGAGTGGATTTAGGTACGACGATTCTAAGTGAAATAAGTCACACAGAAAAAGACACTTATCATAAGATATCACTTATAGAGGGAATGTAAAAACCGCTACCCTTGAACTGAATTACAAAACAGAACAGAGTCACACGTTTAGAAAACACACTATGGCTGCTTAACGGGAAAGGTGAGGTGGGGTGATGCATAAAACAAGGGTTTCAAATTAGCTCAGAGACCATTCCATAAACCCAATATGTAATAGACAAGACCTACTCCTTGCTCAGTGATCTGGACTCAAAACCCCGTATTCACCGCCCAAGAATATATCTGACTAGTAAGAATCTTAAAACCTATGTATTGATATCTCTCTGTAAGTGAGTCAAGTGGGTGTAAAGCGGCATAAACACAGCAGTGAAAAGCAGCTAAACCCCTTTATAAAAATCAATCACTTTTAAAAACCCGTGAAACAAAGACAGTGAAAGAGAGAGAAATTCTTACAAAATTCGTTCAAGGGCTGTGATGCCACCTGGATTGACCATATCTAGACCCACAGCTGATTGAGGCATAAGGGTGGACACTCTTGGGGCTGAGAGGTTTGGTGAGGTTGGGTGAGCAAACGCAGACCCTTTAGAGTAATACTGCGTGGTACCCATCCCATGGGTCCCAAATCTCCAGGTTCAAGGGCATCTTCCTACATCGAAAACATGCATGAGAATCCCAGAGGATGGTACACCGTGTGATCGGGAAAGGTTTCTAAAACGCACCTCATTTCTCATCTCCTTGTGCTCGGGTTCGCCATTCCAGCCGCTTTACTAGCAATCTCCCTCCTTGGAGAATCAGCACCTTTAACCTCCTGTTCCGTACAGGTTGCAATTTGTCCTGAGGATGAACGGGAAGAGGGGGAACCAATGAGACACTAGCTCTAGGTGTTGGGACAGGCACAGGTCGCTCTATTTTCCCATCAGGAAGAAGAATTAACCACAGGCTCAGCCTGCCGCCCGGGACCAGAATAGGGCCTGAAGCAATCCTGCGCTTTTGCGGCCAGCTCCCAAGAAAGCGAGTTGAAAATTGGAGCTCAGGGGCACTGCAATTCACAAACCTGCAGAGTTATAAATGATAACTCTCGTCCACAAATATATTGACGGAAGACAACGAAGAGGATTTGAAAGCAAGGCAGAAATGCAGGAAACAGATTTCAGGAGGTAGATTCGAATCGGCTTTAAAGCACGGGAAAAGCGGCAAAACCTCGACAATGATGCCCTTGGCCAAAAAGGGCGCATGCGTTTTTTCCTGAATATATTCAGGAAAAAACGCATGCGCCCTTTTTGGCCAACCAAGCAACCTGGAAAGGCAAATCAGCGCTACAAAGAAGTCTCGCTTCCCATCGGTCAAAAGGGCCATGCTGAATAAAGTGTCAAAACCAGAAATGCAGGAAAGGCCATGGAGAAACGGGAGCCTTGCTACGCTGATGGGCGTGACGTAAATTGCCAACAGCCACTCTGGAGAAGTGTACGGTGTGTCCTGAAACATAGAAAAAACTCAGCTTAGACAGCATAGGGCACTTCCACTCATGGGCGTATAAATTGGGAAAACTAAAAATCAGCAAGGCACAGGCACCCCAAAGTTTAGGGCTGCTCTGTGGACAAGAACCTCCACTTCGTTACACCTTAAATATCCCAGGAAAGAGAAAAATGGATAAAGAAGTTGTGGTCCTTTTGTACAATGGAATATCACTCAGCCATGAAATCAACGTCATAAGGCTAGTAGCAGCATGATGAGTGGATTTAGGTACGACGATTCTAAGTGAAATAAGTCACACAGAAAAAGACAATTATCATAAGATATCACTTATAGAGGGAATGTAAAAACCGCTAACCTTGAACTGAATTACAAAACAGAACAGAGTCACACGTTTAGAAAACACACTATGGCTGCTTAACGGGAAAGGTGAGGTGGGGTGATGCATAAAACAAGGGTTTCAAATTAGCTCAGAGACCGTTCCATAAACCCAATATGTAATAGACAAGACCTACTCCTTGCTCAGTGATCTGGACTCAAAACCCCCTATTCACCGCCCAAGAATATATCTGACTAGTAAGAATCTTAAAACCTATGTATTGATATCTCTCTGTAAGTGAGTCAAGTGGGTGTAAAGCGGCATAAACACAGCAGTGAAAAGCAGCTAAACCCCTTTATAAAAATCAATCACTTTTAAAAACCCGTGAAACAAAGACAGTGAAAGAGAGAGAAATTCTTACAAAATTCGTTCAAGGGCTGTGATGCCACCTGGATTTACCATATCTAGACCCACAGCTGATTGAGGCATGAGGGTGGACACTCTTGGGGTTGAGAGGTTTGGTGAGGTTGGGTGAGCAAACGCAGACCCTTTAGAGTAATACTGCGTGGTACCCATCCCATGGGTCCCAAATCTCCAGGTTCAAGGGCATCTTCCTACATCGAAAACATGCATGAGAATCCCAGAGGATGGTACACCGTGTGATCGGGAAAGGTTTCTAAAACGCACCTCATTTCTCATCTCCTTGTGCTCGGGTTCGCCATTCCAGCCGCTTTACTAGCAATCTCCCTCCTTGGAGAATCAGCACCTTTAACCTCCTGTTCCGTACAGGTTGCAATTTGTCCTGAGGATGAACGGGAAGACGGGGGACCAATGAGACACTAGCTCTAGGTGTTGGGACAGGCACAGGTCACTCTATTTTCCCATCAGGAAGAAGAATTAACCACAGGCTCAGCCTGCCGCCCGGGACCAGAATAGGGCCTGAAGCAATCCTGCGCTTTTGCGGCCAGCTCCCAAGA
This sequence comes from Balaenoptera borealis, assembly GCF_965194805.1. Taxonomy (NCBI): domain Eukaryota; kingdom Metazoa; phylum Chordata; class Mammalia; order Artiodactyla; family Balaenopteridae; genus Balaenoptera; species Balaenoptera borealis. The sequence continues at coordinate 456,393 of NW_028123792.1, forward strand.
AAGCGAGTTGAAAAATGGAGCTCAGGGGCACTGCAATTCACAAACCTGCAGAGTTATAAATGATAACTCTCGTCCACAAATATATTGACGGAAGACAACGAAGAGGATTTGAAAGCAAGGCAGAATTGCAGGAAACAGATTTCAGGAGGTAGAATCGAATCGCCTTTAAAGCACGGGAAAAGCGGCAAAACCTCGACAATGATGCCCTTGGCCAAAAAGAGCGCATGCGTTTTTTCCTGAATATATTCAGGAAAAAACGCATGCGCCCCTTTTGGCCAACCAAGCAACCTGGAAACGCAAATCAGCGCTACAAAGAAGTCTCGCTTCCCATCGGTCAAAAGGGCCATGCTGAATAAAGTGTCAAAACCAGAAATGCAGGACAGGTCATGGAGAAACGGGAGCCTTGCTACGCTGATGGGCGGGATGTAAATTGCCAACAGCCACTCTGGAGAAGTGTACGGTGTGTCCTGAAACATCGAAAAAACTCAGCTTAGACAGCATAGGGCACTTCCACTCACGGGCGTATAAATTGGGAAAACTAAAAATCAGCAAGGCACAGGCACCACATGGTTTACGGCTGCTCTGTGGACAAGAACCTCCACTTCGTTACACCTTAAATATCCCAGGAAAGAGAAAAATGGATAAAGAAGTTGTGGTCCTTTTGTACAATGGAATATCACTCAGCCATGAAATCAACGTCATAAGGCTAGTAGCAGCATGATGAGTGGATTTAGGTACGACGATTCTAAGTGAAATAAGTCACACAGAAAAAGACACTTATCATAAGATATCACTTATAGAGGGAATGTAAAAACCGCTACCCTTGCACTGAATTTCAAAACAGAACAGAGTCACACGTTTAGAAAACACACTATGGCTGCTTAACGGGAAAGGTGAGGTGGGGTGATGCATAAAACAAGGGTTTCAAATTAGCTCAGAGACCGTTCCATAAACCCAATATGTAATAGACAAGACCTACTCCTTGCTCAGTGATCTGGACTCAAAACCCCCTATTCACCGCCCAAGAATATATCTGACTAGTAAGAATCTTAAAACCTATGTATTGATATCTCTCTGTAAGTGAGTCAAGTGGGTGTAAAGCGGCATAAACACAGCAGTGAAAAGCAGCTAAACCCCTTTATAAAAATCAATCACTTTTAAAAACCCGTGAAACAAAGACAGTGAAAGAGAGAGAAATTCTTACAAAATTCGTTCAAGGGCTGTGATGCCACCTGGATTGACCATATCTAGACCCACAGCTGATTGAGGCATAAGGGTGGACACTCTTGGGGCTGAGAGGTTTGGTGAGGTTGGGTGAGCAAACGCAGACGCTTTAGAGTAATACTGCGTGGTACCCATCCCATGGGTCCCAAATCTCCAGGTTCAAGGGCATCTTCCTACATCGAAAACATGCATGAGAATCCCAGAGGATGGTACACCGTGTGATCGGGAAAGGTTTCTAAAACGCACCTCATTTCTCATCTCCTTGTTCTCGGGTTCGCCATTCCAGCCGCTTTACTAGCAATCTCCCTCCTTGGAGAATCAGCACCTTTAACCTCCTGTTCCGTACAGGTTGCAATTTGTCCTGAGGATGAACGGGAAGAGGGGGAACCAATGAGACACTAGCTCTAGGTGTTGGGACAGGCACAGGTCACTCTATTTTCCCATCAGGAAGAAGAATTAACCACAGGCTCAGCCTGCCGCCCGGGACCAGAATAGGGCCTGAAGCAATCCTGCGCTTTTGCGGCCAGCTCCCAAGAAAGCGAGTTGAAAAATGGAGCTCAGGGGCACTGCAATTCACAAACCTGCAGAGTTATAAATGATAACTCTCGTCCACAAATATATTGACGGAAGACAACGAAGAGGATTTGAAAGCAAGGCAGAATTGCAGGAAACAGATTTCAGGAGGTAGATTCGAATCGCCTTTAAAGCACGGGAAAAGCGGCAAAACCTCGACAATGATGCCCTTGGCCAAAAAGAGCGCATGCGTTTTTTCCTGAATATATTCAGGAAAAAACGCATGCGCCCTTTTTGGCCAACCAAGCAACCTGGAAAGGCAAATCAGCGCTACAAAGAAGTCTCGCTTCCCATCGGTCAAAAGGGCCATGCTGAATAAAGTGTCAAAACCAGAAATGCAGGACAGGCCATGGAGAAACGGGAGCCTTGCTACGCTGATGGGCGGGATGTAAATTGCCAACAGCCACTCTGGAGAAGTGTACGGTGTGTCCTGAAACATCGAAAAAACTCAGCTTAGACAGCATAGGGCACTTCCACTCACGGGCGTATAAATTGGGAAAACTAAAAATCAGCAAGGCACAGGCACCCCAAAGTTTAGGGCTGCTCTGTGGACAAGAACCTCCACTTCGTTACACCTTAAATATCCCAGGAAAGAGAAAAATGGATAAAGAAGTTGTGGTCCTTTTGTACAATGGAATATCACTCAGCCATGAAATCAACGTCATAAGGCTAGTAGCAGCATGATGAGTGGATTTAGGTACGACGATTCTAAGTGAAATAAGTCACACAGAAAAAGACAATTATCATAAGATATCACTTATAGAGGGAATGTAAAAACCGCTAACCTTGAACTGAATTACAAAACAGAACAGAGTCACACGTTTAGAAAACACACTATGGCTGCTTAACGGGAAAGGTGAGGTGGGGTGATGCATAAAACAAGGGTTTCAAATTAGCTCAGAGACCGTTCCATAAACCCAATATGTAATAGACAAGACCTACTCCTTGCTCAGTGATCTGGACTCAAAACCCCCTATTCACCGCCCAAGAATATATCTGACTAGTAAGAATCTTAAAACCTATGTATTGATATCTCTCTGTAAGTGAGTCAAGTGGGTGTAAAGCGGCATAAACACAGCAGTGAAAAGCAGCTAAACCCCTTTATAAAAATCAATCACTTTTAAAAACCCGTGAAACAAAGACAGTGAAAGAGAGAGAAATTCTTACAAAATTCGTTCAAGGGCTGTGATGCCACCTGGATTTACCATATCTAGACCCACAGCTGATTGAGGCATGAGGGTGGACACTCTTGGGGTTGAGAGGTTTGGTGAGGTTGGGTGAGCAAACGCAGACCCTTTAGAGTAATACTGCGTGGTACCCATCCCATGGGTCCCAAATCTCCAGGTTCAAGGGCATCTTCCTACATCGAAAACATGCATGAGAATCCCAGAGGATGGTACACCGTGTGATCGGGAAAGGTTTCTAAAACGCACCTCATTTCTCATCTCCTTGTGCTCGGGTTCGCCATTCCAGCCGCTTTACTAGCAATCTCCCTCCTTGGAGAATCAGCACCTTTAACCTCCTGTTCCGTACAGGTTGCAATTTGTCCTGAGGATGAACGGGAAGACGGGGGACCAATGAGACACTAGCTCTAGGTGTTGGGACAGGCACAGGTCACTCTATTTTCCCATCAGGAAGAAGAATTAACCACAGGCTCAGCCTGCCGCCCGGGACCAGAATAGGGCCTGAAGCAATCCTGCGCTTTTGCGGCCAGCTCCCAAGAAAGCGAGTTGAAAAATGGAGCTCAGGGGCACTGCAATTCACAAACCTGCAGAGTTATAAATGATAACTCTCGTCCACAAATATATTGACGGAAGACAACGAAGAGGATTTGAAAGCAAGGCAGAATTGCAGGAAACAGATTTCAGGAGGTAGAATCGAATCGCCTTTAAAGCACGGGAAAAGCGGCAAAACCTCGACAATGATGCCCTTGGCCAAAAAGAGCGCATGCGTTTTTTCCTGAATATATTCAGGAAAAAACGCATGCGCCCCTTTTGGCCAACCAAGCAACCTGGAAACGCAAATCAGCGCTACAAAGAAGTCTCGCTTCCCATCGGTCAAAAGGGCCATGCTGAATAAAGTGTCAAAACCAGAAATGCAGGACAGGTCATGGAGAAACGGGAGCCTTGCTACGCTGATGGGCGGGATGTAAATTGCCAACAGCCACTCTGGAGAAGTGTACGGTGTGTCCTGAAACATCGAAAAAACTCAGCTTAGACAGCATAGGGCACTTCCACTCACGGGCGTATAAATTGGGAAAACTAAAAATCAGCAAGGCACAGGCACCACATGGTTTACGGCTGCTCTGTGGACAAGAACCTCCACTTCGTTACACCTTAAATATCCCAGGAAAGAGAAAAATGGATAAAGAAGTTGTGGTCCTTTTGTACAATGGAATATCACTCAGCCATGAAATCAACGTCATAAGGCTAGTAGCAGCATGATGAGTGGATTTAGGTACGACGATTCTAAGTGAAATAAGTCACACAGAAAAAGACACTTATCATAAGATATCACTTATAGAGGGAATGTAAAAACCGCTACCCTTGCACTGAATTTCAAAACAGAACAGAGTCACACGTTTAGAAAACACACTATGGCTGCTTAACGGGAAAGGTGAGGTGGGGTGATGCATAAAACAAGGGTTTCAAATTGGCTCAGAGACCGTTCCATAAACCCAATATGTAATAGACAAGACCTACTCCTTGCTCAGTGATCTGGACTCAAAACCCCCTATTCACCGCCCAAGAATATATCTGACTAGTAAGAATCTTAAAACCTATGTATTGATATCTCTCTGTAAGTGAGTCAAGTGGGTGTAAAGCGGCATAAACACAGCAGTGAAAAGCAGCTAAACCCCTTTATAAAAATCAATCACTTTTAAAAACCCGTGAAACAAAGACAGTGAAAGAGAGAGAAATTCTTACAAAATTCGTTCAAGGGCTGTGATGCCACCTGGATTGACCATATCTAGACCCACAGCTGATTGAGGCATGAGGGTGGGCACTCTTGGGGTTGAGAGGTTTGGTGAGGTTGGGTGAGCAAACGCAGACCCTTTAGAGTAATACTGCGTGGTACCCATCCCATGGGTCCCAAATCTCCAGGTTCAAGGGCATCTTCCTACATCGAAAACATGCATGAGAATCCCAGAGGATGGTACACCGTGTGATCGGGAAAGGTTTCTAAAACGCACCTCATTTCTCATCTCCTTGTGCTCGGGTTCGCCATTCCAGCCGCTTTACTAGCAATCTCCCTCCTTGGAGAATCAGCACCTTTAACCTCCTGTTCCGTACAGGTTGCAATTGGTCCTGAGGATGAACGGGAAGAGGGGGGACCAATGAGACACTAGCTCTAGGTGTTGGGACAGGCACAGGTCACTCTATTTTCCCATCAGGAAGAAGAATTAACCACAGGCTCAGCCTGCCGCCCGGGACCAGAATAGGGCCTGAAGCAATCCTGCGCTTTTGCGGCCAGCTCCCAAGAAAGCGAGTTGAAAAATGGAGCTCAGGGGCACTGCAATTCACAAACCTGCAGAGTTATAAATGATAACTCTCGTCCACAAATATATTGACGGAAGACAACGAAGAGGATTTGAAAGCAAGGCAGAATTGCAGGAAACAGATTTCAGGAGGTAGATTCGAATCGCCTTTAAAGCACGGGAAAAGCGGCAAAACCTCGACAATGATGCCCTTGGCCAAAAAGGGCGCATGCGTTTTTTCCTGAATATATTCAGGAAAAAACGTATGCGCCCTTTTTGGCCAACCAAGCAACCTGGAAAGGCAAATCAGCGCTACAAAGAAGTCTCGCTTCCCATCGGTCAAAAGGGCCATGCTGAATAAAGTGTCAAAACCAGAAATGCAGGACAGACCATGGAGAAACGGGAGCCTTGCTACGCTGATGGGCGGGATGTAAATTGCCAACAGCCACTCTGGAGAAGTGTACGGTGTGTCCTGAAACATCGAAAAAACTCAGCTTAGACAGCATAGGGCACTTCCACTCACGGGCGTATAAATTGGGAAAACTAAAAATCAGCAAGGCACAGGCACCACATGGTTTACGGCTGCTCTGTGGACAAGAACCTCCACTTCGTTACACCTTAAATATCCCAGGAAAGAGAAAAATGGATAAAGAAGTTGTGGTCCTTTTGTACAATGGAATATCACTCAGCCATGAAATCAACGTCATAAGGCTAGTAGCAGCATGATGAGTGGATTTAGGTACGACGATTCTAAGTGAAATAAGTCACACAGAAAAAGACACTTATCATAAGATATCACTTATAGAGGGAATGTAAAAACCGCTACCCTTGAACTGAATTACAAAACAGAACAGAGTCACACGTTTAGAAAACACACTATGGCTGCTTAACGGGAAAGGTGAGGTGGGGTGATGCATAAAACAAGGGTTTCAAATTAGCTCAGAGACCGTTCCATAAACCCAATATGTAATAGACAAGACCTACTCCTTGCTCAGTGATCTGGACTCAAAACCCCCTATTCACCGCCCAAGAATATATCTGACTAGTAAGAATCTTAAAACCTATGTATTGATATCTCTCTGTAAGTGAGTCAAGTGGGTGTAAAGCGGCATAAACACAGCAGTGAAAAGCAGCTAAACCCCTTTATAAAAATCAATCACTTTTAAAAACCCGTGAAACAAAGACAGTGAAAGAGAGAGAAATTCTTACAAAATTCGTTCAAGGGCTGTGATGCCACCTGGATTGACCATATCTAGACCCACAGCTGATTGAGGCATGAGGGTGGGCACTCTTGGGGTTGAGAGGTTTGGTGAGGTTGGGTGAGCAAACGCAGACCCTTTAGAGTAATACTGCGTGGTACCCATCCCATGGGTCCCAAATCTCCAGGTTCAAGGGCATCTTCCTACATCGAAAATATGCATGAGAATCCCAGAGGATGGTACACCGTGTGATCGGGAAAGGTTTCTAAAACGCACCTCATTTCTCATCTCCTTGTGCTCGGGTTCGCCATTCCAGCCGCTTTACTAGCAATCTCCCTCCTTGGAGAATCAGCACCTTTAACCTCCTGTTCCGTACAGGTTGCAATTTGTCCTGAGGATGAACGGGAAGAGGGGGGACCAATGAGACACTAGCTCTAGGTGTTGGGACAGGCACAGGTCACTCTATTTTCCCATCAGGAAGAAGAATTAACCACAGGCTCAGCCTGCCGCCCGGGACCAGAATAGGGCCTGAAGCAATCCTGCGCTTTTGCGGCCAGCTCCCAAGAAAGCGAGTTGAAAAATGGAGCTCAGGGGCACTGCAATTCACAAACCTGCAGAGTTATAAATGATAACTCTCGTCCACAAATATATTGACGGAAGACAACGAAGAGGATTTGAAAGCAAGGCAGAATTGCAGGAAACAGATTTCAGGAGGTAGATTCGAATCGCCTTTAAAGCACGGGAAAAGCGGCAAAACCTCGACAATGATGCCCTTGGCCAAAAAGGGCGCATGCGTTTTTTCCTGAATATATTCAGGAAAAAACGTATGCGCCCTTTTTGGCCAACCAAGCAACCTGGAAAGGCAAATCAGCGCTACAAAGAAGTCTCGCTTCCCATCGGTCAAAAGGGCCATGCTGAATAAAGTGTCAAAACCAGAAATGCAGGACAGACCATGGAGAAACGGGAGCCTTGCTACGCTGATGGGCGGGATGTAAATTGCCAACAGCCACTCTGGAGAAGTGTACGGTGTGTCCTGAAACATCGAAAAAACTCAGCTTAGACAGCATAGGGCACTTCCACTCACGGGCGTATAAATTGGGAAAACTAAAAATCAGCAAGGCACAGGCACCACATGGTTTACGGCTGCTCTGTGGACAAGAACCTCCACTTCGTTACACCTTAAATATCCCAGGAAAGAGAAAAATGGATAAAGAAGTTGTGGTCCTTTTGTACAATGGAATATCACTCAGCCATGAAATCAACGTCATAAGGCTAGTAGCAGCATGATGAGTGGATTTAGGTACGACGATTCTAAGTGAAATAAGTCACACAGAAAAAGACACTTATCATAAGATATCACTTATAGAGGGAATGTAAAAACCGCTACCCTTGAACTGAATTACAAAACAGAACAGAGTCACACGTTTAGAAAACACACTATGGCTGCTTAACGGGAAAGGTGAGGTGGGGTGATGCATAAAACAAGGGTTTCAAATTAGCTCAGAGACCGTTCCATAAACCCAATATGTAATAGACAAGACCTACTCCTTGCTCAGTGATCTGGACTCAAAACCCCCTATTCACCGCCCAAGAATATATCTGACTAGTAAGAATCTTAAAACCTATGTATTGATATCTCTCTGTAAGTGAGTCAAGTGGGTGTAAAGCGGCATAAACACAGCAGTGAAAAGCAGCTAAACCCCTTTATAAAAATCAATCACTTTTAAAAACCCGTGAAACAAAGACAGTGAAAGAGAGAGAAATTCTTACAAAATTCGTTCAAGGGCTGTGATGCCACCTGGATTGACCATATCTAGACCCACAGCTGATTGAGGCATGAGGGTGGGCACTCTTGGGGTTGAGAGGTTTGGTGAGGTTGGGTGAGCAAACGCAGACCCTTTAGAGTAATACTGCGTGGTACCCATCCCATGGGTCCCAAATCTCCAGGTTCAAGGGCATCTTCCTACATCGAAAACATGCATGAGAATCCCAGAGGATGGTACACCGTGTGATCGGGAAAGGTTTCTAAAACGCACCTCATTTCTCATCTCCTTGTGCTCGGGTTCGCCATTCCAGCCGCTTTACTAGCAATCTCCCTCCTTGGAGAATCAGCACCTTTAACCTCCTGTTCCGTACAGGTTGCAATTTGTCCTGAGGATGAACGGGAAGAGGGGGGACCAATGAGACACTAGCTCTAGGTGTTGGGACAGGCACAGGTCACTCTATTTTCCCATCAGGAAGAAGAATTAACCACAGGCTCAGCCTGCCGCCCGGGACCAGAATAGGGCCTGAAGCAATCCTGCGCTTTTGCGGCCAGCTCCCAAGAAAGCGAGTTGAAAAATGGAGCTCAGGGGCACTGCAATTCACAAACCTGCAGAGTTATAAATGATAACTCTCGTCCACAAATATATTGACGGAAGACAACGAAGAGGATTTGAAAGCAAGGCAGAATTGCAGGAAACAGATTTCAGGAGGTAGATTCGAATCGCCTTTAAAGCACGGGAAAAGCGGCAAAACCTCGACAATGATGCCCTTGGCCAAAAAGGGCGCATGCGTTTTTTCCTGAATATATTCAGGAAAAAACGTATGCGCCCTTTTTGGCCAACCAAGCAACCTGGAAAGGCAAATCAGCGCTACAAAGAAGTCTCGCTTCCCATCGGTCAAAAGGGCCATGCTGAATAAAGTGTCAAAACCAGAAATGCAGGACAGACCATGGAGAAACGGGAGCCTTGCTACGCTGATGGGCGGGATGTAAATTGCCAACAGCCACTCTGGAGAAGTGTACGGTGTGTCCTGAAACATCGAAAAAACTCAGCTTAGACAGCATAGGGCACTTCCACTCACGGGCGTATAAATTGGGAAAACTAAAAATCAGCAAGGCACAGGCACCACATGGTTTACGGCTGCTCTGTGGACAAGAACCTCCACTTCGTTACACCTTAAATATCCCAGGAAAGAGAAAAATGGATAAAGAAGTTGTGGTCCTTTTGTACAATGGAATATCACTCAGCCATGAAATCAACGTCATAAGGCTAGTAGCAGCATGATGAGTGGATTTAGGTACGACGATTCTAAGTGAAATAAGTCACACAGAAAAAGACACTTATCATAAGATATCACTTATAGAGGGAATGTAAAAACCGCTACCCTTGAACTGAATTACAAAACAGAACAGAGTCACACGTTTAGAAAACACACTATGGCTGCTTAACGGGAAAGGTGAGGTGGGGTGATGCATAAAACAAGGGTTTCAAATTAGCTCAGAGACCGTTCCATAAACCCAATATGTAATAGACAAGACCTACTCCTTGCTCAGTGATCTGGACTCAAAACCCCCTATTCACCGCCCAAGAATATATCTGACTAGTAAGAATCTTAAAACCTATGTATTGATATCTCTCTGTAAGTGAGTCAAGTGGGTGTAAAGCGGCATAAACACAGCAGTGAAAAGCAGCTAAACCCCTTTATAAAAATCAATCACTTTTAAAAACCCGTGAAACAAAGACAGTGAAAGAGAGAGAAATTCTTACAAAATTCGTTCAAGGGCTGTGATGCCACCTGGATTGACCATATCTAGACCCACAGCTGATTGAGGCATGAGGGTGGGCACTCTTGGGGTTGAGAGGTTTGGTGAGGTTGGGTGAGCAAACGCAGACCCTTTAGAGTAATACTGCGTGGTACCCATCCCATGGGTCCCAAATCTCCAGGTTCAAGGGCATCTTCCTACATCGAAAACATGCATGAGAATCCCAGAGGATGGTACACCGTGTGATCGGGAAAGGTTTCTAAAACGCACCTCATTTCTCATCTCCTTGTGCTCGGGTTCGCCATTCCAGCCGCTTTACTAGCAATCTCCCTCCTTGGAGAATCAGCACCTTTAACCTCCTGTTCCGTACAGGTTGCAATTTGTCCTGAGGATGAACGGGAAGAGGGGGGACCAATGAGACACTAGCTCTAGGTGTTGGGACAGGCACAGGTCACTCTATTTTCCCATCAGGAAGAAGAATTAACCACAGGCTCAGCCTGCCGCCCGGGACCAGAATAGGGCCTGAAGCAATCCTGCGCTTTTGCGGCCAGCTCCCAAGAAAGCGAGTTGAAAAATGGAGCTCAGGGGCACTGCAATTCACAAACCTGCAGAGTTATAAATGATAACTCTCGTCCACAAATATATTGACGGAAGACAACGAAGAGGATTTGAAAGCAAGGCAGAATTGCAGGAAACAGATTTCAGGAGGTAGATTCGAATCGCCTTTAAAGCACGGGAAAAGCGGCAAAACCTCGACAATGATGCCCTTGGCCAAAAAGGGCGCATGCGTTTTTTCCTGAATATATTCAGGAAAAAACGTATGCGCCCTTTTTGGCCAACCAAGCAACCTGGAAAGGCAAATCAGCGCTACAAAGAAGTCTCGCTTCCCATCGGTCAAAAGGGCCATGCTGAATAAAGTGTCAAAACCAGAAATGCAGGACAGACCATGGAGAAACGGGAGCCTTGCTACGCTGATGGGCGGGATGTAAATTGCCAACAGCCACTCTGGAGAAGTGTACGGTGTGTCCTGAAACATCGAAAAAACTCAGCTTAGACAGCATAGGGCACTTCCACTCACGGGCGTATAAATTGGGAAAACTAAAAATCAGCAAGGCACAGGCACCACATGGTTTACGGCTGCTCTGTGGACAAGAACCTCCACTTCGTTACACCTTAAATATCCCAGGAAAGAGAAAAATGGATAAAGAAGTTGTGGTCCTTTTGTACAATGGAATATCACTCAGCCATGAAATCAACGTCATAAGGCTAGTAGCAGCATGATGAGTGGATTTAGGTACGACGATTCTAAGTGAAATAAGTCACACAGAAAAAGACACTTATCATAAGATATCACTTATAGAGGGAATGTAAAAACCGCTACCCTTGAACTGAATTACAAAACAGAACAGAGTCACACGTTTAGAAAACACACTATGGCTGCTTAACGGGAAAGGTGAGGTGGGGTGATGCATAAAACAAGGGTTTCAAATTAGCTCAGAGACCGTTCCATAAACCCAATATGTAATAGACAAGACCTACTCCTTGCTCAGTGATCTGGACTCAAAACCCCCTATTCACCGCCCAAGAATATATCTGACTAGTAAGAATCTTAAAACCTATGTATTGATATCTCTCTGTAAGTGAGTCAAGTGGGTGTAAAGCGGCATAAACACAGCAGTGAAAAGCAGCTAAACCCCTTTATAAAAATCAATCACTTTTAAAAACCCGTGAAACAAAGACAGTGAAAGAGAGAGAAATTCTTACAAAATTCGTTCAAGGGCTGTGATGCCACCTGGATTGACCATATCTAGACCCACAGCTGATTGAGGCATAAGGGTGGACACTCTTGGGGTTGAGAGGTTGGGTGAGGTTGGGTGAGCAAACGCAGACCCTTTAGAGTAATACTGCGTGGTACCCATCCCATGGGTCCCAAATCTCCAGGTTCAAGGGCATCTTCCTACATCGAAAACATGCATGAGAATCCTAGAGGATGGTACACCGTGTGATCGGGAAAGGTTTCTAAAACGCACCTCATTTCTCATCTCCTTGTGCTCGGGTTCGCCATTCCAGCCGCTTTACTAGCAATCTCCCTCCTTGGAGAATCAGCACCTTTAACCTCCTGTTCCGTACAGGTTGCAATTGGTCCTGAGGATGAACGGGAAGAGGGGGGACCAATGAGACACTAGCTCTAGGTGTTGGGACAGGCACAGGTCACTCTATTTTCCCATCAGGAAGAAGAATTAACCACAGGCTCAGCCTGCCGCCCGGGACCAGAATAGGGCCTGAAGCAATCCTGCGCTTTTGCGGCCAGCTCCCAAGAAAGCGAGTTGAAAAATGGAGCTCAGGGGCACTGCAATTCACAAACCTGCAGAGTTATAAATGATAACTCTCGTCCACAAATATATTGACGGAAGACAATGAAGAGGATTTGAAAGCAAGGCAGAATTGCAGGAAACAGATTTCAGGAGGTAGATTCGAATCGCCTTTAAAGCACGGGAAAAGCGGCAAAACCTCGACAATGATGCCCTTGGCCAAAAAGGGCGCATGCGTTTTTTCCTGAATATATTCAGGAAAAAACGTATGCGCCCTTTTTGGCCAACCAAGCAACCTGGAAAGGCAAATCAGCGCTACAAAGAAGTCTCGCTTCCCATCGGTCAAAAGGGCCATGCTGAATAAAGTGTCAAAACCAGAAATGCAGGACAGACCATGGAGAAACGGGAGCCTTGCTACGCTGATGGGCGGGATGTAAATTGCCAACAGCCACTCTGGAGAAGTGTACGGTGTGTCCTGAAACATCGAAAAAACTCAGCTTAGACAGCATAGGGCACTTCCACTCACGGGCGTATAAATTGGGAAAACTAAAAATCAGCAAGGCACAGGCACCCCAAGGTTTACGGCTGCTCTGTGGACAAGAACCTCCACTTCGTTACACCTTAAATATCCCAGGAAAGAGAAAAATGGATAAAGAAGTTGTGGTCCTTTTGTACAATGGAATATCACTCAGCCATGAAATCAACGTCATAAGGCTAGTAGCAGCATGATGAGTGGATTTAGGTACGACGATTCTAAGTGAAATAAGTCACACAGAAAAAGACACTTATCATAAGATATCACTTATAGAGGGAATGTAAAAACCGCTACCCTTGAACTGAATTACAAAACAGAACAGAGTCACACGTTTAGAAAACACACTATGGCTGCTTAACGGGAAAGGTGAGGTGGGGTGATGCATAAAACAAGGGTTTCAAATTAGCTCAGAGACCGTTCCATAAACCCAATATGTAATAGACAAGACCTACTCCTTGCTCAGTGATCTGGACTCAAAACCCCCTATTCACCGCCCAAGAATATATCTGACTAGTAAGAATCTTAAAACCTATGTATTGATATCTCTCTGTAAGTGAGTCAAGTGGGTGTAAAGCGGCATAAACACAGCAGTGAAAAGCAGCTAAACCCCTTTATAAAAATCAATCACTTTTAAAAACCCGTGAAACAAAGACAGTGAAAGAGAGAGAAATTCTTACAAAATTCGTTCAAGGGCTGTGATGCCACCTGGATTGACCATATCTAGACCCACAGCTGATTGAGACATAAGGGTGGACACTCTTGGGGCTGAGAGGTTTGGTGAGGTTGGGTGAGCAAACGCAGACGCTTTAGAGTAATACTGCGTGGTACCCATCCCATGGGTCCCAAATCTCCAGGTTCAAGGGCATCTTCCTACATCGAAAACATGCATGAGAATCCCAGAAGATGGTACACCGTGTGATCGGGAAAGGTTTCTAAAACGCACCTCATTTCTCATCTCCTTGTGCTCGGGTTCGCCATTCCAGCCGCTTTACTAGCAATCTCCCTCCTTGGAGAATCAGCACCTTTAACCTCCTGTTCCGTACAGGTTGCAATTTGTCCTGAGGATGAACGGGAAGAGGGGGAACCAATGAGACACTAGCTCTAGGTGTTGGGACAGGCACAGGTCACTCTATTTTCCCATCAGGAAGAAGAATTAACCACAGGCTCAGCCTGCCGCCCGGGACCAGAATAGGGCCTGAAGCAATCCTGCGCTTTTGCGGCCAGCTCCCAAGAAAGCGAGTTGAAAAATGGAGCTCAGGGGCACTGCAATTCACAAACCTGCAGAGTTATAAATGATAACTCTCGTCCACAAATATATTGACGGAAGACAACGAAGAGGATTTGAAAGCAAGGCAGAATTGCAGGAAACAGATTTCAGGAGGTAGATTCGAATCCCCTTTAAAGCACGGGAAAAGCGGCAAAACCTCGACAATGATGCCCTTGGCCAAAAAGGGCGCATGCGTTTTTTCCTGAATATATTCAGGAAAAAACGCATGCGCCCTTTTTGGCCAACCAAGCAACCTGGAAAGGCAAATCAGCGCTACAAAGAAGTCTCGCTTCCCATCGGTCAAAAGGGCCATGCTGAATAAAGTGTCAAAACCAGAAATGCAGGACAGGCCATGGAGAAACGGGAGCCTTGCTACGCTGATGGGCGGGATGTAAATTGCCAACAGCCACTCTGCAGAAGTGTACGGTGTGTCCTGAAACATCGAAAAAACTCAGCTTAGACAGCATAGGGCACTTCCACTCACGGGCGTATAAATTGGGAAAACTAAAAATCAGCAAGGCACAGGCACCCCAAAGTTTAGGGCTGCTCTGTGGACAAGAACCTCCACTTCGTTACACCTTAAATATCCCAGGAAAGAGAAAAATGGATAAAGAAGTTGTGGTCCTTTTGTACAATGGAATATCACTCAGCCATGAAATCAACGTCATAAGGCTAGTAGCAGCATGATGAGTGGATTTAGGTACGACGATTCTAAGTGAAATAAGTCACACAGAAAAAGACACTTATCATAAGATATCACTTATAGAGGGAATGTAAAAACCGCTACCCTTGAACTGAATTACAAAACAGAACAGAGTCACACGTTTAGAAAACACACTATGGCTGCTTAACGGGAAAGGTGAGGTGGGGTGATGCATAAAACAAGGGTTTCAAATTAGCTCAGAGACCGTTCCATAAACCCAATATGTAATAGACAAGACCTACTCCTTGCTCAGTGATCTGGACTCAAAACCCCCTATTCACCGCCCAAGAATATATCTGACTAGTAAGAATCTTAAAACCTATGTATTGATATCTCTCTGTAAGTGAGTCAAGTGGGTGTAAAGCGGCATAAACACAGCAGTGAAAAGCAGCTAAACCCCTTTATAAAAATCAATCACTTTTAAAAACCCGTGAAACAAAGACAGTGAAAGAGAGAGAAATTCTTACAAAATTCGTTCAAGGGCTGTGATGCCACCTGGATTGACCATATCTAGACCCACAGCTGATTGAGGCATAAGGGTGGACACTCTTGGGGTTGAGAGGTTTGGTGAGGTTGGGTGAGCAAACGCAGACCCTTTAGAGTAATACTGCGTGGTACCCATCCCATGGGTCCCAAATCTCCAGGTTCAAGGGCATCTTCCTACATCGAAAACATGCATGAGAATCCCAGAGGATGGTACACCGTGTGATCGGGAAAGGTTTCTAAAACGCACCTCATTTCTCATCTCCTTGTGCTCGGGTTCGCCATTCCAGCCGCTTTACAAACAATCTCCCTCCTTGGAGAATCAGCACCTTTAACCTCCTGTTCCGTACAGGTTGCAATTTGTCCTGAGGATGAACGGGAAGAGGGGGAACCAATGAGACACTAGCTCTAGGTGTTGGGACAGGCACAGGTCACTCTATTTTCCCATCAGGAAGAAGAATTAACCACAGGCTCAGCCTGCCGCCCGGGACCAGAATAGGGTCTGAAGCAATCCTGCGCTTTTGCGGCCAGCTCCCAAGAAAGCGAGTTGAAAAATGGAGCTCAGGGGCACTGCAATTCACAAACCTGCAGAGTTATAAATGATAACTCTCGTCCACAAATATATTGACGGAAGACAACGAAGAGGATTTGAAAGCAAGGAAGAATTGCAGGAAACAGATTTCAGGAGGTAGATTCGAATCGCCTTTAAAGCACGGGAAAAGCGGCAAAACCTCGACAATGATGCCCTTGGCCAAAAAGAGCGCATGCGTTTTTTCCTGAATATATTCAGGAAAAAACGCATGCGCCCCTTTTGGCCAACCAAGCAACCTGGAAACGCAAATCAGCGCTACAAAGAAGTCTCGCTTCCCATCGGTCAAAAGGGCCATGCTGAATAAAGTGTCAAAACCAGAAATGCAGGACAGGCCATGGAGAAACGGGAGCCTTGCTACGCTGATGGGCGGGATGTAAATTGCCAACAGCCACTCTGCAGAAGTGTACGGTGTGTCCTGAAACATCGAAAAAACTCAGCTTAGACAGCATAGGGCACTTCCACTCACGGGCGTATAAATTGGGAAAACTAAAAATCAGCAAGGCACAGGCACCCCAAGGTTTAGGGCTGCTCTGTGGACAAGAACCTCCACTTCGTTACACCTTAAATATCCCAGGAAAGAGAAAAATGGATAAAGAAGTTGTGGTCCTTTTGTACAATGGAATATCACTCAGCCATGAAATCAACGTCATAAGGCTAGTAGCAGCATGATGAGTGGATTTAGGTACGACGATTCTAAGTGAAATAAGTCACACAGAAAAAGACACTTATCATAAGATATCACTTATAGAGGGAATGTAAAAACCGCTACCCTTGAACTGAATTACAAAACAGAACAGAGTCACACGTTTAGAAAACACACTATGGCTGCTTAACGGGAAAGGTGAGGTGGGGTGATGCATAAAACAAGGGTTTCAAATTAGCTCAGAGACCGTTCCATAAACCCAATATGTAATAGACAAGACCTACTCCTTGCTCAGTGATCTGGACTCAAAACCCCCTATTCACCGCCCAAGAATATATCTGACTAGTAAGAATCTTAAAACCTATGTATTGATATCTCTCTGTAAGTGAGTCAAGTGGGTGTAAAGCGGCATAAACACAGCAGTGAAAAGCAGCTAAACCCCTTTATAAAAATCAATCACTTTTAAAAACCCGTGAAACAAAGACAGTGAAAGAGAGAGAAATTCTTACAAAATTCGTTCAAGGGCTGTGATGCCACCTGGATTGACCATATGTAGACCCACAGCTGATTGAGGCATAAGGGTGGACACTCTTGGGGTTGAGAGGTTTGGTGAGGTTGGGTGAGCAAACGCAGACCCTTTAGACTAATACTGCGTGGTACCCATCCCATGGGTCCCAAATCTCCAGGTTCAAGGGCATCTTCCTACATCGAAAACATGCATGAGAATCCCAGAGGATGGTACACCGTGTGATCGGGAAAGGTTTCTAAAACGCACCTCATTTCTCATCTCCTTGTGCTCGGGTTCGCCATTCCAGCCGCTTTACTAGCAATCTCCCTCCTTGGAGAATCAGCACCTTTAACCTCCTGTTCCGTACAGGTTGCAATTTGTCCTGAGGATGAACGGGAAGAGGGGGAACCAATGACACACTAGCTCTAGGTGTTGGGACAGGCACAGGTCACTCTATTTTCCCATCAGGAAGAAGAATTAACCGCAGGCTCAGCCTGCCGCCCGGGACCAGAATAGGGCCTGAAGCAATCCTGCGCTTTTGCAGCCAGCTCCCAAGAAAGCGAGTTGAAAAATGGAGCTCAGGGGCACTGCAATTCACAAACCTGCAGAGTTATAAATGATAACTCTCGTCCACAAATATATTGACGGAAGACAACGAAGAGGATTTGAAAGCAAGGCAGAATTGCAGGAAACAGATTTCAGGAGGTAGATTCGAATCGCCTTTAAAGCACGGGAAAAGCGGCAAAACCTCGACAATGATGCCCTTGGCCAAAAAGGGCGTATGCGTTTTTTCCTGAATATATTCAGGAAAAAGCGCATACGCCCTTTTTGGCCAACCAAGCAACCTGGAAAGGCAAATCAGCGCTACAAAGAAGTCTCGCTTCCCATCGGTCAAAAGGGCCATGCTGAATAAAGTGTCAAAACCAGAAATGCAGGAAAGGCCATGGAGAAACGGGAGACTTGCTACGCTGATGGGCGTGACGTAAATTGCCAACAGCCACTCTGGAGAAGTGTACGGTGTGTTCTGAAACATAGAAAAATCTCAGCTTAGACAGCATAGGGCACTTCCACTCATGGGCGTATAAATTGGGAAAACTAAAAATCAGCAAGGCACAGGCACCCCAAAGTTTAGGGCTGCTCTGTTGACAAGAACCTCCACTTCGTTACACCTTAAATATCCCAGGAAAGAGAAAAATGGATAAAGAAGTTGTGGTCCTTTTGTACAATGGAATATCACTCAGCCATGAAATCAACGTCATAAGGCTAGTAGCAGCATGATGAGTGGATTTAGGTACGACGATTCTAAGTGAAATAAGTCACACAGAAAAAGACACTTATCATAAGATATCACTTATAGAGGGAATGTAAAAATCGCTACCCTTGAACTGAATTACAAAACAGAAGAGAGTCACACGTTTAGAAAGCACACTATGGCTGCTTAACAGGAAAGGTGAGGTGGGGTCATGCATAAAACAAGGGTTTCAAATTAGCTCAGAGACCGTTCCATAAACCCAATATGTAATAGACAAGACCTACTCCTTGCTCAGTGATCTGGACTCAAAACCCCCTATTCACCGCCCAAGAATATATCTGACTAGTAAGAATCTTAAAACCTATGTATTGATATCTCTCTGTAAGTGAGTCAAGTGGGTGTAAAGCGGCATAAACACAGCAGTGAAAAGCAGCTAAACCCCTTTATAAAAATCAATCACTTTTAAAAACCCGTGAAACAAAGACAGTGAAAGAGAGAGAAATTCTTACAAAATTCGTTCAAGGGCTGTGATGCCACCTGGATTGACCATATCTAGACCCACAGCTGATTGAGGCATACGGGTGGACACTCTTGGGGCTGAGAGGTTTGGTGAGGTTGGGTGAGCAAACGCAGACGCTTTAGAGTAATACTGCGTGGTACCCATCCCATGGGTCCCAAATCTCCAGGTTCAAGGGCATCTTCCTATATCGAAAACATGCATGAGAATCCCAGAACATGGTACACCGTGTGATCGGGAAAGGTTTCTAAAACGCACCTCATTTCTCATCTCCTTGTGCTCGGGTTCGCCATTCCAGCCGCTTTACTAGCAATCTCCCTCCTTGGAGAATCAGCACCTTTAACCTCCTGTTCCGTACACGTTGCAATTTGTCCTGAGGATGAACGGGAAGAGGGGGAACCAATGAGACATTAGCTCTAGGTGTTGGGACAGGCACAGGTCACTCTATTTTCCCATCAGGAAGAAGAATTAACCACAGGCTCAGCCTGCCGCCCGGGACCAGAATAGGGCCTGAAGCAATCCTGCGCTTTTGCGGCCAGCTCCCAAGAAAGCGAGTTGAAAAATGGAGCTCAGGGGCACTGCAATTCACAAACCTGCAGAGTTATAAATGATAACTCTCGTCCACAAATATATTGACGGAAGACAACGAAGAGGATTTGAAAGCAAGGCAGAATTGCAGGAAACAGATTTCAGGAGGTAGATTCGAATCGCCTTTAAAGCACGGGAAAAGCGGCAAAACCTCGACAATGATGCCCTTGGCCACAAAGGGCGTATGCGTTTTTTCCTGAATATATTCAGGAAAAAACGCATACGCCCTTTTTGGCCAACCAAGCAACCTGGAAAGGCAAATCAGCGCTACAAAGAAGTCTCGCTTCCCATCGGTCAAAAGGGCCATGCTGAATAAAGTGTCAAAACCAGAAATGCAGGACAGGCCATGGAGAAACGGGAGCCTTGCTACGCTGATGGGCGGGATGTAAATTGCCAACAGCCACTCTGGAGAAGTGTACGGTGTGTCCTGAAACATCGAAAAAACTCAGCTTAGACAGCATAGGGCACTTCCACTCACGGGCGTATAAATTGGGAAAACTAAAAATCAGCAAGGCACAGGCACCCCAAGGTTTAGGGCTGCTCTGTGGACAAGAACCTCCACTTCGTTACACCTTAAATATCCCAGGAAAGAGAAAAATGGATAAAGAAGTTGTGGTCCTTTTGTACAATGGAATATCACTCAGCCATGAAATCAACGTCATAAGGCTAGTAGCAGCATGATGAGTGGATTTAGGTACGACGATTCTAAGTGAAATAAGTCACACAGAAAAAGACACTTATCATAAGATATCACTTATAGAGGGAATGTAAAAACCGCTACCCTTGAACTGAATTACAAAACAGAACAGAGTCACACGTTTAGAAAACACACTATGGCTGCTTAACGGGAAAGGTGAGGTGGGGTGATGCATAAAACAAGGGTTTCAAATTAGCTCAGAGACCATTCCATAAACCCAATATGTAATAGACAAGACCTACTCCTTGCTCAGTGATCTGGACTCAAAACCCCGTATTCACCGCCCAAGAATATATCTGACTAGTAAGAATCTTAAAACCTATGTATTGATATCTCTCTGTAAGTGAGTCAAGTGGGTGTAAAGCGGCATAAACACAGCAGTGAAAAGCAGCTAAACCCCTTTATAAAAATCAATCACTTTTAAAAACCCGTGAAACAAAGACAGTGAAAGAGAGAGAAATTCTTACAAAATTCGTTCAAGGGCTGTGATGCCACCTGGATTGACCATATCTAGACCCACAGCTGATTGAGGCATAAGGGTGGACACTCTTGGGGCTGAGAGGTTTGGTGAGGTTGGGTGAGCAAACGCAGACCCTTTAGAGTAATACTGCGTGGTACCCATCCCATGGGTCCCAAATCTCCAGGTTCAAGGGCATCTTCCTACATCGAAAACATGCATGAGAATCCCAGAGGATGGTACACCGTGTGATCGGGAAAGGTTTCTAAAACGCACCTCATTTCTCATCTCCTTGTGCTCGGGTTCGCCATTCCAGCCGCTTTACTAGCAATCTCCCTCCTTGGAGAATCAGCACCTTTAACCTCCTGTTCCGTACAGGTTGCAATTTGTCCTGAGGATGAACGGGAAGAGGGGGAACCAATGAGACACTAGCTCTAGGTGTTGGGACAGGCACAGGTCGCTCTATTTTCCCATCAGGAAGAAGAATTAACCACAGGCTCAGCCTGCCGCCCGGGACCAGAATAGGGCCTGAAGCAATCCTGCGCTTTTGCGGCCAGCTCCCAAGAAAGCGAGTTGAAAATTGGAGCTCAGGGGCACTGCAATTCACAAACCTGCAGAGTTATAAATGATAACTCTCGTCCACAAATATATTGACGGAAGACAACGAAGAGGATTTGAAAGCAAGGCAGAAATGCAGGAAACAGATTTCAGGAGGTAGATTCGAATCGCCTTTAAAGCACGGGAAAAGCGGCAAAACCTCGACAATGATGCCCTTGGCCAAAAAGGGCGCATGCGTTTTTTCCTGAATATATTCAGGAAAAAACGCATGCGCCCTTTTTGGCCAACCAAGCAACCTGGAAAGGCAAATCAGCGCTACAAAGAAGTCTCGCTTCCCATCGGTCAAAAGGGCCATGCTGAATAAAGTGTCAAAACCAGAAATGCAGGAAAGGCCATGGAGAAACGGGAGCCTTGCTACGCTGATGGGCGTGACGTAAATTGCCAACAGCCACTCTGGAGAAGTGTACGGTGTGTCCTGAAACATAGAAAAAACTCAGCTTAGACAGCATAGGGCACTTCCACTCATGGGCGTATAAATTGGGAAAACTAAAAATCAGCAAGGCACAGGCACCCCAAAGTTTAGGGCTGCTCTGTTGACAAGAACCTCCACTTCGTTACACCTTAAATATCCCAGGAAAGAGAAAAATGGATAAAGAAGTTGTGGTCCTTTTGTACAATGGAATATCACTCAGCCATGAAATCAACGTCATAAGGCTAGTAGCAGCATGATGAGTGGATTTAGGTACGACGATTCTAAGTGAAATAAGTCACACAGAAAAAGACACTTATCATAAGATATCACTTATAGAGGGAATGTAAAAACCGCTACCCTTGAACTGAATTACAAAACAGAACAGAGTCACACGTTTAGAAAACACACTATGGCTGCTTAACGGGAAAGGTGAGGTGGGGTGATGCATAAAACAAGGGTTTCAAATTAGCTCAGAGACCGTTCCATAAACCCAATATGGAATAGACAAGACCTACTCCTTGCTCAGTGATCTGGACTCAAAACCCCCTACTCACCGCCCAAGAATATATCTGACTAGTAAGAATCTTAAAACCTATGTATTGATATCTCTCTGTATGTGAGTCAAGTGGGTGTAAAGCGGCATAAACACAGCAGTAAAAAACAGCTAAACCCCTTTATAAAAATCAATTACTTTTAAAAACCCGTGAAACAAAGACAGTGAAAGAGAGAGAAATTCTTACAAAATTCGTTCAAGGGCTGTGATGCCACCTGGATTGACCATATCTAGACCCACAGCTGATTGAGGCATACGGGTGGACACTCTTGGGGCTGAGAGGTTTGGTGAGGTTGGGTGAGCAAACGCAGACGCTTTAGAGTAATACTGCGTGGTACCCATCCCATGGGTCCCAAATCTCCAGGTTCAAGGGCATCTTCCTACATCGAAAACATGCATGAGATTCCCAGAAGATGGTACACCGTGTGATCGGGAAAGGTTTCTAAAACGCACCTCATTTCTCATCTCCTTGTGCTCGGGTTCGCCATTCCAGCCGCTTTACTAACAATCTCCCTCCTTGGAGAATCAGCACCTTTAACCTCCTGTTCCGTACAGGTTGCAATTTGTCCTGAGGATGAACGGGAAGAGGGGGAACCAATGAGACACTAGCTCTAGGTGTTGGGACAGGCACACGTCACTCTATTTTCCCATCAGGAAGAAGAATTAACCACAGGCTCAGCCTGCCGCCCGGGACCAGAATAGGGCCTGAAGCAATCCTGCGCTTTTGCGGCCAGCTCCCAAGAAAGCGAGTTGAAAAATGGAGCTCAGGGGCACTGCAATTCACAAACCTGCAGAGTTATAAATGATAACTCTCGTCCACAAATATATTGACGGAAGACAACGAAGAGGATTTGAAAGCAAGGCAGAATTGCAGGAAACAGATTTCAGGAGGTAGATTCGAATCGCCTTTAAAGCACGGGAAAAGCGGCAAAACCTCGACAATGATGCCCTTGGCCAAAAAGAGCGCATGCGTTTTTTCCTGAATATATTCAGGAAAAAACGCATGCGCCCCTTTTGGCCAACCAAGCAACCTGGAAACGCAAATCAGCGCTACAAAGAAGTCTCGCTTCCCATCGGTCAAAAGGGCCATGCTGAATAAAGTGTCAAAACCAGAAATGCAGGACAGGCCATGGAGAAACGGGAGCCTTGCTACGCTGATGGGCGGGATGTAAATTGCCAACAGCCACTCTGCAGAAGTGTACGGTGTGTCCTGAAACATCGAAAAAACTCAGCTTAGACAGCATAGGGCACTTCCACTCATGGGCGTATAAATTGGGAAAACTAAAAATCAGCAAGGCACAGGCACCCCAAGGTTTAGGGCTGCTCTGTGGACAAGAACCTCCACTTCGTTACACCTTAAATATCCCAGGAAAGAGAAAAATGGATAAAGAAGTTGTGGTCCTTTTGTACAATGGAATATCACTCAGCCATGAAATCAACGTCATAAGGCTAGTAGCAGCATGATGAGTGGATTTAGGTACGACGATTCTAAGTGAAATAAGTCACACAGAAAAAGACACTTATCATAAGATATCACTTATAGAGGGAATGTAAAAACCGCTACCCTTGAACTGAATTACAAAACAGAACAGAGTCACACGTTTAGAAAACACACTATGGCTGCTTAACGGGAAAGGTGAGGTGGGGTGATGCATAAAACAAGGGTTTCAAATTAGCTCAGAGACCGTTCCATAAACCCAATATGTAATAGAAAAGACCTACTCCTTGCTCAGTGATCTGGACTCAAAACCCCCTATTCACCGCCCAAGAATATATCTGACTAGTAAGAATCTTAAAACCTATGTATTGATATCTCTCTGTAAGTGAGTCAAGTGGGTGTAAAGCGGCATAAACACAGCAGTGAAAAGCAGCTAAACCCCTTTATAAAAATCAATCACTTTTAAAAACCCGTGAAACAAAGACAGTGAAAGAGAGAGAAATTCTTACAAAATTCGTTCAAGGGCTGTGATGCCACCTGGATTGACCATATCTAGACCCACAGCTGATTGAGGCATAAGGGTGGACACTCTTGGGGCTGAGAGGTTTGGTGAGGTTGGGTGAGCAAACGCAGACCCTTTAGAGTAATACTGCGTGGTACCCATCCCATGGGTCCCAAATCTCCAGGTTCAAGGGCATCTTCCTACATCGAAAACATGCATGAGAATCCCAGAGGATGGTACACCGTGTGATCGGGAAAGGTTTCTAAAACGCACCTCATTTCTCATCTCCTTGTGCTCGGGTTCGCCATTCCAGCCGCTTTACTAGCAATCTCCCTCCTTGGAGAATCAGCACCTTTAACCTCCTGTTCCGTACAGGTTGCAATTTGTCCTGAGGATGAACGGGAAGAGGGGGAACCAATGAGACACTAGCTCTAGGTGTTGGGACAGGCACAGGTCGCTCTATTTTCCCATCAGGAAGAAGAATTAACCACAGGCTCAGCCTGCCGCCCGGGACCAGAATAGGGCCTGAAGCAATCCTGCGCTTTTGCGGCCAGCTCCCAAGAAAGCGTGTTGAAAATTGGAGCTCAGGGGCACTGCAATTCACAAACCTGCAGAGTTATAAATGATAACTCTCGTCCACAAATATATTGACGGAAGACAACGAAGAGGATTTGAAAGCAAGGCAGAATTGCAGGAAACAGATTTCAGGAGGTAGATTCGAATCGCCTTTAAAGCACGGGAAAAGCGGCAAAACCTCGACAATGATGCCCTTGGCCAAAAAGGGCGCATGCGTTTTTTCCTGAATATATTCAGGAAAAAACGCATGCGCCCTTTTTGGCCAACCAAGCAACCTGGAAACGCAAATCAGCGCTACAAAGAAGTCTCGCTTCCCATCGGTCAAAAGGGCCATGCTGAATAAAGTGTCAAAACCTGAAATGCAGGAAAGGCCATGGAGAAACGGGAGCCTTGCTACGCTGATGGGCGTGACGTAAATTGCCAACAGCCACTCTGGAGAAGTGTACGGTGTGTCCTGAAACATAGAAAAAACTCAGCTTAGACAGCATAGGGCACTTCCACTCATGGGCGTATAAATTGGGAAAACTAAAAATCAGCAAGGCACAGGCACCCCAAAGTTTAGGGCTGCTCTGTTGACAAGAACCTCCACTTCGTTACACCTTAAATATCCCAGGAAAGAGAAAAATGGATAAAGAAGTTGTGGTCCTTTTGTACAATGGAATATCACTCAGCCATGAAATCAACGTCATAAGGCTAGTAGCAGCATGATGAGTGGATTTAGGTACGACGATTCTAAGTGAAATAAGTCACACAGAAAAAGACACTTATCATAAGATATCACTTATAGAGGGAATGTAAAAACCGCTACCCTTGAACTGAATTACAAAACAGAACAGAGTCACACGTTTAGAAAACACACTATGGCTGCTTAACGGGAAAGGTGAGGTGGGGTGATGCATAAAACAAGGGTTTCAAATTAGCTCAGAGACCGTTCCATAAACCCAATATGGAATAGAAAAGACCTACTCCTTGCTCAGTGATCTGGACTCAAAACCCCCTATTCACCGCCCAAGAATATATCTGACTAGTAAGAATCTTAAAACCTATGTATTGATATCTCTCTGTATGTGAGTCAAGTGGGTGTAAAGCGGCATAAACACAGCAGTAAAAAACAGCTAAACCCCTTTATAAAAATCAATTACTTTTAAAAACCCGTGAAACAAAGACAGTGAAAGAGAGAGAAATTCTTACAAAATTCGTTCAAGGGCTGTGATGCCACCTGGATTGACCATATCTAGACCCACAGCTGATTGAGGCATACGGGTGGACACTCTTGGGGCTGAGAGGTTTGGTGAGGTTGGGTGAGCAAACGCAGACGCTTTAGAGTAATACTGCGTGGTACCCATCCCATGGGTCCCAAATATACAGGTTCAAGGGCATCTTCCTACATCGAAAACATGCATGAGATTCCCAGAAGATGGTACACCGTGTGATCGGGAAAGGTTTCTAAAACGCACCTCATTTCTCATCTCCTTGTGCTCGGGTTCGCCATTCCAGCCGCTTTACTAACAATCTCCCTCCTTGGAGAATCAGCACCTTTAACCTCCTGTTCCGTACAGGTTGCAATTTGTCCTGAGGATGAACGGGAAGAGGGGGAACCAATGAGACACTAGCTCTAGGTGTTGGGACAGGCACACGTCACTCTATTTTCCCATCAGGAAGAAGAATTAACCACAGGCTCAGCCTGCCGCCCGGGACCAGAATAGGGCCTGAAGCAATCCTGCGCTTTTGCGGCCAGCTCCCAAGAAAGCGAGTTGAAAAATGGAGCTCAGGGGCACTGCAATTCACAAACCTGCAGAGTTATAAATGATAACTCTCGTCCACAAATATATTGACGGAAGACAACGAAGAGGATTTGAAAGCAAGGCAGAATTGCAGGAAACAGATTTCAGGAGGTAGATTCGAATCGCCTTTAAAGCACGGGAAAAGCGGCAAAACCTCGACAATGATGCCCTTGGCCAAAAAGGGCGCATGCGTTTTTTCCTGAATATATTCAGGAAAAAACGTATGCGCCCTTTTTGGCCAACCAAGCAACCTGGAAAGGCAAATCAGCGCACAACGAAGTCTCGCTTCCCATCGGTCAAAAGGGCCATGCTGAATAAAGTGTCAAAACCAGAAATGCAGGACAGGCCATGGAGAAACGGGAGCCTTGCTACGCTGATGGGCGGGATGTAAATTGCCAACAGCCACTCTGGAGAAGTGTACGGTGTGTCCTGAAACATCGAAAAAACTCAGCTTAGACAGCATAGGGCACTTCCACTCACGGGCGTATAAATTGGGAAAACTAAAAATCAGCAAGGCACAGGCACCCCAAGGTTTAGGGCTGCTCTGTGGACAAGAACCTCCACTTCGTTACACCTTAAATATCCCAGGAAAGAGAAAAATGGATAAAGAAGTTGTGGTCCTTTTGTACAATGGAATATCACTCAGCCATGAAATCAACGTCATAAGGCTAGTAGCAGCATGATGAGTGGATTTAGGTACGACGATTCTAAGTGAAATAAGTCACACAGAAAAAGACACTTATCATAAGATATCACTTATAGAGGGAATGTAAAAACCGCTACCCTTGAACTGAATTACAAAACAGAACAGAGTCACACGTTTAGAAAACACACTATGGCTGCTTAACGGGAAAGGTGAGGTGGGGTGATGCATAAAACAAGGGTTTCAAATTGGCTCAGAGACCGTTCCATAAACCCAATATGTAATAGACAAGACCTACTCCTTGCTCAGTGATCTGGACTCAAAACCCCCTATTCACCGCCCAAGAATATATCTGACTAGTAAGAATCTTAAAACCTATGTATTGATATCTCTCTGTAAGTGAGTCAAGTGGGTGTAAAGCGGCATAAACACAGCAGTGAAAAGCAGCTAAACCCCTTTATAAAAATCAATCACTTTTAAAAACCCGTGAAACAAAGACAGTGAAAGAGAGAGAAATTCTTACAAAATTCGTTCAAGGGCTGTGATGCCACCTGGATTGACCATATCTAGACCCACAGCTGATTGAGGCATAAGGGTGGACACTCTTGGGGTTGAGAGGTTTGGTGAGGTTGGGTGAGCAAACGCAGACCCTTTAGACTAATACTGCGTGGTACCCATCCCATGGGTCCCAAATCTCCAGGTTCAAGGGCATCTTCCTACATCGAAAACATGCATGAGAATCCCAGAGGATGGTACACCGTGTGATCGGGAAAGGTTTTTAAAACGCACCTCATTTCTCATCTCCTTGTGCTCGGGTTCGCCATTCCAGCCGCTTTACTAGCAATCTCCCTCCTTGGAGAATCAGCACCTTTAACCTCCTGTTCCGTACAGGTTGCAATTTGTCCTGAGGATGAACGGGAAGAGGGGGAACCAATGAGACACTAGCTCTAGGTGTTGGGACAGGCACAGGTCACTCTATTTTCCCATCAGGAAGAAGAATTAACCGCAGGCTCAGCCTGCCGCCCGGGACCAGAATAGGGCCTGAAGCAATCCTGCGCTTTTGCGGCCAGCTCCCAAGAAAGCGAGTTGAAAAATGGAGCTCAGGGGCACTGCAATTCACAAACCTGCAGAGTTATAAATGATAACTCTCGTCCACAAATATATTGACGGAAGACAACGAAGAGGATTTGAAAGCAAGGCAGAATTGCAGGAAACAGATTTCAGGAGGTAGATTCGAATCGCCTTTAAAGCACGGGAAAAGCGGCAAAACCTCGACAATGATGCCCTTGGCCAAAAAGGGCGTATGCGTTTTTTCCTGAATATATTCAGGAAAAAGCGCATACGCCCTTTTTGGCCAACCAAGCAACCTGGAAAGGCAAATCAGCGCTACAAAGAAGTCTCGCTTCCCATCGGTCAAAAGGGCCATGCTGAATAAAGTGTCAAAACCAGAAATGCAGGAAAGGCCATGGAGAAACGGGAGACTTGCTACGCTGATGGGCGTGACGTAAATTGCCAACAGCCACTCTGGAGAAGTGTACGGTGTGTCCTGAAACATCGAAAAAACTCAGCTTAGACAGCATAGGGCACTTCCACTCATGGGCGTATAAATTGGGAAAACTAAAAATCAGCAAGGCACAGGCACCCCAAAGTTTAGGGCTGCTCTGTTGACAAGAACCTCCACTTCGTTACACCTTAAATATCCCAGGAAAGAGAAAAATGGATAAAGAAGTTGTGGTCCTTTTGTACAAGGGAATATCACTCAGCCATGAAATCAACGTCATAAGGCTAGTAGCAGCATGATGAGTGGATTTAGGTACGACGATCCTAAGTGAAATAAGTCACACAGAAAAAGACACTTATCATAAGATATCACTTATAGAGGGAATGTAAAAATCGCTACCCTTGAACTGAATTACAAAACAGAAGAGAGTCACACGTTTAGAAAGCACACTATGGCTGCTTAACGGGAAAGGTGAGGTGGGGTGATGCATAAAACAAGGGTTTCAAATTAGCTCAGAGACCGTTCCATAAACCCAATATGTAATAGACAAGACCTACTCCTTGCTCAGTGATCTGGACTCAAAACCCCCTATTCACCGCCCAAGAATATATCTGACTAGTAAGAATCTTAAAACCTATGTATTGATATCTCTCTGTAAGTGAGTCAAGTGGGTGTAAAGCGGCATAAACACAGCAGTGAAAAGCAGCTAAACCCCTTTATAAAAATCAATCACTTTTAAAAACCCGTGAAACAAAGACAGTGAAAGAGAGAGAAATTCTTACAAAATTCGTTCAAGGGCTGTGATGCCACCTGGATTGACCATATCTAGACCCACAGCTGATTGAGGCATAAGGGTGGACACTCTTGGGGCTGAGAGGTTTGGTGAGGTTGGGTGAGCAAACGCAGACGCTTTAGAGTAATACTGCGTGGTACCCATCCCATGGGTCCCAAATCTCCAGGTTCAAGGGCATCTTCCTACATCGAAAACATGCATGAGAATCCCAGAGGATGGTACACCGTGTGATCGGGAAAGGTTTCTAAAACGCACCTCATTTCTCATCTCCTTGTGCTCGGGTTCGCCATTCCAGCCGCTTTACTAACAATCTCCCTCCTTGGAGAATCAGCACCTTTAACCTCCTGTTCCGTACAGGTTGCAATTTGTCCTGAGGATGAACGGGAAGAGGGGGAACCAATGAGACACTAGCTCTAGGTGTTGGGACAGGCACACGTCACTCTATTTTCCCATCAGGAAGAAGAATTAACCACAGGCTCAGCCTGCCGCCCGGGACCAGAATAGGGCCTGAAGCAATCCTGCGCTTTTGCGGCCAGCTCCCAAGAAAGCGAGTTGAAAAATGGAGCTCAGGGGCACTGCAATTCACAAACCTGCAGAGTTATAAATGATAACTCTCGTCCACAAATATATTGACGGAAGACAACGAAGAGGATTTGAAAGCAAGGCAGAATTGCAGGAAACAGATTTCAGGAGGTAGATTCGAATCGCCTTTAAAGCACGGGAAAAGCGGCAAAACCTCGACAATGATGCCCTTGGCCAAAAAGAGCGCATGCGTTTTTTCCTGAATATATTCAGGAAAAAACGCATGCGCCCCTTTTGGCCAACCAAGCAACCTGGAAACGCAAATCAGCGCTACAAAGAAGTCTCGCTTCCCATCGGTCAAAAGGGCCATGCTGAATAAAGTGTCAAAACCAGAAATGCAGGACAGGCCATGGAGAAACGGGAGCCTTGCTACGCTGATGGGCGGGATGTAAATTGCCAACAGCCACTCTGCAGAAGTGTACGGTGTGTCCTGAAACATCGAAAAAACTCAGCTTAGACAGCATAGGGCACTTCCACTCACGGGCGTATAAATTGGGAAAACTAAAAATCAGCAAGGCACAGGCACCCCAAGGTTTAGGGCTGCTCTGTGGACAAGAACCTCCACTTCGTTACACCTTAAATATCCCAGGAAAGAGAAAAATGGATAAAGAAGTTGTGGTCCTTTTGTACAATGGAATATCACTCAGCCATGAAATCAACGTCATAAGGCTAGTAGCAGCATGATGAGTGGATTTAGGTACGACGATTCTAAGTGAAATAAGTCACACAGAAAAAGACACTTATCATAAGATATCACTTATAGAGGGAATGTAAAAACCGCTACCCTTGAACTGAATTACAAAACAGAACAGAGTCACACGTTTAGAAAACACACTATGGCTGCTTAACGGGAAAGGTGAGGTGGGGTGATGCATAAAACAAGGGTTTCAAATTGGCTCAGAGACCGTTCCATAAACCCAATATGTAATAGACAAGACCTACTCCTTGCTCAGTGATCTGGACTCAAAACCCCCTATTCACCGCCCAAGAATATATCTGACTAGTAAGAATCTTAAAACCTATGTATTGATATCTCTCTGTAAGTGAGTCAAGTGGGTGTAAAGCGGCATAAACACAGCAGTGAAAAGCAGCTAAACCCCTTTATAAAAATCAATCACTTTTAAAAACCCGTGAAACAAAGACAGTGAAAGAGAGAGAAATTCTTACAAAATTCGTTCAAGGGCTGTGATGCCACCTGGATTGACCATATCTAGACCCACAGCTGATTGAGGCATAAGGGTGGACACTCTTGGGGTTGAGAGGTTTGGTGAGGTTGGGTGAGCAAACGCAGACCCTTTAGAGTAATACTGCGTGGTACCCATCCCATGGGTCCCAAATCTCCAGGTTCAAGGGCATCTTCCTACATCGAAAACATGCATGAGAATCCCAGAGGATGGTACACCGTGTGATCGGGAAAGGTTTCTAAAACGCACCTCATTTCTCATCTCCTTGTGCTCGGGTTCGCCATTCCAGCCGCTTTACTAGCAATCTCCCTCCTTGGAGAATCAGCACCTTTAACCTCCTGTTCCGTACAGGTTGCAATTTGTCCTGAGGATGAACGGGAAGAGGGGGGACCAATGAGACACTAGCTCTAGGTGTTGGGACAGGCACAGGTCACTCTATTTTCCCATCAGGAAGAAGAATTAACCACAGGCTCAGCCTGCCGCCCGGGACCAGAATAGGGCCTGAAGCAATCCTGCGCTTTTGCGGCCAGCTCCCAAGAAAGCGAGTTGAAAAATGGAGCTCAGGGGCACTGCAATTCACAAACCTGCAGAGTTATAAATGATAACTCTCGTCCACAAATATATTGACGGAAGACAACGAAGAGGATTTGAAAGCAAGGCAGAATTGCAGGAAACAGATTTCAGGAGGTAGATTCGAATCGCCTTTAAAGCACGGGAAAAGCGGCAAAACCTCGACAATGATGCCCTTGGCCAAAAAGGGCGCATGCGTTTTTTCCTGAATATATTCAGGAAAAAACGTATGCGCCCTTTTTGGCCAACCAAGCAACCTGGAAAGGCAAATCAGCGCACAACGAAGTCTCGCTTCCCATCGGTCAAAAGGGCCATGCTGAATAAAGTGTCAAAACCAGAAATGCAGGACAGGCCATGGAGAAACGGGAGCCTTGCTACGCTGATGGGCGGGATGTAAATTGCCAACAGCCACTCTGGAGAAGTGTACGGTGTGTCCTGAAACATCGAAAAAACTCAGCTTAGACAGCATAGGGCACTTCCACTCACGGGCGTATAAATTGGGAAAACTAAAAATCAGCAAGGCACAGGCACCCCAAGGTTTAGGGCTGCTCTGTGGACAAGAACCTCCACTTCGTTACACCTTAAATATCCCAGGAAAGAGAAAAATGGATAAAGAAGTTGTGGTCCTTTTGTACAATGGAATATCACTCAGCCATGAAATCAACGTCATAAGGCTAGTAGCAGCATGATGAGTGGATTTAGGTACGACGATTCTAAGTGAAATAAGTCACACAGAAAAAGACACTTATCATAAGATATCACTTATAGAGGGAATGTAAAAACCGCTACCCTTGAACTGAATTACAAAACAGAACAGAGTCACACGTTTAGAAAACACACTATGGCTGCTTAACGGGAAAGGTGAGGTGGGGTGATGCATAAAACAAGGGTTTCAAATTAGCTCAGAGACCATTCCATAAACCCAATATGTAATAGACAAGACCTACTCCTTGCTCAGTGATCTGGACTCAAAACCCCGTATTCACCGCCCAAGAATATATCTGACTAGTAAGAATCTTAAAACCTATGTATTGATATCTCTCTGTAAGTGAGTCAAGTGGGTGTAAAGCGGCATAAACACAGCAGTGAAAAGCAGCTAAACCCCTTTATAAAAATCAATCACTTTTAAAAACCCGTGAAACAAAGACAGTGAAAGAGAGAGAAATTCTTACAAAATTCGTTCAAGGGCTGTGATGCCACCTGGATTGACCATATCTAGACCCACAGCTGATTGAGGCATAAGGGTGGACACTCTTGGGGCTGAGAGGTTTGGTGAGGTTGGGTGAGCAAACGCAGACCCTTTAGAGTAATACTGCATGGTACCCATCCCATGGGTCCCAAATCTCCAGGTTCAAGGGCATCTTCCTACATCGAAAACATGCATGAGAATCCCAGAGGATGGTACACCGTGTGATCGGGAAAGGTTTCTAAAACGCACCTCATTTCTCATCTCCTTGTGCTCGGGTTCGCCATTCCAGCCGCTTTACTAGCAATCTCCCTCCTTGGAGAATCAGCACCTTTAACCTCCTGTTCCGTACAGGTTGCAATTTGTCCTGAGGATGAACGGGAAGAGGGGGAACCAATGAGACACTAGCTCTAGGTGTTGGGACAGGCACAGGTCGCTCTATTTTCCCATCAGGAAGAAGAATTAACCACAGGCTCAGCCTGCCGCCCGGGACCAGAATAGGGCCTGAAGCAATCCTGCGCTTTTGCGGCCAGCTCCCAAGAAAGCGAGTTGAAAATTGGAGCTCAGGGGCACTGCAATTCACAAACCTGCAGAGTAATAAATGATAACTCTCGTCCACAAATATATTGACGGAAGACAACGAAGAGGATTTGAAAGCAAGGCAGAATTGCAGGAAACAGATTTCAGGAGGTAGATTCGAATCGCCTTTAAAGCACGGGAAAAGCGGCAAAACCTCGACAATGATGCCCTTGGCCAAAAAGGGCGCATGCGTTTTTTCCTGAATATATTCAGGAAAAAACGCATGCGCCCTTTTTGGCCAACCAAGCAACCTGGAAACGCAAATCAGCGCTACAAAGAAGTCTCGCTTCCCATCGGTCAAAAGGGCCATGCTGAATAAAGTGTCAAAACCTGAAATGCAGGAAAGGCCATGGAGAAACGGGAGCCTTGCTACGCTGATGGGCGTGACGTAAATTGCCAACAGCCACTCTGGAGAAGTGTACGGTGTGTCCTGAAACATAGAAAAAACTCAGCTTAGACAGCATAGGGCACTTCCACTCATGGGCGTATAAATTGGGAAAACTAAAAATCAGCAAGGCACAGGCACCCCAAAGTTTAGGGCTGCTCTGTTGACAAGAACCTCCACTTCGTTACACCTTAAATATCCCAGGAAAGAGAAAAATGGATAAAGAAGTTGTGGTCCTTTTGTACAATGGAATATCACTCAGCCATGAAATCAACGTCATAAGGCTAGTAGCAGCATGATGAGTGGATTTAGGTACGACGATTCTAAGTGAAATAAGTCACACAGAAAAAGACACTTATCATAAGATATCACTTATAGAGGGAATGTAAAAACCGCTACCCTTGAACTGAATTACAAAACAGAACAGAGTCACACGTTTAGAAAACACACTATGGCTGCTTAACGGGAAAGGTGAGGTGGGGTGATGCATAAAACAAGGGTTTCAAATTAGCTCAGAGACCGTTCCATAAACCCAATATGGAATAGAAAAGACCTACTCCTTGCTCAGTGATCTGGACTCAAAACCCCCTATTCACCGCCCAAGAATATATCTGACTAGTAAGAATCTTAAAACCTATGTATTGATATCTCTCTGTATGTGAGTCAAGTGGGTGTAAAGCGGCATAAACACAGCAGTAAAAAACAGCTAAACCCCTTTATAAAAATCAATTACTTTTAAAAACCCGTGAAACAAAGACAGTGAAAGAGAGAGAAATTCTTACAAAATTCGTTCAAGGGCTGTGATGCCACCTGGATTGACCATATCTAGACCCACAGCTGATTGAGGCATACGGGTGGACACTCTTGGGGCTGAGAGGTTTGGTGAGGTTGGGTGAGCAAACGCAGACGCTTTAGAGTAATACTGCGTGGTACCCATCCCATGGGTCCCAAATATACAGGTTCAAGGGCATCTTCCTACATCGAAAACATGCATGAGATTCCCAGAAGATGGTACACCGTGTGATCGGGAAAGGTTTCTAAAACGCACCTCATTTCTCATCTCCTTGTGCTCGGGTTCGCCATTCCAGCCGCTTTACTAA
Organism: Balaenoptera borealis; assembly: GCF_965194805.1. Classification (NCBI taxonomy): domain Eukaryota; kingdom Metazoa; phylum Chordata; class Mammalia; order Artiodactyla; family Balaenopteridae; genus Balaenoptera; species Balaenoptera borealis. The sequence goes on from NW_028123792.1 coordinate 491,353, forward strand.
CAATCTCCCTCCTTGGAGAATCAGCACCTTTAACCTCCTGTTCCGTACAGGTTGCAATTTGTCCTGAGGATGAACGGGAAGAGGGGGAACCAATGAGACACTAGCTCTAGGTGTTGGGACAGGCACACGTCACTCTATTTTCCCATCAGGAAGAAGAATTAACCACAGGCTCAGCCTGCCGCCCGGGACCAGAATAGGGCCTGAAGCAATCCTGCGCTTTTGCGGCCAGCTCCCAAGAAAGCGAGTTGAAAAATGGAGCTCAGGGGCACTGCAATTCACAAACCTGCAGAGTTATAAATGATAACTCTCGTCCACAAATATATTGACGGAAGACAACGAAGAGGATTTGAAAGCAAGGCAGAATTGCAGGAAACAGATTTCAGGAGGTAGATTCGAATCGCCTTTAAAGCACGGGAAAAGCGGCAAAACCTCGACAATGATGCCCTTGGCCAAAAAGGGCGCATGCGTTTTTTCCTGAATATATTCAGGAAAAAACGTATGCGCCCTTTTTGGCCAACCAAGCAACCTGGAAAGGCAAATCAGCGCACAACGAAGTCTCGCTTCCCATCGGTCAAAAGGGCCATGCTGAATAAAGTGTCAAAACCAGAAATGCAGGACAGGCCATGGAGAAACGGGAGCCTTGCTACGCTGATGGGCGGGATGTAAATTGCCAACAGCCACTCTGGAGAAGTGTACGGTGTGTCCTGAAACATCGAAAAAACTCAGCTTAGACAGCATAGGGCACTTCCACTCACGGGCGTATAAATTGGGAAAACTAAAAATCAGCAAGGCACAGGCACCCCAAGGTTTAGGGCTGCTCTGTGGACAAGAACCTCCACTTCGTTACACCTTAAATATCCCAGGAAAGAGAAAAATGGATAAAGAAGTTGTGGTCCTTTTGTACAATGGAATATCACTCAGCCATGAAATCAACGTCATAAGGCTAGTAGCAGCATGATGAGTGGATTTAGGTACGACGATTCTAAGTGAAATAAGTCACACAGAAAAAGACACTTATCATAAGATATCACTTATAGAGGGAATGTAAAAACCGCTACCCTTGAACTGAATTACAAAACAGAACAGAGTCACACGTTTAGAAAACACACTATGGCTGCTTAACGGGAAAGGTGAGGTGGGGTGATGCATAAAACAAGGGTTTCAAATTGGCTCAGAGACCGTTCCATAAACCCAATATGTAATAGACAAGACCTACTCCTTGCTCAGTGATCTGGACTCAAAACCCCCTATTCACCGCCCAAGAATATATCTGACTAGTAAGAATCTTAAAACCTATGTATTGATATCTCTCTGTAAGTGAGTCAAGTGGGTGTAAAGCGGCATAAACACAGCAGTGAAAAGCAGCTAAACCCCTTTATAAAAATCAATCACTTTTAAAAACCCGTGAAACAAAGACAGTGAAAGAGAGAGAAATTCTTACAAAATTCGTTCAAGGGCTGTGATGCCACCTGGATTGACCATATCTAGACCCACAGCTGATTGAGGCATAAGGGTGGACACTCTTGGGGTTGAGAGGTTTGGTGAGGTTGGGTGAGCAAACGCAGACCCTTTAGACTAATACTGCGTGGTACCCATCCCATGGGTCCCAAATCTCCAGGTTCAAGGGCATCTTCCTACATCGAAAACATGCATGAGAATCCCAGAGGATGGTACACCGTGTGATCGGGAAAGGTTTTTAAAACGCACCTCATTTCTCATCTCCTTGTGCTCGGGTTCGCCATTCCAGCCGCTTTACTAGCAATCTCCCTCCTTGGAGAATCAGCACCTTTAACCTCCTGTTCCGTACAGGTTGCAATTTGTCCTGAGGATGAACGGGAAGAGGGGGAACCAATGAGACACTAGCTCTAGGTGTTGGGACAGGCACAGGTCACTCTATTTTCCCATCAGGAAGAAGAATTAACCGCAGGCTCAGCCTGCCGCCCGGGACCAGAATAGGGCCTGAAGCAATCCTGCGCTTTTGCGGCCAGCTCCCAAGAAAGCGAGTTGAAAAATGGAGCTCAGGGGCACTGCAATTCACAAACCTGCAGAGTTATAAATGATAACTCTCGTCCACAAATATATTGACGGAAGACAACGAAGAGGATTTGAAAGCAAGGCAGAATTGCAGGAAACAGATTTCAGGAGGTAGATTCGAATCGCCTTTAAAGCACGGGAAAAGCGGCAAAACCTCGACAATGATGCCCTTGGCCAAAAAGGGCGTATGCGTTTTTTCCTGAATATATTCAGGAAAAAGCGCATACGCCCTTTTTGGCCAACCAAGCAACCTGGAAAGGCAAATCAGCGCTACAAAGAAGTCTCGCTTCCCATCGGTCAAAAGGGCCATGCTGAATAAAGTGTCAAAACCAGAAATGCAGGAAAGGCCATGGAGAAACGGGAGACTTGCTACGCTGATGGGCGTGACGTAAATTGCCAACAGCCACTCTGGAGAAGTGTACGGTGTGTCCTGAAACATCGAAAAAACTCAGCTTAGACAGCATAGGGCACTTCCACTCATGGGCGTATAAATTGGGAAAACTAAAAATCAGCAAGGCACAGGCACCCCAAAGTTTAGGGCTGCTCTGTTGACAAGAACCTCCACTTCGTTACACCTTAAATATCCCAGGAAAGAGAAAAATGGATAAAGAAGTTGTGGTCCTTTTGTACAAGGGAATATCACTCAGCCATGAAATCAACGTCATAAGGCTAGTAGCAGCATGATGAGTGGATTTAGGTACGACGATCCTAAGTGAAATAAGTCACACAGAAAAAGACACTTATCATAAGATATCACTTATAGAGGGAATGTAAAAATCGCTACCCTTGAACTGAATTACAAAACAGAAGAGAGTCACACGTTTAGAAAGCACACTATGGCTGCTTAACGGGAAAGGTGAGGTGGGGTGATGCATAAAACAAGGGTTTCAAATTAGCTCAGAGACCGTTCCATAAACCCAATATGTAATAGACAAGACCTACTCCTTGCTCAGTGATCTGGACTCAAAACCCCCTATTCACCGCCCAAGAATATATCTGACTAGTAAGAATCTTAAAACCTATGTATTGATATCTCTCTGTAAGTGAGTCAAGTGGGTGTAAAGCGGCATAAACACAGCAGTGAAAAGCAGCTAAACCCCTTTATAAAAATCAATCACTTTTAAAAACCCGTGAAACAAAGACAGTGAAAGAGAGAGAAATTCTTACAAAATTCGTTCAAGGGCTGTGATGCCACCTGGATTGACCATATCTAGACCCACAGCTGATTGAGGCATAAGGGTGGACACTCTTGGGGCTGAGAGGTTTGGTGAGGTTGGGTGAGCAAACGCAGACGCTTTAGAGTAATACTGCGTGGTACCCATCCCATGGGTCCCAAATCTCCAGGTTCAAGGGCATCTTCCTACATCGAAAACATGCATGAGAATCCCAGAGGATGGTACACCGTGTGATCGGGAAAGGTTTCTAAAACGCACCTCATTTCTCATCTCCTTGTGCTCGGGTTCGCCATTCCAGCCGCTTTACTAACAATCTCCCTCCTTGGAGAATCAGCACCTTTAACCTCCTGTTCCGTACAGGTTGCAATTTGTCCTGAGGATGAACGGGAAGAGGGGGAACCAATGAGACACTAGCTCTAGGTGTTGGGACAGGCACACGTCACTCTATTTTCCCATCAGGAAGAAGAATTAACCACAGGCTCAGCCTGCCGCCCGGGACCAGAATAGGGCCTGAAGCAATCCTGCGCTTTTGCGGCCAGCTCCCAAGAAAGCGAGTTGAAAAATGGAGCTCAGGGGCACTGCAATTCACAAACCTGCAGAGTTATAAATGATAACTCTCGTCCACAAATATATTGACGGAAGACAACGAAGAGGATTTGAAAGCAAGGCAGAATTGCAGGAAACAGATTTCAGGAGGTAGATTCGAATCGCCTTTAAAGCACGGGAAAAGCGGCAAAACCTCGACAATGATGCCCTTGGCCAAAAAGAGCGCATGCGTTTTTTCCTGAATATATTCAGGAAAAAACGCATGCGCCCCTTTTGGCCAACCAAGCAACCTGGAAACGCAAATCAGCGCTACAAAGAAGTCTCGCTTCCCATCGGTCAAAAGGGCCATGCTGAATAAAGTGTCAAAACCAGAAATGCAGGACAGGCCATGGAGAAACGGGAGCCTTGCTACGCTGATGGGCGGGATGTAAATTGCCAACAGCCACTCTGCAGAAGTGTACGGTGTGTCCTGAAACATCGAAAAAACTCAGCTTAGACAGCATAGGGCACTTCCACTCACGGGCGTATAAATTGGGAAAACTAAAAATCAGCAAGGCACAGGCACCACAAGGTTTAGGGCTGCTCTGTGGACAAGAACCTCCACTTCGTTACACCTTAAATATCCCAGGAAAGAGAAAAATGGATAAAGAAGTTGTGGTCCTTTTGTACAATGGAATATCACTCAGCCATGAAATCAACGTCATAAGGCTAGTAGCAGCATGATGAGTGGATTTAGGTACGACGATTCTAAGTGAAATAAGTCACACAGAAAAAGACACTTATCATAAGATATCACTTATAGAGGGAATGTAAAAACCGCTACCCTTGAACTGAATTACAAAACAGAACAGAGTCACACGTTTAGAAAACACACTATGGCTGCTTAACGGGAAAGGTGAGGTGGGGTGATGCATAAAACAAGGGTTTCAAATTGGCTCAGAGACCGTTCCATAAACCCAATATGTAATAGACAAGACCTACTCCTTGCTCAGTGATCTGGACTCAAAACCCCCTATTCACCGCCCAAGAATATATCTGACTAGTAAGAATCTTAAAACCTATGTATTGATATCTCTCTGTAAGTGAGTCAAGTGGGTGTAAAGCGGCATAAACACAGCAGTGAAAAGCAGCTAAACCCCTTTATAAAAATCAATCACTTTTAAAAACCCGTGAAACAAAGACAGTGAAAGAGAGAGAAATTCTTACAAAATTCGTTCAAGGGCTGTGATGCCACCTGGATTGACCATATCTAGACCCACAGCTGATTGAGGCATAAGGGTGGACACTCTTGGGGTTGAGAGGTTTGGTGAGGTTGGGTGAGCAAACGCAGACCCTTTAGAGTAATACTGCGTGGTACCCATCCCATGGGTCCCAAATCTCCAGGTTCAAGGGCATCTTCCTACATCGAAAACATGCATGAGAATCCCAGAGGATGGTACACCGTGTGATCGGGAAAGGTTTCTAAAACGCACCTCATTTCTCATCTCCTTGTGCTCGGGTTCGCCATTCCAGCCGCTTTACTAGCAATCTCCCTCCTTGGAGAATCAGCACCTTTAACCTCCTGTTCCGTACAGGTTGCAATTTGTCCTGAGGATGAACGGGAAGAGGGGGGACCAATGAGACACTAGCTCTAGGTGTTGGGACAGGCACAGGTCACTCTATTTTCCCATCAGGAAGAAGAATTAACCACAGGCTCAGCCTGCCGCCCGGGACCAGAATAGGGCCTGAAGCAATCCTGCGCTTTTGCGGCCAGCTCCCAAGAAAGCGAGTTGAAAAATGGAGCTCAGGGGCACTGCAATTCACAAACCTGCAGAGTTATAAATGATAACTCTCGTCCACAAATATATTGACGGAAGACAACGAAGAGGATTTGAAAGCAAGGCAGAATTGCAGGAAACAGATTTCAGGAGGTAGATTCGAATCGCCTTTAAAGCACGGGAAAAGCGGCAAAACCTCGACAATGATGCCCTTGGCCAAAAAGGGCGCATGCGTTTTTTCCTGAATATATTCAGGAAAAAACGTATGCGCCCTTTTTGGCCAACCAAGCAACCTGGAAAGGCAAATCAGCGCACAACGAAGTCTCGCTTCCCATCGGTCAAAAGGGCCATGCTGAATAAAGTGTCAAAACCAGAAATGCAGGACAGGCCATGGAGAAACGGGAGCCTTGCTACGCTGATGGGCGGGATGTAAATTGCCAACAGCCACTCTGGAGAAGTGTACGGTGTGTCCTGAAACATCGAAAAAACTCAGCTTAGACAGCATAGGGCACTTCCACTCACGGGCGTATAAATTGGGAAAACTAAAAATCAGCAAGGCACAGGCACCCCAAGGTTTAGGGCTGCTCTGTGGACAAGAACCTCCACTTCGTTACACCTTAAATATCCCAGGAAAGAGAAAAATGGATAAAGAAGTTGTGGTCCTTTTGTACAAGGGAATATCACTCAGCCATGAAATCAACGTCATAAGGCTAGTAGCAGCATGATGAGTGGATTTAGGTACGACGATTCTAAGTGAAATAAGTCACACAGAAAAAGACACTTATCATAAGATATCACTTATAGAGGGAATGTAAAAACCGCTACCCTTGAACTGAATTACAAAACAGAACAGAGTCACACGTTTAGAAAACACACTATGGCTGCTTAACGGGAAAGGTGAGGTGGGGTGATGCATAAAACAAGGGTTTCAAATTAGCTCAGAGACCATTCCATAAACCCAATATGTAATAGACAAGACCTACTCCTTGCTCAGTGATCTGGACTCAAAACCCCGTATTCACCGCCCAAGAATATATCTGACTAGTAAGAATCTTAAAACCTATGTATTGATATCTCTCTGTAAGTGAGTCAAGTGGGTGTAAAGCGGCATAAACACAGCAGTGAAAAGCAGCTAAACCCCTTTATAAAAATCAATCACTTTTAAAAACCCGTGAAACAAAGACAGTGAAAGAGAGAGAAATTCTTACAAAATTCGTTCAAGGGCTGTGATGCCACCTGGATTGACCATATCTAGACCCACAGCTGATTGAGGCATAAGGGTGGACACTCTTGGGGCTGAGAGGTTTGGTGAGGTTGGGTGAGCAAACGCAGACCCTTTAGAGTAATACTGCGTGGTACCCATCCCATGGGTCCCAAATCTCCAGGTTCAAGGGCATCTTCCTACATCGAAAACATGCATGAGAATCCCAGAGGATGGTACACCGTGTGATCGGGAAAGGTTTCTAAAACGCACCTCATTTCTCATCTCCTTGTGCTCGGGTTCGCCATTCCAGCCGCTTTACTAGCAATCTCCCTCCTTGGAGAATCAGCACCTTTAACCTCCTGTTCCGTACAGGTTGCAATTTGTCCTGAGGATGAACGGGAAGAGGGGGAACCAATGAGACACTAGCTCTAGGTGTTGGGACAGGCACAGGTCGCTCTATTTTCCCATCAGGAAGAAGAATTAACCACAGGCTCAGCCTGCCGCCCGGGACCAGAATAGGGCCTGAAGCAATCCTGCGCTTTTGCGGCCAGCTCCCAAGAAAGCGAGTTGAAAATTGGAGCTCAGGGGCACTGCAATTCACAAACCTGCAGAGTTATAAATGATAACTCTCGTCCACAAATATATTGACGGAAGACAACGAAGAGGATTTGAAAGCAAGGCAGAATTGCAGGAAACAGATTTCAGGAGGTAGATTCGAATCGCCTTTAAAGCACGGGAAAAGCGGCAAAACCTCGACAATGATGCCCTTGGCCAAAAAGGGCGCATGCGTTTTTTCCTGAATATATTCAGGAAAAAACGCATGCGCCCTTTTTGGCCAACCAAGCAACCTGGAAAGGCAAATCAGCGCTACAAAGAAGTCTCGCTTCCCATCGGTCAAAAGGGCCATGCTGAATAAAGTGTCAAAACCAGAAATGCAGGAAAGGCCATGGAGAAACGGGAGCCTTGCTACGCTGATGGGCGTGACGTAAATTGCCAACAGCCACTCTGGAGAAGTGTACGGTGTGTCCTGAAACATAGAAAAAACTCAGCTTAGACAGCATAGGGCACTTCCACTCATGGGCGTATAAATTGGGAAAACTAAAAATCAGCAAGGCACAGGCACCCCAAAGTTTAGGGCTGCTCTGTTGACAAGAACCTCCACTTCGTTACACCTTAAATATCCCAGGAAAGAGAAAAATGGATAAAGAAGTTGTGGTCCTTTTGTACAATGGAATATCACTCAGCCATGAAATCAACGTCATAAGGCTAGTAGCAGCATGATGAGTGGATTTAGGTACGACGATTCTAAGTGAAATAAGTCACACAGAAAAAGACACTTATCATAAGATATCACTTATAGAGGGAATGTAAAAACCGCTACCCTTGAACTGAATTACAAAACAGAACAGAGTCACACGTTTAGAAAACACACTATGGCTGCTTAACGGGAAAGGTGAGGTGGGGTGATGCATAAAACAAGGGTTTCAAATTAGCTCAGAGACCGTTCCATAAACCCAATATGGAATAGACAAGACCTACTCCTTGCTCAGTGATCTGGACTCAAAACCCCCTACTCACCGCCCAAGAATATATCTGACTAGTAAGAATCTTAAAACCTATGTATTGATATCTCTCTGTATGTGAGTCAAGTGGGTGTAAAGCGGCATAAACACAGCAGTAAAAAACAGCTAAACCCCTTTATAAAAATCAATTACTTTTAAAAACCCGTGAAACAAAGACAGTGAAAGAGAGAGAAATTCTTACAAAATTCGTTCAAGGGCTGTGATGCCACCTGGATTGACCATATCTAGACCCACAGCTGATTGAGGCATACGGGTGGACACTCTTGGGGCTGAGAGGTTTGGTGAGGTTGGGTGAGCAAACGCAGACGCTTTAGAGTAATACTGCGTGGTACCCATCCCATGGGTCCCAAATCTCCAGGTTCAAGGGCATCTTCCTACATCGAAAACATGCATGAGATTCCCAGAAGATGGTACACCGTGTGATCGGGAAAGGTTTCTAAAACGCACCTCATTTCTCATCTCCTTGTGCTCGGGTTCGCCATTCCAGCCGCTTTACTAACAATCTCCCTCCTTGGAGAATCAGCACCTTTAACCTCCTGTTCCGTACAGGTTGCAATTTGTCCTGAGGATGAACGGGAAGAGGGGGAACCAATGAGACACTAGCTCTAGGTGTTGGGACAGGCACACGTCACTCTATTTTCCCATCAGGAAGAAGAATTAACCACAGGCTCAGCCTGCCGCCCGGGACCAGAATAGGGCCTGAAGCAATCCTGCGCTTTTGCGGCCAGCTCCCAAGAAAGCGAGTTGAAAAATGGAGCTCAGGGGCACTGCAATTCACAAACCTGCAGAGTTATAAATGATAACTCTCGTCCACAAATATATTGACGGAAGACAACGAAGAGGATTTGAAAGCAAGGCAGAATTGCAGGAAACAGATTTCAGGAGGTAGATTCGAATCGCCTTTAAAGCACGGGAAAAGCGGCAAAACCTCGACAATGATGCCCTTGGCCAAAAAGAGCGCATGCGTTTTTTCCTGAATATATTCAGGAAAAAACGCATGCGCCCCTTTTGGCCAACCAAGCAACCTGGAAACGCAAATCAGCGCTACAAAGAAGTCTCGCTTCCCATCGGTCAAAAGGGCCATGCTGAATAAAGTGTCAAAACCAGAAATGCAGGACAGGCCATGGAGAAACGGGAGCCTTGCTACGCTGATGGGCGGGATGTAAATTGCCAACAGCCACTCTGCAGAAGTGTACGGTGTGTCCTGAAACATCGAAAAAACTCAGCTTAGACAGCATAGGGCACTTCCACTCACGGGCGTATAAATTGGGAAAACTAAAAATCAGCAAGGCACAGGCACCACAAGGTTTACGGCTGCTCTGTGGACAAGAACCTCCACTTCGTTACACCTTAAATATCCCAGGAAAGAGAAAAATGGATAAAGAAGTTGTGGTCCTTTTGTACAATGGAATATCACTCAGCCATGAAATCAACGTCATAAGGCTAGTAGCAGCATGATGAGTGGATTTAGGTACGACGATTCTAAGTGAAATAAGTCACACAGAAAAAGACACTTATCATAAGATATCACTTATAGAGGGAATGTAAAAACCGCTACCCTTGAACTGAATTACAAAACAGAACAGAGTCACACGTTTAGAAAACACACTATGGCTGCTTAACGGGAAAGGTGAGGTGGGGTGATGCATAAAACAAGGGTTTCAAATTAGCTCAGAGACCGTTCCATAAACCCAATATGTAATAGAAAAGACCTACTCCTTGCTCAGTGATCTGGACTCAAAACCCCCTATTCACCGCCCAAGAATATATCTGACTAGTAAGAATCTTAAAACCTATGTATTGATATCTCTCTGTAAGTGAGTCAAGTGGGTGTAAAGCGGCATAAACACAGCAGTGAAAAGCAGCTAAACCCCTTTATAAAAATCAATCACTTTTAAAAACCCGTGAAACAAAGACAGTGAAAGAGAGAGAAATTCTTACAAAATTCCTTCAAGGGCTGTGATGCCACCTGGATTGACCATATCTAGACCCACAGCTGATTGAGGCATAAGGGTGGACACTCTTGGGGCTGAGAGGTTTGGTGAGGTTGGGTGAGCAAACGCAGACCCTTTAGAGTAATACTGCGTGGTACCCATCCCATGGGTCCCAAATCTCCAGGTTCAAGGGCATCTTCCTACATCGAAAACATGCATGAGAATCCCAGAGGATGGTACACCGTGTGATCGGGAAAGGTTTCTAAAACGCACCTCATTTCTCATCTCCTTGTGCTCGGGTTCGCCATTCCAGCCGCTTTACTAGCAATCTCCCTCCTTGGAGAATCAGCACCTTTAACCTCCTGTTCCGTACAGGTTGCAATTTGTCCTGAGGATGAACGGGAAGAGGGGGAACCAATGAGACACTAGCTCTAGGTGTTGGGACAGGCACAGGTCGCTCTATTTTCCCATCAGGAAGAAGAATTAACCACAGGCTCAGCCTGCCGCCCGGGACCAGAATAGGGCCTGAAGCAATCCTGCGCTTTTGCGGCCAGCTCCCAAGAAAGCGAGTTGAAAATTGGAGCTCAGGGGCACTGCAATTCACAAACCTGCAGAGTTATAAATGATAACTCTCGTCCACAAATATATTGACGGAAGACAACGAAGAGGATTTGAAAGCAAGGCAGAATTGCAGGAAACAGATTTCAGGAGGTAGATTCGAATCGCCTTTAAAGCACGGGAAAAGCGGCAAAACCTCGACAATGATGCCCTTGGCCAAAAAGGGCGCATGCGTTTTTTCCTGAATATATTCAGGAAAAAACGCATGCGCCCTTTTTGGCCAACCAAGCAACCTGGAAAGGCAAATCAGCGCTACAAAGAAGTCTCGCTTCCCATCGGTCAAAAGGGCCATGCTGAATAAAGTGTCAAAACCTGAAATGCAGGAAAGGCCATGGAGAAACGGGAGCCTTGCTACGCTGATGGGAGTGACGTAAATTGCCAACAGCCACTCTGGAGAAGTGTACGGTGTGTCCTGAAACATAGAAAAAACTCAGCTTAGACAGCATAGGGCACTTCCACTCATGGGCGTATAAATTGGGAAAACTAAAAATCAGCAAGGCACAGGCACCCCAAAGTTTAGGGCTGCTCTGTTGACAAGAACCTCCACTTCGTTACACCTTAAATATCCCAGGAAAGAGAAAAATGGATAAAGAAGTTGTGGTCCTTTTGTACAATGGAATATCACTCAGCCATGAAATCAACGTCATAAGGCTAGTAGCAGCATGATGAGTGGATTTAGGTACGACGATTCTAAGTGAAATAAGTCACACAGAAAAAGACACTTATCATAAGATATCACTTATAGAGGGAATGTAAAAACCGCTACCCTTGAACTGAATTACAAAACAGAACAGAGTCACACGTTTAGAAAACACACTATGGCTGCTTAACGGGAAAGGTGAGGTGGGGTGATGCATAAAACAAGGGTTTCAAATTAGCTCAGAGACCGTTCCATAAACCCAATATGGAATAGAAAAGACCTACTCCTTGCTCAGTGATCTGGACTCAAAACCCCCTATTCACCGCCCAAGAATATATCTGACTAGTAAGAATCTTAAAACCTATGTATTGATATCTCTCTGTATGTGAGTCAAGTGGGTGTAAAGCGGCATAAACACAGCAGTAAAAAACAGCTAAACCCCTTTATAAAAATCAATTACTTTTAAAAACCCGTGAAACAAAGACAGTGAAAGAGAGAGAAATTCTTACAAAATTCGTTCAAGGGCTGTGATGCCACCTGGATTGACCATATCTAGACCCACAGCTGATTGAGGCATACGGGTGGACACTCTTGGGGCTGAGAGGTTTGGTGAGGTTGGGTGAGCAAACGCAGACGCTTTAGAGTAATACTGCGTGGTACCCATCCCATGGGTCCCAAATATACAGGTTCAAGGGCATCTTCCTACATCGAAAACATGCATGAGAATCCCAGAGGATGGTACACCGTGTGATCGGGAAAGGTTTCTAAAACGCACCTCATTTCTCATCTCCTTGTGCTCGGGTTCGCCATTCCAGCCGCTTTACTAACAATCTCCCTCCTTGGAGAATCAGCACCTTTAACCTCCTGTTCCGTACAGGTTGCAATTTGTCCTGAGGATGAACGGGAAGAGGGGGAACCAATGAGACACTAGCTCTAGGTGTTGGGACAGGCACACGTCACTCTATTTTCCCATCAGGAAGAAGAATTAACCACAGGCTCAGCCTGCCGCCCGGGACCAGAATAGGGCCTGAAGCAATCCTGCGCTTTTGCGGCCAGCTCCCAAGAAAGCGAGTTGAAAAATGGAGCTCAGGGGCACTGCAATTCACAAACCTGCAGAGTTATAAATGATAACTCTCGTCCACAAATATATTGACGGAAGACAACGAAGAGGATTTGAAAGCAAGGCAGAATTGCAGGAAACAGATTTCAGGAGGTAGATTCGAATCGCCTTTAAAGCACGGGAAAAGCGGCAAAACCTCGACAATGATGCCCTTGGCCAAAAAGGGCGCATGCGTTTTTTCCTGAATATATTCAGGAAAAAACGTATGCGCCCTTTTTGGCCAACCAAGCAACCTGGAAAGGCAAATCAGCGCACAACGAAGTCTCGCTTCCCATCGGTCAAAAGGGCCATGCTGAATAAAGTGTCAAAACCAGAAATGCAGGACAGGCCATGGAGAAACGGGAGCCTTGCTACGCTGATGGGCGGGATGTAAATTGCCAACAGCCACTCTGGAGAAGTGTACGGTGTGTCCTGAAACATCGAAAAAACTCAGCTTAGACAGCATAGGGCACTTCCACTCACGGGCGTATAAATTGGGAAAACTAAAAATCAGCAAGGCACAGGCACCCCAAGGTTTAGGGCTGCTCTGTGGACAAGAACCTCCACTTCGTTACACCTTAAATATCCCAGGAAAGAGAAAAATGGATAAAGAAGTTGTGGTCCTTTTGTACAATGGAATATCACTCAGCCATGAAATCAACGTCATAAGGCTAGTAGCAGCATGATGAGTGGATTTAGGTACGACGATTCTAAGTGAAATAAGTCACACAGAAAAAGACACTTATCATAAGATATCACTTATAGAGGGAATGTAAAAACCGCTACCCTTGAACTGAATTACAAAACAGAACAGAGTCACACGTTTAGAAAACACACTATGGCTGCTTAACGGGAAAGGTGAGGTGGGGTGATGCATAAAACAAGGGTTTCAAATTGGCTCAGAGACCGTTCCATAAACCCAATATGTAATAGACAAGACCTACTCCTTGCTCAGTGATCTGGACTCAAAACCCCCTATTCACCGCCCAAGAATATATCTGACTAGTAAGAATCTTAAAACCTATGTATTGATATCTCTCTGTAAGTGAGTCAAGTGGGTGTAAAGCGGCATAAACACAGCAGTGAAAAGCAGCTAAACCCCTTTATAAAAATCAATCACTTTTAAAAACCCGTGAAACAAAGACAGTGAAAGAGAGAGAAATTCTTACAAAATTCGTTCAAGGGCTGTGATGCCACCTGGATTGACCATATCTAGACCCACAGCTGATTGAGGCATAAGGGTGGACACTCTTGGGGTTGAGAGGTTTGGTGAGGTTGGGTGAGCAAACGCAGACCCTTTAGACTAATACTGCGTGGTACCCATCCCATGGGTCCCAAATCTCCAGGTTCAAGGGCATCTTCCTACATCGAAAACATGCATGAGAATCCCAGAGGATGGTACACCGTGTGATCGGGAAAGGTTTTTAAAACGCACCTCATTTCTCATCTCCTTGTGCTCGGGTTCGCCATTCCAGCCGCTTTACTAGCAATCTCCCTCCTTGGAGAATCAGCACCTTTAACCTCCTGTTCCGTACAGGTTGCAATTTGTCCTGAGGATGAACGGGAAGAGGGGGAACCAATGAGACACTAGCTCTAGGTGTTGGGACAGGCACAGGTCACTCTATTTTCCCATCAGGAAGAAGAATTAACCGCAGGCTCAGCCTGCCGCCCGGGACCAGAATAGGGCCTGAAGCAATCCTGCGCTTTTGCGGCCAGCTCCCAAGAAAGCGAGTTGAAAAATGGAGCTCAGGGGCACTGCAATTCACAAACCTGCAGAGTTATAAATGATAACTCTCGTCCACAAATATATTGACGGAAGACAACGAAGAGGATTTGAAAGCAAGGCAGAATTGCAGGAAACAGATTTCAGGAGGTAGATTCGAATCGCCTTTAAAGCACGGGAAAAGCGGCAAAACCTCGACAATGATGCCCTTGGCCAAAAAGGGCGTATGCGTTTTTTCCTGAATATATTCAGGAAAAAGCGCATACGCCCTTTTTGGCCAACCAAGCAACCTGGAAAGGCAAATCAGCGCTACAAAGAAGTCTCGCTTCCCATCGGTCAAAAGGGCCATGCTGAATAAAGTGTCAAAACCAGAAATGCAGGAAAGGCCATGGAGAAACGGGAGACTTGCTACGCTGATGGGCGTGTCGTAAATTGCCAACAGCCACTCTGGAGAAGTGTACGGTGTGTCCTGAAACATCGGAAAAACTCAGCTTAGACAGCATAGGGCACTTCCACTCATGGGCGTATAAATTGGGAAAACTAAAAATCAGCAAGGCACAGGCACCCCAAAGTTTAGGGCTGCTCTGTTGACAAGAACCTCCACTTCGTTACACCTTAAATATCCCAGGAAAGAGAAAAATGGATAAAGAAGTTGTGGTCCTTTTGTACAAGGGAATATCACTCAGCCATGAAATCAACGTCATAAGGCTAGTAGCAGCATGATGAGTGGATTTAGGTACGACGATCCTAAGTGAAATAAGTCACACAGAAAAAGACACTTATCATAAGATATCACTTATAGAGGGAATGTAAAAATCGCTACCCTTGAACTGAATTACAAAACAGAAGAGAGTCACACGTTTAGAAAGCACACTATGGCTGCTTAACGGGAAAGGTGAGGTGGGGTGATGCATAAAACAAGGGTTTCAAATTAGCTCAGAGACCGTTCCATAAACCCAATATGTAATAGACAAGACCTACTCCTTGCTCAGTGATCTGGACTCAAAACCCCCTATTCACCGCCCAAGAATATATCTGACTAGTAAGAATCTTAAAACCTATGTATTGATATCTCTCTGTAAGTGAGTCAAGTGGGTGTAAAGCGGCATAAACACAGCAGTGAAAAGCAGCTAAACCCCTTTATAAAAATCAATCACTTTTAAAAACCCGTGAAACAAAGACAGTGAAAGAGAGAGAAATTCTTACAAAATTCGTTCAAGGGCTGTGATGCCACCTGGATTGACCATATCTAGACCCACAGCTGATTGAGGCATAAGGGTGGACACTCTTGGGGCTGAGAGGTTTGGTGAGGTTGGGTGAGCAAACGCAGACGCTTTAGAGTAATACTGCGTGGTACCCATCCCATGGGTCCCAAATCTCCAGGTTCAAGGGCATCTTCCTACATCGAAAACATGCATGAGAATCCCAGAGGATGGTACACCGTGTGATCGGGAAAGGTTTCTAAAACGCACCTCATTTCTCATCTCCTTGTGCTCGGGTTCGCCATTCCAGCCGCTTTACTAACAATCTCCCTCTTTGGAGAATCAGCACCTTTAACCTCCTGTTCCGTACAGGTTGCAATTTGTCCTGAGGATGAACGGGAAGAGGGGGAACCAATGAGACACTAGCTCTAGGTGTTGGGACAGGCACACGTCACTCTATTTTCCCATCAGGAAGAAGAATTAACCACAGGCTCAGCCTGCCGCCCGGGACCAGAATAGGGCCTGAAGCAATCCTGCGCTTTTGCGGCCAGCTCCCAAGAAAGCGAGTTGAAAAATGGAGCTCAGGGGCACTGCAATTCACAAACCTGCAGAGTTATAAATGATAACTCTCGTCCACAAATATATTGACGGAAGACAACGAAGAGGATTTGAAAGCAAGGCAGAATTGCAGGAAACAGATTTCAGGAGGTAGATTCGAATCGCCTTTAAAGCACGGGAAAAGCGGCAAAACCTCGACAATGATGCCCTTGGCCAAAAAGAGCGCATGCGTTTTTTCCTGAATATATTCAGGAAAAAACGCATGCGCCCCTTTTGGCCAACCAAGCAACCTGGAAACGCAAATCAGCGCTACAAAGAAGTCTCGCTTCCCATCGGTCAAAAGGGCCATGCTGAATAAAGTGTCAAAACCAGAAATGCAGGACAGGCCATGGAGAAACGGGAGCCTTGCTACGCTGATGGGCGGGATGTAAATTGCCAACAGCCACTCTGGAGAAGTGTACGGTGTGTCCTGAAACATCGAAAAAACTCAGCTTAGACAGCATAGGGCACTTCCACTCACGGGCGTATAAATTGGGAAAACTAAAAATCAGCAAGGCACAGGCACCCCAAGGTTTAGGGCTGCTCTGTGGACAAGAACCTCCACTTCGTTACACCTTAAATATCCCAGGAAAGAGAAAAATGGATAAAGAAGTTGTGGTCCTTTTGTACAATGGAATATCACTCAGCCATGAAATCAACGTCATAAGGCTAGTAGCAGCATGATGAGTGGATTTAGGTACGACGATTCTAAGTGAAATAAGTCACACAGAAAAAGACACTTATCATAAGATATCACTTATAGAGGGAATGTAAAAACCGCTACCCTTGAACTGAATTACAAAACAGAACAGAGTCACACGTTTAGAAAACACACTATGGCTGCTTAACGGGAAAGGTGAGGTGGGGTGATGCATAAAACAAGGGTTTCAAATTGGCTCAGAGACCGTTCCATAAACCCAATATGTAATAGACAAGACCTACTCCTTGCTCAGTGATCTGGACTCAAAACCCCCTATTCACCGCCCAAGAATATATCTGACTAGTAAGAATCTTAAAACCTATGTATTGATATCTCTCTGTAAGTGAGTCAAGTGGGTGTAAAGCGGCATAAACACAGCAGTGAAAAGCAGCTAAACCCCTTTATAAAAATCAATCACTTTTAAAAACCCGTGAAACAAAGACAGTGAAAGAGAGAGAAATTCTTACAAAATTCGTTCAAGGGCTGTGATGCCACCTGGATTGACCATATCTAGACCCACAGCTGATTGAGGCATAAGGGTGGACACTCTTGGGGCTGAGAGGTTTGGTGAGGTTGGGTGAGCAAACGCAGACGCTTTAGAGTAATACTGCGTGGTACCCATCCCATGGGTCCCAAATCTCCAGGTTCAAGGGCATCTTCCTACATCGAAAACATGCATGAGAATCCCAGAGGATGGTACACCGTGTGATCGGGAAAGGTTTCTAAAACGCACCTCATTTCTCATCTCCTTGTGCTCGGGTTCGCCATTCCAGCCGCTTTACTAACAATCTCCCTCTTTGGAGAATCAGCACCTTTAACCTCCTGTTCCGTACAGGTTGCAATTTGTCCTGAGGATGAACGGGAAGAGGGGGAACCAATGAGACACTAGCTCTAGGTGTTGGGACAGGCACACGTCACTCTATTTTCCCATCAGGAAGAAGAATTAACCACAGGCTCAGCCTGCCGCCCGGGACCAGAATAGGGCCTGAAGCAATCCTGCGCTTTTGCGGCCAGCTCCCAAGAAAGCGAGTTGAAAAATGGAGCTCAGGGGCACTGCAATTCACAAACCTGCAGAGTTATAAATGATAACTCTCGTCCACAAATATATTGACGGAAGACAACGAAGAGGATTTGAAAGCAAGGCAGAATTGCAGGAAACAGATTTCAGGAGGTAGATTCGAATCGCCTTTAAAGCACGGGAAAAGCGGCAAAACCTCGACAATGATGCCCTTGGCCAAAAAGAGCGCATGCGTTTTTTCCTGAATATATTCAGGAAAAAACGCATGCGCCCCTTTTGGCCAACCAAGCAACCTGGAAACGCAAATCAGCGCTACAAAGAAGTCTCGCTTCCCATCGGTCAAAAGGGCCATGCTGAATAAAGTGTCAAAACCAGAAATGCAGGACAGGCCATGGAGAAACGGGAGCCTTGCTACGCTGATGGGCGGGATGTAAATTGCCAACAGCCACTCTGGAGAAGTGTACGGTGTGTCCTGAAACATCGAAAAAACTCAGCTTAGACAGCATAGGGCACTTCCACTCACGGGCGTATAAATTGGGAAAACTAAAAATCAGCAAGGCACAGGCACCCCAAGGTTTAGGGCTGCTCTGTGGACAAGAACCTCCACTTCGTTACACCTTAAATATCCCAGGAAAGAGAAAAATGGATAAAGAAGTTGTGGTCCTTTTGTACAATGGAATATCACTCAGCCATGAAATCAACGTCATAAGGCTAGTAGCAGCATGATGAGTGGATTTAGGTACGACGATTCTAAGTGAAATAAGTCACACAGAAAAAGACACTTATCATAAGATATCACTTATAGAGGGAATGTAAAAACCGCTACCCTTGAACTGAATTACAAAACAGAACAGAGTCACACGTTTAGAAAACACACTATGGCTGCTTAACGGGAAAGGTGAGGTGGGGTGATGCATAAAACAAGGGTTTCAAATTGGCTCAGAGACCGTTCCATAAACCCAATATGTAATAGACAAGACCTACTCCTTGCTCAGTGATCTGGACTCAAAACCCCCTATTCACCGCCCAAGAATATATCTGACTAGTAAGAATCTTAAAACCTATGTATTGATATCTCTCTGTAAGTGAGTCAAGTGGGTGTAAAGCGGCATAAACACAGCAGTGAAAAGCAGCTAAACCCCTTTATAAAAATCAATCACTTTTAAAAACCCGTGAAACAAAGACAGTGAAAGAGAGAGAAATTCTTACAAAATTCGTTCAAGGGCTGTGATGCCACCTGGATTGACCATATCTAGACCCACAGCTGATTGAGGCATAAGGGTGGACACTCTTGGGGTTGAGAGGTTTGGTGAGGTTGGATGAGCAAACGCAGACCCTTTAGAGTAATACTGCGTGGTACCCATCCCATGGGTCCCAAATCTCCAGGTTCAAGGGCATCTTCCTACATCGAAAACATGCATGAGAATCCCAGAGGATGGTACACCGTGTGATCGGGAAAGGTTTCTAAAACGCACCTCATTTCTCATCTCCTTGTGCTCGGGTTCGCCATTCCAGCCGCTTTACTAGCAATCTCCCTCCTTGGAGAATCAGCACCTTTAACCTCCTGTTCCGTACAGGTTGCAATTTGTCCTGAGGATGAACGGGAAGAGGGGGGACCAATGAGACACTAGCTCTAGGTGTTGGGACAGGCACAGGTCACTCTATTTTCCCATCAGGAAGAAGAATTAACCACAGGCTCAGCCTGCCGCCCGGGACCAGAATAGGGCCTGAAGCAATCCTGCGCTTTTGCGGCCAGCTCCCAAGAAAGCGAGTTGAAAAATGGAGCTCAGGGGCACTGCAATTCACAAACCTGCAGAGTTATAAATGATAACTCTCGTCCACAAATATATTGACGGAAGACAACGAAGAGGATTTGAAAGCAAGGCAGAATTGCAGGAAACAGATTTCAGGAGGTAGATTCGAATCGCCTTTAAAGCACGGGAAAAGCGGCAAAACCTCGACAATGATGCCCTTGGCCAAAAAGGGCGCATGCGTTTTTTCCTGAATATATTCAGGAAAAAACGTATGCGCCCTTTTTGGCCAACCAAGCAACCTGGAAAGGCAAATCAGCGCACAACGAAGTCTCGCTTCCCATCGGTCAAAAGGGCCATGCTGAATAAAGTGTCAAAACCAGAAATGCAGGACAGGCCATGGAGAAACGGGAGCCTTGCTACGCTGATGGGCGGGATGTAAATTGCCAACAGCCACTCTGGAGAAGTGTACGGTGTGTCCTGAAACATCGAAAAAACTCAGCTTAGACAGCATAGGGCACTTCCACTCACGGGCGTATAAATTGGGAAAACTAAAAATCAGCAAGGCACAGGCACCCCAAGGTTTAGGGCTGCTCTGTGGACAAGAACCTCCACTTCGTTACACCTTAAATATCCCAGGAAAGAGAAAAATGGATAAAGAAGTTGTGGTCCTTTTGTACAATGGAATATCACTCAGCCATGAAATCAACGTCATAAGGCTAGTAGCAGCATGATGAGTGGATTTAGGTACGACGATTCTAAGTGAAATAAGTCACACAGAAAAAGACACTTATCATAAGATATCACTTATAGAGGGAATGTAAAAACCGCTACCCTTGAACTGAATTACAAAACAGAACAGAGTCACACGTTTAGAAAACACACTATGGCTGCTTAACGGGAAAGGTGAGGTGGGGTGATGCATAAAACAAGGGTTTCAAATTGGCTCAGAGACCGTTCCATAAACCCAATATGTAATAGACAAGACCTACTCCTTGCTCAGTGATCTGGACTCAAAACCCCCTATTCACCGCCCAAGAATATATCTGACTAGTAAGAATCTTAAAACCTATGTATTGATATCTCTCTGTAAGTGAGTCAAGTGGGTGTAAAGCGGCATAAACACAGCAGTGAAAAGCAGCTAAACCCCTTTATAAAAATCAATCACTTTTAAAAACCCGTGAAACAAAGACAGTGAAAGAGAGAGAAATTCTTACAAAATTCGTTCAAGGGCTGTGATGCCACCTGGATTGACCATATCTAGACCCACAGCTGATTGAGGCATAAGGGTGGACACTCTTGGGGCTGAGAGGTTTGGTGAGGTTGGGTGAGCAAACGCAGACGCTTTAGAGTAATACTGCGTGGTACCCATCCCATGGGTCCCAAATCTCCAGGTTCAAGGGCATCTTCCTACATCGAAAACATGCATGAGAATCCCAGAGGATGGTACACCGTGTGATCGGGAAAGGTTTCTAAAACGCACCTCATTTCTCATCTCCTTGTGCTCGGGTTCGCCATTCCAGCCGCTTTACTAACAATCTCCCTCTTTGGAGAATCAGCACCTTTAACCTCCTGTTCCGTACAGGTTGCAATTTGTCCTGAGGATGAACGGGAAGAGGGGGAACCAATGAGACACTAGCTCTAGGTGTTGGGACAGGCACACGTCACTCTATTTTCCCATCAGGAAGAAGAATTAACCACAGGCTCAGCCTGCCGCCCGGGACCAGAATAGGGCCTGAAGCAATCCTGCGCTTTTGCGGCCAGCTCCCAAGAAAGCGAGTTGAAAAATGGAGCTCAGGGGCACTGCAATTCACAAACCTGCAGAGTTATAAATGATAACTCTCGTCCACAAATATATTGACGGAAGACAACGAAGAGGATTTGAAAGCAAGGCAGAATTGCAGGAAACAGATTTCAGGAGGTAGATTCGAATCGCCTTTAAAGCACGGGAAAAGCGGCAAAACCTCGACAATGATGCCCTTGGCCAAAAAGAGCGCATGCGTTTTTTCCTGAATATATTCAGGAAAAAACGCATGCGCCCCTTTTGGCCAACCAAGCAACCTGGAAACGCAAATCAGCGCTACAAAGAAGTCTCGCTTCCCATCGGTCAAAAGGGCCATGCTGAATAAAGTGTCAAAACCAGAAATGCAGGACAGGCCATGGAGAAACGGGAGCCTTGCTACGCTGATGGGCGGGATGTAAATTGCCAACAGCCACTCTGGAGAAGTGTACGGTGTGTCCTGAAACATCGAAAAAACTCAGCTTAGACAGCATAGGGCACTTCCACTCACGGGCGTATAAATTGGGAAAACTAAAAATCAGCAAGGCACAGGCACCCCAAGGTTTAGGGCTGCTCTGTGGACAAGAACCTCCACTTCGTTACACCTTAAATATCCCAGGAAAGAGAAAAATGGATAAAGAAGTTGTGGTCCTTTTGTACAATGGAATATCACTCAGCCATGAAATCAACGTCATAAGGCTAGTAGCAGCATGATGAGTGGATTTAGGTACGACGATTCTAAGTGAAATAAGTCACACAGAAAAAGACACTTATCATAAGATATCACTTATAGAGGGAATGTAAAAACCGCTACCCTTGAACTGAATTACAAAACAGAACAGAGTCACACGTTTAGAAAACACACTATGGCTGCTTAACGGGAAAGGTGAGGTGGGGTGATGCATAAAACAAGGGTTTCAAATTGGCTCAGAGACCGTTCCATAAACCCAATATGTAATAGACAAGACCTACTCCTTGCTCAGTGATCTGGACTCAAAACCCCCTATTCACCGCCCAAGAATATATCTGACTAGTAAGAATCTTAAAACCTATGTATTGATATCTCTCTGTAAGTGAGTCAAGTGGGTGTAAAGCGGCATAAACACAGCAGTGAAAAGCAGCTAAACCCCTTTATAAAAATCAATCACTTTTAAAAACCCGTGAAACAAAGACAGTGAAAGAGAGAGAAATTCTTACAAAATTCGTTCAAGGGCTGTGATGCCACCTGGATTGACCATATCTAGACCCACAGCTGATTGAGGCATAAGGGTGGACACTCTTGGGGTTGAGAGGTTTGGTGAGGTTGGGTGAGCAAACGCAGACCCTTTAGAGTAATACTGCGTGGTACCCATCCCATGGGTCCCAAATCTCCAGGTTCAAGGGCATCTTCCTACATCGAAAACATGCATGAGAATCCCAGAGGATGGTACACCGTGTGATCGGGAAAGGTTTCTAAAACGCACCTCATTTCTCATCTCCTTGTGCTCGGGTTCGCCATTCCAGCCGCTTTACTAGCAATCTCCCTCCTTGGAGAATCAGCACCTTTAACCTCCTGTTCCGTACAGGTTGCAATTTGTCCTGAGGATGAACGGGAAGAGGGGGGACCAATGAGACACTAGCTCTAGGTGTTGGGACAGGCACAGGTCACTCTATTTTCCCATCAGGAAGAAGAATTAACCACAGGCTCAGCCTGCCGCCCGGGACCAGAATAGGGCCTGAAGCAATCCTGCGCTTTTGCGGCCAGCTCCCAAGAAAGCGAGTTGAAAAATGGAGCTCAGGGGCACTGCAATTCACAAACCTGCAGAGTTATAAATGATAACTCTCGTCCACAAATATATTGACGGAAGACAACGAAGAGGATTTGAAAGCAAGGCAGAATTGCAGGAAACAGATTTCAGGAGGTAGATTCGAATCGCCTTTAAAGCACGGGAAAAGCGGCAAAACCTCGACAATGATGCCCTTGGCCAAAAAGGGCGCATGCGTTTTTTCCTGAATATATTCAGGAAAAAACGTATGCGCCCTTTTTGGCCAACCAAGCAACCTGGAAAGGCAAATCAGCGCACAACGAAGTCTCGCTTCCCATCGGTCAAAAGGGCCATGCTGAATAAAGTGTCAAAACCAGAAATGCAGGACAGGCCATGGAGAAACGGGAGCCTTGCTACGCTGATGGGCGGGATGTAAATTGCCAACAGCCACTCTGGAGAAGTGTACGGTGTGTCCTGAAACATCGAAAAAACTCAGCTTAGACAGCATAGGGCACTTCCACTCACGGGCGTATAAATTGGGAAAACTAAAAATCAGCAAGGCACAGGCACCCCAAGGTTTAGGGCTGCTCTGTGGACAAGAACCTCCACTTCGTTACACCTTAAATATCCCAGGAAAGAGAAAAATGGATAAAGAAGTTGTGGTCCTTTTGTACAATGGAATATCACTCAGCCATGAAATCAACGTCATAAGGCTAGTAGCAGCATGATGAGTGGATTTAGGTACGACGATTCTAAGTGAAATAAGGCACACAGAAAAAGACACTTATCATAAGATATCACTTATAGAGGGAATGTAAAAACCGCTACCCTTGAACTGAATTACAAAACAGAACAGAGTCACAAGTTTAGAAAACACACTATGGCTGCTTAACGGGAAAGGTGAGGTGGGGTGATGCATAAAACAAGGGTTTCAAATTGGCTCAGAGACCGTTCCATAAACCCAATATGTAATAGACAAGACCTACTCCTTGCTCAGTGATCTGGACTCAAAACCCCCTATTCACCGCCCAAGAATATATCTGACTAGTAAGAATCTTAAAACCTATGTATTGATATCTCTCTGTAAGTGAGTCAAGTGGGTGTAAAGCGGCATAAACACAGCAGTGAAAAGCAGCTAAACCCCTTTATAAAAATCAATCACTTTTAAAAACCCGTGAAACAAAGACAGTGAAAGAGAGAGAAATTCTTACAAAATTCGTTCAAGGGCTGTGATGCCACCTGGATTGACCATATCTAGACCCACAGCTGATTGAGGCATAAGGGTGGACACTCTTGGGGTTGAGAGGTTTGGTGAGGTTGGGTGAGCAAACGCAGACCCTTTAGACTAATACTGCGTGGTACACATCCCATGGGTCCCAAATCTCCAGGTTCAAGGGCATCTTCCTACATCGAAAACATGCATGAGAATCCCAGAGGATGGTACACCGTGTGATCGGGAAAGGTTTTTAAAACGCACCTCATTTCTCATCTCCTTGTGCTCGGGTTCGCCATTCCAGCCGCTTTACTAGCAATCTCCCTCCTTGGAGAATCAGCACCTTTAACCTCCTGTTCCGTACAGGTTGCAATTTGTCCTGAGGATGAACGGGAAGAGGGGGAACCAATGAGACACTAGCTCTAGGTGTTGGGACAGGCACAGGTCACTCTATTTTCCCATCAGGAAGAAGAATTAACCGCAGGCTCAGCCTGCCGCCCGGGACCAGAATAGGGCCTGAAGCAATCCTGCGCTTTTGCGGCCAGCTCCCAAGAAAGCGAGTTGAAAAATGGAGCTCAGGGGCACTGCAATTCACAAACCTGCAGAGTTATAAATGATAACTCTCGTCCACAAATATATTGACGGAAGACAACGAAGAGGATTTGAAAGCAAGGCAGAATTGCAGGAAACAGATTTCAGGAGGTAGATTCGAATCGCCTTTAAAGCACGGGAAAAGCGGCAAAACCTCGACAATGATGCCCTTGGCCAAAAAGGGCGTATGCGTTTTTTCCTGAATATATTCAGGAAAAAGCGCATACGCCCTTTTTGGCCAACCAAGCAACCTGGAAAGGCAAATCAGCGCTACAAAGAAGTCTCGCTTCCCATCGGTCAAAAGGGCCATGCTGAATAAAGTGTCAAAACCAGAAATGCAGGAAAGGCCATGGAGAATCGGGAGACTTGCTATGCTGATGGGCGTGACGTAAATTGCCAACAGCCACTCTGGAGAAGTGTACGGTGTGTCCTGAAACATCGAAAAAACTCAGCTTAGACAGCATAGGGCACTTCCACTCATGGGCGTATAAATTGGGAAAACTAAAAATCAGCAAGGCACAGGCACCCCAAAGTTTAGGGCTGCTCTGTTGACAAGAACCTCCACTTCGTTACACCTTAAATATCCCAGGAAAGAGAAAAATGGATAAAGAAGTTGTGGTCCTTTTGTACAATGGAATATCACTCAGCCATGAAATCAACGACATAAGGCTAGTAGCAGCATGATGAGTGGATTAGGTACGACGATCCTAAGTGAAATAAGTCACACAGAAAAAGACACTTATCATAAGATATCACTTATAGAGGGAATGTAAAAATCGCTACCCTTGAACTGAATTACAAAACAGAAGAGAGTCACACGTTTAGAAAGCACACTATGGCTGCTTAACGGGAAAGGTGAGGTGGGGTGATGCATAAAACAAGGGTTTCAAATTAGCTCAGAGACCGTTCCATAAACCCAATATGTAATAGACAAGACCTACTCCTTGCTCAGTGATCTGGACTCAAAACCCCCTATTCACCGCCCAAGAATATATCTGACTAGTAAGAATCTTAAAACCTATGTATTGATATCTCTCTGTAAGTGAGTCAAGTGGGTGTAAAGCGGCATAAACACAGCAGTGAAAAGCAGCTAAACCCCTTTATAAAAATCAATCACTTTTAAAAACCCGTGAAACAAAGACAGTGAAAGAGAGAGAAATTCTTACAAAATTCGTTCAAGGGCTGTGATGCCACCTGGATTGACCATATCTAGACCCACAGCTGATTGAGGCATAAGGGTGGACACTCTTGGGGCTGAGAGGTTTGGTGAGGTTGGGTGAGCAAACGCAGACGCTTTAGAGTAATACTGTGTGGTACCCATCCCATGGGTCCCAAATCTCCAGGTTCAAGGGCATCTTCCTACATCGAAAACATGCATGAGAATCCCAGAGGATGGTACACCGTGTGATCGGGAAAGGTTTCTAAAACGCACCTCATTTCTCATCTCCTTGTGCTCGGGTTCGCCATTCCAGCCGCTTTACTAGCAATCTCCCTCCTTGGAGAATCAGCACCTTTAACCTCCTGTTCCGTACAGGTTGCAATTTGTCCTGAGGATGAACGGGAAGAGGGGGAACCAATGAGACACTAGCTCTAGGTGTTGGGACAGGCACAGGTCACTCTATTTTCCCATCAGGAAGAAGAATTAACCACAGGCTCAGCCTGCCGCCCGGGACCAGAATAGGGCCTGAAGCAATCCTGCGCTTTTGCGGCCAGCTCCCAAGAAAGCGAGTTGAAAAATGGAGCTCAGGGGCACTGCAATTCACAAACCTGCAGAGTTATAAATGATAACTCTCGTCCACAAATATATTGACGGAAGACAACGAAGAGGATTTGAAAGCAAGGCAGAATTGCAGGAAACAGATTTCAGGAGGTAGATTCGAATCGCCTTTAAAGCACGGGAAAAGCGGCAAAACTTCGACAATGATGCCCTTGGCCAAAAAGGGCGTATGCGTTTTTTCCTGAATATATTCAGGAAAAAACGCATACGCCCTTTTTGGCCAACCAAGCAACCTGGAAAGGCAAATCAGCGCTACAAAGAAGTCTCGCTTCCCATCGGTCAAAAGGGCCATGCTGAATAAAGTGTCAAAACCAGAAATGCAGGAAAGGCCATGGAGAAACGGGAGACTTGCTATGCTGATGGGCGTGACGTAAATTGCCAACAGCCACTCTGGAGAAGTGTACGGTGTGTCCTGAAACATCGAAAAAACTCAGCTTAGACAGCATAGGGCACTTCCACTCATGGGCGTATAAATTGGGAAAACTAAAAATCAGCAAGGCACAGGCACCCCAAGGTTTAGGGCTGCTCTGTGGACAAGAACCTCCACTTCGTTACACCTTAAATATCCCAGGAAAGAGAAAAATGGATAAAGAAGTTGTGGTCCTTTTGTACAATGGAATATCACTCAGCCATGAAATCAACGTCATAAGGCTAGTAGCAGCATGATGAGTGGATTTAGGTACGACGATTCTAAGTGAAATAAGGCACACAGAAAAAGACACTTATCATAAGATATCACTTATAGAGGGAATGTAAAAATCGCTACCCTTGAACTGAATTACAAAACAGAAGAGAGTCACACGTTTAGAAAGCACACTATGGCTGCTTAACGGGAAAGGTGAGGTGGGGTGATGCATAAAACAAGGGTTTCAAATTAGCTCAGAGACCGTTCCATAAACCCAATATGTAATAGACAAGACCTACTCCTTGCTCAGGGATCTGGACTCAAAACCCCCTATTCACCGCCCAAGAATATATCTGACTAGTAAGAATCTTAAAACCTATGTATTGATATCTCTCTGTAAGTGAGTCAAGTGGGTGTAAAGCGGCATAAACACAGCAGTGAAAAGCAGCTAAACCCCTTTATAAAAATCAATCACTTTTAAAAACCCGTGAAACAAAGACAGTGAAAGAGAGAGAAATTCTTACAAAATTCGTTCAAGGGCTGTGATGCCACCTGGATTGACCATATCTAGACCCACAGCTGATTGAGGCATAAGGGTGGACACTCTTGGGGCTGAGAGGTTTGGTGAGGTTGGGTGAGCAAACGCAGACGCTTTAGAGTAATACTGCGTGGTACCCATCCCATGGGTCCCAAATCTCCAGGTTCAAGGGCATCTTCCTACATCGAAAACATGCATGAGAATCCCAGAGGATGGTACACCGTGTGATCGGGAAAGGTTTCTAAAACGCACCTCATTTCTCATCTCCTTGTGCTCGGGTTCGCCATTCCAGCCGCTTTACTAGCAATCTCCCTCCTTGGAGAATCAGCACCTTTAACCTCCTGTTCCGTACAGGTTGCAATTTGTCCTGAGGATGAACGGGAAGAGGGGGAACCAATGAGACACTAGCTCTAGGTGTTGGGACAGGCACAGGTCACTCTATTTTCCCATCAGGAAGAAGAATTAACCGCAGGCTCAGCCTGCCGCCCGGGACCAGAATAGGGCCTGAAGCAATCCTGCGCTTTTGCGGCCAGCTCCCAAGAAAGCGAGTTGAAAAATGGAGCTCAGGGGCACTGCAATTCACAGACCTGCAGAGTTATAAATGATAACTCTCGTCCACAAATATATTGACGAAAGACAACGAAGAGGATTTGAAAGCAAGGCAGAATTGCAGGAAACAGATTTCAGGAGGTAGATTCGAATCGCCTTTAAAGCACGGGAAAAGCGGCAAAACTTCGACAATGATGCCCTTGGCCAAAAAGGGCGTATGCGTTTTTTCCTGAATATATTCAGGAAAAAACGCATACGCCCTTTTTGGCCAACCAAGCAACCTGGAAAGGCAAATCAGCGCTACAAAGAAGTCTCGCTTCCCATTGGTCAAAAGGGCCATGCTGAATAAAGTGTCAAAACCAGAAATGCAGGACAGGCCATGGAGAAACGGGAGCCTTGCTACGCTAATGGGCGGGATGTAAATTGCCAACAGCCACTCTGGAGAAGTGTACGGTGTGTCCTGAAACATCGAAAAAACTCAGCTTAGACAGCATAGGGCACTTCCACTCACGGGCGTATAAATTGGGAAAACTAAAAATCAGCAAAGCACAGGCACCCCAAGGTTTAGGGCTGCTCTGTGGACAAGAACCTCCACTTCGTTACACCTTAAATATCCCAGGAAAGAGAAAAATGGATAAAGAAGTTGTGGTCCTTTTGTACAATGGAATATCACTCAGCCATGAAATCAACGTCATAAGGCTAGTAGCAGCATGATGAGTGGATTTAGGTACGACGATTCTAAGTGAAATAAGTCACACAGAAAAAGACACTTATCATAAGATATCACTTATAGAGGGAATGTAAAAACCGCTACCCTTGAACTGAATTACAAAACAGAACAGAGTCACACGTTTAGAAAACACACTATGGCTGCTTAAGGGGAAAGGTGAGGTGGGGTGATGCATAAAACAAGGGTTTCAAATTGGCTCAGAGACCGTTCCATAAACCCAATATGTAATAGACAAGACCTACTCCTTGCTCAGTGATCTGGACTCAAAACCCCCTATTCACCGCCCAAGAATATATCTGACTAGTAAGAATCTTAAAACCTATGTATTGATATCTCTCTGTAAGTGAGTCAAGTGGGTGTAAAGCGGCATAAACACAGCAGTGAAAAGCAGCTAAACCCCTTTATAAAAATCAATCACTTTTAAAAACCCGTGAAACAAAGACAGTGAAAGAGAGAGAAATTCTTACAAAATTCGTTCAAGGGCTGTGATGCCACCTGGATTGACCATATCTAGACCCACAGCTGATTGAGGCATAAGGGTGGACACTCTTGGGGTTGAGAGGTTTGGTGAGGTTGGGTGAGCAAACGCAGACCCTTTAGACTAATACTGCGTGGTACCCATCCCATGGGTCCCAAATCTCCAGGTTCAAGGGCATCTTCCTACATCGAAAACATGCATGAGAATCCCAGAGGATGGTACACCGTGTGATCGGGAAAGGTTTTTAAATCGCACCTCATTTCTCATCTCCTTGTGCTCGGGTTCGCCATTCCAGCCGCTTTACTAGCAATCTCCCTCCTTGGAGAATCAGCACCTTTAACCTCCTGTTCCGTACAGGTTGCAATTTGTCCTGAGGATGAACGGGAAGAGGGGGAACCAATGAGACACTAGCTCTAGGTGAGGGGACAGGCACAGGTCACTCTATTTTCCCATCAGGAATAAGAATTAACCACAGGCTCAGCCCGCCGCCCGGGACCAGAATAGGGCCTGAAGCAATCCTGCGCTTTTGCGGCCAGCTCCCAAGAAAGCGAGTTGAAAAATGGAGCTCAGGGGCACTGCAATTCACAAACCTGCAGAGTTATAAATGATAACTCTCGTCCACAAATATATTGACGGAAGATAACGAAGAGGATTTGAAAGCAAGGCAGAATTGCAGGAAACAGATTTCAGGAGGTAGATTCGAATCGCCTTTAAAGCACGGGAAAAGCGGCAAAACCTCGACAATGATGCCCTTGGCCAAAAAGGGCGTATGCGTTTTTTCCTGAATATATTCAGGAAAAAACGCATACGCCCTTTTTGGCCAACCAAGCAACCTGGAAAGGCAAATCAGCGCTACAAAGAAGTCTCGCTTCCCATCGGTCAAAAGGGCCATGCTGAATAAAGTGTCAAAACCAGAAATGCAGGAAAGGCCATGGAGAAACGGGAGACTTGCTATGGTGATGGGCGTGACGTAAATTGCCAACAGCCACTCTGGAGAAGTGTCCGGTGTGTCCTGAAACATCGAAAAAACTCAGCTTAGACAGCATAGGGCACTTCGACTCATGGGCGTATAAATTGGGAAAACTAAAAATCAGCAAGGCACAGGCACCCCAAAGTTTAGGGCTGCTCTGTTGACAAGAACCTCCACTTCGTTACACCTTAAATATCCCAGGAAAGAGAAAAATGGATAAAGAAGTTGTGGTCCTTTTGTACAATGGAATATCACTCAGCCATGAAATCAACGTCATAAGGCTAGTAGCAGCATGATGAGTGGATTTAGGTACGACGATTCTAAGTGAAATAAGTCACACAGAAAAAGACACTTATCATAAGATATCACTTATAGAGGGAATGTAAAAATCGCTACCCTTGAACTGAATTACAAAACAGAAGAGAGTCACACGTTTAGAAAGCACACTATGGCTGCTTAACGGGAAAGGTGAGGTGGGGTGATGCATAAAACAAGGGTTTCAAATTAGCTCAGAGACCGTTCCATAAACCCAATATGTAATAGACAAGACCTACTACTTGCTCAGTGATCTGGACTCAAAACCCCCTATTCACCGCCCAAGAATATATCTGACTAGTAAGAATCTTAAAACCTATGTATTGATATCTCTCTGTAAGTGAGTCAAGTGGGTGTAAAGCGGCATAAACACAGCAGTGAAAAGCAGCTAAACCCCTTTATAAAAATCAATCACTTTTAAAAACCCGTGAAACAAAGACAGTGAAAGAGAGAGAAATTCTTACAAAATTCGTTCAAGGGCTGTGATGCCACCTGGATTGACCATATCTAGACCCACAGCTGATTGAGGCATAAGGGTGGACACTCTTGGGGTTGAGAGGTTTGGTGAGGTTGGGTGAGCAAACGCAGACCCTTTAGAGTAATACTGCGTGGTACCCATCCCATGGGTCCCAAATCTCCAGGTTCAAGGGCATCTTCCTACATCGAAAACATGCATGAGAATCCCAGAGGATGGTACACCGTGTGATCGGGAAAGGTTTCTAAAACGCACCTCATTTCTCATCTCCTTGTGCTCGGGTTCGCCATTCCAGCCGCTTTACTAGCAATCTCCCTCCTTGGAGAATCAGCACCTTTAACCTCCTGTTCCGTACAGGTTGCAATTTGTCCTGAGGATGAACGGGAAGAGGGGGGACCAATGAGACACTAGCTCTAGGTGTTGGGACAGGCACAGGTCACTCTATTTTCCCATCAGGAAGAAGAATTAACCACAGGCTCAGCCTGCCGCCCGGGACCAGAATAGGGCCTGAAGCAATCCTGCGCTTTTGCGGCCAGCTCCCAAGAAAGCGAGTTGAAAAATGGAGCTCAGGGGCACTGCAATTCACAAACCTGCAGAGTTATAAATGATAACTCTCGTCCACAAATATATTGACGGAAGACAACGAAGAGGATTTGAAAGCAAGGCAGAATTGCAGGAAACAGATTTCAGGAGGTAGATTCGAATCGCCTTTAAAGCACGGGAAAAGCGGCAAAACTTCGACAATGATGCCCTTGGCCAAAAAGGGCGTATGCGTTTTTTCCTGAATATATTCAGGAAAAAACGCATACGCCCTTTTTGGCCAACCAAGCAACCTGGAAAGGCAAATCAGCGCTACAAAGAAGTCTCGCTTCCCATCGGTCAAAAGGGCCATGCTGAATAAAGTGTCAAAACCAGAAATGCAGGAAAGGCCATGGAGAAACGGGAGACTTGCTATGCTGATGGGCGTGACGTAAATTGCCAACAGCCACTCTGGAGAAGTGTACGGTGTGTCCTGAAACATCGAAAAAACTCAGCTTAGACAGCATAGGGCACTTCCACTCATGGGCGTATAAATTGGGAAAACTAAAAATCAGCAAGGCACAGGCACCCCAAGGTTTAGGGCTGCTCTGTGGACAAGAACCTCCACTTCGTTACACCTTAAATATCCCAGGAAAGAGAAAAATGGATAAAGAAGTTGTGGTCCTTTTGTACAATGGAATATCACTCAGCCATGAAATCAACGTCATAAGGCTAGTAGCAGCATGATGAGTGGATTTAGGTACGACGATTCTAAGTGAAATAAGGCACACAGAAAAAGACACTTATCATAAGATATCACTTATAGAGGGAATGTAAAAATCGCTACCCTTGAACTGAATTACAAAACAGAAGAGAGTCACACGTTTAGAAAGCACACTATGGCTGCTTAACGGGAAAGGTGAGGTGGGGTGATGCATAAAACAAGGGTTTCAAATTAGCTCAGAGACCGTTCCATAAACCCAATATGTAATAGACAAGACCTACTCCTTGCTCAGGGATCTGGACTCAAAACCCCCTATTCACCGCCCAAGAATATATCTGACTAGTAAGAATCTTAAAACCTATGTATTGATATCTCTCTGTAAGTGAGTCAAGTGGGTGTAAAGCGGCATAAACACAGCAGTGAAAAGCAGCTAAACCCCTTTATAAAAATCAATCACTTTTAAAAACCCGTGAAACAAAGACAGTGAAAGAGAGAGAAATTCTTACAAAATTCGTTCAAGGGCTGTGATGCCACCTGGATTGACCATATCTAGACCCACAGCTGATTGAGGCATAAGGGTGGACACTCTTGGGGCTGAGAGGTTTGGTGAGGTTGGGTGAGCAAACGCAGACGCTTTAGAGTAATACTGCGTGGTACCCATCCCATGGGTCCCAAATCTCCAGGTTCAAGGGCATCTTCCTACATCGAAAACATGCATGAGAATCCCAGAGGATGGTACACCGTGTGATCGGGAAAGGTTTCTAAAACGCACCTCATTTCTCATCTCCTTGTGCTCGGGTTCGCCATTCCAGCCGCTTTACTAGCAATCTCCCTCCTTGGAGAATCAGCACCTTTAACCTCCTGTTCCGTACACGTTGCAATTTGTCCTGAGGATGAACGGGAAGAGGGGGAACCAATGAGACACTAGCTCTAGGTGTTGGGACAGGCACAGGTCACTCTATTTTCCCATCAGGAAGAAGAATTAACCACAGGCTCAGCCTGCCGCCCGGGACCAGAATAGGGCCTGAAGCAATCCTGCGCTTTTGCGGCCAGCTCCCAAGAAAGCGAGTTGAAAAATGGAGCTCAGGGGCACTGCAATTCACAAACCTGCAGAGTTATAAATGATAACTCTCGTCCACAAATATATTGACGGAAGACAACGAAGAGGATTTGAAAGCAAGGCAGAATTGCAGGAAACAGATTTCAGGAGGTAGATTCGAATCGCCTTTAAAGCACGGGAAAAGCGGCAAAACTTCGACAATGATGCCCTTGGCCAAAAAGGGCGTATGCGTTTTTTCCTGAATATATTCAGGAAAAAACGCATACGCCCTTTTTGGCCAACCAAGCAACCTGGAAAGGCAAATCAGCGCTACAAAGAAGTCTCGCTTCCCATTGGTCAAAAGGGCCATGCTGAATAAAGTGTCAAAACCAGAAATGCAGGACAGGCCATGGAGAAACGGGAGCCTTGCTACGCTAATGGGCGGGATGTAAATTGCCAACAGCCACTCTGGAGAAGTGTACGGTGTGTCCTGAAACATCGAAAAAACTCAGCTTAGACAGCATAGGGCACTTCCACTCACGGGCGTATAAATTGGGAAAACTAAAAATCAGCAAGGCACAGGCACCCCAAGGTTTAGGGCTGCTCTGTGGACAAGAACCTCCACTTCGTTACACCTTAAATATCCCAGGAAAGAGAAAAATGGATAAAGAAGTTGTGGTCCTTTTGTACAATGGAATATCACTCAGCCATGAAATCAACGTCATAAGGCTAGTAGCAGCATGATGAGTGGATTTAGGTACGACGATTCTAAGTGAAATAAGTCACACAGAAAAAGACACTTATCATAAGATATCACTTATAGAGGGAATGTAAAAACCGCTACCCTTGAACTGAATTACAAAACAGAACAGAGTCACACGTTTAGAAAACACACTATGGCTGCTTAAGGGGAAAGGTGAGGTGGGGTGATGCATAAAACAAGGGTTTCAAATTGGCTCAGAGACCGTTCCATAAACCCAATATGTAATAGACAAGACCTACTCCTTGCTCAGTGATCTGGACTCAAAACCCCCTATTCACCGCCCAAGAATATATCTGACTAGTAAGAATCTTAAAACCTATGTATTGATATCTCTCTGTAAGTGAGTCAAGTGGGTGTAAAGCGGCATAAACACAGCAGTGAAAAGCAGCTAAACCCCTTTATAAAAATCAATCACTTTTAAAAACCCGTGAAACAAAGACAGTGAAAGAGAGAGAAATTCTTACAAAATTCGTTCAAGGGCTGTGATGCCACCTGGATTGACCATATCTAGACCCACAGCTGATTGAGGCATAAGGGTGGACACTCTTGGGGTTGAGAGGTTTGGTGAGGTTGGGTGAGCAAACGCAGACCCTTTAGACTAATACTGCGTGGTACCCATCCCATGGGTCCCAAATCTCCAGGTTCAAGGGCATCTTCCTACATCGAAAACATGCATGAGAATCCCAGAGGATGGTACACCGTGTGATCGGGAAAGGTTTTTAAAACGCACCTCATTTCTCATCTCCTTGTGCTCGGGTTCGCCATTCCAGCCGCTTTACTAGCAATCTCCCTCCTTGGAGAATCAGCACCTTTAACCTCCTGTTCCGTACAGGTTGCAATTTGTCCTGAGGATGAACGGGAAGAGGGGGAACCAATGAGACACTAGCTCTAGGTGAGGGGACAGGCACAGGTCACTCTATTTTCCCATCAGGAAGAAGAATTAACCACAGGCTCAGCCCGCCGCCCGGGACCAGAATAGGGCCTGAAGCAATCCTGCGCTTTTGCGGCCAGCTCCCAAGAAAGCGAGTTGAAAAATGGAGCTCAGGGGCACTGCAATTCACAAACCTGCAGAGTTATAAATGATAACTCTCGTCCACAAATATATTGACGGAAGATAACGAAGAGGATTTGAAAGCAAGGCAGAATTGCAGGAAACAGATTTCAGGAGGTAGATTCGAATCGCCTTTAAAGCACGGGAAAAGCGGCAAAACCTCGACAATGATGCCCTTGGCCAAAAAGGGCGTATGCGTTTTTTCCTGAATATATTCAGGAAAAAACGCATACGCCCTTTTTGGCCAACCAAGCAACCTGGAAAGGCAAATCAGCGCTACAAAGAAGTCTCGCTTCCCATCGGTCAAAAGGGCCATGCTGAATAAAGTGTCAAAACCAGAAATGCAGGAAAGGCCATGGAGAAACGGGAGACTTGCTATGCTGATGGGCGTGACGTAAATTGCCAACAGCCACTCTGGAGAAGTGTCCGGTGTGTCCTGAAACATCGAAAAAACTCAGCTTAGACAGCATAGGGCACTTCGACTCATGGGCGTATAAATTGGGAAAACTAAAAATCAGCAAGGCACAGGCACCCCAAAGTTTAGGGCTGTTCTGTGGACAAGAACCTCCACTTCGTTACACCTTAAATATCCCAGGAAAGAGAAAAATGGATAAAGAAGTTGTGGTCCTTTTGTACAATGGAATATCACTCAGCCATGAAATCAACGTCATAAGGCTAGTAGCAGCATGATGAGTGGATTTAGGTACGACGATTCTAAGTGAAATAAGTCACACAGAAAAAGACACTTATCATAAGATATCACTTATAGAGGGAATGTAAAAACCGCTACCCTTGAACTGAATTACAAAACAGAACAGAGTCACACGTTTAGAAAACACACTATGGCTGCTTAAGGGGAAAGGTGAGGTGGGGTGATGCATAAAACAAGGGTTTCAAATTGGCTCAGAGACCGTTCCATAAACCCAATATGTAATAGACAAGACCTACTCCTTGCTCAGTGATCTGGACTCAAAACCCCCTATTCACCGCCCAAGAATATATCTGACTAGTAAGAATCTTAAAACCTATGTATTGATATCTCTCTGTAAGTGAGTCAAGTGGGTGTAAAGCGGCATAAACACAGCAGTGAAAAGCAGCTAAACCCCTTTATAAAAATCAATCACTTTTAAAAACCCGTGAAACAAAGACAGTGAAAGAGAGAGAAATTCTTACAAAATTCGTTCAAGGGCTGTGATGCCACCTGGATTGACCATATCTAGACCCACAGCTGATTGAGGCATAAGGGTGGACACTCTTGGGGTTGAGAGGTTTGGTGAGGTTGGGTGAGCAAACGCAGACCCTTTAGACTAATACTGCGTGGTACCCATCCCATGGGTCCCAAATCTCCAGGTTCAAGGGCATCTTCCTACATCGAAAACATGCATGAGAATCCCAGAGGATGGTACACCGTGTGATCGGGAAAGGTTTTTAAAACGCACCTCATTTCTCATCTCCTTGTGCTCGGGTTCGCCATTCCAGCCGCTTTACTAGCAATCTCCCTCCTTGGAGAATCAGCACCTTTAACCTCCTGTTCCGTACAGGTTGCAATTTGTCCTGAGGATGAACGGGAAGAGGGGGAACCAATGAGACACTAGCTCTAGGTGAGGGGACAGGCACAGGTCACTCTATTTTCCCATCAGGAATAAGAATTAACCACAGGCTCAGCCCGCCGCCCGGGACCAGAATAGGGCCTGAAGCAATCCTGCGCTTTTGCGGCCAGCTCCCAAGAAAGCGAGTTGAAAAATGGAGCTCAGGGGCACTGCAATTCACAAACCTGCAGAGTTATAAATGATAACTCTCGTCCACAAATATATTGACGGAAGATAACGAAGAGGATTTGAAAGCAAGGCAGAATTGCAGGAAACAGATTTCAGGAGGTAGATTCGAATCGCCTTTAAAGCACGGGAAAAGCGGCAAAACCTCGACAATGATGCCCTTGGCCAAAAAGGGCGTATGCGTTTTTTCCTGAATATATTCAGGAAAAAACGCATACGCCCTTTTTGGCCAACCAAGCAACCTGGAAAGGCAAATCAGCGCTACAAAGAAGTCTCGCTTCCCATCGGTCAAAAGGGCCATGCTGAATAAAGTGTCAAAACCAGAAATGCAGGAAAGGCCATGGAGAAACGGGAGACTTGCTATGCTGATGGGCGTGACGTAAATTGCCAACAGCCACTCTGGAGAAGTGTACGGTGTGTCCTGAAACATCGAAAAAACTCAGCTTAGACAGCATAGGGCACTTCCACTCATGGGCGTATAAATTGGGAAAACTAAAAATCAGCAAGGCACAGGCACCCCAAGGTTTAGGGCTGCTCTGTGGACAAGAACCTCCACTTCGTTACACCTTAAATATCCCAGGAAAGAGAAAAATGGATAAAGAAGTTGTGGTCCTTTTGTACAATGGAATATCACTCAGCCATGAAATCAACGTCATAAGGCTAGTAGCAGCATGATGAGTGGATTTAGGTACGACGATTCTAAGTGAAATAAGGCACACAGAAAAAGACACTTATCATAAGATATCACTTATAGAGGGAATGTAAAAATCGCTACCCTTGAACTGAATTACAAAACAGAAGAGAGTCACACGTTTAGAAAGCACACTATGGCTGCTTAACGGGAAAGGTGAGGTGGGGTGATGCATAAAACAAGGGTTTCAAATTAGCTCAGAGACCGTTCCATAAACCCAATATGTAATAGACAAGACCTACTCCTTGCTCAGGGATCTGGACTCAAAACCCCCTATTCACCGCCCAAGAATATATCTGACTAGTAAGAATCTTAAAACCTATGTATTGATATCTCTCTGTAAGTGAGTCAAGTGGGTGTAAAGCGGCATAAACACAGCAGTGAAAAGCAGCTAAACCCCTTTATAAAAATCAATCACTTTTAAAAACCCGTGAAACAAAGACAGTGAAAGAGAGAGAAATTCTTACAAAATTCGTTCAAGGGCTGTGATGCCACCTGGATTGACCATATCTAGACCCACAGCTGATTGAGGCATAAGGGTGGACACTCTTGGGGCTGAGAGGTTTGGTGAGGTTGGGTGAGCAAACGCAGACGCTTTAGAGTAATACTGCGTGGTACCCATCCCATGGGTCCCAAATCTCCAGGTTCAAGGGCATCTTCCTACATCGAAAACATGCATGAGAATCCCAGAGGATGGTACACCGTGTGATCGGGAAAGGTTTCTAAAACGCACCTCATTTCTCATCTCCTTGTGCTCGGGTTCGCCATTCCAGCCGCTTTACTAGCAATCTCCCTCCTTGGAGAATCAGCACCTTTAACCTCCTGTTCCGTACACGTTGCAATTTGTCCTGAGGATGAACGGGAAGAGGGGGAACCAATGAGACACTAGCTCTAGGTGTTGGGACAGGCACAGGTCACTCTATTTTCCCATCAGGAAGAAGAATTAACCACAGGCTCAGCCTGCCGCCCGGGACCAGAATAGGGCCTGAAGCAATCCTGCGCTTTTGCGGCCAGCTCCCAAGAAAGCGAGTTGAAAAATGGAGCTCAGGGGCACTGCAATTCACAAACCTGCAGAGTTATAAATGATAACTCTCGTCCACAAATATATTGACGGAAGACAACGAAGAGGATTTGAAAGCAAGGCAGAATTGCAGGAAACAGATTTCAGGAGGTAGATTCGAATCGCCTTTAAAGCACGGGAAAAGCGGCAAAACTTCGACAATGATGCCCTTGGCCAAAAAGGGCGTATGCGTTTTTTCCTGAATATATTCAGGAAAAAACGCATACGCCCTTTTTGGCCAACCAAGCAACCTGGAAAGGCAAATCAGCGCTACAAAGAAGTCTCGCTTCCCATTGGTCAAAAGGGCCATGCTGAATAAAGTGTCAAAACCAGAAATGCAGGACAGGCCATGGAGAAACGGGAGCCTTGCTACGCTAATGGGCGGGATGTAAATTGCCAACAGCCACTCTGGAGAAGTGTACGGTGTGTCCTGAAACATCGAAAAAACTCAGCTTAGACAGCATAGGGCACTTCCACTCACGGGCGTATAAATTGGGAAAACTAAAAATCAGCAAGGCACAGGCACCCCAAGGTTTAGGGCTGCTCTGTGGACAAGAACCTCCACTTCGTTACACCTTAAATATCCCAGGAAAGAGAAAAATGGATAAAGAAGTTGTGGTCCTTTTGTACAATGGAATATCACTCAGCCATGAAATCAACGTCATAAGGCTAGTAGCAGCATGATGAGTGGATTTAGGTACGACGATTCTAAGTGAAATAAGTCACACAGAAAAAGACACTTATCATAAGATATCACTTATAGAGGGAATGTAAAAACCGCTACCCTTGAACTGAATTACAAAACAGAACAGAGTCACACGTTTAGAAAACACACTATGGCTGCTTAAGGGGAAAGGTGAGGTGGGGTGATGCATAAAACAAGGGTTTCAAATTGGCTCAGAGACCGTTCCATAAACCCAATATGTAATAGACAAGACCTACTCCTTGCTCAGTGATCTGGACTCAAAACCCCCTATTCACCGCCCAAGAATATATCTGACTAGTAAGAATCTTAAAACCTATGTATTGATATCTCTCTGTAAGTGAGTCAAGTGGGTGTAAAGCGGCATAAACACAGCAGTGAAAAGCAGCTAAACCCCTTTATAAAAATCAATCACTTTTAAAAACCCGTGAAACAAAGACAGTGAAAGAGAGAGAAATTCTTACAAAATTCGTTCAAGGGCTGTGATGCCACCTGGATTGACCATATCTAGACCCACAGCTGATTGAGGCATAAGGGTGGACACTCTTGGGGTTGAGAGGTTTGGTGAGGTTGGGTGAGCAAACGCAGACCCTTTAGACTAATACTGCGTGGTACCCATCCCATGGGTCCCAAATCTCCAGGTTCAAGGGCATCTTCCTACATCGAAAACATGCATGAGAATCCCAGAGGATGGTACACCGTGTGATCGGGAAAGGTTTTTAAAACGCACCTCATTTCTCATCTCCTTGTGCTCGGGTTCGCCATTCCAGCCGCTTTACTAGCAATCTCCCTCCTTGGAGAATCAGCACCTTTAACCTCCTGTTCCGTACAGGTTGCAATTTGTCCTGAGGATGAACGGGAAGAGGGGGAACCAATGAGACACTAGCTCTAGGTGAGGGGACAGGCACAGGTCACTCTATTTTCCCATCAGGAAGAAGAATTAACCACAGGCTCAGCCCGCCGCCCGGGACCAGAATAGGGCCTGAAGCAATCCTGCGCTTTTGCGGCCAGCTCCCAAGAAAGCGAGTTGAAAAATGGAGCTCAGGGGCACTGCAATTCACAAACCTGCAGAGTTATAAATGATAACTCTCGTCCACAAATATATTGACGGAAGATAACGAAGAGGATTTGAAAGCAAGGCAGAATTGCAGGAAACAGATTTCAGGAGGTAGATTCGAATCGCCTTTAAAGCACGGGAAAAGCGGCAAAACCTCGACAATGACGCCCTTGGCCAAAAAGGGCGTATGCGTTTTTTCCTGAATATATTCAGGAAAAAACGCATACGCCCTTTTTGGCCAACCAAGCAACCTGGAAAGGCAAATCAGCGCTACAAAGAAGTCTCGCTTCCCATCGGTCAAAAGGGCCATGCTGAATAAAGTGTCAAAACCAGAAATGCAGGAAAGGCCATGGAGAAACGGGAGACTTGCTATGCTGATGGGCGTGACGTAAATTGCCAACAGCCACTCTGGAGAAGTGTCCGGTGTGTCCTGAAACATCGAAAAAACTCAGCTTAGACAGCATAGGGCACTTCCACTCATGGGCGTATAAATTGGGAAAACTAAAAATCAGCAAGGCACAGGCACCCCAAAGTTTAGGGCTGCTCTGTTGACAAGAACCTCCACTTCGTTACACCTTAAATATCCCAGGAAAGAGAAAAATGGATAAAGAAGTTGTGGTCCTTTTGTACAATGGAATATCACTCAGCCATGAAATCAACGTCATAAGGCTAGTAGCAGCATGATGAGTGGATTTAGGTACGACGATTCTAAGTGAAATAAGTCACACAGAAAAAGACACTTATCATAAGATATCACTTATAGAGGGAATGTAAAAACCGCTACCCTTGAACTGAATTACAAAACAGAACAGAGTCACACGTTTAGAAAACACACTATGGCTGCTTAACGGGAAAGGTGAGGTGGGGTGATGCATAAAACAAGGGTTTCAAATTGGCTCAGAGACCGTTCCATAAACCCAATATGTAATAGACAAGACCTACTCCTTGCTCAGTGATCTGGACTCAAAACCCCCTATTCACCGCCCAAGAATATATCTGACTAGTAAGAATCTTAAAACCTATGTATTGATATCTCTCTGTAAGTGAGTCAAGTGGGTGTAAAGCGGCATAAACACAGCAGTGAAAAGCAGCTAAACCCCTTTATAAAAATCAATCACTTTTAAAAACCCGTGAAACAAAGACAGTGAAAGAGAGAGAAATTCTTACAAAATTCGTTCAAGGGCTGTGATGCCACCTGGATTGACCATATCTAGACCCACAGCTGATTGAGGCATAAGGGTGGACACTC
Organism: Balaenoptera borealis; assembly: GCF_965194805.1. Classification (NCBI taxonomy): domain Eukaryota; kingdom Metazoa; phylum Chordata; class Mammalia; order Artiodactyla; family Balaenopteridae; genus Balaenoptera; species Balaenoptera borealis. The sequence goes on from NW_028123792.1 coordinate 533,351, forward strand.
TTGGGGTTGAGAGGTTTGGTGAGGTTGGGTGAGCAAACGCAGACCCTTTAGACTAATACTGCGTGGTACCCATCCCATGGGTCCCAAATCTCCAGGTTCAAGGGCATCTTCCTACATCGAAAACATGCATGAGAATCCCAGAGGATGGTACACCGTGTGATCGGGAAAGGTTTTTAAAACGCACCTCATTTCTCATCTCCTTGTGCTCGGGTTCGCCATTCCAGCCGCTTTACTAGCAATCTCCCTCCTTGGAGAATCAGCACCTTTAACCTCCTGTTCCGTACAGGTTGCAATTTGTCCTGAGGATGAACGGGAAGAGGGGGAACCAATGAGACACTAGCTCTAGGTGTTGGGACAGGCACAGGTCACTCTATTTTCCCATCAGGAAGAAGAATTAACCGCAGGCTCAGCCTGCCGCCCGGGACCAGAATAGGGCCTGAAGCAATCCTGCGCTTTTGCGGCCAGCTCCCAAGAAAGCGAGTTGAAAAATGGAGCTCAGGGGCACTGCAATTCACAAACCTGCAGAGTTATAAATGATAACTCTCGTCCACAAATATATTGACGGAAGACAACGAAGAGGATTTGAAAGCAAGGCAGAATTGCAGGAAACAGATTTCAGGAGGTAGATTCGAATCGCCTTTAAAGCACGGGAAAAGCGGCAAAACCTCGACAATGATGCCCTTGGCCAAAAAGGGCGTATGCGTTTTTTCCTGAATATATTCAGGAAAAAGCGCATACGCCCTTTTTGGCCAACCAAGCAACCTGGAAAGGCAAATCAGCGCTACAAAGAAGTCTCGCTTCCCATCGGTCAAAAGGGCCATGCTGAATAAAGTGTCAAAACCAGAAATGCAGGAAAGGCCATGGAGAAACGGGAGACTTGCTACGCTGATGGGCGTGACGTAAATTGCCAACAGCCACTCTGGAGAAGTGTACGGTGTGTCCTGAAACATCGAAAAAACTCAGCTTAGACAGCATAGGGCACTTCCACTCATGGGCGTATAAATTGGGAAAACTAAAAATCAGCAAGGCACAGGCACCCCAAAGTTTAGGGCTGCTCTGTTGACAAGAACCTCCACTTCGTTACACCTTAAATATCCCAGGAAAGAGAAAAATGGATAAAGAAGTTGTGGTCCTTTTGTACAAGGGAATATCACTCAGCCATGAAATCAACGTCATAAGGCTAGTAGCAGCATGATGAGTGGATTTAGGTACGACGATCCTAAGTGAAATAAGTCACACAGAAAAAGACACTTATCATAAGATATCACTTATAGAGGGAATGTAAAAATCGCTACCCTTGAACTGAATTACAAAACAGAAGAGAGTCACACGTTTAGAAAGCACACTATGGCTGCTTAACGGGAAAGGTGAGGTGGGGTGATGCATAAAACAAGGGTTTCAAATTAGCTCAGAGACCGTTCCATAAACCCAATATGTAATAGACAAGACCTACTCCTTGCTCAGTGATCTGGACTCAAAACCCCCTATTCACCGCCCAAGAATATATCTGACTAGTAAGAATCTTAAAACCTATGTATTGATATCTCTCTGTAAGTGAGTCAAGTGGGTGTAAAGCGGCATAAACACAGCAGTGAAAAGCAGCTAAACCCCTTTATAAAAATCAATCACTTTTAAAAACCCGTGAAACAAAGACAGTGAAAGAGAGAGAAATTCTTACAAAATTCGTTCAAGGGCTGTGATGCCACCTGGATTGACCATATCTAGACCCACAGCTGATTGAGGCATAAGGGTGGACACTCTTGGGGCTGAGAGGTTTGGTGAGGTTGGGTGAGCAAACGCAGACGCTTTAGAGTAATACTGCGTGGTACCCATCCCATGGGTCCCAAATCTCCAGGTTCAAGGGCATCTTCCTACATCGAAAACATGCATGAGAATCCCAGAGGATGGTACACCGTGTGATCGGGAAAGGTTTCTAAAACGCACCTCATTTCTCATCTCCTTGTGCTCGGGTTCGCCATTCCAGCCGCTTTACTAGCAATCTCCCTCCTTGGAGAATCAGCACCTTTAACCTCCTGTTCCGTACAGGTTGCAATTTGTCCTGAGGATGAACGGGAAGAGGGGGAACCAATGAGACACTAGCTCTAGGTGTTGGGACAGGCACAGGTCACTCTATTTTCCCATCAGGAAGAAGAATTAACCACAGGCTCAGCCTGCCGCCCGGGACCAGAATAGGGCCTGAAGCAATCCTGCGCTTTTGCGGCCAGCTCCCAAGAAAGCGAGTTGAAAAATGGAGCTCAGGGGCACTGCAATTCACAAACCTGCAGAGTTATAAATGATAACTCTCGTCCACAAATATATTGACGGAAGACAACGAAGAGGATTTGAAAGCAAGGCAGAATTGCAGGAAACAGATTTCAGGAGGTAGATTCGAATCGCCTTTAAAGCACGGGAAAAGCGGCAAAACTTCGACAATGATGCCCTTGGCCAAAAAGGGCGTATGCGTTTTTTCCTGAATATATTCAGGAAAAAACGCATACGCCCTTTTTGGCCAACCAAGCAACCTGGAAAGGCAAATCAGCGCTACAAAGAAGTCTCGCTTCCCATCGGTCAAAAGGGCCATGCTGAATAAAGTGTCAAAACCAGAAATGCAGGAAAGGCCATGGAGAAACGGGAGACTTGCTATGCTGATGGGCGTGACGTAAATTGCCAACAGCCACTCTGGAGAAGTGTACGGTGTGTCCTGAAACATCGAAAAAACTCAGCTTAGACAGCATAGGGCACTTCCACTCATGGGCGTATAAATTGGGAAAACTAAAAATCAGCAAGGCACAGGCACCCCAAAGTTTAGGGCTGCTCTGTTGACAAGAACCTCCACTTCGTTACACCTTAAATATCCCAGGAAAGAGAAAAATGGATAAAGAAGTTGTGGTCCTTTTGTACAATGAAATATCACTCAGCCATGAAATCAACGACATAAGGCTAGTAGCAGCATGATGAGTGGATTTAGGTAAGACGATCCTAAGTGAAATAAGTCACACAGAAAAAGACACTTATCATAAGATATCACTTATAGAGGGAATGTAAAAATCGCTACCCTTGAACTGAATTACAAAACAGAAGAGAGTCACACGTTTAGAAAGCACACTATGGCTGCTTAACGGGAAAGGTGAGGTGGGGTGATGCATAAAACAAGGGTTTCAAATTAGCTCAGAGACCGTTCCATAAACCCAATATGTAATAGACAAGACCTACTCCTTGCTCAGTGATCTGGACTCAAAACCCCCTATTCACCGCCCAAGAATATATCTGACTAGTAAGAATCTTAAAACCTATGTATTGATATCTCTCTGTAAGTGAGTCAAGTGGGTGTAAAGCGGCATAAACACAGCAGTGAAAAGCAGCTAAACCCCTTTATAAAAATCAATCACTTTTAAAAACCCGTGAAACAAAGACAGTGAAAGAGAGAGAAATTCTTACAAAATTCGTTCAAGGGCTGTGATGCCACCTGGATTGACCATATCTAGACCCACAGCTGATTGAGGCATAAGGGTGGACACTCTTGGGGCTGAGAGGTTTGGTGAGGTTGGGTGAGCAAACGCAGACGCTTTAGAGTAATACTGCGTGGTACCCATCCCATGGGTCCCAAATCTCCAGGTTCAAGGGCATCTTCCTACATCGAAAACATGCATGAGAATCCCAGAGGATGGTACACCGTGTGATCGGGAAAGGTTTCTAAAACGCACCTCATTTCTCATCTCCTTGTGCTCGGGTTCGCCATTCCAGCCGCTTTACTAGCAATCTCCCTCCTTGGAGAATCAGCACCTTTAACCTCCTGTTCCGTACAGGTTGCAATTTGTCCTGAGGATGAACGGGAAGAGGGGGAACCAATGAGACACTAGCTCTAGGTGTTGGGACAGGCACAGGTCACTCTATTTTCCCATCAGGAAGAAGAATTAACCACAGGCTCAGCCTGCCGCCCGGGACCAGAATAGGGCCTGAAGCAATCCTGCGCTTTTGCGGCCAGCTCCCAAGAAAGCGAGTTGAAAAATGGAGCTCAGGGGCACTGCAATTCACAAACCTGCAGAGTTATAAATGATAACTCTCGTCCACAAATATATTGACGGAAGACAACGAAGAGGATTTGAAAGCAAGGCAGAATTGCAGGAAACAGATTTCAGGAGGTAGATTCGAATCGCCTTTAAAGCACGGGAAAAGCGGCAAAACTTCGACAATGATGCCCTTGGCCAAAAAGGGCGTATGCGTTTTTTCCTGAATATATTCAGGAAAAAACGCATACGCCCTTTTTGGCCAACCAAGCAACCTGGAAAGGCAAATCAGCGCTACAAAGAAGTCTCGCTTCCCATCGGTCAAAAGGGCCATGCTGAATAAAGTGTCAAAACCAGAAATGCAGGAAAGGCCATGGAGAAACGGGAGACTTGCTATGCTGATGGGCGTGACGTAAATTGCCAACAGCCACTCTGGAGAAGTGTACGGTGTGTCCTGAAACATCGAAAAAACTCAGCTTAGACAGCATAGGGCACTTCCACTCATGGGCGTATAAATTGGGAAAACTAAAAATCAGCAAGGCACAGGCACCCCAAGGTTTAGGGCTGCTCTGTGGACAAGAACCTCCACTTCGTTACACCTTAAATATCCCAGGAAAGAGAAAAATGGATAAAGAAGTTGTGGTCCTTTTGTACAATGGAATATCACTCAGCCATGAAATCAACGTCATAAGGCTAGTAGCAGCATGATGAGTGGATTTAGGTACGACGATTCTAAGTGAAATAAGGCACACAGAAAAAGACACTTATCATAAGATATCACTTATAGAGGGAATGTAAAAATCGCTACCCTTGAACTGAATTACAAAACAGAAGAGAGTCACACGTTTAGAAAGCACACTATGGCTGCTTAACGGGAAAGGTGAGGTGGGGTGATGCATAAAACAAGGGTTTCAAATTAGCTCAGAGACCGTTCCATAAACCCAATATGTAATAGACAAGACCTACTCCTTGCTCAGGGATCTGGACTCAAAACCCCCTATTCACCGCCCAAGAATATAACTGACTAGTAAGAATCTTAAAACCTATGTATTGATATCTCTCTGTAAGTGAGTCAAGTGGGTGTAAAGCGGCATAAACACAGCAGTGAAAAGCAGCTAAACCCCTTTATAAAAATCAATCACTTTTAAAAACCCGTGAAACAAAGACAGTGAAAGAGAGAGAAATTCTTACAAAATTCGTTCAAGGGCTGTGATGCCACCTGGATTGACCATATCTAGACCCACAGCTGATTGAGGCATAAGGGTGGACACTCTTGGGGCTGAGAGGTTTGGTGAGGTTGGGTGAGCAAACGCAGACGCTTTAGAGTAATACTGCGTGGTACCCATCCCATGGGTCCCAAATCTCCAGGTTCAAGGGCATCTTCCTACATCGAAAACATGCATGAGAATCCCAGAGGATGGTACACCGTGTGATCGGGAAAGGTTTCTAAAACGCACCTCATTTCTCATCTCCTTGTGCTCGGGTTCGCCATTCCAGCCGCTTTACTAGCAATCTCCCTCCTTGGAGAATCAGCACCTTTAACCTCCTGTTCCGTACAGGTTGCAATTTGTCCTGAGGATGAACGGGAAGAGGGGGAACCAATGAGACACTAGCTCTAGGTGTTGGGACAGGCACAGGTCACTCTATTTTCCCATCAGGAAGAAGAATTAACCGCAGGCTCAGCCTGCCGCCCGGGACCAGAATAGGGCCTGAAGCAATCCTGCGCTTTTGCGGCCAGCTCCCAAGAAAGCGAGTTGAAAAATGGAGCTCAGGGGCACTGCAATTCACAAACCTGCAGAGTTATAAATGATAACTCTCGTCCACAAATATATTGACGGAAGACAACGAAGAGGATTTGAAAGCAAGGCAGAATTGCAGGAAACAGATTTCAGGAGGTAGATTCGAATCGCCTTTAAAGCACGGGAAAAGCGGCAAAACTTCGACAATGATGCCCTTGGCCAAAAAGGGCGTATGCGTTTTTTCCTGAATATATTCAGGAAAAAACGCATACGCCCTTTTTGGCCAACCAAGCAACCTGGAAAGGCAAATCAGCGCTACAAAGAAGTCTCGCTTCCCATCGGTCAAAAGGGCCATGCTGAATAAAGTGTCAAAACCAGAAATGCAGGACAGGCCATGGAGAAACGGGAGCCTTGCTACGCTGATGGGCGGGATGTAAATTGCCAACAGCCACTCTGGAGAAGTGTACGGTGTGTCCTGAAACATCGAAAAAACTCAGCTTAGACAGCATAGGGCACTTCCACTCACGGGCGTATAAATTGGGAAAACTAAAAATCAGCAAGGCACAGGCACCCCAAGGTTTAGGGCTGCTCTGTGGACAAGAACCTCCACTTCGTTACACCTTAAATATCCCAGGAAAGAGAAAAATGGATAAAGAAGTTGTGGTCCTTTTGTACAATGGAATATCACTCAGCCATGAAATCAACGTCATAAGGCTAGTAGCAGCATGATGAGTGGATTTAGGTACGACGATTCTAAGTGAAATAAGTCACACAGAAAAAGACACTTATCATAAGATATCACTTATAGAGGGAATGTAAAAACCGCTACCCTTGAACTGAATTACAAAACAGAACAGAGTCACACGTTTAGAAAACACACTATGGCTGCTTAAGGGGAAAGGTGAGGTGGGGTGATGCATAAAACAAGGGTTTCAAATTGGCTCAGAGACCGTTCCATAAACCCAATATGTAATAGACAAGACCTACTCCTTGCTCAGTGATCTGGACTCAAAACCCCCTATTCACCGCCCAAGAATATATCTGACTAGTAAGAATCTTAAAACCTATGTATTGATATCTCTCTGTAAGTGAGTCAAGTGGGTGTAAAGCGGCATAAACACAGCAGTGAAAAGCAGCTAAACCCCTTTATAAAAATCAATCACTTTTAAAAACCCGTGAAACAAAGACAGTGAAAGAGAGAGAAATTCTTACAAAATTCGTTCAAGGGCTGTGATGCCACCTGGATTGACCATATCTAGACCCACAGCTGATTGAGGCATAAGGGTGGACACTCTTGGGGTTGAGAGGTTTGGTGAGGTTGGGTGAGCAAACGCAGACCCTTTAGACTAATACTGCGTGGTACCCATCCCATGGGTCCCAAATCTCCAGGTTCAAGGGCATCTTCCTACATCGAAAACATGCATGAGAATCCCAGAGGATGGTACACCGTGTGATCGGGAAAGGTTTTTAAATCGCACCTCATTTCTCATCTCCTTGTGCTCGGGTTCGCCATTCCAGCCGCTTTACTAGCAATCTCCCTCCTTGGAGAATCAGCACCTTTAACCTCCTGTTCCGTACAGGTTGCAATTTGTCCTGAGGATGAACGGGAAGAGGGGGAACCAATGAGACACTAGCTCTAGGTGAGGGGACAGGCACAGGTCACTCTATTTTCCCATCAGGAATAAGAATTAACCACAGGCTCAGCCCGCCGACCGGGACCAGAATAGGGCCTGAAGCAATCCTGCGCTTTTGCGGCCAGCTCCCAAGAAAGCGAGTTGAAAAATGGAGCTCAGGGGCACTGCAATTCACAAACCTGCAGAGTTATAAATGATAACTCTCGTCCACAAATATATTGACGGAAGATAACGAAGAGGATTTGAAAGCAAGGCAGAATTGCAGGAAACAGATTTCAGGAGGTAGATTCGAATCGCCTTTAAAGCACGGGAAAAGCGGCAAAACCTCGACAATGACGCCCTTGGCCAAAAAGGGCGTATGCGTTTTTTCCTGAATATATTCAGGAAAAAACGCATACGCCCTTTTTGGCCAACCAAGCAACCTGGAAAGGCAAATCAGCGCTACAAAGAAGTCTCGCTTCCCATCGGTCAAAAGGGCCATGCTGAATAAAGTGTCAAAACCAGAAATGCAGGAAAGGCCATGGAGAAACGGGAGACTTGCTATGCTGATGGGCGTGACGTAAATTGCCAACAGCCACTCTGGAGAAGTGTCCGGTGTGTCCTGAAACATCGAAAAAACTCAGCTTAGACAGCATAGGGCACTTCGACTCATGGGCGTATAAATTGGGAAAACTAAAAATCAGCAAGGCACAGGCACCCCAAAGTTTAGGGCTGCTCTGTTGACAAGAACCTCCACTTCGTTACACCTTAAATATCCCAGGAAAGAGAAAAATGGATAAAGAAGTTGTGGTCCTTTTGTACAATGGAATATCACTCAGCCATGAAATCAACGTCATAAGGCTAGTAGCAGCATGATGAGTGGATTTAGGTACGACGATTCTAAGTGAAATAAGTCACACAGAAAAAGACACTTATCATAAGATATCACTTATAGAGGGAATGTAAAAATCGCTACCCTTGAACTGAATTACAAAACAGAAGAGAGTCACACGTTTAGAAAGCACACTATGGCTGCTTAACGGGAAAGGTGAGGTGGGGTGATGCATAAAACAAGGGTTTCAAATTAGCTCAGAGACCGTTCCATAAACCCAATATGTAATAGACAAGACCTACTACTTGCTCAGTGATCTGGACTCAAAACCCCCTATTCACCGCCCAAGAATATATCTGACTAGTAAGAATCTTAAAACCTATGTATTGATATCTCTCTGTAAGTGAGTCAAGTGGGTGTAAAGCGGCATAAACACAGCAGTGAAAAGCAGCTAAACCCCTTTATAAAAATCAATCACTTTTAAAAACCCGTGAAACAAAGACAGTGAAAGAGAGAGAAATTCTTACAAAATTCGTTCAAGGGCTGTGATGCCACCTGGATTGACCATATCTAGACCCACAGCTGATTGAGGCATAAGGGTGGACACTCTTGGGGTTGAGAGGTTTGGTGAGGTTGGGTGAGCAAACGCAGACCCTTTAGAGTAATACTGCGTGGTACCCATCCCATGGGTCCCAAATCTCCAGGTTCAAGGGCATCTTCCTACATCGAAAACATGCATGAGAATCCCAGAGGATGGTACACCGTGTGATCGGGAAAGGTTTCTAAAACGCACCTCATTTCTCATCTCCTTGTGCTCGGGTTCGCCATTCCAGCCGCTTTACTAACAATCTCCCTCCTTGGAGAATCAGCACCTTTAACCTCCTGTTCCGTACAGGTTGCAATTTGTCCTGAGGATGAACGGGAATAGGGGGAACCAATGAGACACTAGCTCTAGGTGTTGGGACAGGCACAGGTCACTCTATTTTCCCATCAGGAAGAAGAATTAACCACAGGCTCAGCCTGCCGCCCGGGACCAGAATAGGGTCTGAAGCAATCCTGCGCTTTTGCAGCCAGCTCCCAAGAAAGCGAGTTGAAAAATGGAGCTCAGGGGCACTGCAATTCACAAACCTGCAGAGTTATAAATGATAACTCTCGTCCACAAATATATTGACGGAAGACAACGAAGAGGATTTGAAAGCAAGGCAGAATTGCAGGAAACAGATTTCAGGAGGTAGATTCGAATCGCCTTTAAAGCACGGGAAAAGCGGCAAAACCTCGACAATGATGCCCTTGGCCAAAAAGAGCGCATGCGTTTTTTCCTGAATATATTCAGGAAAAAACGCATGCGCCCCTTTTGGCCAACCAAGCAACCTGGAAACGCAAATCAGCGCTACAAAGAAGTCTCGCTTCCCATCGGTCAAAAGGGCCATGCTGAATAAAGTGTCAAAACCAGAAATGCAGGACAGGCCATGGAGAAACGGGAGCCTTGCTACGCTGATGGGCGGGATGTAAATTGCCAACAGCCACTCTGCAGAAGTGTACGGTGTGTCCTGAAACATCGAAAAAACTCAGCTTAGACAGCATAGGGCACTTCCACTCACGGGCGTATAAATTGGGAAAACTAAAAATCAGCAAGGCACAGGCACCACAAGGTTTACGGCTGCTCTGTGGACAAGAACCTCCACTTCGTTACACCTTAAATATCCCAGGAAAGAGAAAAATGGATAAAGAAGTTGTGGTCCTTTTGTACAATGGAATATCACTCAGCCATGAAATCAACGTCATAAGGCTAGTAGCAGCATGATGAGTGGATTTAGGTACGACGATTCTAAGTGAAATAAGTCACACAGAAAAAGACACTTATCATAAGATATCACTTATAGAGGGAATGTAAAAACCGCTACCCTTGAACTGAATTACAAAACAGAACAGAGTCACACGTTTAGAAAACACACTATGGCTGCTTAACGGGAAAGGTGAGGTGGGGTGATGCATAAAACAAGGGTTTCAAATTAGCTCAGAGACCGTTCCATAAACCCAATATGTAATAGACAAGACCTACTCCTTGCTCAGTGATCTGGACTCAAAACCCCCTATTCACCGCCCAAGAATATATCTGACTAGAAAGAATCTTAAAACCTATGTATTGATATCTCTCTGTAAGTGAGTCAAGTGGGTGTAAAGCGGCATAAACACAGCAGTGAAAAGCAGCTAAACCCCTTTATAAAAATCAATCACTTTTAAAAACCCGTGAAACAAAGACAGTGAAAGAGAGAGAAATTCTTACAAAATTCGTTCAAGGGCTGTGATGCCACCTGGATTGACCATATCTAGACCCACAGCTGATTGAGGCATAAGGGTGGACACTCGTGGGGTTGAGAGGTTTGGTGAGGTTGGGTGAGCAAACGCAGACCCTTTAGAGTAATACTGCGTGGTACCCATCCCATGGGTCCCAAATCTCCAGGTTCAAGGGCATCTTCCTACATCGAAAACATGCATGAGAATCCCAGAGGAAGGTACACCGTGTGATCGGGAAAGGTTTCTAAAACGCACCTCATTTCTCATCTCCTTGTGCTCGGGTTCGCCATTCCAGCCGCTTTACTAGCAATCTCCCTCCTTGGAGAATCAGCACCTTTAACCTCCTGTTCCGTACAGGTTGCAATTTGTCCTGAGGATGAACGGGAAGAGGGGGGACCAATGAGACACTAGCTCTAGGTGTTGGGACAGGCACAGGTCACTCTATTTTCCCATCAGGAAGAAGAATTAACCACAGGCTCAGCCTGCCGCCCGGGACCAGAATAGGGCCTGAAGCAATCCTGCGCTTTTGCGGCCAGCTCCCAAGAAAGCGAGTTGAAAAATGGAGCTCAGGGGCACTGCAATTCACAAACCTGCAGAGTTATAAATGATAACTCTCGTCCACAAATATATTGACGGAAGACAACGAAGAGGATTTGAAAGCAAGGCAGAATTGCAGGAAACAGATTTCAGGAGGTAGATTCGAATCGCCTTTAAAGCACGGGAAAAGCGGCAAAACCTCGACAATGATGCCCTTGGCCAAAAAGGGCGCATGCGTTTTTTCCTGAATATATTCAGGAAAAAACGTATGCGCCCTTTTTGGCCAACCAAGCAACCTGGAAAGGCAAATCAGTGCACAACGAAGTCTCGCTTCCCATCGGTCAAAAGGGCCATGCTGAATAAAGTGTCAAAACCAGAAATGCAGGACAGGCCATGGAGAAACGGGAGCCTTGCTACGCTGATGGGCGGGATGTAAATTGCCAACAGCCACTCTGGAGAAGTGTACAGTGTGTCCTGAAACATCGAAAAAACTCAGCTTAGACAGCATAGGGCACTTCCACTCACGGGCGTATAAATTGGGAAAACTAAAAATCAGCAAGGCACAGGCACCCCAAGGTTTAGGGCTGCTCTGTGGACAAGAACCTCCACTTCGTTACACCTTAAATATCCCAGGAAAGAGAAAAATGGATAAAGAAGTTGTGGTCCTTTTGTACAATGGAATATCACTCAGCCATGAAATCAACGTCATAAGGCTAGTAGCAGCATGATGAGTGGATTTAGGTACGACGATTCTAAGTGAAATAAGTCACACAGAAAAAGACACTTATCATAAGATATCACTTATAGAGGGAATGTAAAAACCGCTACCCTTGAACTGAATTACAAAACAGAACAGAGTCACACGTTTAGAAAACACACTATGGCTGCTTAACGGGAAAGGTGAGGTGGGGTGATGCATAAAACAAGGGTTTCAAATTGGCTCAGAGACCGTTCCATAAACCCAATATGTAATAGACAAGACCTACTCCTTGCTCAGTGATCTGGACTCAAAACCCCCTATTCACCGCCCAAGAATATATCTGACTAGTAAGAATCTTAAAACCTATGTATTGATATCTCTCTGTAAGTGAGTCAAGTGGGTGTAAAGCGGCATAAACACAGCAGTGAAAAGCAGCTAAACCCCTTTATAAAAATCAATCACTTTTAAAAACCCGTGAAACAAAGACAGTGAAAGAGAGAGAAATTCTTACAAAATTCGTTCAAGGGCTGTGATGCCACCTGGATTGACCATATCTAGACCCACAGCTGATTGAGGCATAAGGGTGGACACTCTTGGGGTTGAGAGGTTTGGTGAGGTTGGGTGAGCAAACGCAGACCCTTTAGACTAATACTGCGTGGTACCCATCCCATGGGTCCCAAATCTCCAGGTTCAAGGGCATCTTCCTACATCGAAAACATGCATGAGAATCCCAGAGGATGGTACACCGTGTGATCGGGAAAGGTTTTTAAAACGCACCTCATTTCTCATCTCCTTGTGCTCGGGTTCGCCATTCCAGCCGCTTTACTAGCAATCTCCCTCCTTGGAGAATCAGCACCTTTAACCTCCTGTTCCGTACAGGTTGCAATTTGTCCTGAGGATGAACGGGAAGAGGGGGAACCAATGAGACACTAGCTCTAGGTGTTGGGACAGGCACAGGTCACTCTATTTTCCCATCAGGAAGAAGAATTAACCGCAGGCTCAGCCTGCCGCCCGGGACCAGAATAGGGCCTGAAGCAATCCTGCGCTTTTGCGGCCAGCTCCCAAGAAAGCGAGTTGAAAAATGGAGCTCAGGGGCACTGCAATTCACAAACCTGCAGAGTTATAAATGATAACTCTCGTCCACAAATATATTGACGGAAGACAACGAAGAGGATTTGAAAGCAAGGCAGAATTGCAGGAAACAGATTTCAGGAGGTAGATTCGAATCGCCTTTAAAGCACGGGAAAAGCGGCAAAACCTCGACAATGATGCCCTTGGCCAAAAAGGGCGTATGCGTTTTTTCCTGAATATATTCAGGAAAAAGCGCATACGCCCTTTTTGGCCAACCAAGCAACCTGGAAAGGCAAATCAGCGCTACAAAGAAGTCTCGCTTCCCATCGGTCAAAAGGGCCATGCTGAATAAAGTGTCAAAACCAGAAATGCAGGAAAGGCCATGGAGAAACGGGAGACTTGCTACGCTGATGGGCGTGACGTAAATTGCCAACAGCCACTCTGGAGAAGTGTACGGTGTGTCCTGAAACATCGAAAAAACTCAGCTTAGACAGCATAGGGCACTTCCACTCATGGGCGTATAAATTGGGAAAACTAAAAATCAGCAAGGCACAGGCACCCCAAGGTTTAGGGCTGCTCTGTGGACAAGAACCTCCACTTCGTTACACCTTAAATATCCCAGGAAAGAGAAAAATGGATAAAGAAGTTGTGGTCCTTTTGTACAATGGAATATCACTCAGCCATGAAATCAACGTCATAAGGCTAGTAGCAGCATGATGAGTGGATTTAGGTACGACGATTCTAAGTGAAATAAGGCACACAGAAAAAGACACTTATCATAAGATATCACTTATAGAGGGAATGTAAAAATCGCTACCCTTGAACTGAATTACAAAACAGAAGAGAGTCACACGTTTAGAAAGCACACTATGGCTGCTTAACGGGAAAGGTGAGGTGGGGTGATGCATAAAACAAGGGTTTCAAATTAGCTCAGAGACCGTTCCATAAACCCAATATGTAATAGACAAGACCTACTCCTTGCTCAGGGATCTGGACTCAAAACCCCCTATTCACCGCCCAAGAATATATCTGACTAGTAAGAATCTTAAAACCTATGTATTGATATCTCTCTGTAAGTGAGTCAAGTGGGTGTAAAGCGGCATAAACACAGCAGTGAAAAGCAGCTAAACCCCTTTATAAAAATCAATCACTTTTAAAAACCCGTGAAACAAAGACAGTGAAAGAGAGAGAAATTCTTACAAAATTCGTTCAAGGGCTGTGATGCCACCTGGATTGACCATATCTAGACCCACAGCTGATTGAGGCATAAGGGTGGACACTCTTGGGGCTGAGAGGTTTGGTGAGGTTGGGTGAGCAAACGCAGACGCTTTAGAGTAATACTGCGTGGTACCCATCCCATGGGTCCCAAATCTCCAGGTTCAAGGGCATCTTCCTACATCGAAAACATGCATGAGAATCCCAGAGGATGGTACACCGTGTGATCGGGAAAGGTTTCTAAAACGCACCTCATTTCTCATCTCCTTGTGCTCGGGTTCGCCATTCCAGCCGCTTTACTAGCAATCTCCCTCCTTGGAGAATCAGCACCTTTAACCTCCTGTTCCGTACAGGTTGCAATTTGTCCTGAGGATGAACGGGAAGAGGGGGAACCAATGAGACACTAGCTCTAGGTGTTGGGACAGGCACAGGTCACTCTATTTTCCCATCAGGAAGAAGAATTAACCACAGGCTCAGCCTGCCGCCCGGGACCAGAATAGGGCCTGAAGCAATCCTGCGCTTTTGCGGCCAGCTCCCAAGAAAGCGAGTTGAAAAATGGAGCTCAGGGGCACTGCAATTCACAAACCTGCAGAGTTATAAATGATAACTCTCGTCCACAAATATATTGACGGAAGACAACGAAGAGGATTTGAAAGCAAGGCAGAATTGCAGGAAACAGATTTCAGGAGGTAGATTCGAATCGCCTTTAAAGCACAGGAAAAGCGGCAAAACTTCGACAATGATGCCCTTGGCCAAAAAGGGCGCATGCGTTTTTTCCTGAATATATTCAGGAAAAAACGCATACGCCCTTTTTGGCCAACCAAGCAACCTGGAAAGGCAAATCAGCGCTACAAAGAAGTCTCGCTTCCCATTGGTCAAAAGGGCCATGCTGAATAAAGTGTCAAAACCAGAAATGCAGGACAGGCCATGGAGAAACGGGAGCCTTGCTACGCTAATGGGCGGGATGTAAATTGCCAACAGCCACTCTGGAGAAGTGTACGGTGTGTCCTGAAACATCGAAAAAACTCAGCTTAGACAGCATAGGGCACTTCCACTCACGGGCGTATAAATTGGGAAAACTAAAAATCAGCAAGGCACAGGCACCCCAAGGTTTAGGGCTGCTCTGTGGACAAGAACCTCCACTTCGTTACACCTTAAATATCCCAGGAAAGAGAAAAATGGATAAAGAAGTTGTGGTCCTTTTGTACAATGGAATATCACTCAGCCATGAAATCAACGTCATAAGGCTAGTAGCAGCATGATGAGTGGATTTAGGTACGACGATTCTAAGTGAAATAAGTCACACAGAAAAAGACACTTATCATAAGATATCACTTATAGAGGGAATGTAAAAATCGCTACCCTTGAACTGAATTACAAAACAGAAGAGAGTCACACGTTTAGAAAGCACACTATGGCTGCTTAACGGGAAAGGTGAGGTGGGGTGATGCATAAAACAAGGGTTTCAAATTAGCTCAGAGACCGTTCCATAAACCCAATATGTAATAGACAAGACCTACTCCTTGCTCAGGGATCTGGACTCAAAACCCCCTATTCACCGCCCAAGAATATATCTGACTAGTAAGAATCTTAAAACCTATGTATTGATATCTCTCTGTAAGTGAGTCAAGTGGGTGTAAAGCGGCATAAACACAGCAGTGAAAAGCAGCTAAACCCCTTTATAAAAATCAATCACTTTTAAAAACCCGTGAAACAAAGACAGTGAAAGAGAGAGAAATTCTTACAAAATTCGTTCAAGGGCTGTGATGCCACCTGGATTGACCATATCTAGACCCACAGCTGATTGAGGCATAAGGGTGGACACTCTTGGGGCTGAGAGGTTTGGTGAGGTTGGGTGAGCAAACGCAGACGCTTTAGAGTAATACTGCGTGGTACCCATCCCATGGGTCCCAAATCTCCAGGTTCAAGGGCATCTTCCTACATCGAAAACATGCATGAGAATCCCAGAGGATGGTACACCGTGTGATCGGGAAAGGTTTCTAAAACGCACCTCATTTCTCATCTCCTTGTGCTCGGGTTCGCCATTCCAGCCGCTTTACTAGCAATCTCCCTCCTTGGAGAATCAGCACCTTTAACCTCCTGTTCCGTACACGTTGCAATTTGTCCTGAGGATGAACGGGAAGAGGGGGAACCAATGAGACACTAGCTCTAGGTGTTGGGACAGGCACAGGTCACTCTATTTTCCCATCAGGAAGAAGAATTAACCGCAGGCTCAGCCTGCCGCCCGGGACCAGAATAGGGCCTGAAGCAATCCTGCGCTTTTGCGGCCAGCTCCCAAGAAAGCGAGTTGAAAAATGGAGCTCAGGGGCACTGCAATTCACAGACCTGCAGAGTTATAAATGATAACTCTCGTCCACAAATATATTGACGAAAGACAACGAAGAGGATTTGAAAGCAAGGCAGAATTGCAGGAAACAGATTTCAGGAGGTAGATTCGAATCGCCTTTAAAGCACGGGAAAAGCGGCAAAACCTCGACAATGATGCCCTTGGCCAAAAAGGGCGCATGCGTTTTTTCCTGAATATATTCAGGAAAAAACGTATGCGCCCTTTTTGGCCAACCAAGCAACCTGGAAAGGCAAATCAGTGCACAACGAAGTCTCGCTTCCCATCGGTCAAAAGGGCCATGCTGAATAAAGTGTCAAAACCAGAAATGCAGGACAGGCCATGGAGAAACGGGAGCCTTGCTACGCTGATGGGCGGGATGTAAATTGCCAACAGCCACTCTGGAGAAGTGTACAGTGTGTCCTGAAACATCGAAAAAACTCAGCTTAGACAGCATAGGGCACTTCCACTCACGGGCGTATAAATTGGGAAAACTAAAAATCAGCAAGGCACAGGCACCCCAAGGTTTAGGGCTGCTCTGTGGACAAGAACCTCCACTTCGTTACACCTTAAATATCCCAGGAAAGAGAAAAATGGATAAAGAAGTTGTGGTCCTTTTGTACAATGGAATATCACTCAGCCATGAAATCAACGTCATAAGGCTAGTAGCAGCATGATGAGTGGATTTAGGTACGACGATTCTAAGTGAAATAAGTCACACAGAAAAAGACACTTATCATAAGATATCACTTATAGAGGGAATGTAAAAACCGCTACCCTTGAACTGAATTACAAAACAGAACAGAGTCACACGTTTAGAAAACACACTATGGCTGCTTAACGGGAAAGGTGAGGTGGGGTGATGCATAAAACAAGGGTTTCAAATTGGCTCAGAGACCGTTCCATAAACCCAATATGTAATAGACAAGACCTACTCCTTGCTCAGTGATCTGGACTCAAAACCCCCTATTCACCGCCCAAGAATATATCTGACTAGTAAGAATCTTAAAACCTATGTATTGATATCTCTCTGTAAGTGAGTCAAGTGGGTGTAAAGCGGCATAAACACAGCAGTGAAAAGCAGCTAAACCCCTTTATAAAAATCAATCACTTTTAAAAACCCGTGAAACAAAGACAGTGAAAGAGAGAGAAATTCTTACAAAATTCGTTCAAGGGCTGTGATGCCACCTGGATTGACCATATCTAGACCCACAGCTGATTGAGGCATAAGGGTGGACACTCTTGGGGTTGAGAGGTTTGGTGAGGTTGGGTGAGCAAACGCAGACCCTTTAGACTAATACTGCGTGGTACCCATCCCATGGGTCCCAAATCTCCAGGTTCAAGGGCATCTTCCTACATCGAAAACATGCATGAGAATCCCAGAGGATGGTACACCGTGTGATCGGGAAAGGTTTTTAAAACGCACCTCATTTCTCATCTCCTTGTGCTCGGGTTCGCCATTCCAGCCGCTTTACTAGCAATCTCCCTCCTTGGAGAATCAGCACCTTTAACCTCCTGTTCCGTACAGGTTGCAATTTGTCCTGAGGATGAACGGGAAGAGGGGGAACCAATGAGACACTAGCTCTAGGTGTTGGGACAGGCACAGGTCACTCTATTTTCCCATCAGGAAGAAGAATTAACCGCAGGCTCAGCCTGCCGCCCGGGACCAGAATAGGGCCTGAAGCAATCCTGCGCTTTTGCGGCCAGCTCCCAAGAAAGCGAGTTGAAAAATGGAGCTCAGGGGCACTGCAATTCACAAACCTGCAGAGTTATAAATGATAACTCTCGTCCACAAATATATTGACGGAAGACAACGAAGAGGATTTGAAAGCAAGGCAGAATTGCAGGAAACAGATTTCAGGAGGTAGATTCGAATCGCCTTTAAAGCACGGGAAAAGCGGCAAAACCTCGACAATGATGCCCTTGGCCAAAAAGGGCGTATGCGTTTTTTCCTGAATATATTCAGGAAAAAGCGCATACGCCCTTTTTGGCCAACCAAGCAACCTGGAAAGGCAAATCAGCGCTACAAAGAAGTCTCGCTTCCCATCGGTCAAAAGGGCCATGCTGAATAAAGTGTCAAAACCAGAAATGCAGGAAAGGCCATGGAGAAACGGGAGACTTGCTACGCTGATGGGCGTGACGTAAATTGCCAACAGCCACTCTGGAGAAGTGTACGGTGTGTCCTGAAACATCGAAAAAACTCAGCTTAGACAGCATAGGGCACTTCCACTCATGGGCGTATAAATTGGGAAAACTAAAAATCAGCAAGGCACAGGCACCCCAAAGTTTAGGGCTGCTCTGTTGACAAGAACCTCCACTTCGTTACACCTTAAATATCCCAGGAAAGAGAAAAATGGATAAAGAAGTTGTGGTCCTTTTGTACAAGGGAATATCACTCAGCCATGAAATCAACGTCATAAGGCTAGTAGCAGCATGATGAGTGGATTTAGGTACGACGATCCTAAGTGAAATAAGTCACACAGAAAAAGACACTTATCATAAGATATCACTTATAGAGGGAATGTAAAAATCGCTACCCTTGAACTGAATTACAAAACAGAAGAGAGTCACACGTTTAGAAAGCACACTATGGCTGCTTAACGGGAAAGGTGAGGTGGGGTGATGCATAAAACAAGGGTTTCAAATTAGCTCAGAGACCGTTCCATAAACCCAATATGTAATAGACAAGACCTACTCCTTGCTCAGTGATCTGGACTCAAAACCCCCTATTCACCGCCCAAGAATATATCTGACTAGAAAGAATCTTAAAACCTATGTATTGATATCTCTCTGTAAGTGAGTCAAGTGGGTGTAAAGCGGCATAAACACAGCAGTGAAAAGCAGCTAAACCCCTTTATAAAAATCAATCACTTTTAAAAACCCGTGAAACAAAGACAGTGAAAGAGAGAGAAATTCTTACAAAATTCGTTCAAGGGCTGTGATGCCACCTGGATTGACCATATCTAGACCCACAGCTGATTGAGGCATAAGGGTGGACACTCTTGGGGCTGAGAGGTTTGGTGAGGTTGGGTGAGCAAACGCAGACGCTTTAGAGTAATACTGCGTGGTACCCATCCCATGGGTCCCAAATCTCCAGGTTCAAGGGCATCTTCCTACATCGAAAACATGCATGAGAATCCCAGAGGATGGTACACCGTGTGATCGGGAAAGGTTTCTAAAACGCACCTCATTTCTCATCTCCTTGTGCTCGGGTTCGCCATTCCAGCCGCTTTACTAGCAATCTCCCTCCTTGGAGAATCAGCACCTTTAACCTCCTGTTCCGTACAGGTTGCAATTTGTCCTGAGGATGAACGGGAAGAGGGGGAACCAATGAGACACTAGCTCTAGGTGTTGGGACAGGCACAGGTCACTCTATTTTCCCATCAGGAAGAAGAATTAACCACAGGCTCAGCCTGCCGCCCGGGACCAGAATAGGGCCTGAAGCAATCCTGCGCTTTTGCGGCCAGCTCCCAAGAAAGCGAGTTGAAAAATGGAGCTCAGGGGCACTGCAATTCACAAACCTGCAGAGTTATAAATGATAACTCTCGTCCACAAATATATTGACGGAAGACAACGAAGAGGATTTGAAAGCAAGGCAGAATTGCAGGAAACAGATTTCAGGAGGTAGATTCGAATCGCCTTTAAAGCACGGGAAAAGCGGCAAAACTTCGACAATGATGCCCTTGGCCAAAAAGGGCGTATGCGTTTTTTCCTGAATATATTCAGGAAAAAACGCATACGCCCTTTTTGGCCAACCAAGCAACCTGGAAAGGCAAATCAGCGCTACAAAGAAGTCTCGCTTCCCATCGGTCAAAAGGGCCATGCTGAATAAAGTGTCAAAACCAGAAATGCAGGAAAGGCCATGGAGAAACGGGAGACTTGCTATGCTGATGGGCGTGACGTAAATTGCCAACAGCCACTCTGGAGAAGTGTACGGTGTGTCCTGAAACATCGAAAAAACTCAGCTTAGACAGCATAGGGCACTTCCACTCATGGGCGTATAAATTGGGAAAACTAAAAATCAGCAAGGCACAGGCACCCCAAGGTTTAGGGCTGCTCTGTGGACAAGAACCTCCACTTCGTTACACCTTAAATATCCCAGGAAAGAGAAAAATGGATAAAGAAGTTGTGGTCCTTTTGTACAATGGAATATCACTCAGCCATGAAATCAACGTCATAAGGCTAGTAGCAGCATGATGAGTGGATTTAGGTACGACGATTCTAAGTGAAATAAGGCACACAGAAAAAGACACTTATCATAAGATATCACTTATAGAGGGAATGTAAAAATCGCTACCCTTGAACTGAATTACAAAACAGAAGAGAGTCACACGTTTAGAAAGCACACTATGGCTGCTTAACGGGAAAGGTGAGGTGGGGTGATGCATAAAACAAGGGTTTCAAATTAGCTCAGAGACCGTTCCATAAACCCAATATGTAATAGACAAGACCTACTCCTTGCTCAGGGATCTGGACTCAAAACCCCCTATTCACCGCCCAAGAATATATCTGACTAGTAAGAATCTTAAAACCTATGTATTGATATCTCTCTGTAAGTGAGTCAAGTGGGTGTAAAGCGGCATAAACACAGCAGTGAAAAGCAGCTAAACCCCTTTATAAAAATCAATCACTTTTAAAAACCCGTGAAACAAAGACAGTGAAAGAGAGAGAAATTCTTACAAAATTCGTTCAAGGGCTGTGATGCCACCTGGATTGACCATATCTAGACCCACAGCTGATTGAGGCATAAGGGTGGACACTCTTGGGGCTGAGAGGTTTGGTGAGGTTGGGTGAGCAAACGCAGACGCTTTAGAGTAATACTGCGTGGTACCCATCCCATGGGTCCCAAATCTCCAGGTTCAAGGGCATCTTCCTACATCGAAAACATGCATGAGAATCCCAGAGGATGGTACACCGTGTGATCGGGAAAGGTTTCTAAAACGCACCTCATTTCTCATCTCCTTGTGCTCGGGTTCGCCATTCCAGCCGCTTTACTAGCAATCTCCCTCCTTGGAGAATCAGCACCTTTAACCTCCTGTTCCGTACAGGTTGCAATTTGTCCTGAGGATGAACGGGAAGAGGGGGAACCAATGAGACACTAGCTCTAGGTGTTGGGACAGGCACAGGTCACTCTATTTTCCCATCAGGAAGAAGAATTAACCACAGGCTCAGCCTGCCGCCCGGGACCAGAATAGGGCCTGAAGCAATCCTGCGCTTTTGCGGCCAGCTCCCAAGAAAGCGAGTTGAAAAATGGAGCTCAGGGGCACTGCAATTCACAAACCTGCAGAGTTATAAATGATAACTCTCGTCCACAAATATATTGACGGAAGACAACGAAGAGGATTTGAAAGCAAGGCAGAATTGCAGGAAACAGATTTCAGGAGGTAGATTCGAATCGCCTTTAAAGCACAGGAAAAGCGGCAAAACTTCGACAATGATGCCCTTGGCCAAAAAGGGCGCATGCGTTTTTTCCTGAATATATTCAGGAAAAAACGCATACGCCCTTTTTGGCCAACCAAGCAACCTGGAAAGGCAAATCAGCGCTACAAAGAAGTCTCGCTTCCCATTGGTCAAAAGGGCCATGCTGAATAAAGTGTCAAAACCAGAAATGCAGGACAGGCCATGGAGAAACGGGAGCCTTGCTACGCTAATGGGCGGGATGTAAATTGCCAACAGCCACTCTGGAGAAGTGTACGGTGTGTCCTGAAACATCGAAAAAACTCAGCTTAGACAGCATAGGGCACTTCCACTCACGGGCGTATAAATTGGGAAAACTAAAAATCAGCAAGGCACAGGCACCCCAAGGTTTAGGGCTGCTCTGTGGACAAGAACCTCCACTTCGTTACACCTTAAATATCCCAGGAAAGAGAAAAATGGATAAAGAAGTTGTGGTCCTTTTGTACAATGGAATATCACTCAGCCATGAAATCAACGTCATAAGGCTAGTAGCAGCATGATGAGTGGATTTAGGTACGACGATTCTAAGTGAAATAAGTCACACAGAAAAAGACACTTATCATAAGATATCACTTATAGAGGGAATGTAAAAATCGCTACCCTTGAACTGAATTACAAAACAAAAGAGAGTCACACGTTTAGAAAGCACACTATGGCTGCTTAACGGGAAAGGTGAGGTGGGGTGATGCATAAAACAAGGGTTTCAAATTAGCTCAGAGACCGTTCCATAAACCCAATATGTAATAGACAAGACCTACTCCTTGCTCAGGGATCTGGACTCAAAACCCCCTATTCACCGCCCAAGAATATATCTGACTAGTAAGAATCTTAAAACCTATGTATTGATATCTCTCTGTAAGTGAGTCAAGTGGGTGTAAAGCGGCATAAACACAGCAGTGAAAAGCAGCTAAACCCCTTTATAAAAATCAATCACTTTTAAAAACCCGTGAAACAAAGACAGTGAAAGAGAGAGAAATTCTTACAAAATTCGTTCAAGGGCTGTGATGCCACCTGGATTGACCATATCTAGACCCACAGCTGATTGAGGCATAAGGGTGGACACTCTTGGGGCTGAGAGGTTTGGTGAGGTTGGGTGAGCAAACGCAGACGCTTTAGAGTAATACTGCGTGGTACCCATCCCATGGGTCCCAAATCTCCAGGTTCAAGGGCATCTTCCTACATCGAAAACATGCATGAGAATCCCAGAGGATGGTACACCGTGTGATCGGGAAAGGTTTCTAAAACGCACCTCATTTCTCATCTCCTTGTGCTCGGGTTCGCCATTCCAGCCGCTTTACTAGCAATCTCCCTCCTTGGAGAATCAGCACCTTTAACCTCCTGTTCCGTACAGGTTGCAATTTGTCCTGAGGATGAACGGGAAGAGGGGGAACCAATGAGACACTAGCTCTAGGTGTTGGGACAGGCACAGGTCACTCTATTTTCCCATCAGGAAGAAGAATTAACCACAGGCTCAGCCTGCCGCCCGGGACCAGAATAGGGCCTGAAGCAATCCTGCGCTTTTGCGGCCAGCTCCCAAGAAAGCGAGTTGAAAAATGGAGCTCAGGGGCAGTGCAATTCACAAACCTGCAGAGTTATAAATGATAACTCTCGTCCACAAATATATTGACGGAAGACAACGAAGAGGATTTGAAAGCAAGGCAGAATTGCAGGAAACAGATTTCAGGAGGTAGATTCGAATCGCCTTTAAAGCACGGGAAAAGCGGCAAAACCTCGACAATGATGCCCTTGGCCAAAAAGGGCGCATGCGTTTTTTCCTGAATATATTCAGGAAAAAACGCATACGCCCTTTTTGGCCAACCAAGCAACCTGGAAAGGCAAATCAGCGCTACAAAGAAGTCTCGCTTCCCATTGGTCAAAAGGGCCATGCTGAATAAAGTGTCAAAACCAGAAATGCAGGACAGGCCATGGAGAAACGGGAGCCTTGCTACGCTAATGGGCGGGATGTAAATTGCCAACAGCCACTCTGGAGAAGTGTACGGTGTGTCCTGAAACATCGAAAAAACTCAGCTTAGACAGCATAGGGCACTTCCACTCACGGGCGTATAAATTGGGAAAACTAAAAATCAGCAAGGCACAGGCACCCCAAGGTTTAGGGCTGCTCTGTGGACAAGAACCTCCACTTCGTTACACCTTAAATATCCCAGGAAAGAGAAAAATGGATAAAGAAGTTGTGGTCCTTTTGTACAATGGAATATCACTCAGCCATGAAATCAACGTCATAAGGCTAGTAGCAGCATGATGAGTGGATTTAGGTACGACGATTCTAAGTGAAATAAGTCACACAGAAAAAGACACTTATCATAAGATATCACTTATAGAGGGAATGTAAAAATCGCTACCCTTGAACTGAATTACAAAACAGAAGAGAGTCACACGTTTAGAAAGCACACTATGGCTGCTTAACGGGAAAGGTGAGGTGGGGTGATGCATAAAACAAGGGTTTCAAATTAGCTCAGAGACCGTTCCATAAACCCAATATGTAATAGACAAGACCTACTCCTTGCTCAGGGATCTGGACTCAAAACCCCCTATTCACCGCCCAAGAATATATCTGACTAGTAAGAATCTTAAAACCTATGTATTGATATCTCTCTGTAAGTGAGTCAAGTGGGTGTAAAGCGGCATAAACACAGCAGTGAAAAGCAGCTAAACCCCTTTATAAAAATCAATCACTTTTAAAAACCCGTGAAACAAAGACAGTGAAAGAGAGAGAAATTCTTACAAAATTCGTTCAAGGGCTGTGATGCCACCTGGATTGACCATATCTAGACCCACAGCTGATTGAGGCATAAGGGTGGACACTCTTGGGGCTGAGAGGTTTGGTGAGGTTGGGTGAGCAAACGCAGACGCTTTAGAGTAATACTGCGTGGTACCCATCCCATGGGTCCCAAATCTCCAGGTTCAAGGGCATCTTCCTACATCGAAAACATGCATGAGAATCCCAGAGGATGGTACACCGTGTGATCGGGAAAGGTTTCTAAAACGCACCTCATTTCTCATCTCCTTGTGCTCGGGTTCGCCATTCCAGCCGCTTTACTAGCAATCTCCCTCCTTGGAGAATCAGCACCTTTAACCTCCTGTTCCGTACAGGTTGCAATTTGTCCTGAGGATGAACGGGAAGAGGGGGAACCAATGAGACACTAGCTCTAGGTGTTGGGACAGGCACAGGTCACTCTATTTTCCCATCAGGAAGAAGAATTAACCACAGGCTCAGCCTGCCGCCCGGGACCAGAATAGGGCCTGAAGCAATCCTGCGCTTTTGCGGCCAGCTCCCAAGAAAGCGAGTTGAAAAATGGAGCTCAGGGGCAGTGCAATTCACAAACCTGCAGAGTTATAAATGATAACTCTCGTCCACAAATATATTGACGGAAGACAACGAAGAGGATTTGAAAGCAAGGCAGAATTGCAGGAAACAGATTTCAGGAGGTAGATTCGAATCGCCTTTAAAGCACGGGAAAAGCGGCAAAACCTCGACAATGATGCCCTTGGCCAAAAAGGGCGCATGCGTTTTTTCCTGAATATATTCAGGAAAAAACGCATACGCCCTTTTTGGCCAACCAAGCAACCTGGAAAGGCAAATCAGCGCTACAAAGAAGTCTCGCTTCCCATTGGTCAAAAGGGCCATGCTGAATAAAGTGTCAAAACCAGAAATGCAGGACAGGCCATGGAGAAACGGGAGCCTTGCTACGCTAATGGGCGGGATGTAAATTGCCAACAGCCACTCTGGAGAAGTGTACGGTGTGTCCTGAAACATCGAAAAAACTCAGCTTAGACAGCATAGGGCACTTCCACTCACGGGCGTATAAATTGGGAAAACTAAAAATCAGCAAGGCACAGGCACCCCAAGGTTTAGGGCTGCTCTGTGGACAAGAACCTCCACTTCGTTACACCTTAAATATCCCAGGAAAGAGAAAAATGGATAAAGAAGTTGTGGTCCTTTTGTACAATGGAATATCACTCAGCCATGAAATCAACGTCATAAGGCTAGTAGCAGCATGATGAGTGGATTTAGGTACGACGATTCTTAGTGAAATAAGTCACACAGAAAAAGACACTTATCATAAGATATCACTTATAGAGGGAATGTAAAAACCGCTACCCTTGAACTGAATTACAAAACAGAACAGAGTCACACGTTTAGAAAACACACTATGGCTGCTTAAGGGGAAAGGTGAGGTGGGGTGATGCATAAAACAAGGGTTTCAAATTGGCTCAGAGACCGTTCCATAAACCCAATATGTAATAGACAAGACCTACTCCTTGCTCAGTGATCTGGACTCAAAACCCCCTATTCACCGCCCAAGAATATATCTGACTAGTAAGAATCTTAAAACCTATGTATTGATATCTCTCTGTAAGTGAGTCAAGTGGGTGTAAAGCGGCATAAACACAGCAGTGAAAAGCAGCTAAACCCCTTTATAAAAATCAATCACTTTTAAAAACCCGTGAAACAAAGACAGTGAAAGAGAGAGAAATTCTTACAAAATTCGTTCAAGGGCTGTGATGCCACCTGGATTGACCATATCTAGACCCACAGCTGATTGAGGCATAAGGGTGGACACTCTTGGGGTTGAGAGGTTTGGTGAGGTTGGGTGAGCAAACGCAGACCCTTTAGACTAATACTGCGTGGTACCCATCCCATGGGTCCCAAATCTCCAGGTTCAAGGGCATCTTCCTACATCGAAAACATGCATGAGAATCCCAGAGGATGGTACACCGTGTGATCGGGAAAGGTTTTTAAAACGCACCTCATTTCTCATCTCCTTGTGCTCGGGTTCGCCATTCCAGCCGCTTTACTAGCAATCTCCCTCCTTGGAGAATCAGCACCTTTAACCTCCTGTTCCGTACAGGTTGCAATTTGTCCTGAGGATGAACGGGAAGAGGGGGAACCAATGAGACACTAGCTCTAGGTGAGGGGACAGGCACAGGTCACTCTATTTTCCCATCAGGAAGAAGAATTAACCACAGGCTCAGCCCGCCGCCCGGGACCAGAATAGGGCCTGAAGCAATCCTGCGCTTTTGCGGCCAGCTCCCAAGAAAGCGAGTTGAAAAATGGAGCTCAGGGGCACTGCAATTCACAAACCTGCAGAGTTATAAATGATAACTCTCGTCCACAAATATATTGACGGAAGATAACGAAGAGGATTTGAAAGCAAGGCAGAATTGCAGGAAACAGATTTCAGGAGGTAGATTCGAATCGCCTTTAAAGCACGGGAAAAGCGGCAAAACCTCGACAATGACGCCCTTGGCCAAAAAGGGCGTATGCGTTTTTTCCTGAATATATTCAGGAAAAAACGCATACGCCCTTTTTGGCCAACCAAGCAACCTGGAAAGGCAAATCAGCGCTACAAAGAAGTCTCGCTTCCCATCGGTCAAAAGGGCCATGCTGAATAAAGTGTCAAAACCAGAAATGCAGGAAAGGCCATGGAGAAACGGGAGACTTGCTATGCTGATGGGCGTGACGTAAATTGCCAACAGCCACTCTGGAGAAGTGTACGGTGTGTCCTGAAACATCGAAAAAACTCAGCTTAGACAGCATAGGGCACTTCCACTCATGGGCGTATAAATTGGGAAAACTAAAAATCAGCAAGGCACAGGCACCCCAAAGTTTAGGGCTGCTCTGTTGACAAGAACCTCCACTTCGTTACACCTTAAATATCCCAGGAAAGAGAAAAATGGATAAAGAAGTTGTGGTCCTTTTGTACAATGGAATATCACTCAGCCATGAAATCAACGTCATAAGGCTAGTAGCAGCATGATGAGTGGATTTAGGTACGACGATTCTAAGTGAAATAAGTCACACAGAAAAAGACACTTATCATAAGATATCACTTATAGAGGGAATGTAAAAATCGCTACCCTTGAACTGAATTACAAAACAGAAGAGAGTCACACGTTTAGAAAGCACACTATGGCTGCTTAACGGGAAAGGTGAGGTGGGGTGATGCATAAAACAAGGGTTTCAAATTAGCTCAGAGACCGTTCCATAAACCCAATATGTAATAGACAAGACCTACTACTTGCTCAGTGATCTGGACTCAAAACCCCCTATTCACCGCCCAAGAATATATCTGACTAGTAAGAATCTTAAAACCTATGTATTGATATCTCTCTGTAAGTGAGTCAAGTGGGTGTAAAGCGGCATAAACACAGCAGTGAAAAGCAGCTAAACCCCTTTATAAAAATCAATCACTTTTAAAAACCCGTGAAACAAAGACAGTGAAAGAGAGAGAAATTCTTACAAAATTCGTTCAAGGGCTGTGATGCCACCTGGATTGACCATATCTAGACCCACAGCTGATTGAGGCATAAGGGTGGACACTCTTGGGGTTGAGAGGTTTGGTGAGGTTGGGTGTGCAAACGCAGACCCTTTAGAGTAATACTGCGTGGTACCCATCCCATGGGTCCCAAATCTCCAGGTTCAAGGGCATCTTCCTACATCGAAAACATGCATGAGAATCCCAGAGGATGGTACACCGTGTGATCGGGAAAGGTTTCTAAAACGCACCTCATTTCTCATCTCCTTGTGCTCGGGTTCGCCATTCCAGCCGCTTTACTAGCAATCTCCCTCCTTGGAGAATCAGCACCTTTAACCTCCTGTTCCGTACAGGTTGCAATTTGTCCTGAGGATGAACGGGAAGAGGAGGAACCAATGAGACACTAGCTCTAGGTGTTGGGACAGGCACAGGTCGCTCTATTTTCCCATCAGGAAGAAGAATTAACCACAGGCTCAGCCTGCCGCCCGGGACCAGAATAGGGCCTGAAGCAATCCTGCGCTTTTGCGGCCAGCTCCCAAGAAAGCGAGTTGAAAAATGGAGCTCAGGGGCACTGCAATTCACAAACCTGCAGAGTTATAAATGATAACTCTCGTCCACAAATATATTGACGGAAGACAACGAAGAGGATTTGAAAGCAAGGC
Source organism: Balaenoptera borealis (assembly GCF_965194805.1). Taxonomy (NCBI): domain Eukaryota; kingdom Metazoa; phylum Chordata; class Mammalia; order Artiodactyla; family Balaenopteridae; genus Balaenoptera; species Balaenoptera borealis. The sequence continues at coordinate 562,104 of NW_028123792.1, forward strand.
AGAATTGCAGGAAACAGATTTCAGGAGGTAGATTCGAATCGCCTTTAAAGCACGGGAAAAGCGGCAAAACCTCGACAATGATGCCCTTGGCCAAAAAGGGCGCATGCGTTTTTTCCTGAATATATTCAGGAAAAAACGTATGCGCCCTTTTTGGCCAACCAAGCAACCTGGAAAGGCAAATCAGCGCACAACGAAGTCTCGCTTCCCATCGGTCAAAAGGGCCATGCTGAATAAAGTGTCAAAACCAGAAATGCAGGAGAGGCCATGGAGAAACGGGAGCCTTGCTACGCTGATGGGCGGGATGTAAATTGCCAACAGCCACTCTGGAGAAGTGTACGGTGTGTCCTGAAACATCGAAAAAACTCAGCTTAGACAGCATAGGGCACTTCCACTCACGGGCGTATAAATTGGGAAAACTAAAAATCAGCAAGGCACAGGCACCCCAAGGTTTAGGGCTGCTCTGTGGACAAGAACCTCCACTTCGTTACACCTTAAATATCCCAGGAAAGAGAAAAATGGATAAAGAAGTTGTGGTCCTTTTGTACAATGGAATATCACTCAGCCATGAAATCAACGTCATAAGGCTAGTAGCAGCATGATGAGTGGATTTAGGTACGACGATTCTAAGTGAAATAAGTCACACAGAAAAAGACACTTATCATAAGATATCACTTATAGAGGGAATGTAAAAACCGCTACCCTTGAACTGAATTACAAAACAGAACAGAGTCACACGTTTAGAAAACACACTATGGCTGCTTAACGGGAAAGGTGAGGTGGGGTGATGCATAAAACAAGGGTTTCAAATTGGCTCAGAGACCGTTCCATAAACCCAATATGTAATAGACAAGACCTACTCCTTGCTCAGTGATCTGGACTCAAAACCCCCTATTCACCGCCCAAGAATATATCTGACTAGTAAGAATCTTAAAACCTATGTATTGATATCTCTCTGTAAGTGAGTCAAGTGGGTGTAAAGCGGCATAAACACAGCAGTGAAAAGCAGCTAAACCCCTTTATAAAAATCAATCACTTTTAAAAACCCGTGAAACAAAGACAGTGAAAGAGAGAGAAATTCTTACAAAATTCGTTCAAGGGCTGTGATGCCACCTGGATTGACCATATCTAGACCCACAGCTGATTGAGGCATAAGGGTGGACACTCTTGGGGTTGAGAGGTTTGGTGAGGTTGGGTGAGCAAACGCAGACCCTTTAGACTAATACTGCGTGGTACCCATCCCATGGGTCCCAAATCTCCAGGTTCAAGGGCATCTTCCTACATCGAAAACATGCATGAGAATCCCAGAGGATGGTACACCGTGTGATCGGGAAAGGTTTTTAAAACGCACCTCATTTCTCATCTCCTTGTGCTCGGGTTCGCCATTCCAGCCGCTTTACTAGCAATCTCCCTCCTTGGAGAATCAGCACCTTTAACCTCCTGTTCCGTACAGGTTGCAATTTGTCCTGAGGATGAACGGGAAGAGGGGGAACCAATGAGACACTAGCTCTAGGTGTTGGGACAGGCACAGGTCACTCTATTTTCCCATCAGGAAGAAGAATTAACCGCAGGCTCAGCCTGCCGCCCGGGACCAGAATAGGGCCTGAAGCAATCCTGCGCTTTTGCGGCCAGCTCCCAAGAAAGCGAGTTGAAAAATGGAGCTCAGGGGCACTGCAATTCACAAACCTGCAGAGTTATAAATGATAACTCTCGTCCACAAATATATTGACGGAAGACAACGAAGAGGATTTGAAAGCAAGGCAGAATTGCAGGAAACAGATTTCAGGAGGTAGATTCGAATCGCCTTTAAAGCACGGGAAAAGCGGCAAAACCTCGACAATGATGCCCTTGGCCAAAAAGGGCGTATGCGTTTTTTCCTGAATATATTCAGGAAAAAGCGCATACGCCCTTTTTGGCCAACCAAGCAACCTGGAAAGGCAAATCAGCGCTACAAAGAAGTCTCGCTTCCCATCGGTCAAAAGGGCCATGCTGAATAAAGTGTCAAAACCAGAAATGCAGGAAAGGCCATGGAGAAACGGGAGACTTGCTACGCTGATGGGCGTGACGTAAATTGCCAACAGCCACTCTGGAGAAGTGTACGGTGTGTCCTGAAACATCGAAAAAACTCAGCTTAGACAGCATAGGGCACTTCCACTCATGGGCGTATAAATTGGGAAAACTAAAAATCAGCAAGGCACAGGCACCCCAAAGTTTAGGGCTGCTCTGTTGACAAGAACCTCCACTTCGTTACACCTTAAATATCCCAGGAAAGAGAAAAATGGATAAAGAAGTTGTGGTCCTTTTGTACAAGGGAATATCACTCAGCCATGAAATCAACGTCATAAGGCTAGTAGCAGCATGATGAGTGGATTTAGGTACGACGATCCTAAGTGAAATAAGTCACACAGAAAAAGACACTTATCATAAGATATCACTTATAGAGGGAATGTAAAAATCGCTACCCTTGAACTGAATTACAAAACAGAAGAGAGTCACACGTTTAGAAAGCACACTATGGCTGCTTAACGGGAAAGGTGAGGTGGGGTGATGCATAAAACAAGGGTTTCAAATTAGCTCAGAGACCGTTCCATAAACCCAATATGTAATAGACAAGACCTACTCCTTGCTCAGTGATCTGGACTCAAAACCCCCTATTCACCGCCCAAGAATATATCTGACTAGTAAGAATCTTAAAACCTATGTATTGATATCTCTCTGTAAGTGAGTCAAGTGGGTGTAAAGCGGCATAAACACAGCAGTGAAAAGCAGCTAAACCCCTTTATAAAAATCAATCACTTTTAAAAACCCGTGAAACAAAGACAGTGAAAGAGAGAGAAATTCTTACAAAATTCGTTCAAGGGCTGTGATGCCACCTGGATTGACCATATCTAGACCCACAGCTGATTGCGGCATAAGGGTGGACACTCTTGGGGCTGAGAGGTTTGGTGAGGTTGGGTGAGCAAACGCAGACGCTTTAGAGTAATACTGCGTGGTACCCATCCCATGGGTCCCAAATCTCCAGGTTCAAGGGCATCTTCCTACATCGAAAACATGCATGAGAATCCCAGAGGATGGTACACCGTGTGATCGGGAAAGGTTTCTAAAACGCACCTCATTTCTCATCTCCTTGTGCTCGGGTTCGCCATTCCAGCCGCTTTACTAGCAATCTCCCTCCTTGGAGAATCAGCACCTTTAACCTCCTGTTCCGTACAGGTTGCAATTTGTCCTGAGGATGAACGGGAAGAGGGGGAACCAATGAGACACTAGCTCTAGGTGTTGGGACAGGCACAGGTCACTCTATTTTCCCATCAGGAAGAAGAATTAACCACAGGCTCAGCCTGCCGCCCGGGACCAGAATAGGGCCTGAAGCAATCCTGCGCTTTTGCGGCCAGCTCCCAAGAAAGCGAGTTGAAAAATGGAGCTCAGGGGCACTGCAATTCACAAACCTGCAGAGTTATAAATGATAACTCTCGTCCACAAATATATTGACGGAAGACAACGAAGAGGATTTGAAAGCAAGGCAGAATTGCAGGAAACAGATTTCAGGAGGTAGATTCGAATCGCCTTTAAAGCACGGGAAAAGCGGCAAAATTTCGACAATGATGCCCTTGGCCAAAAAGGGCGTATGCGTTTTTTCCTGAATATATTCAGGAAAAAACGCATACGCCCTTTTTGGCCAACCAAGCAACCTGGAAAGGCAAATCAGCGCTACAAAGAAGTCTCGCTTCCCATCGGTCAAAAGGGCCATGCTGAATAAAGTGTCAAAACCAGAAATGCAGGAAAGGCCATGGAGAAACGGGAGACTTGCTATGCTGATGGGCGTGACGTAAATTGCCAACAGCCACTCTGGAGAAGTGTACGGTGTGTCCTGAAACATCGAAAAAACTCAGCTTAGACAGCATAGGGCACTTCCACTCATGGGCGTATAAATTGGGAAAACTAAAAATCAGCAAGGCACAGGCACCCCAAGGTTTAGGGCTGCTCTGTGGACAAGAACCTCCACTTCGTTACACCTTAAATATCCCAGGAAAGAGAAAAATGGATAAAGAAGTTGTGGTCCTTTTGTACAATGGAATATCACTCAGCCATGAAATCAACGTCATAAGGCTAGTAGCAGCATGATGAGTGGATTTAGGTACGACGATTCTAAGTGAAATAAGGCACACAGAAAAAGACACTTATCATAAGATATCACTTATAGAGGGAATGTAAAAATCGCTACCCTTGAACTGAATTACAAAACAGAAGAGAGTCACACGTTTAGAAAGCACACTATGGCTGCTTAACGGGAAAGGTGAGGTGGGGTGATGCATAAAACAAGGGTTTCAAATTAGCTCAGAGACCGTTCCATAAACCCAATATGTAATAGACAAGACCTACTCCTTGCTCAGGGATCTGGACTCAAAACCCCCTATTCACCGCCCAAGAATATATCTGACTAGTAAGAATCTTAAAACCTATGTATTGATATCTCTCTGTAAGTGAGTCAAGTGGGTGTAAAGCGGCATAAACACAGCAGTGAAAAGCAGCTAAACCCCTTTATAAAAATCAATCACTTTTAAAAACCCGTGAAACAAAGACAGTGAAAGAGAGAGAAATTCTTACAAAATTCGTTCAAGGGCTGTGATGCCACCTGGATTGACCATATCTAGACCCACAGCTGATTGAGGCATAAGGGTGGACACTCTTGGGGCTGAGAGGTTTGGTGAGGTTGGGTGAGCAAACGCAGACGCTTTAGAGTAATACTGCATGGTACCCATCCCATGGGTCCCAAATCTCCAGGTTCAAGGGCATCTTCCTACATCGAAAACATGCATGAGAATCCCAGAGGATGGTACACCGTGTGATCGGGAAAGGTTTCTAAAACGCACCTCATTTCTCATCTCCTTGTGCTCGGGTTCGCCATTCCAGCCGCTTTATAGCAATCTCCCTCCTTGGAGAATCAGCACCTTTAACCTCCTGTTCCGTACAGGTTGCAATTTGTCCTGAGGATGAACGGGAAGAGGGGGAACCAATGAGACACTAGCTCTAGGTGTTGGGACAGGCACAGGTCACTCTATTTTCCCATCAGGAAGAAGAATTAACCACAGGCTCAGCCTGCCGCCCGGGACCAGAATAGGGCCTGAAGCAATCCTGCGCTTTTGCGGCCAGCTCCCAAGAAAGCGAGTTGAAAAATGGAGCTCAGGGGCACTGCAATTCACAAACCTGCAGAGTTATAAATGATAACTCTCGTCCACAAATATATTGACGGAAGACAACGAAGAGGATTTGAAAGCAAGGCAGAATTGCAGGAAACAGATTTCAGGAGGTAGATTCGAATCGCCTTTAAAGCACGGGAAAAGCGGCAAAACTTCGACAATGATGCCCTTGGCCAAAAAGGGCGTATGCGTTTTTTCCTGAATATATTCAGGAAAAAACGCATACGCCCTTTTTGGCCAACCAAGCAACCTGGAAAGGCAAATCAGCGCTACAAAGAAGTCTCGCTTCCCATCGGTCAAAAGGGCCATGCTGAATAAAGTGTCAAAACCAGAAATGCAGGACAGGCCATGGAGAAACGGGAGCCTTGCTACGCTAATGGGCGGGATGTAAATTGCCAACAGCCACTCTGGAGAAGTGTACGGTGTGTCCTGAAACATCGAAAAAACTCAGCTTAGACAGCATAGGGCACTTCCACTCACGGGCGTATAAATTGGGAAAACTAAAAATCAGCAAGGCACAGGCACCCCAAGGTTTAGGGCTGCTCTGTGGACAAGAACCTCCACTTCGTTACACCTTAAATATCCCAGGAAAGAGAAAAATGGATAAAGAAGTTGTGGTCCTTTTGTACAATGGAATATCACTCAGCCATGAAATCAACGTCATAAGGCTAGTAGCAGCATGATGAGTGGATTTAGGTACGACAATTCTAAGTGAAATAAGTCACACAGAAAAAGACACTTATCATAAGATATCACTTATAGAGGGAATGTAAAAACCGCTACCCTTGAACTGAATTACAAAACAGAACAGAGTCACACGTTTAGAAAACACACTATGGCTGCTTAAGGGGAAAGGTGAGGTGGGGTGATGCATAAAACAAGGGTTTCAAATTGGCTCAGAGACCGTTCCATAAACCCAATATGTAATAGACAAGACCTACTCCTTGCTCAGTGATCTGGACTCAAAACCCCCTATTCACCGCCCAAGAATATATCTGACTAGTAAGAATCTTAAAACCTATGTATTGATATCTCTCTGTAAGTGAGTCAAGTGGGTGTAAAGCGGCATAAACACAGCAGTGAAAAGCAGCTAAACCCCTTTATAAAAATCAATCACTTTTAAAAACCCGTGAAACAAAGACAGTGAAAGAGAGAGAAATTCTTACAAAATTCGTTCAAGGGCTGTGATGCCACCTGGATTGACCATATCTAGACCCACAGCTGATTGAGGCATAAGGGTGGACACTCTTGGGGTTGAGAGGTTTGGTGAGGTTGGGTGAGCAAACGCAGACCCTTTAGACTAATACTGCGTGGTACCCATCCCATGGGTCCCAAATCTCCAGGTTCAAGGGCATCTTCCTACATCGAAAACATGCATGAGAATCCCAGAGGATGGTACACCGTGTGATCGGGAAAGGTTTTTAAAACGCACCTCATTTCTCATCTCCTTGTGCTCGGGTTCGCCATTCCAGCCGCTTTACTAGCAATCTCCCTCCTTGGAGAATCAGCACCTTTAACCTCCTGTTCCGTACAGGTTGCAATTTGTCCTGAGGATGAACGGGAAGAGGGGGAACCAATGAGACACTAGCTCTAGGTGTTGGGACAGGCACAGGTCACTCTATTTTCCCATCAGGAAGAAGAATTAACCGCAGGCTCAGCCTGCCGCCCGGGACCAGAATAGGGCCTGAAGCAATCCTGCGCTTTTGCGGCCAGCTCCCAAGAAAGCGAGTTGAAAAATGGAGCTCAGGGGCACTGCAATTCACAAACCTGCAGAGTTATAAATGATAACTCTCGTCCACAAATATATTGACGGAAGACAACGAAGAGGATTTGAAAGCAAGGCAGAATTGCAGGAAACAGATTTCAGGAGGTAGATTCGAATCGCCTTTAAAGCACGGGAAAAGCGGCAAAACCTCGACAATGATGCCCTTGGCCAAAAAGGGCGTATGCGTTTTTTCCTGAATATATTCAGGAAAAAGCGCATACGCCCTTTTTGGCCAACCAAGCAACCTGGAAAGGCAAATCAGCGCTACAAAGAAGTCTCGCTTCCCATCGGTCAAAAGGGCCATGCTGAATAAAGTGTCAAAACCAGAAATGCAGGAAAGGCCATGGAGAAACGGGAGACTTGCTACGCTGATGGGCGTGACGTAAATTGCCAACAGCCACTCTGGAGAAGTGTACGGTGTGTCCTGAAACATCGAAAAAACTCAGCTTAGACAGCATAGGGCACTTCCACTCATGGGCGTATAAATTGGGAAAACTAAAAATCAGCAAGGCACAGGCACCCCAAAGTTTAGGGCTGCTCTGTTGACAAGAACCTCCACTTCGTTACACCTTAAATATCCCAGGAAAGAGAAAAATGGATAAAGAAGTTGTGGTCCTTTTGTACAAGGGAATATCACTCAGCCATGAAATCAACGTCATAAGGCTAGTAGCAGCATGATGAGTGGATTTAGGTACGACGATCCTAAGTGAAATAAGTCACACAGAAAAAGACACTTATCATAAGATATCACTTATAGAGGGAATGTAAAAATCGCTACCCTTGAACTGAATTACAAAACAGAAGAGAGTCACACGTTTAGAAAGCACACTATGGCTGCTTAACGGGAAAGGTGAGGTGGGGTGATGCATAAAACAAGGGTTTCAAATTAGCTCAGAGACCGTTCCATAAACCCAATATGTAATAGACAAGACCTACTCCTTGCTCAGTGATCTGGACTCAAAACCCCCTATTCACCGCCCAAGAATATATCTGACTAGTAAGAATCTTAAAACCTATGTATTGATATCTCTCTGTAAGTGAGTCAAGTGGGTGTAAAGCGGCATAAACACAGCAGTGAAAAGCAGCTAAACCCCTTTATAAAAATCAATCACTTTTAAAAACCCGTGAAACAAAGACAGTGAAAGAGAGAGAAATTCTTACAAAATTCGTTCAAGGGCTGTGATGCCACCTGGATTGACCATATCTAGACCCACAGCTGATTGAGGCATAAGGGTGGACACTCTTGGGGCTGAGAGGTTTGGTGAGGTTGGGTGAGCAAACGCAGACGCTTTAGAGTAATACTGCGTGGTACCCATCCCATGGGTCCCAAATCTCCAGGTTCAAGGGCATCTTCCTACATCGAAAACATGCATGAGAATCCCAGAGGATGGTACACCGTGTGATCGGGAAAGGTTTCTAAAACGCACCTCATTTCTCATCTCCTTGTGCTCGGGTTCGCCATTCCAGCCGCTTTACTAGCAATCTCCCTCCTTGGAGAATCAGCACCTTTAACCTCCTGTTCCGTACAGGTTGCAATTTGTCCTGAGGATGAACGGGAAGAGGGGGAACCAATGAGACACTAGCTCTAGGTGTTGGGACAGGCACAGGTCACTCTATTTTCCCATCAGGAAGAAGAATTAACCACAGGCTCAGCCTGCCGCCCGGGACCAGAATAGGGCCTGAAGCAATCCTGCGCTTTTGCGGCCAGCTCCCAAGAAAGCGAGTTGAAAAATGGAGCTCAGGGGCACTGCAATTCACAAACCTGCAGAGTTATAAATGATAACTCTCGTCCACAAATATATTGACGGAAGACAACGAAGAGGATTTGAAAGCAAGGCAGAATTGCAGGAAACAGATTTCAGGAGGTAGATTCGAATCGCCTTTAAAGCACGGGAAAAGCGGCAAAATTTCGACAATGATGCCCTTGGCCAAAAAGGGCGTATGCGTTTTTTCCTGAATATATTCAGGAAAAAACGCATACGCCCTTTTTGGCCAACCAAGCAACCTGGAAAGGCAAATCAGCGCTACAAAGAAGTCTCGCTTCCCATCGGTCAAAAGGGCCATGCTGAATAAAGTGTCAAAACCAGAAATGCAGGAAAGGCCATGGAGAAACGGGAGACTTGCTATGCTGATGGGCGTGACGTAAATTGCCAACAGCCACTCTGGAGAAGTGTACGGTGTGTCCTGAAACATCGAAAAAACTCAGCTTAGACAGCATAGGGCACTTCCACTCATGGGCGTATAAATTGGGAAAACTAAAAATCAGCAAGGCACAGGCACCCCAAGGTTTAGGGCTGCTCTGTGGACAAGAACCTCCACTTCGTTACACCTTAAATATCCCAGGAAAGAGAAAAATGGATAAAGAAGTTGTGGTCCTTTTGTACAATGGAATATCACTCAGCCATGAAATCAACGTCATAAGGCTAGTAGCAGCATGATGAGTGGATTTAGGTACGACGATTCTAAGTGAAATAAGGCACACAGAAAAAGACACTTATCATAAGATATCACTTATAGAGGGAATGTAAAAATCGCTACCCTTGAACTGAATTACAAAACAGAAGAGAGTCACACGTTTAGAAAGCACACTATGGCTGCTTAACGGGAAAGGTGAGGTGGGGTGATGCATAAAACAAGGGTTTCAAATTAGCTCAGAGACCGTTCCATAAACCCAATATGTAATAGACAAGACCTACTCCTTGCTCAGGGATCTGGACTCAAAACCCCCTATTCACCGCCCAAGAATATATCTGACTAGTAAGAATCTTAAAACCTATGTATTGATATCTCTCTGTAAGTGAGTCAAGTGGGTGTAAAGCGGCATAAACACAGCAGTGAAAAGCAGCTAAACCCCTTTATAAAAATCAATCACTTTTAAAAACCCGTGAAACAAAGACAGTGAAAGAGAGAGAAATTCTTACAAAATTCGTTCAAGGGCTGTGATGCCACCTGGATTGACCATATCTAGACCCACAGCTGATTGAGGCATAAGGGTGGACACTCTTGGGGCTGAGAGGTTTGGTGAGGTTGGGTGAGCAAACGCAGACGCTTTAGAGTAATACTGCGTGGTACCCATCCCATGGGTCCCAAATCTCCAGGTTCAAGGGCATCTTCCTACATCGAAAACATGCATGAGAATCCCAGAGGATGGTACACCGTGTGATCGGGAAAGGTTTCTAAAACGCACCTCATTTCTCATCTCCTTGTGCTCGGGTTCGCCATTCCAGCCGCTTTATAGCAATCTCCCTCCTTGGAGAATCAGCACCTTTAACCTCCTGTTCCGTACAGGTTGCAATTTGTCCTGAGGATGAACGGGAAGAGGGGGAACCAATGAGACACTAGCTCTAGGTGTTGGGACAGGCACAGGTCACTCTATTTTCCCATCAGGAAGAAGAATTAACCACAGGCTCAGCCTGCCGCCCGGGACCAGAATAGGGCCTGAAGCAATCCTGCGCTTTTGCGGCCAGCTCCCAAGAAAGCGAGTTGAAAAATGGAGCTCAGGGGCACTGCAATTCACAAACCTGCAGAGTTATAAATGATAACTCTCGTCCACAAATATATTGACGGAAGACAACGAAGAGGATTTGAAAGCAAGGCAGAATTGCAGGAAACAGATTTCAGGAGGTAGATTCGAATCGCCTTTAAAGCACGGGAAAAGCGGCAAAACTTCGACAATGATGCCCTTGGCCAAAAAGGGCGTATGCGTTTTTTCCTGAATATATTCAGGAAAAAACGCATACGCCCTTTTTGGCCAACCAAGCAACCTGGAAAGGCAAATCAGCGCTACAAAGAAGTCTCGCTTCCCATCGGTCAAAAGGGCCATGCTGAATAAAGTGTCAAAACCAGAAATGCAGGACAGGCCATGGAGAAACGGGAGCCTTGCTACGCTAATGGGCGGGATGTAAATTGCCAACAGCCACTCTGGAGAAGTGTACGGTGTGTCCTGAAACATCGAAAAAACTCAGCTTAGACAGCATAGGGCACTTCCACTCACGGGCGTATAAATTGGGAAAACTAAAAATCAGCAAGGCACAGGCACCCCAAGGTTTAGGGCTGCTCTGTGGACAAGAACCTCCACTTCGTTACACCTTAAATATCCCAGGAAAGAGAAAAATGGATAAAGAAGTTGTGGTCCTTTTGTACAATGGAATATCACTCAGCCATGAAATCAACGTCATAAGGCTAGTAGCAGCATGATGAGTGGATTTAGGTACGACAATTCTAAGTGAAATAAGTCACACAGAAAAAGACACTTATCATAAGATATCACTTATAGAGGGAATGTAAAAACCGCTACCCTTGAACTGAATTACAAAACAGAACAGAGTCACACGTTTAGAAAACACACTATGGCTGCTTAAGGGGAAAGGTGAGGTGGGGTGATGCATAAAACAAGGGTTTCAAATTGGCTCAGAGACCGTTCCATAAACCCAATATGTAATAGACAAGACCTACTCCTTGCTCAGTGATCTGGACTCAAAACCCCCTATTCACCGCCCAAGAATATATCTGACTAGTAAGAATCTTAAAACCTATGTATTGATATCTCTCTGTAAGTGAGTCAAGTGGGTGTAAAGCGGCATAAACACAGCAGTGAAAAGCAGCTAAACCCCTTTATAAAAATCAATCACTTTTAAAAACCCGTGAAACAAAGACAGTGAAAGAGAGAGAAATTCTTACAAAATTCGTTCAAGGGCTGTGATGCCACCTGGATTGACCATATCTAGACCCACAGCTGATTGAGGCATAAGGGTGGACACTCTTGGGGTTGAGAGGTTTGGTGAGGTTGGGTGAGCAAACGCAGACCCTTTAGACTAATACTGCGTGGTACCCATCCCATGGGTCCCAAATCTCCAGGTTCAAGGGCATCTTCCTACATCGAAAACATGCATGAGAATCCCAGAGGATGGTACACCGTGTGATCGGGAAAGGTTTCTAAAACGCACCTCATTTCTCATCTCCTTGTGCTCGGGTTCGCCATTCCAGCCGCTTTACTAGCAATCTCCCTCCTTGGAGAATCAGCACCTTTAACCTCCTGTTCCGTACAGGTTGCAATTTGTCCTGAGGATGAACGGGAAGAGGGGGAACCAATGAGACACTAGCTCTAGGTGAGGGGACAGGCACAGGTCACTCTATTTTCCCATCAGGAAGAAGAATTAACCACAGGCTCAGCCCGCCGCCCGGGACCAGAATAGGGCCTGAAGCAATCCTGCGCTTTTGCGGCCAGCTCCCAAGAAAGCGAGTTGAAAAATGGAGCTCAGGGGCACTGCAATTCACAAACCTGCAGATTTATAAATGATAACTCTCGTCCACAAATATATTGACGGAAGATAACGAAGAGGATTTGAAAGCAAGGCAGAATTGCAGGAAACAGATTTCAGGAGGTAGATTCGAATCGCCTTTAAAGCACGGGAAAAGCGGCAAAACCTCGACAATGATGCCCTTGGCCAAAAAGGGCGTATGCGTTTTTTCCTGAATATATTCAGGAAAAAACGCATACGCCCTTTTTGGCCAACCAAGCAACCTGGAAAGGCAAATCAGCGCTACAAAGAAGTCTCGCTTCCCATCGGTCAAAAGGGCCATGCTGAATAAAGTGTCAAAACCAGAAATGCAGGAAAGGCCATGGAGAAACGGGAGACTTGCTATGCTGATGGGCGTGACGTAAATTGCCAACAGCCACTCTGGAGAAGTGTACGGTGTGTCCTGAAACATCGAAAAAACTCAGCTTAGACAGCATAGGGCACTTCCACTCATGGGCGTATAAATTGGGAAAACTAAAAATCAGCAAGGCACAGGCACCCCAAAGTTTAGGGCTGCTCTGTTGACAAGAACCTCCACTTCGTTACACCTTAAATATCCCAGGAAAGAGAAAAATGGATAAAGAAGTTGTGGTCCTTTTGTACAATGGAATATCACTCAGCCATGAAATCAACGTCATAAGGCTAGTAGCAGCATGATGAGTGGATTTAGGTACGACGATTCTAAGTGAAATAAGTCACACAGAAAAAGACACTTATCATAAGATATCACTTATAGAGGGAATGTAAAAATCGCTACCCTTGAACTGAATTACAAAACAGAAGAGAGTCACACGTTTAGAAAGCACACTATGGCTGCTTAACGGGAAAGGTGAGGTGGGGTGATGCATAAAACAAGGGTTTCAAATTAGCTCAGAGACCGTTCCATAAACCCAATATGTAATAGACAAGACCTACTACTTGCTCAGTGATCTGGACTCAAAACCCCCTATTCACCGCCCAAGAATATATCTGACTAGTAAGAATCTTAAAACCTATGTATTGATATCTCTCTGTAAGTGAGTCAAGTGGGTGTAAAGCGGCATAAACACAGCAGTGAAAAGCAGCTAAACCCCTTTATAAAAATCAATCACTTTTAAAAACCCGTGAAACAAAGACAGTGAAAGAGAGAGAAATTCTTACAAAATTCGTTCAAGGGCTGTGATGCCACCTGGATTGACCATATCTAGACCCACAGCTGATTGAGGCATAAGGGTGGACACTCTTGGGGTTGAGAGGTTTGGTGAGGTTGGGTGAGCAAACGCAGACCCTTTAGAGTAATACTGCGTGGTACCCATCCCATGGGTCCCAAATCTCCAGGTTCAAGGGCATCTTCCTACATCGAAAACATGCATGAGAATCCCAGAGGATGGTACACCGTGTGATCGGGAAAGGTTTCTAAAACGCACCTCATTTCTCATCTCCTTGTGCTCGGGTTCGCCATTCCAGCCGCTTTACTAACAATTTCCCTCCTTGGAGAATCAGCACCTTTAACCTCCTGTTCCGTACAGGTTGCAATTTGTCCTGAGGATGAACGGGAAGAGGGGGAACCAATGAGACACTAGCTCTAGGTGTTGGGACAGGCACAGGTCACTCTATTTTCCCATCAGGAAGAAGAATTAACCACAGGCTCAGCCTGCCGCCCGGGACCAGAATAGGGTCTGAAGCAATCCTGCGCTTTTGCGGCCAGCTCCCAAGAAAGCGAGTTGAAAAATGGAGCTCAGGGGCACTGCAATTCACAAACCTGCAGAGTTATAAATGATAACTCTCGTCCACAAATATATTGACGGAAGACAACGAAGAGGATTTGAAAGCAAGGCAGAATTGCAGGAAACAGATTTCAGGAGGTAGATTCGAATCGCCTTTAAAGCACGGGAAAAGCGGCAAAACCTCGACAATGATGCCCTTGGCCAAAAAGAGCGCATGCGTTTTTTCCTGAATATATTCAGGAAAAAACGCATGCGCCCTTTTTGGCCAACCAAGCAACCTGGAAAGGCAAATCAGCGCTACAAAGAAGTCTCGCTTCCCATCGGTCAAAAGGGCCATGCTGAATAAAGTGTCAAAACCAGAAATGCAGGAAAGGCCATGGAGAAACGGGAGACTTTCTATGCTGATGGGCGTGACGTAAATTGCCAACAGCCACTCTGGAGAAGTGTACGGTGTGTCCTGAAACATCGAAAAAACTCAGCTTAGACAGCATAGGGCACTTCCACTCATGGGCGTATAAATTGGGAAAACTAAAAATCAGCAAGGCACAGGCACCCCAAGGTTTAGGGCTGCTCTGTGGACAAGAACCTCCACTTCGTTACACCTTAAATATCCCAGGAAAGAGAAAAATGGATAAAGAAGTTGTGGTCCTTTTGTACAATGGAATATCACTCAGCCATGAAATCAACGTCATAAGGCTAGTAGCAGCATGATGAGTGGATTTAGGTACGACGATTCTAAGTGAAATAAGGCACACAGAAAAAGACACTTATCATAAGATATCACTTATAGAGGGAATGTAAAAATCGCTACCCTTGAACTGAATTACAAAACAGAAGAGAGTCACACGTTTAGAAAGCACACTATGGCTGCTTAACGGGAAAGGTGAGGTGGGGTGATGCATAAAACAAGGGTTTCAAATTAGCTCAGAGACCGTTCCATAAACCCAATATGTAATAGACAAGACCTACTACTTGCTCAGTGATCTGGACTCAAAACCCCCTATTCACCGCCCAAGAATATATCTGACTAGTAAGAATCTTAAAACCTATGTATTGATATCTCTCTGTAAGTGAGTCAAGTGGGTGTAAAGCGGCATAAACACAGCAGTGAAAAGCAGCTAAACCCCTTTATAAAAATCAATCACTTTTAAAAACCCGTGAAACAAAGACAGTGAAAGAGAGAGAAATTCTTACAAAATTCGTTCAAGGGCTGTGATGCCACCTGGATTGACCATATCTAGACCCACAGCTGATTGAGGCATAAGGGTGGACACTCTTGGGGTTGAGAGGTTTGGTGAGGTTGGGTGAGCAAACGCAGACCCTTTAGAGTAATACTGCGTGGTACCCATCCCATGGGTCCCAAATCTCCAGGTTCAAGGGCATCTTCCTACATCGAAAACATGCATGAGAATCCCAGAGGATGGTACACCGTGTGATCGGGAAAGGTTTCTAAAACGCACCTCATTTCTCATCTCCTTGTGCTCGGGTTCGCCATTCCAGCCGCTTTACTAACAATTTCCCTCCTTGGAGAATCAGCACCTTTAACCTCCTGTTCCGTACAGGTTGCAATTTGTCCTGAGGATGAACGGGAAGAGGGGGAACCAATGAGACACTAGCTCTAGGTGTTGGGACAGGCACAGGTCACTCTATTTTCCCATCAGGAAGAAGAATTAACCACAGGCTCAGCCTGCCGCCCGGGACCAGAATAGGGTCTGAAGCAATCCTGCGCTTTTGCGGCCAGCTCCCAAGAAAGCGAGTTGAAAAATGGAGCTCAGGGGCACTGCAATTCACAAACCTGCAGAGTTATAAATGATAACTCTCGTCCACAAATATATTGACGGAAGACAACGAAGAGGATTTGAAAGCAAGGCAGAATTGCAGGAAACAGATTTCAGGAGGTAGATTCGAATCGCCTTTAAAGCACGGGAAAAGCGGCAAAACCTCGACAATGATGCCCTTGGCCAAAAAGAGCGCATGCGTTTTTTCCTGAATATATTCAGGAAAAAACGCATGCGCCCTTTTTGGCCAACCAAGCAACCTGGAAAGGCAAATCAGCGCTACAAAGAAGTCTCGCTTCCCATCGGTCAAAAGGGCCATGCTGAATAAAGTGTCAAAACCAGAAATGCAGGAAAGGCCATGGAGAAACGGGAGACTTGCTATGCTGATGGGCGTGACGTAAATTGCCAACAGCCACTCTGGAGAAGTGTACGGTGTGTCCTGAAACATCGAAAAAACTCAGCTTAGACAGCATAGGGCACTTCCACTCATGGGCGTATAAATTGGGAAAACTAAAAATCAGCAAGGCACAGGCACCCCAAGGTTTAGGGCTGCTCTGTGGACAAGAACCTCCACTTCGTTACACCTTAAATATCCCAGGAAAGAGAAAAATGGATAAAGAAGTTGTGGTCCTTTTGTACAATGGAATATCACTCAGCCATGAAATCAACGTCATAAGGCTAGTAGCAGCATGATGAGTGGATTTAGGTACGACGATTCTAAGTGAAATAAGGCACACAGAAAAAGACACTTATCATAAGATATCACTTATAGAGGGAATGTAAAAATCGCTACCCTTGAACTGAATTACAAAACAGAAGAGAGTCACACGTTTAGAAAGCACACTATGGCTGCTTAACGGGAAAGGTGAGGTGGGGTGATGCATAAAACAAGGGTTTCAAATTAGCTCAGAGACCGTTCCATAAACCCAATATGTAATAGACAAGACCTACTCCTTGCTCAGGGATCTGGACTCAAAACCCCCTATTCACCGCCCAAGAATATATCTGACTAGTAAGAATCTTAAAACCTATGTATTGATATCTCTCTGTAAGTGAGTCAAGTGGGTGTAAAGCGGCATAAACACAGCAGTGAAAAGCAGCTAAACCCCTTTATAAAAATCAATCACTTTTAAAAACCCGTGAAACAAAGACAGTGAAAGAGAGAGAAATTCTTACAAAATTCGTTCAAGGGCTGTGATGCCACCTGGATTGACCATATCTAGACCCACAGCTGATTGAGGCATAAGGGTGGACACTCTTGGGGCTGAGAGGTTTGGTGAGGTTGGGTGAGCAAACGCAGACGCTTTAGAGTAATACTGCGTGGTACCCATCCCATGGGTCCCAAATCTCCAGGTTCAAGGGCATCTTCCTACATCGAAAACATGCATGAGAATCCCAGAGGATGGTACACCGTGTGATCGGGAAAGGTTTCTAAAACGCACCTCATTTCTCATCTCCTTGTGCTCGGGTTCGCCATTCCAGCCGCTTTACTAGCAATCTCCCTCCTTGGAGAATCAGCACCTTTAACCTCCTGTTCCGTACAGGTTGCAATTTGTCCTGAGGATGAACGGGAAGAGGGGGAACCAATGAGACACTAGCTCTAGGTGTTGGGACAGGCACAGGTCACTCTATTTTCCCATCAGGAAGAAGAATTAACCACAGGCTCAGCCTGCCGCCCGGGACCAGAATAGGGCCTGAAGCAATCCTGCGCTTTTGCGGCCAGCTCCCAAGAAAGCGAGTTGAAAAATGGAGCTCAGGGGCACTGCAATTCACAAACCTGCAGAGTTATAAATGATAACTCTCGTCCACAAATATATTGACGGAAGACAACGAAGAGGATTTGAAAGCAAGGCAGAATTGCAGGAAACAGATTTCAGGAGGTAGATTCGAATCGCCTTTAAAGCACGGGAAAAGCGGCAAAACTTCGACAATGATGCCCTTGGCCAAAAAGGGCGTATGCGTTTTTTCCTGAATATATTCAGGAAAAAACGCATACGCCCTTTTTGGCCAACCAAGCAACCTGGAAAGGCAAATCAGCGCTACAAAGAAGTCTCGCTTCCCATCGGTCAAAAGGGCCATGCTGAATAAAGTGTCAAAACCAGAAATGCAGGACAGGCCATGGAGAAACGGGAGCCTTGCTACGCTAATGGGCGGGATGTAAATTGCCAACAGCCACTCTGGAGAAGTGTACGGTGTGTCCTGAAACATCGAAAAAACTCAGCTTAGACAGCATAGGGCACTTCCACTCACGGGCGTATAAATTGGGAAAACTAAAAATCAGCAAGGCACAGGCACCCCAAGGTTTAGGGCTGCTCTGTGGACAAGAACCTCCACTTCGTTACACCTTAAATATCCCAGGAAAGAGAAAAATGGATAAAGAAGTTGTGGTCCTTTTGTACAATGGAATATCACTCAGCCATGAAATCAATGTCATAAGGCTAGTAGCAGCATGATGAGTGGATTTAGGTACGACAATTCTAAGTGAAATAAGTCACACAGAAAAAGACACTTATCATAAGATATCACTTATAGAGGGAATGTAAAAACCGCTACCCTTGAACTGAATTACAAAACAGAACAGAGTCACACGTTTAGAAAACACACTATGGCTGCTTAAGGGGAAAGGTGAGGTGGGGTGATGCATAAAACAAGGGTTTCAAATTGGCTCAGAGACCGTTCCATAAACCCAATATGTAATAGACAAGACCTACTCCTTGCTCAGTGATCTGGACTCAAAACCCCCTATTCACCGCCCAAGAATATATCTGACTAGTAAGAATCTTAAAACCTATGTATTGATATCTCTCTGTAAGTGAGTCAAGTGGGTGTAAAGCGGCATAAACACAGCAGTGAAAAGCAGCTAAACCCCTTTATAAAAATCAATCACTTTTAAAAACCCGTGAAACAAAGACAGTGAAAGAGAGAGAAATTCTTACAAAATTCGTTCAAGGGCTGTGATGCCACCTGGATTGACCATATCTAGACCCACAGCTGATTGAGGCATAAGGGTGGACACTCTTGGGGTTGAGAGGTTTGGTGAGGTTGGGTGAGCAAACGCAGACCCTTTAGACTAATACTGCGTGGTACCCATCCCATGGGTCCCAAATCTCCAGGTTCAAGGGCATCTTCCTACATCGAAAACATGCATGAGAATCCCAGAGGATGGTACACCGTGTGATCGGGAAAGGTTTCTAAAACGCACCTCATTTCTCATCTCCTTGTGCTCGGGTTCGCCATTCCAGCCGCTTTACTAGCAATCTCCCTCCTTGGAGAATCAGCACCTTTAACCTCCTGTTCCGTACAGGTTGCAATTTGTCCTGAGGATGAACGGGAAGAGGGGGAACCAATGAGACACTAGCTCTAGGTGAGGGGACAGGCACAGGTCACTCTATTTTCCCATCAGGAAGAAGAATTAACCACAGGCTCAGCCCACCGCCCGGGACCAGAATAGGGCCTGAAGCAATCCTGCGCTTTTGCGGCCAGCTCCCAAGAAAGCGAGTTGAAAAATGGAGCTCAGGGGCACTGCAATTCACAAACCTGCAGATTTATAAATGATAACTCTCGTCCACAAATATATTGACGGAAGATAACGAAGAGGATTTGAAAGCAAGGCAGAATTGCAGGAAACAGATTTCAGGAGGTAGATTCGAATCGCCTTTAAAGCACGGGAAAAGCGGCAAAACCTCGACAATGATGCCCTTGGCCACAAAGGGCGTATGCGTTTTTTCCTGAATATATTCAGGAAAAAACGCATACGCCCTTTTTGGCCAACCAAGCAACCTGGAAAGGCAAATCAGCGCTACAAAGAAGTCTCGCTTCCCATCGGTCAAAAGGGCCATGCTGAATAAAGTGTCAAAACCAGAAATGCAGGAAAGGCCATGGAGAAACGGGAGACTTGCTATGCTGATGGGCGTGACGTAAATTGCCAACAGCCACTCTGGAGAAGTGTACGGTGTGTCCTGAAACATCGAAAAAACTCAGCTTAGACAGCATAGGGCACTTCCACTCATGGGCGTATAAATTGGGAAAACTAAAAATCAGCAAGGCACAGGCACCCCAAAGTTTAGGGCTGCTCTGTTGACAAGAACCTCCACTTCGTTACACCTTAAATATCCCAGGAAAGAGAAAAATGGATAAAGAAGTTGTGGTCCTTTTGTACAATGGAATATCACTCAGCCATGAAATCAACGTCATAAGGCTAGTAGCAGCATGATGAGTGGATTTAGGTACGACGATTCTAAGTGAAATAAGTCACACAGAAAAAGACACTTATCATAAGATATCACTTATAGAGGGAATGTAAAAATCGCTACCCTTGAACTGAATTACAAAACAGAAGAGAGTCACACGTTTAGAAAGCACACTATGGCTGCTTAACGGGAAAGGTGAGGTGGGGTGATGCATAAAACAAGGGTTTCAAATTAGCTCAGAGACCGTTCCATAAACCCAATATGTAATAGACAAGACCTACTACTTGCTCAGTGATCTGGACTCAAAACCCCCTATTCACCGCCCAAGAATATATCTGACTAGTAAGAATCTTAAAACCTATGTATTGATATCTCTCTGTAAGTGAGTCAAGTGGGTGTAAAGCGGCATAAACACAGCAGTGAAAAGCAGCTAAACCCCTTTATAAAAATCAATCACTTTTAAAAACCCGTGAAACAAAGACAGTGAAAGAGAGAGAAATTCTTACAAAATTCGTTCAAGGGCTGTGATGCCACCTGGATTGACCATATCTAGACCCACAGCTGATTGAGGCATAAGGGTGGACACTCTTGGGGTTGAGAGGTTTGGTGAGGTTGGGTGAGCAAACGCAGACCCTTTAGAGTAATACTGCGTGGTACCCATCCCATGGGTCCCAAATCTCCAGGTTCAAGGGCATCTTCCTACATCGAAAACATGCATGAGAATCCCAGAGGATGGTACACCGTGTGATCGGGAAAGGTTTCTAAAACGCACCTCATTTCTCATCTCCTTGTGCTCGGGTTCGCCATTCCAGCCGCTTTACTAACAATTTCCCTCCTTGGAGAATCAGCACCTTTAACCTCCTGTTCCGTACAGGTTGCAATTTGTCCTGAGGATGAACGGGAAGAGGGGGAACCAATGAGACACTAGCTCTAGGTGTTGGGACAGGCACAGGTCACTCTATTTTCCCATCAGGAAGAAGAATTAACCACAGGCTCAGCCTGCCGCCCGGGACCAGAATAGGGTCTGAAGCAATCCTGCGCTTTTGCGGCCAGCTCCCAAGAAAGCGAGTTGAAAAATGGAGCTCAGGGGCACTGCAATTCACAAACCTGCAGAGTTATAAATGATAACTCTCGTCCACAAATATATTGACGGAAGACAACGAAGAGGATTTGAAAGCAAGGCAGAATTGCAGGAAACAGATTTCAGGAGGTAGATTCGAATCGCCTTTAAAGCACGGGAAAAGCGGCAAAACCTCGACAATGATGCCCTTGGCCAAAAAGAGCGCATGCGTTTTTTCCTGAATATATTCAGGAAAAAACGCATGCGCCCCTTTTGGCCAACCAAGCAACCTGGAAACGCAAATCAGCGCTACAAAGAAGTCTCGCTTCCCATCGGTCAAAAGGGCCATGCTGAATAAAGTGTCAAAACCAGAAATGCAGGACAGGCCATGGAGAAACGGGAGCCTTGCTACGCTAATGGGCGGGATGTAAATTGCCAACAGCCACTCTGGAGAAGTGTACGGTGTGTCCTGAAACATCGAAAAAACTCAGCTTAGACAGCATAGGGCACTTCCACTCACGGGCGTATAAATTGGGAAAACTAAAAATCAGCAAGGCACAGGCACCCCAAGGTTTAGGGCTGCTCTGTGGACAAGAACCTCCACTTCGTTACACCTTAAATATCCCAGGAAAGAGAAAAATGGATAAAGAAGTTGTGGTCCTTTTGTACAATGGAATATCACTCAGCCATGAAATCAACGTCATAAGGCTAGTAGCAGCATGATGAGTGGATTTAGGTACGACGATTCTAAGTGAAATAAGTCACACAGAAAAAGACACTTATCATAAGATATCACTTATAGAGGGAATGTAAAAACCGCTACCCTTGAACTGAATTACAAAACAGAACAGAGTCACACGTTTAGAAAACACACTATGGCTGCTTAAGGGGAAAGGTGAGGTGGGGTGATGCATAAAACAAGGGTTTCAAATTGGCTCAGAGACCGTTCCATAAACCCAATATGTAATAGACAAGACCTACTCCTTGCTCAGTGATCTGGACTCAAAACCCCCTATTCACCGCCCAAGAATATATCTGACTAGTAAGAATCTTAAAACCTATGTATTGATATCTCTCTGTAAGTGAGTCAAGTGGGTGTAAAGCGGCATAAACACAGCAGTGAAAAGCAGCTAAACCCCTTTATAAAAATCAATCACTTTTAAAAACCCGTGAAACAAAGACAGTGAAAGAGAGAGAAATTCTTACAAAATTCGTTCAAGGGCTGTGATGCCACCTGGATTGACCATATCTAGACCCACAGCTGATTGAGGCATAAGGGTGGACACTCTTGGGGTTGAGAGGTTTGGTGAGGTTGGGTGAGCAAACGCAGACCCTTTAGACTAATACTGCGTGGTACCCATCCCATGGGTCCCAAATCTCCAGGTTCAAGGGCATCTTCCTACATCGAAAACATGCATGAGAATCCCAGAGGATGGTACACCGTGTGATCGGGAAAGGTTTTTAAAACGCACCTCATTTCTCATCTCCTTGTGCTCGGGTTCGCCATTCCAGCCGCTTTACTAGCAATCTCCCTCCTTGGAGAATCAGCACCTTTAACCTCCTGTTCCGTACAGGTTGCAATTTGTCCTGAGGATGAACGGGAAGAGGGGGAACCAATGAGACACTAGCTCTAGGTGAGGGGACAGGCACAGGTCACTCTATTTTCCCATCAGGAAGAAGAATTAACCACAGGCTCAGCCCGCCGCCCGGGACCAGAATAGGGCCTGAAGCAATCCTGCGCTTTTGCGGCCAGCTCCCAAGAAAGCGAGTTGAAAAATGGAGCTCAGGGGCACTGCAATTCACAAACCTGCAGAGTTATAAATGATAACTCTCGTCCACAAATATATTGACGGAAGATAACGAAGAGGATTTGAAAGCAAGGCAGAATTGCAGGAAACAGATTTCAGGAGGTAGATTCGAATCGCCTTTAAAGCACGGGAAAAGCGGCAAAACCTCGACAATGATGCCCTTGGCCAAAAAGGGCGTATGCGTTTTTTCCTGAATATATTCAGGAAAAAACGCATACGCCCTTTTTGGCCAACCAAGCAACCTGGAAAGGCAAATCAGCGCTACAAAGAAGTCTCGCTTCCCATCGGTCAAAAGGGCCATGCTGAATAAAGTGTCAAAACCAGAAATGCAGGAAAGGCCATGGAGAAACGGGAGACTTGCTATGCTGATGGGCGTGACGTAAATTGCCAACAGCCACTCTGGAGAAGTGTACGGTGTGTCCTGAAACATCGAAAAAACTCAGCTTAGACAGCATAGGGCACTTCCACTCATGGGCGTATAAATTGGGAAAACTAAAAATCAGCAAGGCACAGGCACCCCAAAGTTTAGGGCTGCTCTGTTGACAAGAACCTCCACTTCGTTACACCTTAAAAATCCCAGGAAAGAGAAAAATGGATAAAGAAGTTGTGGTCCTTTTGTACAATGGAATATCACTCAGCCATGAAATCAACGTCATAAGGCTAGTAGCAGCATGATGAGTGGATTTAGGTACGACGATTCTAAGTGAAATAAGTCACACAGAAAAAGACACTTATCATAAGATATCACTTATAGAGGGAATGTAAAAATCGCTACCCTTGAACTGAATTACAAAACAGAAGAGAGTCACACGTTTAGAAAGCACACTATGGCTGCTTAACGGGAAAGGTGAGGTGGGGTGATGCATAAAACAAGGGTTTCAAATTAGCTCAGAGACCGTTCCATAAACCCAATATGTAATAGACAAGACCTACTACTTGCTCAGTGATCTGGACTCAAAACCCCCTATTCACCGCCCAAGAATATATCTGACTAGTAAGAATCTTAAAACCTATGTATTGATATCTCTCTGTAAGTGAGTCAAGTGGGTGTAAAGCGGCATAAACACAGCAGTGAAAAGCAGCTAAACCCCTTTATAAAAATCAATCACTTTTAAAAACCCGTGAAACAAAGACAGTGAAAGAGAGAGAAATTCTTACAAAATTCGTTCAAGGGCTGTGATGCCACCTGGATTGACCATATCTAGACCCACAGCTGATTGAGGCAGAAGGGTGGACACTCTTGGGGTTGAGAGGTTTGGTGAGGTTGGGTGAGCAAACGCAGACCCTTTAGAGTAATACTGCGTGGTACCCATCCCATGGGTCCCAAATCTCCAGGTTCAAGGGCATCTTCCTACATCGAAAACAAGCATGAGAATCCCAGAGGATGGTACACCGTGTGATCGGGAAAGGTTTCTAAAACGCACCTCATTTCTCATCTCCTTGTGCTCGGGTTCGCCATTCCAGCCGCTTTACTAACAATCTCCCTCCTTGGAGAATCAGCACCTTTAACCTCCTGTTCCGTACAGGTTGCAATTTGTCCTGAGGATGAACGGGAAGAGGGGGAACCAATGAGACACTAGCTCTAGGTGTTGGGACAGGCACAGGTCACTCTATTTTCCCATCAGGAAGAAGAATTAACCACAGGCTCAGCCTGCCGACCGGGACCAGAATAGGGTCTGAAGCAATCCTGCGCTTTTGCGGCCAGCTCCCAAGAAAGCGAGTTGAAAAATGGAGCTCAGGGGCACTGCAATTCACAAACCTGCAGAGTTATAAATGATAACTCTCGTCCACAAATATATTGACGGAAGACAACGAAGAGGATTTGAAAGCAAGGCAGAATTGCAGGAAACAGATTTCAGGAGGTAGATTCGAATCGCCTTTAAAGCACGGGAAAAGCGGCAAAACCTCGACAATGATGCCCTTGGCCAAAAAGAGCGCATGCGTTTTTTCCTGAATATATTCAGGAAAAAACGCATGCGCCCCTTTTGGCCAACCAAGCAACCTGGAAACGCAAATCAGCGCTACAAAGAAGTCTCGCTTCCCATCGGTCAAAAGGGCCATGCTGAATAAAGTGTCAAAACCAGAAATGCAGGACAGGCCATGGAGAAACGGGAGCCTTGCTACGCTAATGGGCGGGATGTAAATTGCCAACAGCCACTCTGGAGAAGTGTACGGTGTGTCCTGAAACATCGAAAAAACTCAGCTTAGACAGCATAGGGCACTTCCACTCACGGGCGTATAAATTGGGAAAACTAAAAATCAGCAAGGCACAGGCACCCCAAAGTTTAGGGCTGCTCTGTGGACAAGAACCTCCACTTCGTTACACCTTAAATATCCCAGGAAAGAGAAAAATGGATAAAGAAGTTGTGGTCCTTTTGTACAATGGAATATCACTCAGCCATGAAATCAACGTCATAAGGCTAGTAGCAGCATGATGAGTGGATTTAGGTACGACGATTCTAAGTGAAATAAGTCACACAGAAAAAGACACTTATCATAAGATATCACTTATAGAGGGAATGTAAAAACCGCTACCCTTGAACTGAATTACAAAACAGAACAGAGTCACACGTTTAGAAAACACACTATGGCTGCTTAACGGGAAAGGTGAGGTGGGGTGATGCATAAAACAAGGGTTTCAAATTAGCTCAGAGACCGTTCCATAAACCCAATATGTAATAGACAAGACCTACTCCTTGCTCAGTGATCTGGACTCAAAACCCCCTATTCACCGCCCAAGAATATATCTGACTAGTAAGAATCTTAAAACCTATGTATTGATATCTCTCTGTAAGTGAGTCAAGTGGGTGTAAAGCGGCATAAACACAGCAGTGAAAAGCAGCTAAACCCCTTTATAAAAATCAATCACTTTTAAAAACCCGTGAAACAAAGACAGTGAAAGAGAGAGAAATTCTTACAAAATTCGTTCAAGGGCTGTGATGCCACCTGGATTGACCATATCTAGACCCACAGCTGATTGAGGCATAAGGGTGGACACTCTTGGGGTTGAGAGGTTTGGTGAGGTTGGGTGAGCAAACGCAGACCCTTTAGAGTAATACTGCGTGGTACCCATCCCATGGGTCCCAAATCTCCAGGTTCAAGGGCATCTTCCTACATCGAAAACATGCATGAGAATCCCAGAGGATGGTACACCGTGTGATCGGGAAAGGTTTCTAAAACGCACCTCATTTCTCATCTCCTTGTGCTCGGGTTCGCCATTCCAGCCGCTTTACAAACAATCTCCCTCCTTGGAGAATCAGCACCTTTAACCTCCTGTTCCGTACAGGTTGCAATTTGTCCTGAGGATGAACGGGAAGAGGGGGAACCAATGAGACACTAGCTCTAGGTGTTGGGACAGGCACAGGTCACTCTATTTTCCCATCAGGAAGAAGAATTAACCACAGGCTCAGCCTGCCGCCCGGGACCAGAATAGGGCCTGAAGCAATCCTGCGCTTTTGCGGCCAGCTCCCAAGAAAGCGAGTTGAAAAATGGAGCTCAGGGGCACTGCAATTCACAAACCTGCAGAGTTATAAATGATAACTCTCGTCCACAAATATATTGACGGAAGACAACGAAGAGGATTTGAAAGCAAGGCAGAATTGCAGGAAACAGATTTCAGGAGGTAGATTCGAATCGCCTTTAAAGCACGGGAAAAGCGGCAAAACCTCGACAATGATGCCCTTGGCCAAAAAGGGCGCATGCGTTTTTTCCTGAATATATTCAGGAAAAAACGCATGCGCCCCTTTTGGCCAACCAAGCAACCTGGAAACGCAAATCAGCGCTACAAAGAAGTCTCGCTTCCCATCGGTCAAAAGGGCCATGCTGAATAAAGTGTCAAAACCAGAAATGCAGGACAGGACATGGAGAAACGGGAGCCTTGCTACGCTGATGGGCGGGATGTAAATTGCCAACAGCCACTCTGGAGAAGTGTACGGTGTGTCCTGAAACATCGAAAAAACTCAGCTTAGACAGCATAGGGCACTTCCACTCACGGGCGTATAAATTGGGAAAACTAAAAATCAGCAAGGCACAGGCACCCCAAGGTTTAGGGCTGCTCTGTGGACAAGAACCTCCACTTCGTTACACCTTAAATATCCCAGGAAAGAGAAAAATGGATAAAGAAGTTGTGGTCCTTTTGTACAATGGAATATCACTCAGCCATGAAATCAACGTCATAAGGCTAGTAGCAGCATGATGAGTGGATTTAGGTACGACGATTCTAAGTGAAATAAGTCACACAGAAAAAGACACTTATCATAAGATATCACTTATAGAGGGAATGTAAAAACCGCTACCCTTGAACTGAATTACAAAACAGAACAGAGTCACACGTTTAGAAAACACACTATGGCTGCTTAACGGGAAAGGTGAGGTGGGGTGATGCATAAAACAAGGTTTTCAAATTAGCTCAGAGACCGTTCCATAAACCCAATATGTAATAGACAAGACCTACTCCTTGCTCAGTGATCTGGACTCAAAACCCCCTATTCACCGCCCAAGAATATATCTGACTAGTAAGAATCTTAAAACCTATGTATTGATATCTCTCTGTAAGTGAGTCAAGTGGGTGTAAAGCGGCATAAACACAGCAGTGAAAAGCAGCTAAACCCCTTTATAAAAATCAATCACTTTTAAAAACCCGTGAAACAAAGACAGTGAAAGAGAGAGAAATTCTTACAAAATTCGTTCAAGGGCTGTGATGCCACCTGGATTGACCATATCTAGACCCACAGCTGATTGAGGCATAAGGGTGGACACTCTTGGGGTTGAGAGGTTTGGTGAGGTTGGGTGAGCAAACGCAGACCCTTTAGACTAATACTGCGTGGTACCCATCCCATGGGTCCCAAATCTCCAGGTTCAAGGGCATCTTCCTACATCGAAAACATGCATGAGAATCCCAGAGGATGGTACACCGTGTGATCGGGAAAGGTTTCTAAAACGCACCTCATTTCTCATCTCCTTGTGCTCGGGTTCGCCATTCCAGCCGCTTTACTAGCAATCTCCCTCCTTGGAGAATCAGCACCTTTAACCTCCTGTTCCGTACAGGTTGCAATTTGTCCTGAGGATGAACGGGAAGAGGGGGGACCAATGAGACACTAGCTCTAGGTGTTGGGACAGGCACAGGTCACTCTATTTTCCCATCAGGAAGAAGAATTAACCACAGGCTCAGCCTGCCGCCCGGGACCAGAATAGGGCCTGAAGCAATCCTGCGCTTTTGCGGCCAGCTCCCAAGAATGCGAGTTGAAAAATGGAGCTCAGGGGCACTGCAATTCACAAACCTGCAGAGTTATAAATGATAACTCTCGTCCACAAATATATTGACGGAAGACAACGAAGAGGATTTGAAAGCAAGGCAGAATTGCAGGAAACAGATTTCAGGAGGTAGATTCGAATCGCCTTTAAAGCACGGGAAAAGCGGCAAAACCTCGACAATGATGCCCTTGGCCAAAAAGGGCGCATGCGTTTTTTCCTGAATATATTCAGGAAAAAACGTATGCGCCCTTTTTGGCCAACCAAGCAACCTGGAAAGGCAAATCAGCGCTACAAAGAAGTCTCGCTTCCCATCGGTCAAAAGGGCCATGCTGAATAAAGTGTCAAAACCAGAAATGCAGGACAGGCCATGGAGAAACGGGAGCCTTGCTACGCTGATGGGCGGGATGTAAATTGCCAACAGCCACTCTGGAGAAGTGTACGGTGTGTCCTGAAACATCGAAAAAACTCAGCTTAGACAGCATAGGGCACTTCCACTCACGGGCGTATAAATTGGGAAAACTAAAAATCAGCAAGGCACAGGCACCCCAAGGTTTAGGGCTGCTCTGTGGACAAGAACCTCCACTTCGTTACACCTTAAATATCCCAGGAAAGAGAAAAATGGATAAAGAAGTTGTGGTCCTTTTGTACAATGGAATATCACTCAGCCATGAAATCAACGTCATAAGGCTAGTAGCAGCATGATGAGTGGATTTAGGTACGACGATTCTAAGTGAAATAAGTCACACAGAAAAAGACACTTATCATAAGATATCACTTATAGAGGGAATGTAAAAACCGCTACCCTTGAACTGAATTACAAAACAGAACAGAGTCACACGTTTAGAAAACACACTATGGCTGCTTAACGGGAAAGGTGAGGTGGGGTGATGCATAAAACAAGGGTTTCAAATTGGCTCAGAGACCGTTCCATAAACCCAATATGTAATAGACAAGACCTACTCCTTGCTCAGTGATCTGGACTCAAAACCCCCTATTCACCGCCCAAGAATATATCTGACTAGTAAGAATCTTAAAACCTATGTATTGATATCTCTCTGTAAGTGAGTCAAGTGGGTGTAAAGCGGCATAAACACAGCAGTGAAAAGCAGCTAAACCCCTTTATAAAAATCAATCACTTTTAAAAACCCGTGAAACAAAGACAGTGAAAGAGAGAGAAATTCTTACAAAATTCGTTCAAGGGCTGTGATGCCACCTGGATTGACCATATCTAGACCCACAGCTGATTGAGGCATAAGGGTGGACACTCTTGGGGTTGAGAGGTTTGGTGAGGTTGGGTGAGCAAACGCAGACCCTTTAGACTAATACTGCGTGGTACCCATCCCATGGGTCCCAAATCTCCAGGTTCAAGGGCATCTTCCTACATCGAAAACATGCATGAGAATCCCAGAGGATGGTACACCGTGTGATCGGGAAAGGTTTTTAAAACGCACCTCATTTCTCATCTCCTTGTGCTCGGGTTCGCCATTCCAGCCGCTTTACTAGCAATCTCCCTCCTTGGAGAATCAGCACCTTTAACCTCCTGTTCCGTACAGGTTGCAATTTGTCCTGAGGATGAACGGGAAGAGGGGGAACCAATGAGACACTAGCTCTAGGTGAGGGGACAGGCACAGGTCACTCTATTTTCCCATCAGGAAGAAGAATTAACCACAGGCTCAGCCCGCCGCCCGGGACCAGAATAGGGCCTGAAGCAATCCTGCGCTTTTGCGGCCAGCTCCCAAGAAAGCGAGTTGAAAAATGGAGCTCAGGGGCACTGCAATTCACAAACCTGCAGAGTTATAAATGATAACTCTCGTCAACAAATATATTGACGGAAGATAACGAAGAGGATTTGAAAGCAAGGCAGAATTGCAGGAAACAGATTTCAGGAGGTAGATTCGAATCGCCTTTAAAGCACGGAAAAGCGGCAAAACCTCGACAATGATGCCCTTGGCCAAAAAGGGCGTATGCGTTTTTTCCTGAATATATTCAGGAAAAAACGCATACGCCCTTTTTGGCCAACCAAGCAACCTGGAAAGGCAAATCAGCGCTACAAAGAAGTCTCGCTTCCCATCGGTCAAAAGGGCCATGCTGAATAAAGTGTCAAAACCAGAAATGCAGGAAAGGCCATGGAGAAACGGGAGACTTGCTATGCTGATGGGCGTGACGTAAATTGCCAACAGCCACTCTGGAGAAGTGTACGGTGTGTCCTGAAACATAGAAAAAACTCAGCTTAGACAGCATAGGGCACTTCCACTCATGGGCGTATAAATTGGGAAAACTAAAAATCAGCAAGGCACAGGCACCCCAAAGTTTAGGGCTGCTCTGTGGACAAGAACCTCCACTTCGTTACACCTTAAATATCCCAGGAAAGAGAAAAATGGATAAAGAAGTTGTGGTCCTTTTGTACAATGGAATATCACTCAGCCATGAAATCAACGTCATAAGGCTAGTAGCAGCATGATGAGTGGATTTAGGTACGACGATTCTACGTGAAATAAGTCAAACAGAAAAAGACACTTATCATAAGATATCACTTATAGAGGGATTGTAAAAATCGCTACCCTTGAACTGAATTACAAAACAGAAGAGAGTCACACGTTTAGAAAGCACACTATGGCTGCTTAACGGGAAAGGTGAGGTGGGGTGATGCATAAAACAAGGGTTTCAAATTAGCTCAGAGACCGTTCCATAAACCCAATATGTAATAGACAAGACCTACTCCTTGCTCAGTGATCTGGACTCAAAACCCCCTATTCACCGCCCAAGAATATATCTGACTAGTAAGAATCTTAAAACCTATGTATTGATATCTCTCTGTAAGTGAGTCAAGTGGGTGTAAAGCGGCATAAACACAGCAGTGAAAAGCAGCTAAACCCCTTTATAAAAATCAATCACTTTTAAAAACCCGTGAAACAAAGACAGTGAAAGAGAGAGAAATTCTTACAAAATTCGTTCAAGGGCTGTGATGCCACCTGGATTGACCATATCTAGACCCACAGCTGATTGAGGCATAAGGGTGGACACTCTTGGGGTTGAGAGGTTTGGTGAGGTTGGGTGAGCAAACGCAGACCCTTTAGAGTAATACTGCGTGGTACCCATCCCATGGGTCCCAAATCTCCAGGTTCAAGGGCATCTTCCTACATCGAAAACATGCATGAGAATCCCAGAGGATGGTACACCGTGTGATCGGGAAAGGTTTCTAAAACGCACCTCATTTCTCATCTCCTTGTGCTCGGGTTCGCCATTCCAGCCGCTTTACAAACAATCTCCCTCCTTGGAGAATCAGCACCTTTAACCTCCTGTTCCGTACAGGTTGCAATTTGTCCTGAGGATGAACGGGAAGAGGGGGAACCAATGAGACACTAGCTCTAGGTGTTGGGACAGGCACAGGTCACTCTATTTTCCCATCAGGAAGAAGAATTAACCACAGGCCCAGCCTGCCGCCCGGGACCAGAATAGGGCCTGAAGCAATCCTGCGCTTTTGCGGCCAGCTCCCAAGAAAGCAAGTTGAAAAATGGAGCTCAGGGGCACTGCAATTCACAAACCTGCAGAGTTATAAATGATAACTCTCGTCCACAAATATATTGACGGAAGACAACGAAGAGGATTTGAAAGCAAGGCAGAATTGCAGGAAACAGATTTCAGGAGGTAGATTCGAATCGCCTTTAAAGCACGGGAAAAGCGGCAAAACCTCGACAATGATGCCCTTGGCCAAAAAGGGCGCATGCGTTTTTTCCTGAATATATTCAGGAAAAAACGCATGCGCCCCTTTTGGCCAACCAAGCAACCTGGAAACGCAAATCAGCGCTACAAAGAAGTCTCGCTTCCCATCGGTCAAAAGGGCCATGCTGAATAAAGTGTCAAAACCAGAAATGCAGGACAGGACATGGAGAAACGGGAGCCTTGCTACGCTGATGGGCGGGATGTAAATTGCCAACAGCCACTCTGGAGAAGTGTACGGTGTGTCCTGAAACATCGAAAAAACTCAGCTTAGACAGCATAGGGCACTTCCACTCACGGGCGTATAAATTGGGAAAACTAAAAATCAGCAAGGCACAGGCACCCCAAGGTTTAGGGCTGCTCTGTGGACAAGAACCTCCACTTCGTTACACCTTAAATATCCCAGGAAAGAGAAAAATGGATAAAGAAGTTGTGGTCCTTTTGTACAATGGAATATCACTCAGCCATGAAATCAACGTCATAAGGCTAGTAGCAGCATGATGAGTGGATTTAGGTACGACGATTCTAAGTGAAATAAGTCACACAGAAAAAGACACTTATCATAAGATATCACTTATAGAGGGAATGTAAAAACCGCTACCCTTGAACTGAATTACAAAACAGAACAGAGTCACACGTTTAGAAAACACACTATGGCTGCTTAACGGGAAAGGTGAGGTGGGGTGATGCATAAAACAAGGGTTTCAAATTAGCTCAGAGACCGTTCCATAAACCCAATATGTAATAGACAAGACCTACTCCTTGCTCAGTGATCTGGACTCAAAACCCCCTATTCACCGCCCAAGAATATATCTGACTAGTAAGAATCTTAAAACCTATGTATTGATATCTCTCTGTAAGTGAGTCAAGTGGGTGTAAAGCGGCATAAACACAGCAGTGAAAAGCAGCTAAACCCCTTTATAAAAATCAATCACTTTTAAAAACCCGTGAAACAAAGACAGTGAAAGAGAGAGAAATTCTTACAAAATTCGTTCAAGGGCTGTGATGCCACCTGGATTGACCATATCTAGACCCACAGCTGATTGAGGCATAAGGGTGGACACTCTTGGGGTTGAGAGGTTTGGTGAGGTTGGGTGAGCAAACGCAGACCCTTTAGACTAATACTGCGTGGTACCCATCCC
Organism: Balaenoptera borealis; assembly: GCF_965194805.1. NCBI lineage: Eukaryota > Metazoa > Chordata > Mammalia > Artiodactyla > Balaenopteridae > Balaenoptera > Balaenoptera borealis. Next base: position 595,021 of record NW_028123792.1, read on the forward strand.
ATGGGTCCCAAATCTCCAGGTTCAAGGGCATCTTCCTACATCGAAAACATGCATGAGAATCCCAGAGGATGGTACACCGTGTGATCGGGAAAGGTTTCTAAAACGCACCTCATTTCTCATCTCCTTGTGCTCGGGTTCGCCATTCCAGCCGCTTTACTAGCAATCTCCCTCCTTGGAGAATCAGCACCTTTAACCTCCTGTTCCGTACAGGTTGCAATTTGTCCTGAGGATGAACGGTAAGAGGGGGAACCAATGAGACACTAGCTCTAGGTGTTGGGACAGGCACAGGTCACTCTATTTTACCATCAGGAAGAAGAATTAACCACAGACTCAGCCTGCCGCCCGGGACCAGAATAGGGCCTGAAGCAATCCTGCGCTTTTGCGGCCAGCTCCCAAGAAAGCGAGTTGAAAAATGGAGCTCAGGGGCACTGCAATTCACGAACCTGCAGAGTCATAAATGATAACTCTCGTCCACAAATATATTGACGGAAGACAACGAAGAGGATTTGAAAGCAAGGCAGAATTGCAGGAAACTGATTTCAGGAGGTAGATTCGAATCGCCTTTAAAGCACGGGAAAAGCGGCAAAACCTCGACAATGATGCCCTTGGCCAAAAAGGGCGCATGCGTTTTTTCCTGAATATATTCAGGAAAAAACGTATGCGCCCTTTTTGGCCAACCAAGCAACCTGGAAAGGCAAATCAGAGCTACAACGAAGTCTCGCTTCCCATCGGTCAAAAGGGCCATGCTGAATAAAGTGTCAAAACCAGAAATGCAGGACAGGCCATGGAGAAACGGGAGCCTTGCTACGCTGATGGGCGGGATGTAAATTGCCAACAGCCACTCTGGAGAAGTGTACGGTGTGTCCTGAAACATCGAAAAAACTCAGCTTAGACAGCATAGGGCACTTCCACTCACGGGCGTATAAATTGGGAAAACTAAAAATCAGCAAGGCACAGGCACCCCAAGGTTTAGGGCTGCTCTGTGGACAAGAACCTCCACTTCGTTACACCTTAAATATCCCAGGAAAGAGAAAAATGGATAAAGAAGTTGTGGTCCTTTTGTACAATGGAATATCACTCAGCCATGAAATCAACGTCATAAGGCTAGTAGCAGCATGATGAGTGGATTTAGGTACGACGATTCTAAGTGAAATAAGTCACACAGAAAAAGACACTTATCATAAGATATCACTTATAGAGGGAATGTAAAAACCGCTACCCTTGAACTGAATTACAAAACAGAACAGAGTCACACGTTTAGAAAACACACTATGGCTGCTTAACGGGAAAGGTGAGGTGGGGTGATGCATAAAACAAGGGTTTCAAATTGGCTCAGAGACCGTTCCATAAACCCAATATGTAATAGACAAGACCTACTCCTTGCTCAGTGATCTGGACTCAAAACCCCCTATTCACCGCCCAAGAATATATCTGACTAGTAAGAATCTTAAAACCTATGTATTGATATCTCTCTGTAAGTGAGTCAAGTGGGTGTAAAGCGGCATAAACACAGCAGTGAAAAGCAGCTAAACCCCTTTATAAAAATCAATCACTTTTAAAAACCCGTGAAACAAAGACAGTGAAAGAGAGAGAAATTCTTACAAAATTCGTTCAAGGGCTGTGATGCCACCTGGATTGACCATATCTAGACCCACAGCTGATTGAGGCATAAGGGTGGACACTCTTGGGGTTGAGAGGTTTGGTGAGGTTGGGTGAGCAAACGCAGACCCTTTAGACTAATACTGCGTGGTACCCATCCCATGGGTCCCAAATCTCCAGGTTCAAGGGCATCTTCCTACATCGAAAACATGCATGAGAATCCCAGAGGATGGTACACCGTGTGATCGGGAAAGGTTTCTAAAACGCACCTCATTTCTCATCTCCTTGTGCTCGGGTTCGCCATTCCAGCCGCTTTACAAACAATCTCCCTCCTTGGAGAATCAGCACCTTTAACCTCCTGTTCCGTACAGGTTGCAATTTGTCCTGAGGATGAACGGGAAGAGGGGGAACCAATGAGACACTAGCTCTAGGTGTTGGGACAGGCACAGGTCACTCTATTTTCCCATCAGGAAGAAGAATTAACCACAGGCTCAGCCTGCCGCCCGGGACCAGAATAGGGCCTGAAGCAATCCTGCGCTTTTGCGGCCAGCTCCCAAGAAAGCGAGTTGAAAAATGGAGCTCAGGGGCACTGCAATTCACAAACCTGCAGAGTTATAAATGATAACTCTCGTCCACAAATATATTGACGGAAGACAACGAAGAGGATTTGAAAGCAAGGCAGAATTGCAGGAAACAGATTTCAGGAGGTAGATTCGAATCGCCTTTAAAGCACGGGAAAAGCGGCAAAACCTCGACAATGATGCCCTTGGCCAAAAAGGGCGCATGCGTTTTTTCCTGAATATATTCAGGAAAAAACGCATGCGCCCCTTTTGGCCAACCAAGCAACCTGGAAACGCAAATCAGCGCTACAAAGAAGTCTCGCTTCCCATCGGTCAAAAGGGCCATGCTGAATAAAGTGTCAAAACCAGAAATGCAGGACAGGACATGGAGAAACGGGAGCCTTGCTACGCTGATGGGCGGGATGTAAATTGCCAACAGCCACTCTGGAGAAGTGTACGGTGTGTCCTGAAACATCGAAAAAACTCAGCTTAGACAGCATAGGGCACTTCCACTCACGGGCGTATAAATTGGGAAAACTAAAAATCAGCAAGGCACAGGCACCCCAAGGTTTAGGGCTGCTCTGTGGACAAGAACCTCCACTTCGTTACACCTTAAATATCCCAGGAAAGAGAAAAATGGATAAAGAAGTTGTGGTCCTTTTGTACAATGGAATATCACTCAGCCATGAAATCAACGTCATAAGGCTAGTAGCAGCATGATGAGTGGATTTAGGTACGACGATTCTAAGTGAAATAAGTCACACAGAAAAAGACACTTATCATAAGATATCACTTATAGAGGGAATGTAAAAACCGCTACCCTTGAACTGAATTACAAAACAGAACAGAGTCACACGTTTAGAAAACACACTATGGCTGCTTAACGGGAAAGGTGAGGTGGGGTGATGCATAAAACAAGGGTTTCAAATTAGCTCAGAGACCGTTCCATAAACCCAATATGTAATAGACAAGACCTACTCCTTGCTCAGTGATCTGGACTCAAAACCCCCTATTCACCGCCCAAGAATATATCTGACTAGTAAGAATCTTAAAACCTATGTATTGATATCTCTCTGTAAGTGAGTCAAGTGGGTGTAAAGCGGCATAAACACAGCAGTGAAAAGCAGCTAAACCCCTTTATAAAAATCAATCACTTTTAAAAACCCGTGAAACAAAGACAGTGAAAGAGAGAGAAATTCTTACAAAATTCGTTCAAGGGCTGTGATGCCACCTGGATTGACCATATCTAGACCCACAGCTGATTGAGGCATAAGGGTGGACACTCTTGGGGTTGAGAGGTTTGGTGAGGTTGGGTGAGCAAACGCAGACCCTTTAGACTAATACTGCGTGGTACCCATCCCATGGGTCCCAAATCTCCAGGTTCAAGGGCATCTTCCTACATCGAAAACATGCATGAGAATCCCAGAGGATGGTACACCGTGTGATCGGGAAAGGTTTCTAAAACGCACCTCATTTCTCATCTCCTTGTGCTCGGGTTCGCCATTCCAGCCGCTTTACTAGCAATCTCCCTCCTTGGAGAATCAGCACCTTTAACCTCCTGTTCCGTACAGGTTGCAATTTGTCCTGAGGATGAACGGTAAGAGGGGGAACCAATGAGACACTAGCTCTAGGTGTTGGGACAGGCACAGGTCACTCTATTTTACCATCAGGAAGAAGAATTAACCACAGACTCAGCCTGCCGCCCGGGACCAGAATAGGGCCTGAAGCAATCCTGCGCTTTTGCGGCCAGCTCCCAAGAAAGCGAGTTGAAAAATGGAGCTCAGGGGCACTGCAATTCACGAACCTGCAGAGTCATAAATGATAACTCTCGTCCACAAATATATTGACGGAAGACAACGAAGAGGATTTGAAAGCAAGGCAGAATTGCAGGAAACTGATTTCAGGAGGTAGATTCGAATCGCCTTTAAAGCACGGGAAAAGCGGCAAAACCTCGACAATGATGCCCTTGGCCAAAAAGGGCGCATGCGTTTTTTCCTGAATATATTCAGGAAAAAACGTATGCGCCCTTTTTGGCCAACCAAGCAACCTGGAAAGGCAAATCAGAGCTACAACGAAGTCTCGCTTCCCATCGGTCAAAAGGGCCATGCTGAATAAAGTGTCAAAACCAGAAATGCAGGACAGGCCATGGAGAAACGGGAGCCTTGCTACGCTGATGGGCGGGATGTAAATTGCCAACAGCCACTCTGGAGAAGTGTACGGTGTGTCCTGAAACATCGAAAAAACTCAGCTTAGACAGCATAGGGCACTTCCACTCACGGGCGTATAAATTGGGAAAACTAAAAATCAGCAAGGCACAGGCACCCCAAGGTTTAGGGCTGCTCTGTGGACAAGAACCTCCACTTCGTTACACCTTAAATATCCCAGGAAAGAGAAAAATGGATAAAGAAGTTGTGGTCCTTTTGTACAATGGAATATCACTCAGCCATGAAATCAACGTCATAAGGCTAGTAGCAGCATGATGAGTGGATTTAGGTACGACGATTCTAAGTGAAATAAGTCACACAGAAAAAGACACTTATCATAAGATATCACTTATAGAGGGAATGTAAAAACCGCTACCCTTGAACTGAATTACAAAACAGAACAGAGTCACACGTTTAGAAAACACACTATGGCTGCTTAACGGGAAAGGTGAGGTGGGGTGATGCATAAAACAAGGGTTTCAAATTGGCTCAGAGACCGTTCCATAAACCCAATATGTAATAGACAAGACCTACTCCTTGCTCAGTGATCTGGACTCAAAACCCCCTATTCACCGCCCAAGAATATATCTGACTAGTAAGAATCTTAAAACCTATGTATTGATATCTCTCTGTAAGTGAGTCAAGTGGGTGTAAAGCGGCATAAACACAGCAGTGAAAAGCAGCTAAACCCCTTTATAAAAATCAATCACTTTTAAAAACCCGTGAAACAAAGACAGTGAAAGAGAGAGAAATTCTTACAAAATTCGTTCAAGGGCTGTGATGCCACCTGGATTGACCATATCTAGACCCACAGCTGATTGAGGCATAAGGGTGGACACTCTTGGGGTTGAGAGGTTTGGTGAGGTTGGGTGAGCAAACGCAGACCCTTTAGACTAATACTGCGTGGTACCCATCCCATGGGTCCCAAATCTCCAGGTTCAAGGGCATCTTCCTACATCGAAAACATGCATGAGAATCCCAGAGGATGGTACACCGTGTGATCGGGAAAGGTTTCTAAAACGCACCTCATTTCTCATCTCCTTGTGCTCGGGTTCGCCATTCCAGCCGCTTTACAAACAATCTCCCTCCTTGGAGAATCAGCACCTTTAACCTCCTGTTCCGTACAGGTTGCAATTTGTCCTGAGGATGAACGGGAAGAGGGGGAACCAATGAGACACTAGCTCTAGGTGTTGGGACAGGCACAGGTCACTCTATTTTCCCATCAGGAAGAAGAATTAACCACAGGCTCAGCCTGCCGCCCGGGACCAGAATAGGGCCTGAAGCAATCCTGCGCTTTTGCGGCCAGCTCCCAAGAAAGCGAGTTGAAAAATGGAGCTCAGGGGCACTGCAATTCACAAACCTGCAGAGTTATAAATGATAACTCTCGTCCACAAATATATTGACGGAAGACAACGAAGAGGATTTGAAAGCAAGGCAGAATTGCAGGAAACAGATTTCAGGAGGTAGATTCGAATCGCCTTTAAAGCACGGGAAAAGCGGCAAAACCTCGACAATGATGCCCTTGGCCAAAAAGGGCGCATGCGTTTTTTCCTGAATATATTCAGGAAAAAACGCATGCGCCCCTTTTGGCCAACCAAGCAACCTGGAAACGCAAATCAGCGCTACAAAGAAGTCTCGCTTCCCATCGGTCAAAAGGGCCATGCTGAATAAAGTGTCAAAACCAGAAATGCAGGACAGGACATGGAGAAACGGGAGCCTTGCTACGCTGATGGGCGGGATGTAAATTGCCAACAGCCACTCTGGAGAAGTGTACGGTGTGTCCTGAAACATCGAAAAAACTCAGCTTAGACAGCATAGGGCACTTCCACTCACGGGCGTATAAATTGGGAAAACTAAAAATCAGCAAGGCACAGGCACCCCAAGGTTTAGGGCTGCTCTGTGGACAAGAACCTCCACTTCGTTACACCTTAAATATCCCAGGAAAGAGAAAAATGGATAAAGAAGTTGTGGTCCTTTTGTACAATGGAATATCACTCAGCCATGAAATCAACGTCATAAGGCTAGTAGCAGCATGATGAGTGGATTTAGGTACGACGATTCTAAGTGAAATAAGTCACACAGAAAAAGACACTTATCATAAGATATCACTTATAGAGGGAATGTAAAAACCGCTACCCTTGAACTGAATTACAAAACAGAACAGAGTCACACGTTTAGAAAACACACTATGGCTGCTTAACGGGAAAGGTGAGGTGGGGTGATGCATAAAACAAGGTTTTCAAATTAGCTCAGAGACCGTTCCATAAACCCAATATGTAATAGACAAGACCTACTCCTTGCTCAGTGATCTGGACTCAAAACCCCCTATTCACCGCCCAAGAATATATCTGACTAGTAAGAATCTTAAAACCTATGTATTGATATCTCTCTGTAAGTGAGTCAAGTGGGTGTAAAGCGGCATAAACACAGCAGTGAAAAGCAGCTAAACCCCTTTATAAAAATCAATCACTTTTAAAAACCCGTGAAACAAAGACAGTGAAAGAGAGAGAAATTCTTACAAAATTCGTTCAAGGGCTGTGATGCCACCTGGATTGACCATATCTAGACCCACAGCTGATTGAGGCATAAGGGTGGACACTCTTGGGGTTGAGAGGTTTGGTGAGGTTGGGTGAGCAAACGCAGACCCTTTAGAGTAATACTGCGTGGTACCCATCCCATGGGTCCCAAATCTCCAGGTTCAAGGGCATCTTCCTACATCGAAAACATGCATGAGAATCCCAGAGGATGGTACACCGTGTGATCGGGAAAGGTTTCTAAAACGCACCTCATTTCTCATCTCCTTGTGCTCGGGTTCGCCATTCCAGCCGCTTTACTAGCAATCTCCCTCCTTGGAGAATCAGCACCTTTAACCTCCTGTTCCGTACAGGTTGCAATTTGTCCTGAGGATGAACGGGAAGAGGGGGGACCAATGAGACACTAGCTCTAGGTGTTGGGACAGGCACAGGTCACTCTATTTTCCCATCAGGAAGAAGAATTAACCACAGGCTCAGCCTGCCGCCCGGGACCAGAATAGGGCCTGAAGCAATCCTGCGCTTTTGCGGCCAGCTCCCAAGAATGCGAGTTGAAAAATGGAGCTCAGGGGCACTGCAATTCACAAACCTGCAGAGTTATAAATGATAACTCTCGTCCACAAATATATTGACGGAAGACAACGAAGAGGATTTGAAAGCAAGGCAGAATTGCAGGAAACAGATTTCAGGAGGTAGATTCGAATCGCCTTTAAAGCACGGGAAAAGCGGCAAAACCTCGACAATGATGCCCTTGGCCAAAAAGGGCGCATGCGTTTTTTCCTGAATATATTCAGGAAAAAACGTATGCGCCCTTTTTGGCCAACCAAGCAACCTGGAAAGGCAAATCAGCGCTACAAAGAAGTCTCGCTTCCCATCGGTCAAAAGGGCCATGCTGAATAAAGTGTCAAAACCAGAAATGCAGGACAGGCCATGGAGAAACGGGAGCCTTGCTACGCTGATGGGCGGGATGTAAATTGCCAACAGCCACTCTGGAGAAGTGTACGGTGTGTCCTGAAACATCGAAAAAACTCAGCTTAGACAGCATAGGGCACTTCCACTCACGGGCGTATAAATTGGGAAAACTAAAAATCAGCAAGGCACAGGCACCCCAAGGTTTAGGGCTGCTCTGTGGACAAGAACCTCCACTTCGTTACACCTTAAATATCCCAGGAAAGAGAAAAATGGATAAAGAAGTTGTGGTCCTTTTGTACAATGGAATATCACTCAGCCATGAAATCAACGTCATAAGGCTAGTAGCAGCATGATGAGTGGATTTAGGTACGACGATTCTAAGTGAAATAAGTCACACAGAAAAAGACACTTATCATAAGATATCACTTATAGAGGGAATGTAAAAACCGCTACCCTTGAACTGAATTACAAAACAGAACAGAGTCACACGTTTAGAAAACACACTATGGCTGCTTAACGGGAAAGGTGAGGTGGGGTGATGCATAAAACAAGGGTTTCAAATTGGCTCAGAGACCGTTCCATAAACCCAATATGTAATAGACAAGACCTACTCCTTGCTCAGTGATCTGGACTCAAAACCCCCTATTCACCGCCCAAGAATATATCTGACTAGTAAGAATCTTAAAACCTATGTATTGATATCTCTCTGTAAGTGAGTCAAGTGGGTGTAAAGCGGCATAAACACAGCAGTGAAAAGCAGCTAAACCCCTTTATAAAAATCAATCACTTTTAAAAACCCGTGAAACAAAGACAGTGAAAGAGAGAGAAATTCTTACAAAATTCGTTCAAGGGCTGTGATGCCACCTGGATTGACCATATCTAGACCCACAGCTGATTGAGGCATAAGGGTGGACACTCTTGGGGTTGAGAGGTTTGGTGAGGTTGGGTGAGCAAACGCAGACCCTTTAGACTAATACTGCGTGGTACCCATCCCATGGGTCCCAAATCTCCAGGTTCAAGGGCATCTTCCTACATCGAAAACATGCATGAGAATCCCAGAGGATGGTACACCGTGTGATCGGGAAAGGTTTTTAAAACGCACCTCATTTCTCATCTCCTTGTGCTCGGGTTCGCCATTCCAGCCGCTTTACTAGCAATCTCCCTCCTTGGAGAATCAGCACCTTTAACCTCCTGTTCCGTACAGGTTGCAATTTGTCCTGAGGATGAACGGGAAGAGGGGGAACCAATGAGACACTAGCTCTAGGTGAGGGGACAGGCACAGGTCACTCTATTTTCCCATCAGGAAGAAGAATTAACCACAGGCTCAGCCCGCCGCCCGGGACCAGAATAGGGCCTGAAGCAATCCTGCGCTTTTGCGGCCAGCTCCCAAGAAAGCGAGTTGAAAAATGGAGCTCAGGGGCACTGCAATTCACAAACCTGCAGAGTTATAAATGATAACTCTCGTCAACAAATATATTGACGGAAGACAACGAAGAGGATTTGAAAGCAAGGCAGAATTGCAGGAAACAGATTTCAGGAGGTAGATTCGAATCGCCTTTAAAGCACGGAAAAGCGGCAAAACCTCGACAATGATGCCCTTGGCCAAAAAGGGCGTATGCGTTTTTTCCTGAATATATTCAGGAAAAAACGCATACGCCCTTTTTGGCCAACCAAGCAACCTGGAAAGGCAAATCAGCGCTACAAAGAAGTCTCGCTTCCCATCGGTCAAAAGGGCCATGCTGAATAAAGTGTCAAAACCAGAAATGCAGGAAAGGCCATGGAGAAACGGGAGACTTGCTATGCTGATGGGCGTGACGTAAATTGCCAACAGCCACTCTGCAGAAGTGTACGGTGTGTCCTGAAACATAGAAAAAACTCAGCTTAGACAGCATAGGGCACTTCCACTCATGGGCGTATAAATTGGGAAAACTAAAAATCAGCAAGGCACAGGCACCCCAAAGTTTAGGGCTGCTCTGTGGACAAGAACCTCCACTTCGTTACACCTTAAATATCCCAGGAAAGAGAAAAATGGATAAAGAAGTTGTGGTCCTTTTGTACAATGGAATATCACTCAGCCATGAAATCAACGTCATAAGGCTAGTAGCAGCATGATGAGTGGATTTAGGTACGACGATTCTACGTGAAATAAGTCAAACAGAAAAAGACACTTATCATAAGATATCACTTATAGAGGGATTGTAAAAATCGCTACCCTTGAACTGAATTACAAAACAGAAGAGAGTCACACGTTTAGAAAGCACACTATGGCTGCTTAACGGGAAAGGTGAGGTGGGGTGATGCATAAAACAAGGGTTTCAAATTAGCTCAGAGACCGTTCCATAAACCCAATATGTAATAGACAAGACCTACTCCTTGCTCAGTGATCTGGACTCAAAACCCCCTATTCACCGCCCAAGAATATATCTGACTAGTAAGAATCTTAAAACCTATGTATTGATATCTCTCTGTAAGTGAGTCAAGTGGGTGTAAAGCGGCATAAACACAGCAGTGAAAAGCAGCTAAACCCCTTTATAAAAATCAATCACTTTTAAAAACCCGTGAAACAAAGACAGTGAAAGAGAGAGAAATTCTTACAAAATTCGTTCAAGGGCTGTGATGCCACCTGGATTGACCATATCTAGACCCACAGCTGATTGAGGCATAAGGGTGGACACTCTTGGGGTTGAGAGGTTTGGTGAGGTTGGGTGAGCAAACGCAGACCCTTTAGAGTAATACTGCGTGGTACCCATCCCATGGGTCCCAAATCTCCAGGTTCAAGGGCATCTTCCTACATCGAAAACATGCATGAGAATCCCAGAGGATGGTACACCGTGTGATCGGGAAAGGTTTCTAAAACGCACCTCATTTCTCATCTCCTTGTGCTCGGGTTCGCCATTCCAGCCGCTTTACAAACAATCTCCCTCCTTGGAGAATCAGCACCTTTAACCTCCTGTTCCGTACAGGTTGCAATTTGTCCTGAGGATGAACGGGAAGAGGGGGAACCAATGAGACACTAGCTCTAGGTGTTGGGACAGGCACAGGTCACTCTATTTTCCCATCAGGAAGAAGAATTAACCACAGGCCCAGCCTGCCGCCCGGGACCAGAATAGGGCCTGAAGCAATCCTGCGCTTTTGCGGCCAGCTCCCAAGAAAGCAAGTTGAAAAATGGAGCTCAGGGGCACTGCAATTCACAAACCTGCAGAGTTATAAATGATAACTCTCGTCCACAAATATATTGACGGAAGACAACGAAGAGGATTTGAAAGCAAGGCAGAATTGCAGGAAACAGATTTCAGGAGGTAGATTCGAATCGCCTTTAAAGCACGGGAAAAGCGGCAAAACCTCGACAATGATGCCCTTGGCCAAAAAGGGCGCATGCGTTTTTTCCTGAATATATTCAGGAAAAAACGCATGCGCCCCTTTTGGCCAACCAAGCAACCTGGAAACGCAAATCAGCGCTACAAAGAAGTCTCGCTTCCCATCGGTCAAAAGGGCCATGCTGAATAAAGTGTCAAAACCAGAAATGCAGGACAGGACATGGAGAAACGGGAGCCTTGCTACGCTGATGGGCGGGATGTAAATTGCCAACAGCCACTCTGGAGAAGTGTACGGTGTGTCCTGAAACATCGAAAAAACTCAGCTTAGACAGCATAGGGCACTTCCACTCACGGGCGTATAAATTGGGAAAACTAAAAATCAGCAAGGCACAGGCACCCCAAGGTTTAGGGCTGCTCTGTGGACAAGAACCTCCACTTCGTTACACCTTAAATATCCCAGGAAAGAGAAAAATGGATAAAGAAGTTGTGGTCCTTTTGTACAATGGAATATCACTCAGCCATGAAATCAACGTCATAAGGCTAGTAGCAGCATGATGAGTGGATTTAGGTACGACGATTCTAAGTGAAATAAGTCACACAGAAAAAGACACTTATCATAAGATATCACTTATAGAGGGAATGTAAAAACCGCTACCCTTGAACTGAATTACAAAACAGAACAGAGTCACACGTTTAGAAAACACACTATGGCTGCTTAACGGGAAAGGTGAGGTGGGGTGATGCATAAAACAAGGGTTTCAAATTAGCTCAGAGACCGTTCCATAAACCCAATATGTAATAGACAAGACCTACTCCTTGCTCAGTGATCTGGACTCAAAACCCCCTATTCACCGCCCAAGAATATATCTGACTAGTAAGAATCTTAAAACCTATGTATTGATATCTCTCTGTAAGTGAGTCAAGTGGGTGTAAAGCGGCATAAACACAGCAGTGAAAAGCAGCTAAACCCCTTTATAAAAATCAATCACTTTTAAAAACCCGTGAAACAAAGACAGTGAAAGAGAGAGAAATTCTTACAAAATTCGTTCAAGGGCTGTGATGCCACCTGGATTGACCATATCTAGACCCACAGCTGATTGAGGCATAAGGGTGGACACTCTTGGGGTTGAGAGGTTTGGTGAGGTTGGGTGAGCAAACGCAGACCCTTTAGACTAATACTGCGTGGTACCCATCCCATGGGTCCCAAATCTCCAGGTTCAAGGGCATCTTCCTACATCGAAAACATGCATGAGAATCCCAGAGGATGGTACACCGTGTGATCGGGAAAGGTTTCTAAAACGCACCTCATTTCTCATCTCCTTGTGCTCGGGTTCGCCATTCCAGCCGCTTTACTAGCAATCTCCCTCCTTGGAGAATCAGCACCTTTAACCTCCTGTTCCGTACAGGTTGCAATTTGTCCTGAGGATGAACGGTAAGAGGGGGAACCAATGAGACACTAGCTCTAGGTGTTGGGACAGGCACAGGTCACTCTATTTTACCATCAGGAAGAAGAATTAACCACAGACTCAGCCTGCCGCCCGGGACCAGAATAGGGCCTGAAGCAATCCTGCGCTTTTGCGGCCAGCTCCCAAGAAAGCGAGTTGAAAAATGGAGCTCAGGGGCACTGCAATTCACGAACCTGCAGAGTCATAAATGATAACTCTCGTCCACAAATATATTGACGGAAGACAACGAAGAGGATTTGAAAGCAAGGCAGAATTGCAGGAAACTGATTTCAGGAGGTAGATTCGAATCGCCTTTAAAGCACGGGAAAAGCGGCAAAACCTCGACAATGATGCCCTTGGCCAAAAAGGGCGCATGCGTTTTTTCCTGAATATATTCAGGAAAAAACGTATGCGCCCTTTTTGGCCAACCAAGCAACCTGGAAAGGCAAATCAGAGCTACAACGAAGTCTCGCTTCCCATCGGTCAAAAGGGCCATGCTGAATAAAGTGTCAAAACCAGAAATGCAGGACAGGCCATGGAGAAACGGGAGCCTTGCTACGCTGATGGGCGGGATGTAAATTGCCAACAGCCACTCTGGAGAAGTGTACGGTGTGTCCTGAAACATCGAAAAAACTCAGCTTAGACAGCATAGGGCACTTCCACTCACGGGCGTATAAATTGGGAAAACTAAAAATCAGCAAGGCACAGGCACCCCAAGGTTTAGGGCTGCTCTGTGGACAAGAACCTCCACTTCGTTACACCTTAAATATCCCAGGAAAGAGAAAAATGGATAAAGAAGTTGTGGTCCTTTTGTACAATGGAATATCACTCAGCCATGAAATCAACGTCATAAGGCTAGTAGCAGCATGATGAGTGGATTTAGGTACGACGATTCTAAGTGAAATAAGTCACACAGAAAAAGACACTTATCATAAGATATCACTTATAGAGGGAATGTAAAAACCGCTACCCTTGAACTGAATTACAAAACAGAACAGAGTCACACGTTTAGAAAACACACTATGGCTGCTTAAGGGGAAAGGTGAGGTGGGGTGATGCATAAAACAAGGGTTTCAAATTGGCTCAGAGACCGTTCCATAAACCCAATATGTAATAGACAAGACCTACTCCTTGCTCAGTGATCTGGACTCAAAACCCCCTATTCACCGCCCAAGAATATATCTGACTAGTAAGAATCTTAAAACCTATGTATTGATATCTCTCTGTAAGTGAGTCAAGTGGGTGTAAAGCGGCATAAACACAGCAGTGAAAAGCAGCTAAACCCCTTTATAAAAATCAATCACTTTTAAAAACCCGTGAAACAAAGACAGTGAAAGAGAGAGAAATTCTTACAAAATTCGTTCAAGGGCTGTGATGCCACCTGGATTGACCATATCTAGACCCACAGCTGATTGAGGCATAAGGGTGGACACTCTTGGGGTTGAGAGGTTTGGTGAGGTTGGGTGAGCAAACGCAGACCCTTTAGACTAATACTGCGTGGTACCCATCCCATGGGTCCCAAATCTCCAGGTTCAAGGGCATCTTCCTACATCGAAAACATGCATGAGAATCCCAGAGAATGGTACACCGTGTGATCGGGAAAGGTTTTTAAAACGCACCTCATTTCTCATCTCCTTGTGCTCGGGTTCGCCATTCCAGCCGCTTTACTAGCAATCTCCCTCCTTGGAGAATCAGCACCTTTAACCTCCTGTTCCGTACAGGTTGCAATTTGTCCTGAGGATGAACGGGAAGAGGGGGAACCAATGACACACTAGCTCTAGGTGTTGGGACAGGCACAGGTCACTCTATTTTCCCATCAGGAAGAAGAATTAACCGCAGGCTCAGCCTGCCGCCTGGGACCAGAATAGGGCCTGAAGCAATCCTGCGCTTTTGCGGCCAGCTCCCAAGAAAGCGAGTTGAAAAATGGAGCTCAGGGGCACTGCAATTCACAAACCTGCAGAGTTATAAATGATAACTCTCGTCCACAAATATATTGACGGAAGACAACGAAGAGGATTTGAAAGCAAGGCAGAATTGCAGGAAACAGATTTCAGGAGGTAGATTCGAATCGCCTTTAAAGCACGGGAAAAGCGGCAAAACCTCGACAATGATGCCCTTGGCCAAAAAGGGCGTATGCGTTTTTTTATTGAATATATTCAGGAAAAACGCATACGCCCTTTTTGGCCAACCAAGCAACCTGGAAAGGCAAATCAGCGCTACAAAGAAGTCTCGCTTCCCATCAGTCAAAAGGGCCATGCTGAATAAAGTGTCAAAACCAGAAATGCAGGAAAGGCCATGGAGAAACGGGAGACTTGCTACGCTGATGGGCGTGACGTAAATTGCCAACAGCCACTCTGGAGAAGTGTACGGTGTGTCCTGAAACATAGAAAAAACTCAGCTTAGACAGCATAGGGCACTTCCACTCATGGGCGTATAAATTGGGAAAACTAAAAATCAGCAAGGCACAGGCACCCCAAAGTTTAGGGCTGCTCTGTTGACAAGAACCTCCACTTCGTTACACCTTAAATATCCCAGGAAAGAGAAAAATGGATAAAGAAGTTGTGGTCCTTTTGTACAATGGAATATCACTCAGCCATGAAATCAACGTCATAAGGCTAGTAGCAGCATGATGAGTGGATTTAGGTATGACGATTCTACGTGAAATCATTCACACCGAAAAAGACACTTATCATAAGATATCACTTATAGAGGGAATGTAAAAACCGCTACCCTTGCACTGAATTACAAAACAGAACAGAGTCACACGTTTAGAAAACACACTATGGCTGCTTAACGGGAAAGGTGAGGTGGGGTGATGCATAAAACAAGGGTTTCAAATTAGCTCAGAGACCGTTCCATAAACCCAATATGTAATAGACAAGACCTACTCCTTGCTCAGTGATCTGGACTCAAAACCCCCTATTCACCGCCCAAGAATATATCTGACTAGTAAGAATCTTAAAACCTATGTATTGATATCTCTCTGTAAGTGAGTCAAGTGGGTGTAAAGCGGCATAAACACAGCAGTAAAAAACAGCTAAACCCCTTTATAAAAATCAATTACTTTTAAAAACCCGTGAAAAAAAGACAGTGAAAGAGAGAGAAATTCTTACAAAATTCGTTCAAGGGCTGTGATGCCACCTGGATTGACCATATCTAGACCCACAGCTGATTGAGGCATAAGGGTGGACACTCTTGGGGCTGAGAGGTTTGGTGAGGTTGGGTGAGCAAACGCAGATGCTTTAGAGTAATACTGCGTAGTACCCATCCCTTGGGTCCCAAATCTCCAGGTTCAAGGGCATCTTCCTACATCGAAAACATGCATGAGAATCCCAGAAGATGGTACACCGTGTGATCGGGAAAGGTTTCTAAAACGCACCTCATTTCTCATCTCCTTGTGCTCGGGTTCGCCATTCCAGCCGCTTTCCTAGCAATCTCCCTCCTTGGAGAATCAGCACCTTTAACCTCCTGTTCCGTACAGGTTGCAATTTGTCCTGAGGATGAACGGGAAGAGGGGGAACCAATGACACACTAGCTCTAGGTGTTGGGACAGGCACAGGTCACTCTATTTTCCCATCAGGAAGAAGAATTAACCGCAGGCTCAGCCTGCCGCCCGGGACCAGAATAGGGCCTGAAGCAATCCTGCGCTTTTGCGGCCAGCTCCCAAGAAAGCGAGTTGAAAAATGGAGCTCAGGGGCACTGCAATTCACAAACCTGCAGAGTTATAAATGATAACTCTCGTCCACAAATATATTGACGGAAGACAACGAAGAGGATTTGAAAGCAAGGCAGAATTGCAGGAAACAGATTTCAGGAGGTAGATTCGAATCGCCTTTAAAGCACGGGAAAAGCGGCAAAACCTCGACAATGATGCCCTTGGCCAAAAAGGGCGTATGCGTTTTTTCCTGAATATATTCAGGAAAAAACGCATACGCCCTTTTTGGCCAACCAAGCAACCTGGAAAGGCAAATCAGCGCTACAAAGAAGTCTCGCTTCCCATCAGTCAAAAGGGCCATGCTGAATAAAGTGTCAAAACCAGAAATGCAGGAAAGGCCATGGAGAAACGGGAGACTTGCTACGCTGATGGGCGTGACGTAAATTGCCAACAGCCACTCTGGAGAAGTGTACGGTGTGTCCTGAAACATAGAAAAAACTCAGCTTAGACAGCATAGGGCACTTCCACTCATGGGCGTATAAATTGGGAAAACTAAAAATCAGCAAGGCACAGGCACCCCAAAGTTTAGGGCTGCTCTGTTGACAAGAACCTCCACTTCGTTACACCTTAAATATCCCAGGAAAGAGAAAAATGGATAAAGAAGTTGTGGTCCTTTTGTACAATGGAATATCACTCAGCCATGAAATCAACGTCATAAGGCTAGTAGCAGCATGATGAGTGGATTTAGGTACGACGATTCTACGTGAAATCATTCACACAGAAAAAGACACTTATCATAAGATATCACTTATAGAGGGAATGTAAAAACCGCTACCCTTGCACTGAATTACAAAACAGAACAGAGTCACACGTTTAGAAAACACACTATGGCTGCTTAACGGGAAAGGTGAGGTGGGGTGATGCCTAAAACAAGGGTTTCAAATTAGCTCAGAGACCGTTCCATAAACCCAATATGTAATAGACAAGACCTACTCCTTGCTCAGTGATCTGGACTCAAAACCCCCTATTCACCGCCCAAGAATATATCTGACTAGTAAGAATCTTAAAACCTATGTATTGATATCTCTCTGTAAGTGAGTCAAGTGGGTGTAAAGCGGCATAAACACAGCAGTAAAAAACAGCTAAACCCCTTTATAAAAATCAATTACTTTTAAAAACCCGTGAAAAAAAGACAGTGAAAGAGAGAGAAATTCTTACAAAATTCGTTCAAGGGCTGTGATGCCACCTGGATTGACCATATCTAGACCCACAGCTGATTGAGGCATAAGGGTGGACACTCTTGGGGCTGAGAGGTTTGGTGAGGTTGGGTGAGCAAACGCAGACGCTTTAGAGTAATACTGCGTAGTACCCATCCCATGGGTCCCAAATCTCCAGGTTCAAGGGCATCTTCCTACATCGAAAACATGCATGAGAATCCCAGAAGATGGTACACCGTGTGATCGGGAAAGGTTTCTAAAACGCACCTCATTTCTCATCTCCTTGTGCTCGGGTTCGCCATTCCAGCCGCTTTACTAGCAATCTCCCTCCTTGGAGAATCAGCACCTTTAACCTCCTGTTCCGTACAGGTTGCAATTTGTCCTGAGGATGAACGGGAAGAGGGGGAACCAATGACACACTAGCTCTAGGTGTTGGGACAGGCACAGGTCACTCTATTTTCCCATCAGGAAGAAGAATTAACCACAGCCTCAGCCTGCCGCCCGGGACCAGAATAGGGCCTGAAGCAATCCTGCGCTTTTGCGGCCAGCTCCCAAGAAAGCGAGTTGGAAAATGGAGCTCAGGGGCACTGCAATTCACAAACCTGCAGAGTTATAAATGATAACTCTCGTCCACAAATATATTGACGGAAGACAACGAAGAGGATTTGAAAGCAAGGCAGAATTGCAGGAAACAGATTTCAGGAGGTAGATTCGAATCGCCTTTAAAGCACGGGAAAAGCGGCAAAACCTCGACAATGATGCCCTTGGCCAAAAAGGGCGTATGCGTTTTTTCCTGAATATATTCAGGAAAAACGCATACGCCCTTTTTGGCCAACCAAGCAACCTGGAAAGGCAAATCAGCGCTACAAAGAAGTCTCGCTTCCCATCGGTCAAAAGGGCCATGCTGAATAAAGTGTCAAAACCAGAAATGCAGGAAAGGCCATGGAGAAACGGGAGACTTGCTACGCTGATGGGCGTGACGTAAATTGCCAACAGCCACTCTGGAGAAGTGTACGGTGTGTCCTGAAACATAGAAAAAACTCAGCTTAGGCAGCATAGGGCACTTCCACTCATGGGCGTATAAATTGGGAAAACTAAAAATCAGCAAGGCACAGGCACCCCAAAGTTTAGGGCTGCTCTGTTGACAAGAACCTCCACTTCGTTACACCTTAAATATCCCAGGAAAGAGAAAAATGGATAAAGAAGTTGTGGTCCTTTTGTACAATGGAATATCACTCAGCCATGAAATCAACGTCATAAGGCTAGTAGCAGCATGATGAGTGGATTTAGGTACGACGATTCTAAGTGAAATCATTCACACAGAAAAAGACACTTATCATAAGATATCACTTATAGAGGGAATGTAAAAACCGCTACCCTTGAACTGAATTACAAAACAGAACAGAGTCACATGTTTAGAAAAGACACTATGGCTGCTTAACGGGAAAGGTGAGGTGGGGTGATGCATAAAACAAGGGTTTCAAATTAGCTCAGAGACCGTTCCATAAACCCAATATGTAATAGACAAGACCTACTCCTTGCTCAGTGATCTGGACTCAAAACCCCCTATTCACCGCCCAAGAATATATCTGACTAGTAAGAATCTTAAAACCTATGTATTGATATCTCTCTGTAAGTGAGTCAAGTGGGTGTAAAGCGGCATAAACACAGCAGTGAAAAGCAGCTAAACCCCTTTATAAAAATCAATCACTTTTAAAAACCCGTGAAACAAAGACAGTGAAAGAGAGAGAAATTCTTACAAAATTCGTTCAAGGGCTGTGATGCCACCTGGATTGACCATATCTAGACCCACAGCTGATTGAGGCATAAGGGTGGACACTCTTGGGGTTGAGAGGTTTGGTGAGGTTGGGTGAGCAAACGCAGACCCTTTAGAGTAATACTGCGTGGTACCCATCCCATGGGTCCCAAATCTCCAGGTTCAAGGGCATCTTCCTACATCGAAAACATGCATGAGAATCCCAGAGGATGGTACACCGTGTGATCGGGAAAGGTTTCTAAAACGCACCTCATTTCTCATCTCCTTGTGCTCGGGTTCGCCATTCCAGCCGCTTTACTAGCAATCTCCCTCCTTGGAGAATCAGCACCTTTAACCTCCTGTTCCGTACAGGTTGCAATTTGTCCTGAGGATGAACGGGAAGAGGGGGAACCAATGAGACACTAGCTCTAGGTGTTGGGACAGGCACAGGTCACTCTATTTTCCCATCAGGAAGAAGAATTAACCACAGGCTCAGCCTGCCGCCCGGGACCAGAATAGGGTCTGAAGCAATCCTGCGCTTTTGCGGCCAGCTCCCAAGAAAGCGAGTTGAAAAATGGAGCTCAGGGGCACTGCAATTCACAAACCTGCAGAGTTATAAATGATAACTCTCGTCCACAAATATATTGACGGAAGACAACGAAGAGGATTTGAAAGCAAGGCAGAATTGCAGGAAACAGATTTCAGGAGGTAGATTCGAATCGCCTTTAAAGCACGGGAAAAGCGGCAAAACCTCGACAATGATGCCCTTGGCCAAAAAGAGCGCATGAGTTTTTTCCTGAATATATTCAGGAAAAAACGCATGCGCCCCTTTTGGCCAACCAAGCAACCTGGAAACGCAAATCAGCGCTACAAAGAAGTCTCGCTTCCCATCGGTCAAAAGGGCCATGCTGAATAAAGTGTCAAAACCAGAAATGCAGGACAGGCCATGGAGAAACGGGAGCCTTGCTACGCTAATGGGCGGGATGTAAATTGCCAACAGCCACTCTGGAGAAGTGTACGGTGTGTCCTGAAACATCGAAAAAACTCAGCTTAGACAGCATAGGGCACTTCCACTCACGGGCGTATAAATTGGGAAAACTAAAAATCAGCAAGGCACAGGCACCCCAAAGTTTAGGGCTGCTCTGTGGACAAGAACCTCCACTTCGTTACACCTTAAATATCCCAGGAAAGAGAAAAATGGATAAAGAAGTTGTGGTCCTTTTGTACAATGGAATATCACTCAGCCATGAAATCAACGTCATAAGGCTAGTAGCAGCATGATGAGTGGATTTAGGTACGACGATTCTAAGTGAAATAAGTCACACAGAAAAAGACACTTATCATAAGATATCACTTATAGAGGGAATGTAAAAACCGCTACCCTTGAACTGAATTACAAAACAGAACAGAGTCACACGTTTAGAAAACACACTATGGCTGCTTAACGGGAAAGGTGAGGTGGGGTGATGCCTAAAACAAGGGTTTCAAATTAGCTCAGAGACCGTTCCATAAACCCAATATGTAATAGACAAGACCTACTCCTTGCTCAGTGATCTGGACTCAAAACCCCCTATTCACCGCCCAAGAATATATCTGACTAGTAAGAATCTTAAAACCTATGTATTGATATCTCTCTGTAAGTGAGTCAAGTGGGTGTAAAGCGGCATAAACACAGCAGTGAAAAGCAGCTAAACCCCTTTATGAAAATCAATCACTTTTAAAAACCCGTGAAACAAAGACAGTGAAAGAGAGAGAAATTCTTACAAAATTCGTTCAAGGGCTGTGATGCCACCTGGATTGACCATATCTAGACCCACAGCTGATTGAGGCATGAGGGTGGACACTCTTGGGGTTGAGAGGTTTGGTGAGGTTGGGTGAGCAAACGCAGACCCTTTAGAGTAATACTGCGTGGTACCCATCCCATGGGTCCCAAATCTCCAGGTTCAAGGGCATCTTCCTACATCGAAAACATGCATGAGAATCCCAGAGGATGGTACACCGTGTGATCGGGAAAGGTTTCTAAAACGCACCTCATTTTTCATCTCCTTGTGCTCGGGTTCGCCATTCCAGCCGCTTTACTAGCAATCTCCCTCCTTGGAGAATCAGCACCTTTAACCTCCTGTTCCGTACAGGTTGCAATATGTCCTGAGGATGAACGGGAAGAGGGGGGACCAATGAGACACTAGCTCTAGGTGTTGGGACAGGCACAGGTCACTCTATTTTCCCATCAGGAAGAAGAATTAACCACAGGCTCAGCCTGCCGCCCGGGACCAGAATAGGGCCTGAAGCAATCCTGCGCTTTTGCGGCCAGCTCCCAGGAAAGCGAGTTGAAAAATGGAGCTCAGGGGCACTGCAATTCACGAACCTGCAGAGTTATAAATGATAACTCTCGTCCACAAATATATTGACGGAAGACAACGAAGAGGATTTGAAAGCAAGGCAGAATTGCAGGAAACAGATTTCAGGAGGTAGATTCGAATCGCCTTTAAAGCACGGGAAAAGCGGCAAAACCTCGACAATGATGCCCTTGGCCAAAAAGGGCGCATGCGTTTTTTACTGAATATATTCAGGAAAAAACGTATGCGCCCTTTTTGGCCAACCAAGCAACCTGGAAAGGCAAATCAGCGCTACAACGAAGTCTCGCTTCCCATCGGTCAAAAGGGCCATGCTGAATAAAGTGTCAAAACCAGAAATGCAGGACAGGCCATGGAGAAACGGGAGCCTTGCTACGCTGATGGGCGGGATGTAAATTGCCAACAGCCACTCTGGAGAAGTGTACGGTGTGTCCTGAAACATCGAAAAAACTCAGCTTAGACAGCATAGGGCACTTCCACTCACGGGCGTATAAATTGGGAAAACTAAAAATCAGCAAGGCACAGGCACCCCAAGGTTTAGGGCTGCTCTGTGGACAAGAACCTCCACTACGTTACACCTTAAATATCCCAGGAAAGAGAAAAATGGATAAAGAAGTTGTGGTCCTTTTGTACAATGGAATATCACTCAGCCATGAAATCAACGTCATAAGGCTAGTAGCAGCATGATGAGTGGTTTTAGGTACGACGATTCTAAGTGAAATAAGTCACACAGAAAAAGACACTTATCATAAGATATCACTTATAGAGGGAATGTAAAAACCGCTACCCTTGCACTGAATTACAAAACAGAACAGAGTCACACGTTTAGAAAACACACTATGGCTGCTTAAGGGGAAAGGTGAGGTGGGGTGATGCATAAAACAAGGGTTTCAAATTGGCTCAGAGACCGTTCCATAAACCCAATATGTAATAGACAAGACCTACTCCTTGCTCAGTGATCTGGACTCAAAACCCCCTATTCACCGCCCAAGAATATATCTGACTAGTAAGAATCTTAAAACCTATGTATTGATATCTCTCTGTAAGTGAGTCAAGTGGGTGTAAAGCGGCATAAACACAGCAGTGAAAAGCAGCTAAACCCCTTTATAAAAATCAATCACTTTTAAAAACCCGTGAAACAAAGACAGTGAAAGAGAGAGAAATTCTTACAAAATTCGTTCAAGGGCTGTGATGCCACCTGGATTGACCATATCTAGACCCACAGCTGATTGAGGCATAAGGGTGGACACTCTTGGGGTTGAGAGGTTTGGTGAGGTTGGGTGAGCAAACGCAGACCCTTTAGAGTAATACTGCGTGGTACCCATCCCATGGGTCCCAAATCTCCAGGTTCAAGGGCATCTTCCTACATCGAAAACATGCATGAGAATCCCAGAGAATGGTACACCGTGTGATCGGGAAAGGTTTTTAAAACGCACCTCATTTCTCATCTCCTTGTGCTCGGGTTCGCCATTCCAGCCGCTTTACTAGCAATCTCCCTCCTTGGAGAATCAGCACCTTTAACCTCCTGTTCCGTACAGGTTGCAATTTGTCCTGAGGATGAACGGGAAGAGGGGGAACCAATGAGACACTAGCTCTAGGTGTTGGGACAGGCACAGGTCACTCTATTTTCCCATCAGGAAGAAGAATTAACCGCAGGCTCAGCCTGCCGCCCGGGACCAGAATAGGGCCTGAAGCAATCCTGCGCTTTTGCGGCCAGCTCCCAAGAAAGCGAGTTGAAAAATGGAGCTCAGGGGCACTGCAATTCACAAACCTGCAGAGTTATAAATGATAACTCTCGTCCACAAATATATTGACGGAAGACAACGAAGAGGATTTGAAAGCAAG
Organism: Balaenoptera borealis; assembly: GCF_965194805.1. Lineage (NCBI taxonomy): Eukaryota > Metazoa > Chordata > Mammalia > Artiodactyla > Balaenopteridae > Balaenoptera > Balaenoptera borealis. Next base: position 618,416 of record NW_028123792.1, read on the forward strand.
GCAGAATTGCAGGAAACAGATTTCAGGAGGTAGATTCGAATCGCCTTTAAAGCACGGGAAAAGCGGCAAAACCTCGACAATGATGCCCTTGGCCAAAAAGGGCGTATGCGTTTTTTCCTGAATATATTCAGGAAAAAACGCATACGCCCTTTTTGGCCAACCAAGCAACCTGGAAAGGCAAATCAGCGCTACAAAGAAGTCTCGCTTCCCATCGGTCGAAAGGGCCATGCTGAATAAAGTGTCAAAACCAGAAATGCAGGAAAGGCCATGGAGAAACGGGAGACTTGCTACGCTGATGGGCGTGACGTAAATTGCCAACAGCCACTCTGGAGAAGTGTACGGTGTGTCCTGAAACATAGAAAAAACTCAGCTTAGACAGCATAGGGCACTTCCACTCATGGGCGTATAAATTGGGAAAACTAAAAATCAGCAAGGCACAGGCACCCCAAAGTTTAGGGCTGCTCTGTTGACAAGAACCTCCACTTCGTTACACCTTAAATATCCCAGGAAAGAGAAAAATGGATAAAGAAGTTGTGGTCCTTTTGTACAATGGAATATCACTCAGCCATGAAATCAACGTCATAAGGCTAGTAGCAGCATGATGAGTGGATTTAGGTACGACGATTCTAAGTGAAATAAGTCACACAGAAAAAGACACTTATCATAAGATATCACTTATAGAGGGAATGTAAAAACCGCTACCCTTGAACTGAATTACAAAACAGAACAGAGTCATATGTTTAGAAAACACACTATTGCTGCTTAACGGGAAAGGTGAGGTGAGGTGATGCATAAAACAAGGGTTTCAAATTAGCTCAGAGACCGTTCCATAAACCCAATATGTAATAGACAAGACCTACTCCTTGCTCAGTGATCTGGACTCAAAACCCCCTATTCACCGCCCAAGAATATATCTGACTAGTAAGAATCTTAAAACCTATGTATAGATATCTCTCTGTAAGTGAGTCAAGTGGGTGTAAAGCGGCATAAACACAGCAGTAAAAAACAGCTAAACCCCTTTATAAAAATCAATCACTTTTAAAAACCCGGGAAACAAAGACAGTGAAAGAGAGAGAAATTCTTACAAAATTCGTTCAAGGGCTGTGATGCCACCTGGATTGACCATATCTAGACCCACAGCTGTTTGAGGCATAAGGGTGGACACTCTTGGGGCTGAGAGGTTTGGTGAGGTTGGGTGAGCAAACGCAGACGCTTTAGAGTAATACTGCGTGGTACCCATCCCATGGGTCCCAAATCTCCAGGTTCAAGGGCATCTTCCTACATCGAAAACATGCATGAGAATCCCAGAAGATGGTACACCGTGTGATCGGGAAAGGTTTCTAAAACGCACCTCATTTCTCATCTCCTTGTGCTCGGGTTCGCCATTCCAGCCGCTTTACTAGCAATCTCCCTCCTTGGAGAATCAGCACCTTTAACCTCCTGTTCCGTACAGGTTGCAATTTGTCCTGAGGATGAACGGGAAGAGGGGGAACCAATGAGACACTAGCTCTAGGTGTTGGGACAGGCACAGGTCACTCTATTTTCCCATCAGGAAGAAGAATTAACCACAGGCTCAGCCTGCCGCCCGGGACCAGAATAGGGCCTGAAGCAATCCTGCGCTTTTGCGGCCAGCTCCCAAGAAAGCGAGTTGAAAAATGGAGCTCAGGGGCACTGCAATTCACAAACCTGCAGAGTTATAAATGATAACTCTCGTCCACAAATATATTGACGGAAGACAACGAAGAGGATTTGAAAGCAAGGCAGAATTGCAGGAAACAGATTTCAGGAGGTAGATTCGAATCGCCTTTAAAGCACGGGAAAAGCGGCAAAACCTCGACAATGATGCCCTTGGCCAAAAAGGGCGCATGCGTTTTTTCCTGAATATATTCAGGAAAAAACGCATGCGCCCCTTTTGGCCAACCAAGCAACCTGGAAAGGCAAATCAGCGCTACAAAGAAGTCTCGCTTCCCATCGGTCAAAAGGGCCATGCTGAATAAAGTGTCAAAACCAGAAATGCAGGAAAGGCCATGGAGAAACGGGAGACTTGCTATGCTGATGGGCGTGACGTAAATTGCCAACAGCCACTCTGGAGAAGTGTACGGTGTGTCCTGAAACATAGAAAAAACTCAGCTTAGACAGCATAGGGCACTCCCACTCATGGGCGTTTAAATTGGGAAAACTAAAAATCAGCAAGGCACAGGCACCCCAAAGTTTAGGGCTGCTCTGTTGACAAGAACCTCCACTTCGTTACACCTTAAATATCCCAGGAAAGAGAAAAATGGATAAAGAAGTTGTGGTCCTTTTGTACAATGGAATATCACTCAGCCATGAAATCAACGTCATAAGGCTAGTAGCAGCATGATGAGTGGATTTAGGTACGACGATTCTAAGTGAAATAAGTCACACAGAAAAAGACACTTATCATAAGATATCACTTATAGAGGGAATGTAAAAACCGCTACCCTTGCACTGAATTACAAAACAGAACAGAGTCACACGTTTAGAAAACACACTATGGCTGCTTAACGGGAAAGGTGAGGTGGGGTGATGCATAAAACAAGGGTTTCAAATTAGCTCAGAGACCGTTCCATAAACCCAATATGTAATAGACAAGACCTACTCCTTGCTCAGTGATCTGGACTCAAAACCCCCTATTCACCGCCCAAGAATATATCTGACTAGTAAGAATCTTAAAACCTATGTATTGATATCTCTCTGTAAGTGAGTCAAGTGGGTGTAAAGCGGCATAAACACAGCAGTGAAAAGCAGCTAAACCCCTTTATAAAAATCAATCACTTTTAAAAACCCGTGAAACAAAGACAGTGAAAGAGAGAGAAATTCTTACAAAATTCGTTCAAGGGCTGTGATGCCACCTGGATTGACCATATCTAGACCCACAGCTGATTGAGGCATAAGGGTGGACACTCTTGGGGCTGAGAGGTTTGGTGAGGTTGGGTGAGCAAACGCAGACCCTTTAGAGTAATACTGCGTGGTACCCATCCCATGGGTCCCAAATCTCCAGGTTCAAGGGCATCTTCCTACATCGAAAACATGCATGAGAATCCCAGAGGATGGTACACCGTGTGATCGGGAAAGGTTTCTAAAACGCACCTCATTTCTCATCTCCTTGTGCTCGGGTTCGCCATTCCAGCCGCTTTACTAGCAATCTCCCTCCTTGGAGAATCAGCACCTTTAACCTCCTGTTCCGTACAGGTTGCAATTTGTCCTGAGGATGAACGGGAAGAGGGGGAACCAATGAGACACTAGCTCTAGGTGTTGGGACAGGCACAGGTCGCTCTATTTTCCCATCAGGAAGAAGAATTAACCACAGGCTCAGCCTGCCGCCCGGGACCAGAATAGGGCCTGAAGCAATCCTGCGCTTTTGCGGCCAGCTCCCAAGAAAGCGAGTTGAAAAATGGAGCTCAGGGGCACTGCAATTCACAAACCTGCAGAGTTATAAATGATAACTCTCGTCCACAAATATATTGACGGAAGACAACGAAGAGGATTTGAAAGCAAGGCAGAATTGCAGGAAACAGATTTCAGGAGGTAGATTCGAATCGCCTTTAAAGCACGGGAAAAGCGGCAAAACCTCGACAATGATGCCCTTGGCCAAAAAGGGCGCATGCGTTTTTTCCTGAATATATTCAGGAAAAAACGCATGCGCCCTTTTTGGCCAACCAAGCAACCTGGAAAGGCAAATCAGCGCTACAAAGAAGTCTCGCTTCCCATCGGTCAAAAGGGCCATGCTGAATAAAGTGTCAAAACCAGAAATGCAGGACAGGCCATGGAGAAACGGGAGCCTTGCTACGCTGATGGGCGGGATGTAAATTGTCAACAGCCACTCTGGAGAAGTGTACGGTGTGTCCTGAAACATCGAAAAAACTCAGCTTAGACAGCATAGGGCACTTCCACTCACGGGCGTATAAATTGGGAAAACTAAAAATCAGCAAGGCACAGGCACCCCAAAGTTTAGGGCTGCTCTGTGGACAAGAACCTCCACTTCGTTACACCTTAAATATCCCAGGAAAGAGAAAAATGGATAAAGAAGTTGTGGTCCTTTTGTACAATGGAATATCACTCAGCCATGAAATCAACGTCATAAGGCTAGTAGCAGCATGATGAGTGGATTTAGGTACGACGATTCTAAGTGAAATAAGTCACACAGAAAAAGACACTTATCATAAGATATCACTTATAGAGGGAATGTAAAAACCGCTACCCTTGCACTGAATTACAAAACAGAACAGAGTCACACGTTTAGAAAACACACTATGGCTGCTTAACGGGAAAGGTGAGGTGGGGTGATGCATAAAACAAGGGTTTCAAATTAGCTCAGAGACCGTTCCATAAACCCAATATGTAATAGACAAGACCTACTCCTTGCTCAGTGATCTGGACTCAAAACCCCCTATTCACCGCCCAAGAATATATCTGACTAGTAAGAATCTTAAAACCTATGTATTGATATCTCTCTGTAAGTGAGTCAAGTGGGTGTAAAGCGGCATAAACACAGCAGTGCAAAGCAGCTAAACCCCTTTATAAAAATCAATCACTTTTAAAAACCCGTGAAACAAAGACAGTGAAAGAGAGAGAAATTCTTACAAAATTCGTTCAAGGGCTGTGATGCCACCTGGATTGACCATATCTAGACCCACAGCTGATTGAGGCATAAGGGTGGACACTCTTGGGGCTGAGAGGTTTGGTGAGGTTGGGTGAGCAAACGCAAACGCTTTAGAGTAATACTGCGTGGTACCCATCCCATGGGTCCCAAATCTCCAGGTTCAAGGGCATCTTCCTACATCGAAAACATGCATGAGAATCCCTGAAGATGGTACACCGTGTGATCGGGAAAGGTTTCTAAAACGCACCTCATTTCTCATCTCCTTGTGCTCGGGTTCGCCATTCCAGCCGCTTTACTAACAATCTCCCTCCTTGGAGAATCAGCACCTTTAACCTCCTGTTCCGTACAGGTTGCAATTTGTCCTGAGGATGAACGGGAAGAGGGGGAACCAATGAGACACTAGCTCTAGGTGTTGGGACAGGCACAGGTCACTCTATTTTCCCATCAGGAAGAAGAATTAACCACAGGCTCAGCCTGCCGCCCGGGACCAGAATAGGGCCTGAAGCAATCCTGCGCTTTTGCGGCCAGCTCCCAAGAAAGCGAGTTGAAAAATGGAGCTCAGGGGCACTGCAATTCACACACCTGCAGAGTTATAAATGATAACTCTCGTCCACAAATATATTGACGGAAGACAACGAAGAGGATTTGAAAGCAAGGCAGAATTGCAGGAAACAGATTTCAGGAGGTAGATTCGAATCGCCTTTAAAGCACGGGAAAAGCGGCAAAACTTCGACAATGATGCCCTTGGCCAAAAAGGGCGCATGCGTTTTTTCCTGAATATATTCAGGAAAAAACGCATGCGCCCTTTTTGGCCAACCAAGCAACCTGGAAAGGCAAATCAGCGCTACAAAGAAGTCTCGCTTCCCATCGGTCAAAAGGGCCATGCTGAATAAAGTGTCAAAACCAGAAATGCAGGACAGGCCATGGAGAAACGGGAGCCTTGCTACGCTGATGGGCGGGATGTAAATTGTCAACAGCCACTCTGGAGAAGTGTACGGTGTGTCCTGAAACATCGAAAAAACTCAGCTTAGACAGCATAGGGCACTTCCACTCACGGGCGTATAAATTGGGAAAACTAAAAATCAGCAAGGCACAGGCACCCCAAAGTTTAGGGCTGCTCTGTGGACAAGAACCTCCACTTCGTTACACCTTAAATATCCCAGGAAAGAGAAAAATGGATAAAGAAGTTGTGGTCCTTTTGTACAATGGAATATCACTCAGCCATGAAATCAACGTCATAAGGCTAGTAGCAGCATGATGAGTGGATTTAGGTACGACGATTCTAAGTGAAATAAGTCACACAGAAAAAGACACTTATCATAAGATATCACTTATAGAGGGAATGTAAAAACCGCTACCCTTGCACTGAATTACAAAACAGAACAGAGTCACACGTTTAGAAAACACACTATGGCTGCTTAACGGGAAAGGTGAGGTGGGGTGATGCATAAAACAAGGGTTTCAAATTAGCTCAGAGACCGTTCCATAAACCCAATATGTAATAGACAAGACCTACTCCTTGCTCAGTGATCTGGACTCAAAACCCCCTATTCACCGCCCAAGAATATATCTGACTAGTAAGAATCTTAAAACCTATGTATTGATATCTCTCTGTAAGTGAGTCAAGTGGGTGTAAAGCGGCATAAACACAGCAGTGAAAAGCAGCTAAACCCCTTTATAAAAATCAATCACTTTTAAAAACCCGTGAAACAAAGACAGTGAAAGAGAGAGAAATTCTTACAAAATTCGTTCAAGGGCTGTGATGCCACCTGGATTGACCATATCTAGACCCACAGCTGATTGAGGCATAAGGGTGGACACTCTTGGGGCTGAGAGGTTTGGTGAGGTTGGGTGAGCAAACGCAGACCCTTTAGAGTAATACTGCGTGGTACCCATCCCATGGGTCCCAAATCTCCAGGTTCAAGGGCATCTTCCTACATCGAAAACATGCATGAGAATCCCAGAGGATGGTACACCGTGTGATCGGGAAAGGTTTCTAAAACGCACCTCATTTCTCATCTCCTTCTGCTCGGGTTCGCCATTCCAGCCACTTTACTAGCAATCTCCCTCCTTGGAGAATCAGCACCTTTAACCTCCTGTTCCGTACAGGTTGCAATTTGTCCTGAGGATGAACGGGAAGAGGGGGAACCAATGAGACACTAGCTCTAGGTGTTGGGACAGGCACAGGTCGCTCTATTTTCCCATCAGGAAGAAGAATTAACCACAGGCTCAGCCTGCCGCCCGGGACCAGAATAGGGCCTGAAGCAATCCTGCGCTTTTGCGGCCAGCTCCCAAGAAAGCGAGTTGAAAAATGGAGCTCAGGGGCACTGCAATTCACAAACCTGCAGAGTTATAAATGATAACTCTCGTCCACAAATATATTGACGGAAGACAACGAAGAGGATTTGAAAGCAAGGCAGAATTGCAGGAAACAGATTTCAGGAGGTAGATTCGAATCGCCTTTAAAGCACGGGAAAAGCGGCAAAACCTCGACAATGATGCCCTTGGCCAAAAAGGGCGCATGCGTTTTTTCCTGAATATATTCAGGAAAAAACGCATGCGCCCTTTTTGGCCAACCAAGCAACCTGGAAAGGCAAATCAGCGCTACAAAGAAGTCTCGCTTCCCATCGGTCAAAAGGGCCATGCTGAATAAAGTGTCAAAACCAGAAATGCAGGAAAGGCCATGGAGAAACGGGAGACTTGCTACGCTGATGGGCGTGACGTAAATTGCCAACAGCCACTCTGGAGAAGTGTACGGTGTGTCCTGAAACATAGAAAAAACTCAGCTTAGACAGCATAGGGCACTTCCACTCATGGGCGTATAAATTGGGAAAACTAAAAATCAGCAAGGCACAGGCACCCCAAAGTTTAGGGCTGCTCTGTTGACAAGAACCTCCACTTCGTTACACCTTAAATATCCCAGGAAAGAGAAAAATGGATAAAGAAGTTGTGGTCCTTTTGTACAATGGAATATCACTCAGCCATGAAATCAACGTCATAAGGCTAGTAGCAGCATGATGAGTGGATTTAGGTACGACGATTCTAAGTGAAATAAGTCACACAGAAAAAGACACTTATCATAAGATATCACTTATAGAGGGAATGTAAAAACCGCTACCCTTGAACTGAATTACAAAACAGAACAGAGTCACATGTTTAGAAAACACACTATGGCTGCTTAACGGGAAAGGTGAGGTGGGGTGATGCATAAAACAAGGGTTTCAAATTAGCTCAGAGACCGTTCCATAAACCCAATATGTAATAGACAAGACCTACTCCTTGCTCAGTGATCTGGACTCAAAACCCCCTATTCACCGCCCAAGAATATATCTGACTAGTAAGAATCTTAAAACCTATGTATTGATATCTCTCTGTAAGTGAGTCAAGTGGGTGTAAAGCGGCATAAACACAGCAGTGAAAAGCAGCTAAACCCCTTTATAAAAATCAATCACTTTTAAAAACCCGTGAAACAAAGACAGTGAAAGAGAGAGAAATTCTTACAAAATTCGTTCAAGGGCTGTGATGCCACCTGGATTGACCATATCTAGACCCACAGCTGATTGAGGCATAAGGGTGGACACTCTTGGGGCTGAGAGGTTTGGTGAGGTTGGGTGAGCAAACGCAGACCCTTTAGAGTAATACTGCGTGGTACCCATCCCATGGGTCCCAAATCTCCAGGTTCAAGGGCATCTTCCTACATCGAAAACATGCATGAGAATCCCAGAGGATGGTACACCGTGTGATCGGGAAAGGTTTCTAAAACGCACCTCATTTCTCATCTCCTTGTGCTCGGGTTCGCCATTCCAGCCGCTTTACTAGCAATCTCCCTCCTTGGAGAATCAGCACCTTTAACCTCCTGTTCCGTACAGGTTGCAATTTGTCCTGAGGATGAACGGGAAGAGGGGGAACCAATGAGACACTAGCTCTAGGTGTTGGGACAGGCACAGGTCACTCTATTTTCCCATCAGGAAGAAGAATTAACCACAGGCTCAGCCTGCCGCCCGGGACCAGAATAGGGTCTGAAGCAATCCTGCGCTTTTGCGGCCAGCTCCCAAGAAAGCGAGTTGAAAAATGGAGCTCAGGGGCACTGCAATTCACAAACCTGCAGAGTTATAAATGATAACTCTCGTCCACAAATATATTGACGGAAGACAACGAAGAGCATTTGAAAGCAAGGCAGAATTGCAGGAAACAGATTTCAGGAGGTAGATTCGAATCGCCTTTAAAGCACGGGAAAAGCGGCAAAACCTCGACAATGATGCCCTTGGCCAAAAAGGGCGCATGCGTTTTTTCCTGAATATATTCAGGAAAAAACGCATGCGCCCCTTTTGGCCAACCAAGCAACCTGGAAAGGCAAATCAGCGCTACAAAGAAGTCTCGCTTCCCATCGGTCAAAAGGGCCATGCTGAATAAAGTGTCAAAACCAGAAATGCAGGACAGGCCATGGAGAAACGGGAGCCTTGCTACGCTAATGGGCGGGATGTAAATTGCCAACAGCCACTCTGGAGAAGTGTACGGTGTGTCCTGAAACATCGAAAAAACTCAGCTTAGACAGCATAGGGCACTTCCACTCACGGGCGTATAAATTGGGAAAACTAAAAATCAGCAAGGCACAGGCACCCCAAAGTTTAGGGCTGCTCTGTGGACAAGAACCTCCACTTCGTTACACCTTAAATATCCCAGGAAAGAGAAAAATGGATAAAGAAGTTGTGGTCCTTTTGTACAATGGAATATCACTCAGCCATGAAATCAACGTCATAAGGCTAGTAGCAGCATGATGAGTGGATTTAGGTACGACGATTCTAAGTGAAATAAGTCACACAGAAAAAGACACTTATCATAAGATATCACTTATAGAGGGAATGTAAAAACCGCTACCCTTGAACTGAATTACAAAACAGAACAGAGTCACACGTTTAGAAAACACACTATGGCTGCTTAACGGGAAAGGTGAGGTGGGGTGATGCATAAAACAAGGGTTTCAAATTAGCTCAGAGACCGTTCCATAAACCCAATATGTAATAGACAAGACCTACTCCTTGCTCAGTGATCTGGACTCAAAACCCCCTATTCACCGCCCAAGAATATATCTGACTAGTAAGAATCTTAAAACCTATGTATTGATATCTCTCTGTAAGTGAGTCAAGTGGGTGTAAAGCGGCATAAACACAGCAGTGAAAAGCAGCTAAACCCCTTTATGAAAATCAATCACTTTTAAAAACCCGTGAAACAAAGACAGTGAAAGAGAGAGAAATTCTTACAAAATTCGTTCAAGGGCTGTGATGCCACCTGGATTGACCATATCTATACCCACAGCTGATTGAGGCATGAGGGTGGACACTCTTGGGGTTGAGAGGTTTGGTGAGGTTGGGTGAGCAAACGCAGACCCTTTAGAGTAATACTGCGTGGTACCCATCCCATGGGTCCCAAATCTCCAGGTTCAAGGGCATCTTCCTACATCGAAAACATGCATGAGAATCCCAGAGGATGGTACACCGTGTGATCGGGAAAGGTTTCTAAAACGCACCTCATTTCTCATCTCCTTGTGCTCGGGTTCGCCATTCCAGCCGCTTTACTAGCAATCTCCCTCCTTGGAGAATCAGCACCTTTAACCTCCTGTTCCGTACAGGTTGCAATTTGTCCTGAGGATGAACGGGAAGAGGGGGGACCAATGAGACACTAGCTCTAGGTGTTGGGACAGGCACAGGTCACTCTATTTTCCCATCAGGAAGAAGAATTAACCACAGGCTCAGCCTGCCGCCCGGGACCAGAATAGGGCCTGAAGCAATCCTGCGCTTTTGCGGCCAGCTCCCAAGAAAGCGAGTTGAAAAATGGAGCTCAGGGGCACTGCAATTCACGAACCTGCAGAGTTATAAATGATAACTCTCGTCCACAAATATATTGACGGAAGACAACGAAGAGGATTTGAAAGCATGCAGAATTGCAGGAAACAGATTTCAGGAGGTAGATTCGAATCGCCTTTAAAGCACGGGAAAAGCGGCAAAACCTCGACAATGATGCCCTTGGCCAAAAAGGGCGCATACGTTTTTTCCTGAATATATTCAGGAAAAAACGCATGCGCCCTTTTTGGCCAACCAAGCAACCTGGAAAGGCAAATCAGCGCTACAACGAAGTCTCGCTTCCCATCGGTCAAAAGGGCCATGCTGAATAAAGTGTCAAAACCAGAAATGCAGGACAGGCCATGGAGAAACGGGAGCCTTGCTACGCTGATGGGCGGGATGTAAATTGCCAACAGCCACTCTGGAGAAGTGTACGGTGTGTCCTGAAACATCGAAAAAACTCAGCTTAGACAGCATAGGGCACTTCCACTCACCGGCGTATAAATTGGGAAAACTAAAAATCAGCAAGGCACAGGCACCCCAAGGTTTAGGGCTGCTCTGTGGACAAGAACCTCCACTTCGTTACACCTTAAATATCCCAGGAAAGAGAAAAATGGATAAAGAAGTTGTGGTCCTTTTGTACAATGGAATATCACTCAGCCATGAAATCAACGTCATAAGGCTAGTAGCAGCATGATGAGTGGATTTAGGTACGACGATTCTAAGTGAAATAAGTCACACAGAAAAAGACACTTATCATAAGATATCACTTATAGAGGGAATGTAAAAACCGCTACCCTTGCACTGAATTACAAAACAGAACAGAGTCACACGTTTAGAAAACACACTATGGCTGCTTAAGGGGAAAGGTGAGGTGGGGTGATGCATAAAACAAGGGTTTCAAATTGGCTCAGAGACCGTTCCATAAACCCAATATGTAATAGACAAGACCTACTCCTTGCTCAGTGATCTGGACTCAAAACCCCCTATTCACCGCCCAAGAATATATCTGACTAGTAAGAATCTTAAAACCTATGTATTGATATCTCTCTGTAAGTGAGTCAAGTGGGTGTAAAGCGGCATAAACACAGCAGTGAAAAGCAGCTAAACCCCTTTATAAAAATCAATCACTTTTAAAAACCCGTGAAACAAAGACAGTGAAAGAGAGAGAAATTCTTACAAAATTCGTTCAAGGGCTGTGATGCCACCTGGATTGACCATATCTAGACCCACAGCTGATTGAGGCATAAGGGTGGACACTCTTGGGGTTGAGAGGTTTGGTGAGGTTGGGTAAGCAAACGCAGACCCTTTAGAGTAATACTGCGTGGTACCCATCCCATGGGTCCCAAATCTCCAGGTTCAAGGGCATCTTCCTACATCGAAAACATGCATGAGAATCCCAGAGAATGGTACACCGTGTGATCGGGAAAGGTTTTTAAAACGCACCTCATTTCTCATCTCCTTGTGCTCGGGTTCGCCATTCCAGCCGCTTTACTAGCAATCTCCCTCCTTGGAGAATCAGCACCTTTAACCTCCTGTTCCGTACAGGTTGCAATTTGTCCTGAGGATGAACGGGAAGAGGGGGAACCAATGAGACACTAGCTCTAGGTGTTGGGACAGGCACAGGTCACTCTATTTTCCCATCAGGAAGAAGAATTAACCGCAGGCTCAGCCTGCTGCCCGGGACCAGAATAGGGCCTGAAGCAATCCTGCGCTTTTGCGGCCAGCTCCCAAGAAAGCGAGTTGAAAAATGGAGCTCAGAGGCACTGCAATTCACAAACCTGTAGAGTTATAAATGATAACTCTCGTCCACAAATATATTGACGGAAGACAACGAAGAGGATTTGAAAGCAAGGCAGAATTGCAGGAAACAGATTTCAGGAGGTAGATTCGAATCGCCTTTAAAGCACGGGAAAAGCGGCAAAACCTCGACAATGATGCCCTTGGCCAAAAAGGGCGTATGCGTTTTTTCCTGAATATATTCAGGAAAAAACGCATACGCCCTTTTTGGCCAACCAAGCAACCTGGAAAGGCAAATCAGCGCTACAAAGAAGTCTCGCTTCCCATCGGTCGAAAGGGCCATGCTGAATAAAGTGTCAAAACCAGAAATGCAGGAAAGGCCATGGAGAAACGGGAGACTTGCTACGCTGATGGGCGTGACGTAAATTGCCAACAGCCACTGTGGAGAAGTGTACGGTGTGTCCTGAAACATAGAAAAAACTCAGCTTGGACAGCATAGGGCACTTCCACTCATGGGCGTATAAATTGGGAAAACTAAAAATCAGCAAGGCACAGGCACCCCAAAGTTTAGGGCTGCTCTGTTGACAAGAACCTCCACTTCGTTACACCTTAAATATCCCAGGAAAGAGAAAAATGGATAAAGAAGTTGTGGTCCTTTTGTACAATGGAATATCACTCAGCCATGAAATCAACATCATAAGGCTAGTAGCAGCATGATGAGTGGATTTAGGTACGACGATTCTAAGTGAAATAAGTCACACAGAAAAAGACACTTATCATAAGATATCACTTATAGAGGGAATGTAAAAACCGCTACCCTTGAACTGAATTACAAAACAGAACAGAGTCACATGTTTAGAAAACACACTATGGCTGCTTAACGGGAAAGGTGAGGTGGGGTGATGCATAAAACAAGGGTTTCAAATTAGCTCAGAGACCGTTCCATAAACACAATATGTAATAGACAAGACCTACTCCTTGCTCAGTGATCTGGACTCAAAACCCCCTATTCACCGCCCAAGAATATATCTGACTAGTAAGAATCTTAAAACCTATGTATTGATATCTCTCTGTAAGTGAGTCAAGTGGGTGTAAAGCGGCATAAACACAGCAGTAAAAAACAGCTAAACCCCTTTATAAAAATCAATCACTTTTAAAAACCCGGGAAACAAAGACAGTGAAAGAGAGAGAAATTCTTACAAAATTCGTTCAAGGGCTGTGATGCCACCTGGATTGACCATATCTAGACCCACAGCTGATTGAGGCATAAGGGTGGACACTCTTGGGGCTGAGAGGTTTGGTGAGGTTGGGTGAGCAAACGCAGACGCTTTAGAGTAATACTGCGTGGTACCCATCCCATGGGTCCCAAATCTCCAGGTTCAAGGGCATCTTCCTACATCGAAAACATGCATGAGAATCCCAGAAGATGGTACACCGTGTGATCGGGAAAGGTTTCTAAAACGCACCTCATTTCTCATCTCCTTGTGCTCGGGTTCGCCATTCCAGCCGCTTTACTAGCAATCTCCCTCCTTGGAGAATCAGCACCTTTAACCTCCTGTTCCGTACAGGTTGCAATTTGTCCTGAGGATGAACGGGAAGAGGGGGAACCAATGAGACACTAGCTCTAGGTGTTGGGACAGGCACAGGTCACTCTATTTTCCCATCAGGAAGAAGAATTAACCACAGGCTCAGCCTGCCGCCCGGGACCAGAATAGGGCCTGAAGCAATCCTGCGCTTTTGCGGCCAGCTCCCAAGAAAGCGAGTTGAAAAATGGAGCTCAGGGGCACTGCAATTCACAAACCTGCAGAGTTATAAATGATAACTCTCGTCCACAAATATATTGACGGAAGACAACGAAGAGGATTTGAAAGCAAGGCAGAATTGCAGGAAACAGATTTCAGGAGGTAGATTCGAATCGCCTTTAAAGCACGGGAAAAGCGGCAAAACCTCGACAATGATGCCCTTGGCCAAAAAGGGCGCATGCGTTTTTTCCTGAATATATTCAGGAAAAAACGCATGCGCCCTTTTTGGCCAACCAAGCAACCTGGAAAGGCAAATCAGAGCTACAAAGAAGTCTCGCTTCCCATCGGTCAAAAGGGCCATGCTGAATAAAGTGTCAAAACCAGAAATGCAGGACAGGCCATGGAGAAACGGGAGCCTTGCTACGCTGATGGGCGGGATGTAAATTGCCAACAGCCACTCTGGAGAAGTGTACGGTGTGTCCTGAAACATCGAAAAAACTCAGCTTAGAGAGCATAGGGCACTTCCACTCACGGGCGTATAAATTGGGAAAACTAAAAATCAGCAAGACACAGGCACCCCAAAGTTTAGGGCTGCTCTGTTGACAAGAACCTCCACTTCGTTACACCTTAAATATCCCAGGAAAGAGAAAAATGGATAAAGAAGTTGTGGTCCTTTTGTACAATGGAATATCACTCAGCCATGAAATCAACGTCATAAGGCTAGTAGCAGCATGATGAGTGGATTTAGGTACGACGATTCTACGTGAAATCATTCACACAGAAAAAGACACTTATCATAAGATATCACTTATAGAGGGAATGTAAAAACCGCTACCCTTGCACTGAATTACAAAACAGAACAGAGTCACACGTTTAGAAAACACACTATGGCTGCTTAACGGGAAAGGTGAGGTGGGGTGATGCCTAAAACAAGGGTTTCAAATTAGCTCAGAGACCGTTCCATAAACCCAATATGTAATAGACAAGACCTACTCCTTGCTCAGTGATCTGGACTCAAAACCCCCTATTCACCGCCCAAGAATATATCTGACTAGTAAGAATCTTAAAACCTATGTATTGATATCTCTCTGTATGTGAGTCAAGTGGGTGTAAAGCGGCATAAACACAGCAGTAAAAAACAGCTAAACCCCTTTATAAAAATCAATCACTTTTAAAAACCCGGGAAACAAAGACAGTGAAAGAGAGAGAAATTCTTACAAAATTCGTTCAAGGGCTGTGATGCCACCTGGATTGACCATATCTAGACCCACAGCTGATTGAGGCATAAGGGTGGACACTCTTGGGGCTGAGAGGTTTGGTGAGGTTGGGTGAGCAAACGCAGACGCTTTAGAGTAATACTGCGTGGTACCCATCCCATGGGTCCCAAATCTCCAGGTTCAAGGGCATCTTCCTACATCGAAAACATGCATGAGAATCCCAGAAGATGGTACACCGTGTGATCGGGAAAGGTTTCTAAAACGCACCTCATTTCTCATCTCCTTGTGCTCGGGTTCGCCATTCCAGCCGCTTTACTAGCAATCTCCCTCCTTGGAGAATCAGCACCTTTAACCTCCTGTTCCGTACAGGTTGCAATTTGTCCTGAGGATGAACGGGAAGAGGGGGAACCAATGAGACACTAGCTCTAGGTGTTGGGACAGGCACAGGTCACTCTATTTTCCCATCAGGAAGAAGAATTAACCACAGGCTCAGCCTGCCGCCCGGGACCAGAATAGGGCCTGAAGCAATCCTGCGCTTTTGCGGCCAGCTCCCAAGAAAGCGAGTTGAAAAATGGAGCTCAGGGGCACTGCAATTCACAAACCTGCAGAGTTATAAATGATAACTCTCGTCCACAAATATATTGACGGAAGACAACGAAGAGGATTTGAAAGCAAGGCAGAATTGCAGGAAACAGATTTCAGGAGGTAGATTCGAATCGCCTTTAAAGCACGGGAAAAGCGGCAAAACCTCGACAATGATGCCCTTGGCCAAAAAGGGCGCATGCGTTTTTTCCTGAATATATTCAGGAAAAAACGCATGCGCCCTTTTTGGCCAACCAAGCAACCTGGAAAGGCAAATCAGAGCTACAAAGAAGTCTCGCTTCCCATCGGTCAAAAGGGCCATGCTGAATAAAGTGTCAAAACCAGAAATGCAGGACAGGCCATGGAGAAACGGGAGCCTTGCTACGCTGATGGGCGGGATGTAAATTGCCAACAGCCACTCTGGAGAAGTGTACGGTGTGTCCTGAAACATCGAAAAAACTCAGCTTAGAGAGCATAGGGCACTTCCACTCACGGGCGTATAAATTGGGAAAACTAAAAATCAGCAAGACACAGGCACCCCAAAGTTTAGGGCTGCTCTGTTGACAAGAACCTCCACTTCGTTACACCTTAAATATCCCAGGAAAGAGAAAAATGGATAAAGAAGTTGTGGTCCTTTTGTACAATGGAATATCACTCAGCCATGAAATCAACGTCATAAGGCTAGTAGCAGCATGATGAGTGGATTTAGGTACGACGATTCTACGTGAAATCATTCACACAGAAAAAGACACTTATCATAAGATATCACTTATAGAGGGAATGTAAAAACCGCTACCCTTGCACTGAATTACAAAACAGAACAGAGTCACACGTTTAGAAAACACACTATGGCTGCTTAACGGGAAAGGTGAGGTGGGGTGATGCCTAAAACAAGGGTTTCAAATTAGCTCAGAGACCGTTCCATAAACCCAATATGTAATAGACAAGACCTACTCCTTGCTCAGTGATCTGGACTCAAAACCCCCTATTCACCGCCCAAGAATATATCTGACTAGTAAGAATCTTAAAACCTATGTATTGATATCTCTCTGTATGTGAGTCAAGTGGGTGTAAAGCGGCATAAACACAGCAGTAAAAAACAGCTAAACCCCTTTATAAAAATCAATTACTTTTAAAAACCCGTGAAAAAAAGACAGTGAAAGAGAGAGAAATTCTTACAAAATTCGTTCAAGGGCTGTGATGCCACCTGGATTGACCATATCTAGACCCACAGCTGATTGAGGCATAAGGGTGGACACTCTTGGGGCTGAGAGGTTTGGTGAGGTTGGGTGAGCAAACGCAGACGCTTTAGAGTAATACTGCGTGGTACCCATCCCATGGGTCCCAAATCTCCAGGTTCAAGGGCATCTTCCTACATCGAAAACATGCATGAGAATCCCAGAAGATGGTACACCGTGTGATCGGGAAAGGTTTCTAAAACGCACCTCATTTCTCATCTCCTTGTGCTCGGGTTCGCCATTCCAGCCGCTTTACTAGCAATCTCCCTCCTTGGAGAATCAGCACCTTTAACCTCCTGTTCCGTACAGGTTGCAATTTGTCCTGAGGATGAACGGGAAGAGGGGGAACCAATGAGACACTAGCTCTAGGTGTTGGGACAGGCACAGGTCGCTCTATTTTCCCATCAGGAAGAAGAATTAACCACAGGCTCAGGCTGCCGCCCGGGACCAGAATAGGGCCTGAAGCAATCCTGCGCTTTTGCGGCCAGCTCCCAAGAAAGCGAGTTGAAAAATGGAGCTCAGGGGCACTGCAATTCACAAACCTGCAGAGTTATAAATGATAACTCTCGTCCACAAATATATTGACGGAAGACAACGAAGAGGATTTGAAAGCAAGGCAGAATTGCAGGAAACAGATTTCAGGAGGTAGATTCGAATCGCCTTTAAAGCACGGGAAAAGCGGCAAAACCTCGACAATGATGCCCTTGGCCAAAAAGGGCGCATGCGTTTTTTCCTGAATATATTCAGGAAAAAACGCATGCGCCCTTTTTGGCCAACCAAGCAACCTGGAAAGGCAAATCAGCGCTACAAAGAAGTCTCGCTTCCCATCGGTCAAAAGGGCCATGCTGAATAAAGTGTCAAAACCAGAAATGCAGGAAAGGCCATGGAGAAACGGGAGACTTGCTACGCTGATGGGCGTGACGTAAATTGCCAACAGCCACTCTGGAGAAGTGTACGGTGTGTCCTGAAACATAGAAAAAACTCAGCTTAGACAGCATAGGGCACTTCCACTCATGGGCGTATAAATTGGGAAAACTAAAAATCAGCAAGGCACAGGCACCCCAAAGTTTAGGGCTGCTCTGTTGACAAGAACCTCCACTTCGTTACACCTTAAATATCCCAGGAAAGAGAAAAATGGATAAAGAAGTTGTGGTCCTTTTGTACAATGGAATATCACTCAGCCATGAAATCAACGTCATAAGGCTAGTAGCAGCATGATGAGTGGATTTAGGTACGACGATTCTAAGTGAAATAAGTCACACAGAAAAAGACACTTATCATAAGATATCACTTATAGAGGGAATGTAAAAACCGCTACCCTTGCACTGAATTACAAAACAGAACAGAGTCACACGTTTAGAAAACACACTATGGCTGCTTAACGGGAAAGGTGAGGTGGGGTGATGCATAAAACAAGGGTTTCAAATTAGCTCAGAGACCGTTCCATAAACCCAATATGTAATAGACAAGACCTACTCCTTGCTCAGTGATCTGGACTCAAAACCCCCTATTCACCGCCCAAGAATATATCTGACTAGTAAGAATCTTAAAACCTATGTATTGATATCTCTCTGTAAGTGAGTCAAGTGGGTGTAAAGCGGCATAAACACAGCAGTGAAAAGCAGCTAAACCCCTTTATAAAAATCAATCACTTTTAAAAACCCGTGAAACAAAGACAGTGAAAGAGAGAGAAATTCTTACAAAATTCGTTCAAGGGCTGTGATGCCACCTGGATTGACCATATCTAGACCCACAGCTGATTGAGGCATAAGGGTGGACACTCTTGGGGCTGAGAGGTTTGGTGAGGTTGGGTGAGCAAACGCAGACCCTTTAGAGTAATACTGCGTGGTACCCATCCCATGGGTCCCAAATCTCCAGGTTCAAGGGCATCTTCCTACATCGAAAACATGCATGAGAATCCCAGAGGATGGTACACCGTGTGATCGGGAAAGGTTTCTAAAACGCACCTCATTTCTCATCTCCTTGTGCTCGGGTTCGCCATTCCAGCCGCTTTACTAGCAATCTCCCTCCTTGGAGAATCAGCACCTTTAACCTCCTGTTCCGTACAGGTTGCAATTTGTCCTGAGGATGAACGGGAAGAGGGGGAACCAATGAGACACTAGCTCTAGGTGTTGGGACAGGCACAGGTCGCTCTATTTTCCCATCAGGAAGAAGAATTAACCACAGGCTCAGGCTGCCGCCCGGGACCAGAATAGGGCCTGAAGCAATCCTGCGCTTTTGCGGCCAGCTCCCAAGAAAGCGAGTTGAAAAATGGAGCTCAGGGGCACTGCAATTCACAAACCTGCAGAGTTATAAATGATAACTCTCGTCCACAAATATATTGACGGAAGACAACAGAGAGGATTTGAAAGCAAGGCAGAATTGCAGGAAACAGATTTCAGGAGGTAGATTCGAATCGCCTTTAAAGCACGGGAAAAGCGGCAAAACCTCGACAATGATGCCCTTGGCCAAAAAGAGCGCATGCGTTTTTTCCTGAATATATTCAGGAAAAAACGCATGCGCCCCTTTTGGCCAACCAAGCAACCTGGAAAGGCAAATCAGCGCTACAAAGAAGTCTCGCTTCCCATCGGTCAAAAGGGCCATGCTGAATAAAGTGTCAAAACCAGAAATGCAGGACAGGCCATGGAGAAACGGGAGCCTTGCTACGCTAATGGGCGGGATGTAAATTGCCAACAGCCACTCTGGAGAAGTGTACGGTGTGTCCTGAAACATCGAAAAAACTCAGCTTAGACAGCATAGGGCACTTCCACTCACGGGCGTATAAATTGGGAAAACTAAAAATCAGCAAGGCACAGGCACCCCAAAGTTTAGGGCTGCTCTGTGGACAAGAACCTCCACTTCGTTACACCTTAAATATCCCAGGAAAGAGAAAAATGGATAAAGAAGTTGTGGTCCTTTTGTACAATGGAATATCACTCAGCCATGAAATCAACGTCATAAGGCTAGTAGCAGCATGATGAGTGGATTTAGGTACGACGATTCTAAGTGAAATAAGTCACACAGAAAAAGACACTTATCATAAGATATCACTTATAGAGGGAATGTAAAAACCGCTACCCTTGAACTGAATTACAAAACAGAACAGAGTCACACGTTTAGAAAACACACTATGGCTGCTTAACGGGAAAGGTGAGGTGGGGTGATGCATAAAACAAGGGTTTCAAATTAGCTCAGAGACCGTTCCATAAACCCAATATGTAATAGACAAGACCTACTCCTTGCTCAGTGATCTGGACTCAAAACCCCCTATTCACCGCCCAAGAATATATCTGACTAGTAAGAATCTTAAAACCTATGTATTGATATCTCTCTGTAAGTGAGTCAAGTGGGTGTAAAGCGGCATAAACACAGCAGTGAAAAGCAGCTAAACCCCTTTATGAAAATCAATCACTTTTAAAAACCCGTGAAACAAAGACAGTGAAAGAGAGAGAAATTCTTACAAAATTCGTTCAAGGGCTGTGATGCCACCTGGATTGACCATATCTATACCCACAGCTGATTGAGGCATGAGGGTGGACACTCTTGGGGTTGAGAGGTTTGGTGAGGTTGGGTGAGCAAACGCAGACCCTTTAGAGTAATACTGCGTGGTACCCATCCCATGGGTCCCAAATCTCCAGGTTCAAGGGCATCTTCCTACATCGAAAACATGCATGAGAATCCCAGAGGATGGTACACCGTGTGATCGGGAAAGGTTTCTAAAACGCACCTCATTTCTCATCTCCTTGTGCTCGGGTTCGCCATTCCAGCCGCTTTACTAGCAATCTCCCTCCTTGGAGAATCAGCACCTTTAACCTCCTGTTCCGTACAGGTTGCAATTTGTCCTGAGGATGAACGGGAAGAGGGGGGACCAATGAGACACTAGCTCTAGGTGTTGGGACAGGCACAGGTCACTCTATTTTCCCATCAGGAAGAAGAATTAACCACAGGCTCAGCCTGCCGCCCGGGACCAGAATAGGGCCTGAAGCAATCCTGCGCTTTTGCGGCCAGCTCCCAAGAAAGCGAGTTGAAAAATGGAGCTCAGGGGCACTGCAATTCACGAACCTGCAGAGTTATAAATGATAACTCTCGTCCACAAATATATTGACGGAAGACAACGAAGAGGATTTGAAAGCATGCAGAATTGCAGGAAACAGATTTCAGGAGGTAGATTCGAATCGCCTTTAAAGCACGGGAAAAGCGGCAAAACCTCGGCAATGATGCCCTTGGCCAAAAAGGGCGCATACGTTTTTTCCTGAATATATTCAGGAAAAAACGCATGCGCCCTTTTTGGCCAACCAAGCAACCTGGAAAGGCAAATCAGCGCTACAACGAAGTCTCGCTTCCCATCGGTCAAAAGGGCCATGCTGAATAAAGTGTCAAAACCAGAAATGCAGGACAGGCCATGGAGAAACGGGAGCCTTGCTACGCTGATGGGCGGGATGTAAATTGCCAACAGCCACTCTGGAGAAGTGTACGGTGTGTCCTGAAACATCGAAAAAACTCAGCTTAGACAGCATAGGGCACTTCCACTCACCGGCGTATAAATTGGGAAAACTAAAAATCAGCAAGGCACAGGCACCCCAAGGTTTAGGGCTGCTCTGTGGACAAGAACCTCCACTTCGTTACACCTTAAATATCCCAGGAAAGAGAAAAATGGATAAAGAAGTTGTGGTCCTTTTGTACAATGGAATATCACTCAGCCATGAAATCAACGTCATAAGGCTAGTAGCAGCATGATGAGTGGATTTAGGTACGACGATTCTAAGTGAAATAAGTCACACAGAAAAAGACACTTATCATAAGATATCACTTATAGAGGGAATGTAAAAACCGCTACCCTTGCACTGAATTACAAAACAGAACAGAGTCACACGTTTAGAAAACACACTATGGCTGCTTAAGGGGAAAGGTGAGGTGGGGTGATGCATAAAACAAGGGTTTCAAATTGGCTCAGAGACCGTTCCATAAACCCAATATGTAATAGACAAGACCTACTCCTTGCTCAGTGATCTGGACTCAAAACCCCCTATTCACCGCCCAAGAATATATCTGACTAGTAAGAATCTTAAAACCTATGTATTGATATCTCTCTGTAAGTGAGTCAAGTGGGTGTAAAGCGGCATAAACACAGCAGTGAAAAGCAGCTAAACCCCTTTATAAAAATCAATCACTTTTAAAAACCCGTGAAACAAAGACAGTGAAAGAGAGAGAAATTCTTACAAAATTCGTTCAAGGGCTGTGATGCCACCTGGATTGACTATATCTAGACCCACAGCTGATTGAGGCATAAGGGTGGACACTCTTGGTGTTGAGAGGTTTGGTGAGGTTGGGTAAGCAAACGCAGACCCTTTAGAGTAATACTGCGTGGTACCCATCCCATGGGTCCCAAATCTCCAGGTTCAAGGGCATCTTCCTACATCGAAAACATGCATGAGAATCCCAGAGAATGGTACACCGTGTGATCGGGAAAGGTTTTTAAAACGCACCTCATTTCTCATCTCCTTGTGCTCGGGTTCGCCATTCCAGCCGCTTTACTAGCAATCTCCCTCCTTGGAGAATCAGCACCTTTAACCTCCTGTTCCGTACAGGTTGCAATTTGTCCTGAGGATGAACGGGAAGAGGGGGAACCAATGAGACACTAGCTCTAGGTGTTGGGACAGGCACAGGTCACTCTATTTTCCCATCAGGAAGAAGAATTAACCGCAGGCTCAGCCTGCTGCCCGGGACCAGAATAGGGCCTGAAGCAATCCTGCGCTTTTGCGGCCAGCTCCCAAGAAAGCGAGTTGAAAAATGGAGCTCAGAGGCACTGCAATTCACAAACCTGTAGAGTTATAAATGATAACTCTCGTCCACAAATATATTGACGGAAGACAACGAAGAGGATTTGAAAGCAAGGCAGAATTGCAGGAAACAGATTTCAGGAGGTAGATTCGAATCGCCTTTAAAGCACGGGAAAAGCGGCAAAACCTCGACAATGATGCCCTTGGCCAAAAAGGGCGTATGCGTTTTTTCCTGAATATATTCAGGAAAAAACGCATACGCCCTTTTTGGCCAACCAAGCAACCTGGAAAGGCAAATCAGCGCTACAAAGAAGTCTCGCTTCCCATCGGTCGAAAGGGCCATGCTGAATAAAGTGTCAAAACCAGAAATGCAGGAAAGGCCATGGAGAAACGGGAGACTTGCTACGCTGATGGGCGTGACGTAAATTGCCAACAGCCACTCTGGAGAAGTGTACGGTGTGTCCTGAAACATAGAAAAAACTCAGCTTGGACAGCATAGGGCACTTCCACTCATGGGCGTATAAATTGGGAAAACTAAAAATCAGCAAGGCACAGGCACCCCAAAGTTTAGGGCTGCTCTGTTGACAAGAACCTCCACTTCGTTACACCTTAAATATCCCAGGAAAGAGAAAAATGGATAAAGAAGTTGTGGCCCTTTTGTACAATGGAATATCACTCAGCCATGAAATCAACATCATAAGGCTAGTAGCAGCATGATGAGTGGATTTAGGTACGACGATTCTAAGTGAAATAAGTCACACAGAAAAAGACACTTATCATAAGATATCACTTATAGAGGGAATGTAAAAACCGCTACCCTTGAACTGAATTACAAAACAGAACAGAGTCACATGTTTAGAAAACACACTATGGCTGCTTAACGGGAAAGGTGAGGTGGGGTGATGCATAAAACAAGGGTTTCAAATTAGCTCAGAGACCGTTCCATAAACACAATATGTAATAGACAAGACCTACTCCTTGCTCAGTGATCTGGACTCAAAACCCCCTATTCACCGCCCAAGAATATATCTGACTAGTAAGAATCTTAAAACCTATGTATTGATATCTCTCTGTAAGTGAGTCAAGTGGGTGTAAAGCGGCATAAACACAGCAGTAAAAAACAGCTAAACCCCTTTATAAAAATCAATCACTTTTAAAAACCCGGGAAACAAAGACAGTGAAAGAGAGAGAAATTCTTACAAAATTCGTTCAAGGGCTGTGATGCCACCTGGATTGACCATATCTAGACCCACAGCTGATTGAGGCATAAGGGTGGACACTCTTGGGGCTGAGAGGTTTGGTGAGGTTGGGTGAGCAAACGCAGACGCTTTAGAGTAATACTGCGTGGTACCCATCCCATGGGTCCCAAATCTCCAGGTTCAAGGGCATCTTCCTACATCGAAAACATGCATGAGAATCCCAGAAGATGGTACACCGTGTGATCGGGAAAGGTTTCTAAAACGCACCTCATTTCTCATCTCCTTGTGCTCGGGTTCGCCATTCCAGCCGCTTTACTAGCAATCTCCCTCCTTGGAGAATCAGCACCTTTAACCTCCTGTTCCGTACAGGTTGCAATTTGTCCTGAGGATGAACGGGAAGAGGGGGAACCAATGAGACACTAGCTCTAGGTGTTGGGACAGGCACAGGTCACTCTATTTTCCCATCAGGAAGAAGAATTAACCACAGGCTCAGCCTGCCGCCCGGGACCAGAATAGGGCCTGAAGCAATCCTGCGCTTTTGCGGCCAGCTCCCAAGAAAGCGAGTTGAAAAATGGAGCTCAGGGGCACTGCAATTCACAAACCTGCAGAGTTATAAATGATAACTCTCGTCCACAAATATATTGACGGAAGACAACGAAGAGGATTTGAAAGCAAGGCAGAATTGCAGGAAACAGATTTCAGGAGGTAGATTCGAATCGCCTTTAAAGCACGGGAAAAGCGGCAAAACCTCGACAATGATGCCCTTGGCCAAAAAGGGCGCATGCGTTTTTTCCTGAATATATTCAGGAAAAAACGCATGCGCCCTTTTTGGCCAACCAAGCAACCTGGAAAGGCAAATCAGAGCTACAAAGAAGTCTCGCTTCCCATCGGTCAAAAGGGCCATGCTGAATAAAGTGTCAAAACCAGAAATGCAGGACAGGCCATGGAGAAACGGGAGCCTTGCTACGCTGATGGGCGGGATGTAAATTGCCAACAGCCACTCTGGAGAAGTGTACGGTGTGTCCTGAAACATCGAAAAAACTCAGCTTAGAGAGCATAGGGCACTTCCACTCACGGGCGTATAAATTGGGAAAACTAAAAATCAGCAAGACACAGGCACCCCAAAGTTTAGGGCTGCTCTGTTGACAAGAACCTCCACTTCGTTACACCTTAAATATCCCAGGAAAGAGAAAAATGGATAAAGAAGTTGTGGTCCTTTTGTACAATGGAATATCACTCAGCCATGAAATCAACGTCATAAGGCTAGTAGCAGCATGATGAGTGGATTTAGGTACGACGATTCTACGTGAAATCATTCACACAGAAAAAGACACTTATCATAAGATATCACTTATAGAGGGAATGTAAAAACCGCTACCCTTGCACTGAATTACAAAACAGAACAGAGTCACACGTTTAGAAAACACACTATGGCTGCTTAACGGGAAAGGTGAGGTGGGGTGATGCCTAAAACAAGGGTTTCAAATTAGCTCAGAGACCGTTCCATAAACCCAATATGTAATAGACAAGACCTACTCCTTGCTCAGTGATCTGGACTCAAAACCCCCTATTCACCGCCCAAGAATATATCTGACTAGTAAGAATCTTAAAACCTATGTATTGATATCTCTCTGTATGTGAGTCAAGTGGGTGTAAAGCGGCATAAACACAGCAGTAAAAAACAGCTAAACCCCTTTATAAAAATCAATTACTTTTAAAAACCCGTGAAAAAAAGACAGTGAAAGAGAGAGAAATTCTTACAAAATTCGTTCAAGGGCTGTGATGCCACCTGGATTGACCATATCTAGACCCACAGCTGATTGAGGCATAAGGGTGGACACTCTTGGGGCTGAGAGGTTTGGTGAGGTTGGGTGAGCAAACGCAGACGCTTTAGAGTAATACTGCGTGGTACCCATCCCATGGGTCCCAAATCTCCAGGTTCAAGGGCATCTTCCTACATCGAAAACATGCATGAGAATCCCAGAAGATGGTACACCGTGTGATCGGGAAAGGTTTCTAAAACGCACCTCATTTCTCATCTCCTTGTGCTCGGGTTCGCCATTCCAGCCGCTTTACTAGCAATCTCCCTCCTTGGAGAATCAGCACCTTTAACCTCCTGTTCCGTACAGGTTGCAATTTGTCCTGAGGATGAACGGGAAGAGGGGGAACCAATGAGACACTAGCTCTAGGTGTTGGGACAGGCACAGGTCGCTCTATTTTCCCATCAGGAAGAAGAATTAACCACAGGCTCAGGCTGCCGCCCGGGACCAGAATAGGGCCTGAAGCAATCCTGCGCTTTTGCGGCCAGCTCCCAAGAAAGCGAGTTGAAAAATGGAGCTCAGGGGCACTGCAATTCACAAACCTGCAGAGTTATAAATGATAACTCTCGTCCACAAATATATTGACGGAAGACAACGAAGAGGATTTGAAAGCAAGGCAGAATTGCAGGAAACAGATTTCAGGAGGTAGATTCGAATCGCCTTTAAAGCACGGGAAAAGCGGCAAAACCTCGACAATGATGCCCTTGGCCAAAAAGGGCGCATGCGTTTTTTCCTGAATATATTCAGGAAAAAACGCATGCGCCCTTTTTGGCCAACCAAGCAACCTGGAAAGGCAAATCAGCGCTACAAAGAAGTCTCGCTTCCCATCGGTCAAAAGGGCCATGCTGAATAAAGTGTCAAAACCAGAAATGCAGGAAAGGCCATGGAGAAACGGGAGACTTGCTACGCTGATGGGCGTGACGTAAATTGCCAACAGCCACTCTGGAGAAGTGTACGGTGTGTCCTGAAACATAGAAAAAACTCAGCTTAGACAGCATAGGGCACTTCCACTCATGGGCGTATAAATTGGGAAAACTAAAAATCAGCAAGGCACAGGCACCCCAAAGTTTAGGGCTGCTCTGTTGACAAGAACCTCCACTTCGTTACACCTTAAATATCCCAGGCAAGAGAAAAATGGATAAAGAAGTTGTGGTCCTTTTGTACAATGGAATATCACTCAGCCATGAAATCAACGTCATAAGGCTAGTAGCAGCATGATGAGTGGATTTAGGTACGACGATTCTAAGTGAAATAAGTCACACAGAAAAAGACACTTATCATAAGATATCACTTATAGAGGGAATGTAAAAACCGCTACCCTTGCACTGAATTACAAAACAGAACAGAGTCACACGTTTAGAAAACACACTATGGCTGCTTAACGGGAAAGGTGAGGTGGGGTGATGCATAAAACAAGGGTTTCAAATTAGCTCAGAGACCGTTCCATAAACCCAATATGTAATAGACAAGACCTACTCCTTGCTCAGTGATCTGGACTCAAAACCCCCTATTCACCGCCCAAGAATATATCTGACTAGTAAGAATCTTAAAACCTATGTATTGATATCTCTCTGTAAGTGAGTCAAGTGGGTGTAAAGCGGCATAAACACAGCAGTGAAAAGCAGCTAAACCCCTTTATAAAAATCAATCACTTTTAAAAACCCGTGAAACAAAGACAGTGAAAGAGAGAGAAATTCTTACAAAATTCGTTCAAGGGCTGTGATGCCACCTGGATTGACCATATCTAGACCCACAGCTGATTGAGGCATAAGGGTGGACACTCTTGGGGCTGAGAGGTTTGGTGAGGTTGGGTGAGCAAACGCAGACCCTTTAGAGTAATACTGCGTGGTACCCATCCCATGGGTCCCAAATCTCCAGGTTCAAGGGCATCTTCCTACATCGAAAACATGCATGAGAATCCCAGAGGATGGTACACCGTGTGATCGGGAAAGGTTTCTAAAACGCACCTCATTTCTCATCTCCTTGTGCTCGGGTTCGCCATTCCAGCCGCTTTACTAGCAATCTCCCTCCTTGGAGAATCAGCACCTTTAACCTCCTGTTCCGTACAGGTTGCAATTTGTCCTGAGGATGAACGGGAAGAGGGGGAACCAATGAGACACTAGCTCTAGGTGTTGGGACAGGCACAGGTCGCTCTATTTTCCCATCAGGAAGAAGAATTAACCACAGGCTCAGGCTGCCGCCCGGGACCAGAATAGGGCCTGAAGCAATCCTGCGCTTTTGCGGCCAGCTCCCAAGAAAGCGAGTTGAAAAATGGAGCTCAGGGGCACTGCAATTCACAAACCTGCAGAGTTATAAATGATAACTCTCGTCCACAAATATATTGACGGAAGACAACGAAGAGCATTTGAAAGCAAGGCAGAATTGCAGGAAACAGATTTCAGGAGGTAGATTCGAATCGCCTTTAAAGCACGGGAAAAGCGGCAAAACCTCGACAATGATGCCCTTGGCCAAAAAGAGCGCATGCGTTTTTTCCTGAATATATTCAGGAAAAAACGCATGCGCCCCTTTTGGCCAACCAAGCAACCTGGAAAGGCAAATCAGCGCTACAAAGAAGTCTCGCTTCCCATCGGTCAAAAGGGCCATGCTGAATAAAGTGTCAAAACCAGAAATGCAGGACAGGCCATGGAGAAACGGGAGCCTTGCTACGCTAATGGGCGGGATGTAAATTGCCAACAGCCACTCTGGAGAAGTGTACGGTGTGTCCTGAAACATCGAAAAAACTCAGCTTAGACAGCATAGGGCACTTCCACTCACGGGCGTATAAATTGGGAAAACTAAAAATCAGCAAGGCACAGGCACCCCAAAGTTTAGGGCTGCTCTGTGGACAAGAACCTCCACTTCGTTACACCTTAAATATCCCAGGAAAGAGAAAAATGGATAAAGAAGTTGTGGTCCTTTTGTACAATGGAATATCACTCAGCCATGAAATCAACGTCATAAGGCTAGTAGCAGCATGATGAGTGGATTTAGGTACGACGATTCTAAGTGAAATAAGTCACACAGAAAAAGACACTTATCATAAGATATCACTTATAGAGGGAATGTAAAAACCGCTACCCTTGAACTGAATTACAAAACAGAACAGAGTCACACGTTTAGAAAACACACTATGGCTGCTTAACGGGAAAGGTGAGGTGGGGTGATGCATAAAACAAGGGTTTCAAATTAGCTCAGAGACCGTTCCATAAACCCAATATGTAATAGACAAGACCTACTCCTTGCTCAGTGATCTGGACTCAAAACCCCCTATTCACCGCCCAAGAATATATCTGACTAGTAAGAATCTTAAAACCTATGTATTGATATCTCTCTGTAAGTGAGTCAAGTGGGTGTAAAGCGGCATAAACACAGCAGTGAAAAGCAGCTAAACCCCTTTATGAAAATCAATCACTTTTAAAAACCCGTGAAACAAAGACAGTGAAAGAGAGAGAAATTCTTACAAAATTCGTTCAAGGGCTGTGATGCCACCTGGATTGACCATATCTATACCCACAGCTGATTGAGGCATGAGGGTGGACACTCTTGGGGTTGAGAGGTTTGGTGAGGTTGGGTGAGCAAACGCAGACCCTTTAGAGTAATACTGCGTGGTACCCATCCCATGGGTCCCAAATCTCCAGGTTCAAGGGCATCTTCCTACATCGAAAACATGCATGAGAATCCCAGAGGATGGTACACCGTGTGATCGGGAAAGGTTTCTAAAACGCACCTCATTTCTCATCTCCTTGTGCTCGGGTTCGCCATTCCAGCCGCTTTACTAGCAATCTCCCTCCTTGGAGAATCAGCACCTTTAACCTCCTGTTCCGTACAGGTTGCAATTTGTCCTGAGGATGAACGGGAAGAGGGGGGACCAATGAGACACTAGCTCTAGGTGTTGGGACAGGCACAGGTCACTCTATTTTCCCATCAGGAAGAAGAATTAACCACAGGCTCAGCCTGCCGCCCGGGACCAGAATAGGGCCTGAAGCAATCCTGCGCTTTTGCGGCCAGCTCCCAAGAAAGCGAGTTGAAAAATGGAGCTCAGGGGCACTGCAATTCACGAACCTGCAGAGTTATAAATGATAACTCTCGTCCACAAATATATTGACGGAAGACAACGAAGAGGATTTGAAAGCATGCAGAATTGCAGGAAACAGATTTCAGGAGGTAGATTCGAATCGCCTTTAAAGCACGGGAAAAGCGGCAAAACCTCGACAATGATGCCCTTGGCCAAAAAGGGCGCATACGTTTTTTCCTGAATATATTCAGGAAAAAACGCATGCGCCCTTTTTGGCCAACCAAGCAACCTGGAAAGGCAAATCAGCGCTACAACGAAGTCTCGCTTCCCATCGGTCAAAAGGGCCATGCTGAATAAAGTGTCAAAACCAGAAATGCAGGACAGGCCATGGAGAAACGGGAGCCTTGCTACGCTGATGGGCGGGATGTAAATTGCCAACAGCCACTCTGGAGAAGTGTACGGTGTGTCCTGAAACATCGAAAAAACTCAGCTTAGACAGCATAGGGCACTTCCACTCACCGGCGTATAAATTGGGAAAACTAAAAATCAGCAAGGCACAGGCACCCCAAGGTTTAGGGCTGCTCTGTGGACAAGAACCTCCACTTCGTTACACCTTAAATATCCCAGGAAAGAGAAAAATGGATAAAGAAGTTGTGGTCCTTTTGTACAATGGAATATCACTCAGCCATGAAATCAACGTCATAAGGCTAGTAGCAGCATGATGAGTGGATTTAGGTACGACGATTCTAAGTGAAATAAGTCACACAGAAAAAGACACTTATCATAAGATATCACTTATAGAGGGAATGTAAAAACCGCTACCCTTGCACTGAATTACAAAACAGAACAGAGTCACACGTTTAGAAAACACACTATGGCTGCTTAAGGGGAAAGGTGAGGTGGGGTGATGCATAAAACAAGGGTTTCAAATTGGCTCAGAGACCGTTCCATAAACCCAATATGTAATAGACAAGACCTACTCCTTGCTCAGTGATCTGGACTCAAAACCCCCTATTCACCGCCCAAGAATATATCTGACTAGTAAGAATCTTAAAACCTATGTATTGATATCTCTCTGTAAGTGAGTCAAGTGGGTGTAAAGCGGCATAAACACAGCAGTGAAAAGCAGCTAAACCCCTTTATAAAAATCAATCACTTTTAAAAACCCGTGAAACAAAGACAGTGAAAGAGAGAGAAATTCTTACAAAATTCGTTCAAGGGCTGTGATGCCACCTGGATTGACCATATCTAGACCCACAGCTGATTGAGGCATAAGGGTGGACACTCTTGGGGTTGAGAGGTTTGGTGAGGTTGGGTAAGCAAACGCAGACCCTTTAGAGTAATACTGCGTGGTACCCATCCCATGGGTCCCAAATCTCCAGGTTCAAGGGCATCTTCCTACATCGAAAACATGCATGAGAATCCCAGAGAATGGTACACCGTGTGATCGGGAAAGGTTTTTAAAACGCACCTCATTTCTCATCTCCTTGTGCTCGGGTTCGCCATTCCAGCCGCTTTACTAGCAATCTCCCTCCTTGGAGAATCAGCACCTTTAACCTCCTGTTCCGTACAGGTTGCAATTTGTCCTGAGGATGAACGGGAAGAGGGGGAACCAATGAGACACTAGCTCTAGGTGTTGGGACAGGCACAGGTCACTCTATTTTCCCATCAGGAAGAAGAATTAACCGCAGGCTCAGCCTGCTGCCCGGGACCAGAATAGGGCCTGAAGCAATCCTGCGCTTTTGCGGCCAGCTCCCAAGAAAGCGAGTTGAAAAATGGAGCTCAGAGGCACTGCAATTCACAAACCTGTAGAGTTATAAATGATAACTCTCGTCCACAAATATATTGACGGAAGACAACGAAGAGGATTTGAAAGCAAGGCAGAATTGCAGGAAACAGATTTCAGGAGGTAGATTCGAATCGCCTTTAAAGCACGGGAAAAGCGGCAAAACCTCGACAATGATGCCCTTGGCCAAAAAGGGCGTATGCGTTTTTTCCTGAATATATTCAGGAAAAAACGCATACGCCCTTTTTGGCCAACCAAGCAACCTGGAAAGGCAAATCAGCGCTACAAAGAAGTCTCGCTTCCCATCGGTCGAAAGGGCCATGCTGAATAAAGTGTCAAAACCAGAAATGCAGGAAAGGCCATGGAGAAACGGGAGACTTGCTACGCTGATGGGCGTGACGTAAATTGCCAACAGCCACTCTGGAGAAGTGTACGGTGTGTCCTGAAACATAGAAAAAACTCAGCTTGGACAGCATAGGGCACTTCCACTCATGGGCGTATAAATTGGGAAAACTAAAAATCAGCAAGGCACAGGCACCCCAAAGTTTAGGGCTGCTCTGTTGACAAGAACCTCCACTTCGTTACACCTTAAATATCCCAGGAAAGAGAAAAATGGATAAAGAAGTTGTGGTCCTTTTGTACAATGGAATATCACTCAGCCATGAAATCAACATCATAAGGCTAGTAGCAGCATGATGAGTGGATTTAGGTACGACGATTCTAAGTGAAATAAGTCACACAGAAAAAGACACTTATCATAAGATATCACTTATAGAGGGAATGTAAAAACCGCTACCCTTGAACTGAATTACAAAACAGAACAGAGTCACACGTTTAGAAAACACACTATGGCTGCTTAACGGGAAAGGTGAGGTGGGGTGATGCATAAAACAAGGGTTTCAAATTAGCTCAGAGACCGTTCCATAAACACAATATGTAATAGACAAGACCTACTCCTTGCTCAGTGATCTGGACTCAAAACCCCCTATTCACCGCCCAAGAATATATCTGACTTGTAAGAATCTTAAAACCTATGTATTGATATCTCTCTGTAAGTGAGTCAAGTGGGTGTAAAGCGGCATAAACACAGCAGTAAAAAACAGCTAAACCCCTTTATAAAAATCAATCACTTTTAAAAACCCGGGAAACAAAGACAGTGAAAGAGAGAGAAATTCTTACAAAATTCGTTCAAGGGCTGTGATGCCACCTGGATTGACCATATCTAGACCCACAGCTGATTGAGGCATAAGGGTGGACACTCTTGGGGCTGAGAGGTTTGGTGAGGTTGGGTGAGCAAACGCAGACGCTTTAGAGTAATACTGCGTGGTACCCATCCCATGGGTCCCAAATCTCCAGGTTCAAGGGCATCTTCCTACATCGAAAACATGCATGAGAATCCCAGAAGATGGTACACCGTGTGATCGGGAAAGGTTTCTAAAACGCACCTCATTTCTCATCTCCTTGTGCTCGGGTTCGCCATTCCAGCCGCTTTACTAGCAATCTCCCTCCTTGGAGAATCAGCACCTTTAACCTCCTGTTCCGTACAGGTTGCAATTTGTCCTGAGGATGAACGGGAAGAGGGGGAACCAATGAGACACTAGCTCTAGGTGTTGGGACAGGCACAGGTCACTCTATTTTCCCATCAGGAAGAAGAATTAACCACAGGCTCAGCCTGCCGCCCGGGACCAGAATAGGGCCTGAAGCAATCCTGCGCTTTTGCGGCCAGCTCCCAAGAAAGCGAGTTGAAAAATGGAGCTCAGGGGCACTGCAATTCACAAACCTGCAGAGTTATAAATGATAACTCTCGTCCACAAATATATTGACGGAAGACAACGAAGAGGATTTGAAAGCAAGGCAGAATTGCAGGAAACAGATTTCAGGAGGTAGATTCGAATCGCCTTTAAAGCACGGGAAAAGCGGCAAAACCTCGACAATGATGCCCTTGGCCAAAAAGGGCGCATGCGTTTTTTCCTGAATATATTCAGGAAAAAACGCATGCGCCCTTTTTGGCCAACCAAGCAACCTGGAAATGCAAATCAGAGCTACAAAGAAGTCTCGCTTCCCATCGGTCAAAAGGGCCATGCTGAATAAAGTGTCAAAACCAGAAATGCAGGACAGGCCATGGAGAAACGGGAGCCTTGCTACGCTGATGGGCGGGATGTAAATTGCCAACAGCCACTCTGGAGAAGTGTACGGTGTGTCCTGAAACATCGAAAAAACTCAGCTTAGAGAGCATAGGGCACTTCCACTCACGGGCGTATAAATTGGGAAAACTAAAAATCAGCAAGACACAGGCACCCCAAAGTTTAGGGCTGCTCTGTTGACAAGAACCTCCACTTCGTTACACCTTAAATATCCCAGGAAAGAGAAAAATGGATAAAGAAGTTGTGGTCCTTTTGTACAATGGAATATCACTCAGCCATGAAATCAACGTCATAAGGCTAGTAGCAGCATGATGAGTGGATTTAGGTACGACGATTCTACGTGAAATCATTCACACAGAAAAAGACACTTATCATAAGATATCACTTATAGAGGGAATGTAAAAACCGCTACCCTTGCACTGAATTACAAAACAGAACAGAGTCACACGTTTAGAAAACACACTATGGCTGCTTAACGGGAAAGGTGAGGTGGGGTGATGCCTAAAACAAGGGTTTCAAATTAGCTCAGAGACCGTTCCATAAACCCAATATGTAATAGACAAGACCTACTCCTTGCTCAGTGATCTGGACTCAAAACCCCCTATTCACCGCCCAAGAATATATCTGACTAGTAAGAATCTTAAAACCTATGTATTGATATCTCTCTGTATGTGAGTCAAGTGGGTGTAAAGCGGCATAAACACAGCAGTAAAAAACAGCTAAACCCCTTTATAAAAATCAATTACTTTTAAAAACCCGTGAAAAAAAGACAGTGAAAGAGAGAGAAATTCTTACAAAATTCGTTCAAGGGCTGTGATGCCACCTGGATTGACCATATCTAGACCCACAGCTGATTGAGGCATAAGGGTGGACACTCTTGGGGCTGAGAGGTTTGGTGAGGTTGGGTGAGCAAACGCAGACGCTTTAGAGTAATACTGCGTGGTACCCATCCCATGGGTCCCAAATCTCCAGGTTCAAGGGCATCTTCCTACATCGAAAACATGCATGAGAATCCCAGAAGATGGTACACCGTGTGATCGGGAAAGGTTTCTAAAACGCACCTCATTTCTCATCTCCTTGTGCTCGGGTTCGCCATTCCAGCCGCTTTACTAGCAATCTCCCTCCTTGGAGAATCAGCACCTTTAACCTCCTGTTCCGTACAGGTTGCAATTTGTCCTGAGGATGAACGGGAAGAGGGGGAACCAATGAGACACTAGCTCTAGGTGTTGGGACAGGCACAGGTCGCTCTATTTTCCCATCAGGAAGAAGAATTAACCACAGGCTCAGGCTGCCGCCCGGGACCAGAATAGGGCCTGAAGCAATCCTGCGCTTTTGCGGCCAGCTCCCAAGAAAGCGAGTTGAAAAATGGAGCTCAGGGGCACTGCAATTCACAAACCTGCAGAGTTATAAATGATAACTCTCGTCCACAAATATATTGACGGAAGACAACGAAGAGGATTTGAAAGCAAGGCAGAATTGCAGGAAACAGATTTCAGGAGGTAGATTCGAATCGCCTTTAAAGCACGGGAAAAGCGGCAAAACCTCGACAATGATGCCCTTGGCCAAAAAGGGCGCATGCGTTTTTTCCTGAATATATTCAGGAAAAAACGCATGCGCCCTTTTTGGCCAACCAAGCAACCTGGAAAGGCAAATCAGCGCTACAAAGAAGTCTCGCTTCCCATCGGTCAAAAGGGCCATGCTGAATAAAGTGTCAAAACCAGAAATGCAGGAAAGGCCATGGAGAAACGGGAGACTTGCTACGCTGATGGGCGTGACGTAAATTGCCAACAGCCACTCTGGAGAAGTGTACGGTGTGTCCTGAAACATAGAAAAAACTCAGCTTAGACAGCATAGGGCACTTCCACTCATGGGCGTATAAATTGGGAAAACTAAAAATCAGCAAGGCACAGGCACCCCAAAGTTTAGGGCTGCTCTGTTGACAAGAACCTCCACTTCGTTACACCTTAAATATCCCAGGCAAGAGAAAAATGGATAAAGAAGTTGTGGTCCTTTTGTACAATGGAATATCACTCAGCCATGAAATCAACGTCATAAGGCTAGTAGCAGCATGATGAGTGGATTTAGGTACGACGATTCTAAGTGAAATAAGTCACACAGAAAAAGACACTTATCATAAGATATCACTTATAGAGGGAATGTAAAAACCGCTACCCTTGCACTGAATTACAAAACAGAACAGAGTCACACGTTTAGAAAACACACTATGGCTGCTTAACGGGAAAGGTGAGGTGGGGTGATGCATAAAACAAGGGTTTCAAATTAGCTCAGAGACCGTTCCATAAACCCAATATGTAATAGACAAGACCTACTCCTTGCTCAGTGATCTGGACTCAAAACCCCCTATTCACCGCCCAAGAATATATCTGACTAGTAAGAATCTTAAAACCTATGTATTGATATCTCTCTGTAAGTGAGTCAAGTGGGTGTAAAGCGGCATAAACACAGCAGTGAAAAGCAGCTAAACCCCTTTATAAAAATCAATCACTTTTAAAAACCCGTGAAACAAAGACAGTGAAAGAGAGAGAAATTCTTACAAAATTCGTTCAAGGGCTGTGATGCCACCTGGATTGACCATATCTAGACCCACAGCTGATTGAGGCATAAGGGTGGACACTCTTGGGGCTGAGAGGTTTGGTGAGGTTGGGTGAGCAAACGCAGACCCTTTAGAGTAATACTGCGTGGTACCCATCCCATGGGTCCCAAATCTCCAGGTTCAAGGGCATCTTCCTACATCGAAAACATGCATGAGAATCCCAGAGGATGGTACACCGTGTGATCGGGAAAGGTTTCTAAAACGCACCTCATTTCTCATCTCCTTGTGCTCGGGTTCGCCATTCCAGCCGCTTTACTAGCAATCTCCCTCCTTGGAGAATCAGCACCTTTAACCTCCTGTTCCGTACAGGTTGCAATTTGTCCTGAGGATGAACGGGAAGAGGGGGAACCAATGAGACACTAGCTCTAGGTGTTGGGACAGGCACAGGTCGCTCTATTTTCCCATCAGGAAGAAGAATTAACCACAGGCTCAGGCTGCCGCCCGGGACCAGAATAGGGCCTGAAGCAATCCTGCGCTTTTGCGGCCAGCTCCCAAGAAAGCGAGTTGAAAAATGGAGCTCAGGGGCACTGCAATTCACAAACCTGCAGAGTTATAAATGATAACTCTCGTCCACAAATATATTGACGGAAGACAACGAAGAGGATTTGAAAGCAAGGCAGAATTGCAGGAAACAGATTTCAGGAGGTAGATTCGAATCGCCTTTAAAGCACGGGAAAAGCGGCAAAACCTCGACAATGATGCCCTTGGCCAAAAAGGGCGTATGCGTTTTTTCCTGAATATATTCAGGAAAAAACGCATACGCCCTTTTTGGCCAACCAAGCAACCTGGAAAGGCAAATCAGCGCTACAAAGAAGTCTCGCTTCCCATCGGTCAAAAGGGCCATGCTGAATAAAGTGTCAAAACCAGAAATGCAGGAAAGGCCATGGAGAAACGGGAGACTTGCTACGCTGATGGGCGTGACGTAAATTGCCAACAGCCACTCTGGAGAAGTGTACGGTGTGTCCTGAAACATAGAAAAAACTCAGCTTAGACAGCATAGGGCACTTCCACTCATGGGCGTATAAATTGGGAAAACTAAAAATCAGCAAGGCACAGGCACCCCAAAGTTTAGGGCTGCTCTGTTGACAAGAACCTCCACTTCGTTACACCTTAAATATCCCAGGAAAGAGAAAAATGGATAAAGAAGTTGTGGTCCTTTTGTACAATGGAATATCACTCAGCCATGAAATCAACGTCATAAGGCTAGTAGCAGCATGATGAGTGGATTTAGGTACGACGATTCTAAGTGAAATAAGTCACACAGAAAAAGACACTTATCATAAGATATCACTTATAGAGGGAATGTAAAAACCGCTACCCTTGAACTGAATTACAAAACAGAACAGAGTCACATGTTTAGAAAACACACTATGGCTGCTTAACGGGAAAGGTGAGGTGGGGTGATGCATAAAACAAGGGTTTCAAATTAGCTCAGAGACCGTTCCATAAACCCAATATGTAATAGACAAGACCTACTCCTTGCTCAGTGATCTGGACTCAAAACCCCCTATTCACCGCCCAAGAATATATCTGACTAGTAAGAATCTTAAAACCTATGTATTGATATCTCTCTGTAAGTGAGTCAAGTGGGTGTAAAGCGGCATAAACACAGCAGTGAAAAGCAGCTAAACCCCTTTATAAAAATCAATCACTTTTAAAAACCCGTGAAACAAAGACAGTGAAAGAGAGAGAAATTCTTACAAAATTCGTTCAAGGGCTATGATGCCACCTGGATTGACCATATCTAGACCCACAGCTGATTGAGGCATAAGGGTGGACACTCTTGGGGTTGAGAGGTTTGGTGAGGTTGGGTGAGCAAACGCAGACCCTTTAGAGTAATACTGCGTGGTACCCATCCCATGGGTCCCAAATCTCCAGGTTCAAGGGCATCTTCCTACATCGAAAACATGCATGAGAATCCCAGAGGATGGTACACCGTGTGATCGGGAAAGGTTTCTAAAACGCACCTCATTTCTCATCTCCTTGTGCTCGGGTTCGCCATTCCAGCCGCTTTACTAGCAATCTCCCTCCTTGGAGAATCAGCACCTTTAACCTCCTGTTCCGTACAGGTTGCAATTTGTCCTGAGGATGAACGGGAAGAGGGGGAACCAATGAGACACTAGCTCTAGGTGTTGGGACAGGCAAAGGTCACTCTATTTTCCCATCAGGAAGAAGAATTAACCACAGGCTCAGCCTGCCGCCCGGGACCAGAATAGGGTCTGAAGCAATCCTGCGCTTTTGCGGCCAGCTCCCAAGAAAGCGAGTTGAAAAATGGAGCTCAGGGGCACTGCAATTCACAAACCTGCAGAGTTATAAATGATAACTCTCGTCCACAAATATATTGACGGAAGACAACGAAGAGCATTTGAAAGCAAGGCAGAATTGCAGGAAACAGATTTCAGGAGGTAGATTCGAATCGCCTTTAAAGCACGGGAAAAGCGGCAAAACCTCGACAATGATGCCCTTGGCCAAAAAGAGCGCATGCGTTTTTTCCTGAATATATTCAGGAAAAAACGCATGCGCCCCTTTTGGCCAACCAAGCAACCTGGAAAGGCAAATCAGCGCTACAAAGAAGTCTCGCTTCCCATCGGTCAAAAGGGCCATGCTGAATAAAGTGTCAAAACCAGAAATGCAGGACAGGCCATGGAGAAACGGGAGCCTTGCTACGCTAATGGGCGGGATGTAAATTGCCAACAGCCACTCTGGAGAAGTGTACGGTGTGTCCTGAAACATCGAAAAAACTCAGCTTAGACAGCATAGGGCACTTCCACTCACGGGCGTATAAATTGGGAAAACTAAAAATCAGCAAGGCACAGGCACCCCAAAGTTTAGGGCTGCTCTGTGGACAAGAACCTCCACTTCGTTACACCTTAAATATCCCAGGAAAGAGAAAAATGGATAAAGAAGTTGTGGTCCTTTTGTACAATGGAATATCACTCAGCCATGAAATCAACGTCATAAGGCTAGTAGCAGCATGATGAGTGGATTTAGGTACGACGATTCTAAGTGAAATAAGTCACACAGAAAAAGACACTTATCATAAGATATCACTTATAGAGGGAATGTAAAAACCGCTACCCTTGAACTGAATTACAAAACAGAACAGAGTCACACGTTTAGAAAACACACTATGGCTGCTTAACGGGAAAGGTGAGGTGGGGTGATGCATAAAACAAGGGTTTCAAATTAGCTCAGAGACCGTTCCATAAACCCAATATGTAATAGACAAGACCTACTCCTTGCTCAGTGATCTGGACTCAAAACCCCCTATTCACCGCCCAAGAATATATCTGACTAGTAAGAATCTTAAAACCTATGTATTGATATCTCTCTGTAAGTGAGTCAAGTGGGTGTAAAGCGGCATAAACACAGCAGTGAAAAGCAGCTAAACCCCTTTATGAAAATCAATCACTTTTAAAAACCCGTGAAACAAAGACAGTGAAAGAGAGAGAAATTCTTACAAAATTCGTTCAAGGGCTGTGATGCCACCTGGATTGACCATATCTATACCCACAGCTGATTGAGGCATGAGGGTGGACACTCTTGGGGTTGAGAGGTTTGGTGAGGTTGGGTGAGCAAACGCAGACCCTTTAGAGTAATACTGCGTGGTACCCATCCCATGGGTCCCAAATCTCCAGGTTCAAGGGCATCTTCCTACATCGAAAACATGCATGAGAATCCCAGAGGATGGTACACCGTGTGATCGGGAAAGGTTTCTAAAACGCACCTCATTTCTCATCTCCTTGTGCTCGGGTTCGCCATTCCAGCCGCTTTACTAGCAATCTCCCTCCTTGGAGAATCAGCACCTTTAACCTCCTGTTCCGTACAGGTTGCAATTTGTCCTGAGGATGAACGGGAAGAGGGGGGACCAATGAGACACTAGCTCTAGGTGTTGGGACAGGCACAGGTCACTCTATTTTCCCATCAGGAAGAAGAATTAACCACAGGCTCAGCCTGCCGCCCGGGACCAGAATAGGGCCTGAAGCAATCCTGCGCTTTTGCGGCCAGCTCCCAAGAAAGCGAGTTGAAAAATGGAGCTCAGGGGCACTGCAATTCACGAACCTGCAGAGTTATAAATGATAACTCTCGTCCACAAATATATTGACGGAAGACAACGAAGAGGATTTGAAAGCATGCAGAATTGCAGGAAACAGATTTCAGGAGGTAGATTCGAATCGCCTTTAAAGCACGGGAAAAGCGGCAAAACCTCGACAATGATGCCCTTGGCCAAAAAGGGCGCATACGTTTTTTCCTGAATATATTCAGGAAAAAACGCATGCGCCCTTTTTGGCCAACCAAGCAACCTGGAAAGGCAAATCAGCGCTACAACGAAGTCTCGCTTCCCATCGGTCAAAAGGGCCATGCTGAATAAAGTGTCAAAACCAGAAATGCAGGACAGGCCATGGAGAAACGGGAGCCTTGCTACGCTGATGGGCGGGATGTAAATTGCCAACAGCCACTCTGGAGAAGTGTACAGTGTGTCCTGAAACATCGAAAAAACTCAGCTTAGACAGCATAGGGCACTTCCACTCACCGGCGTATAAATTGGGAAAACTAAAAATCAGCAAGGCACAGGCACCCCAAGGTTTAGGGCTGCTCTGTGGACAAGAACCTCCACTTCGTTACACCTTAAATATCCCAGGCAAGAGAAAAATGGATAAAGAAGTTGTGGTCCTTTTGTACAATGGAATATCACTCAGCCATGAAATCAACGTCATAAGGCTAGTAGCAGCATGATGAGTGGATTTAGGTACGACGATTCTAAGTGAAATAAGTCACACAGAAAAAGACACTTATCATAAGATATCACTTATAGAGGGAATGTAAAAACCGCTACCCCTGCACTGAATTACAAAACAGAACAGAGTCACACGTTTAGAAAACACACTATGGCTGCTTAAGGGGAAAGGTGAGGTGGGGTGATGCATAAAACAAGGGTTTCAAATTGGCTCAGAGACCGTTCCATAAACCCAATATGTAATAGACAAGACCTACTCCTTGCTCAGTGATCTGGACTCAAAACCCCCTATTCACCGCCCAAGAATATATCTGACTAGTAAGAATCTTAAAACCTATGTATTGATATCTCTCTGTAAGTGAGTCAAGTGGGTGTAAAGCGGCATAAACACAGCAGTGAAAAGCAGCTAAACCCCTTTATAAAAATCAATCACTTTTAAAAACCCGTGAAACAAAGACAGTGAAAGAGAGAGAAATTCTTACAAAATTCGTTCAAGGGCTGTGATGCCACCTGGATTGACCATATCTAGACCCACAGCTGATTGAGGCATAAGGGTGGACACTCTTGGGGTTGAGAGGTTTGGTGAGGTTGGGTGAGCAAACGCAGACCCTTTAGAGTAATACTGCGTGGTACCCATCCCATGGGTCCCAAATCTCCAGGTTCAAGGGCATCTTCCTACATCGAAAACATGCATGAGAATCCCAGAGAATGGTACACCGTGTGATCGGGAAAGGTTTTTAAAACGCACCTCATTTCTCATCTCCTTGTGCTCGGGTTCGCCATTCCAGCCGCTTTACTAGCAATCTCCCTCCTTGGAGAATCAGCACCTTTAACCTCCTGTTCCGTACAGGTTGCAATTTGTCCTGAGGATGAACGGGAAGAGGGGGAACCAATGAGACACTAGCTCTAGGTGTTGGGACAGGCACAGGTCACTCTATTTTCCCATCAGGAAGAAGAATTAACCGCAGGCTCAGCCTGCTGCCCGGGACCAGAATAGGGCCTGAAGCAATCCTGCGCTTTTGCGGCCAGCTCCCAAGAAAGCGAGTTGAAAAATGGAGCTCAGGGGCACTGCAATTCACAAACCTGTAGAGTTATAAATGATAACTCTCGTCCACAAATATATTGACGGAAGACAACGAAGAGGATTTGAAAGCAAGGCAGAATTGCAGGAAACAGATTTCAGGAGGTAGATTCGAATCGCCTTTAAAGCACGGGAAAAGCGGCAAAACCTCGACAATGATGCCCTTGGCCAAAAAGGGCGTATGCGTTTTTTCCTGAATATATTCAGGAAAAAACGCATACGCCCTTTTTGGCCAACCAAGCAACCTGGAAAGGCAAATCAGCGCTACAAAGAAGTCTCGCTTCCCATCGGTCGAAAGGGCCATGCTGAATAAAGTGTCAAAACCAGAAATGCAGGAAAGGCCATGGAGAAACGGGAGACTTGCTACGCTGATGGGCGTGACGTAAATTGCCAACAGCCACTCTGGAGAAGTGTACGGTGTGTCCTGAAACATAGAAAAAACTCAGCTTGGACAGCATAGGGCACTTCCACTCATGGGCGTATAAATTGGGAAAACTAAAAATCAGCAAGGCACAGGCACCCCAAAGTTTAGGGCTGCTCTGTTGACAAGAACCTCCACTTCGTTACACCTTAAATATCCCAGGAAAGAGAAAAATGGATAAAGAAGTTGTGGTCCTTTTGTACAATGGAATATCACTCAGCCATGAAATCAACATCATAAGGCTAGTAGCAGCATGATGAGTGGATTTAGGTACGACGATTCTAAGTGAAATAAGTCACACAGAAAAAGACACTTATCATAAGATATCACTTATAGAGGGAATGTAAAAACCGCTACCCTTGAACTGAATTACAAAACAGAACAGAGTCACATGTTTAGAAAACACACTATGGCTGCTTAACGGGAAAGGTGAGGTGGGGTGATGCATAAAACAAGGGTTTCAAATTAGCTCAGAGACCGTTCCATAAACCCAATATGTAATAGACAAGACCTACTCCTTGCTCAGTGATCTGGACTCAAAACCCCCTATTCACCGCCCAAGAATATATCTGACTAGTAAGAATCTTAAAACCTATGTATTGATATCTCTCTGTAAGTGAGTCAAGTGGGTGTAAAGCGGCATAAACACAGCAGTGAAAAGCAGCTAAACCCCTTTATGAAAATCAATCACTTTTAAAAACCCGTGAAACAAAGACAGTGAAAGAGAGAGAAATTCTTACAAAATTCGTTCAAGGGCTGTGATGCCACCTGGATTGACCATATCTATACCCACAGCTGATTGAGGCATGAGGGTGGACACTCTTGGGGTTGAGAGGTTTGGTGAGGTTGGGTGAGCAAACGCAGACCCTTTAGAGTAATACTGCGTGGTACCCATCCCATGGGTCCCAAATCTCCAGGTTCAAGGGCATCTTCCTACATCGAAAACATGCATGAGAATCCCAGAGGATGGTACACCGTGTGATCGGGAAAGGTTTCTAAAACGCACCTCATTTCTCATCTCCTTGTGCTCGGGTTCGCCATTCCAGCCGCTTTACTAGCAATCTCCCTCCTTGGAGAATCAGCACCTTTAACCTCCTGTTCCGTACAGGTTGCAATTTGTCCTGAGGATGAACGGGAAGAGGGGGGACCAATGAGACACTAGCTCTAGGTGTTGGGACAGGCACAGGTCACTCTATTTTCCCATCAGGAAGAAGAATTAACCACAGGCTCAGCCTGCCGCCCGGGACCAGAATAGGGCCTGAAGCAATCCTGCGCTTTTGCGGCCAGCTCCCAAGAAAGCGAGTTGAAAAATGGAGCTCAGGGGCACTGCAATTCACGAACCTGCAGAGTTATAAATGATAACTCTCGTCCACAAATATATTGACGGAAGACAACGAAGAGGATTTGAAAGCATGCAGAATTGCAGGAAACAGATTTCAGGAGGTAGATTCGAATCGCCTTTAAAGCACGGGAAAAGCGGCAAAACCTCGACAATGATGCCCTTGGCCAAAAAGGGCGCATACGTTTTTTCCTGAATATATTCAGGAAAAAACGCATGCGCCCTTTTTGGCCAACCAAGCAACCTGGAAAGGCAAATCAGCGCTACAACGAAGTCTCGCTTCCCATCGGTCAAAAGGGCCATGCTGAATAAAGTGTCAAAACCAGAAATGCAGGACAGGCCATGGAGAAACGGGAGCCTTGCTACGCTGATGGGCGGGATGTAAATTGCCAACAGCCACTCTGGAGAAGTGTACGGTGTGTCCTGAAACATCGAAAAAACTCAGCTTAGACAGCATAGGGCACTTCCACTCACCGGCGTATAAATTGGGAAAACTAAAAATCAGCAAGGCACAGGCACC
This sequence comes from Balaenoptera borealis, assembly GCF_965194805.1. Classification (NCBI taxonomy): domain Eukaryota; kingdom Metazoa; phylum Chordata; class Mammalia; order Artiodactyla; family Balaenopteridae; genus Balaenoptera; species Balaenoptera borealis. The sequence continues at coordinate 662,856 of NW_028123792.1, forward strand.
CCAAGGTTTAGGGCTGCTCTGTGGACAAGAACCTCCACTTCGTTACACCTTAAATATCCCAGGAAAGAGAAAAATGGATAAAGAAGTTGTGGTCCTTTTGTACAATGGAATATCACTCAGCCATGAAATC